>NC_136065.1:196389267-197589267 GCF_964261635.1 Lissotriton helveticus
ATACCGATTTGTCTATCAGTAAGGTTAAAGATTTGGAATAGTGACGTTGTGTTGATTAAACGCCAAGGCACATAGCCTGAACGCAGATTTTGTAACGTCCAACCAAGCTGTACAATAGAACGCAATTGTGACTGACCATGTTGTAATAATAGTAAGTCTTGCGATAATATATCGATTGCTGAAGACACAATGCTGTCCAATGAAAAAATTCTGGAGGACAGAGTCATTAACCCATTGTCCACTACAGAAAGTGATTTTTCCAAATTAATACGGTCAATTTCCCGTATTCTTTCTGCTGTCTCAATTTGAGTAACCTTCCAGGCCTCATTGTATGCTGCATATACAGAGGCTGCTATGAAACGCTTATGACGCTGTTTGCGTGGTCCCAGTATGAAATCACGCAAGTCAGCACCATCAGTAAGTAAAGTTAGGTGTTGCTTAATTTCAGGCAGTGTGGAAGTTTGTAGCCATTGAAGGCATAATTTGCCCACACTGTAGGTTGTTATTATCCCTGGGTGATGTCTTTGGGGATATCTAGGGTCTGGCCTGGTCATTTTGAAACCCTGTGTTTTATTCAGGAATCTATCTTGACAGTTATTTGTATCTGTGGGCCAGATCAACCATTGTTTCCAATCAGGATGTGTTCTGTTTTGGTTAAGTATATGGTTTATGTCTATTCCTTCATCTGTATCAGAGTTATTGCTAAACATTGTTGGCTTTGGAATAGATAGGTTATTTAAATCTTTGATTTTTGCTAGGCCAAGACAGGTGGTTTGTTGGACGGTGTCATTTAAAAATATCATTTGTTCTGGGATCATGCAGGCTCTAAACAAAGCTTCTAAACCCTGTACTTGCCATTCTTTTGTACCCCAAACACTTTTCAAATCAACATGTTTGTCCCAATAATCAAATCCAAAAGTATTCATTTTTTCAAAGAAAGAATCCGAATATATCAATTTTGTGTTGGTTATCATGGTTTTCATCCCTGTCTTGTTTGACAATTTGTAATAAAATGTTTCAGCATTAGTTATGTTAAAACCTGAAAAATATGAATATTTGTCATATACGGTTCTAGAGCTCCCTTTTGGAGGTGTAGCACAATGTTCCCATTGATTATAACTTAAAACATTTCTAGGTTGTGCAGATTTATGCAAGAAATGGTTACCATAGTGGTTATAGCAATACATACTATCATAATTTGTAGAACCCTGCAAATAATCATGTTTTGTAAATTTAGCAGACATTACTAAGTCAGACATCATATTGTTAATACTTTCAAAGTCCCAATCATCAGCAAATGAGTTTGGTTTTGCAAAGTCACTCAAAGAGATCTTGATTTGGTGTGGATATTTCAGGATCTCGACCGGACCATAAATTTCATAGTCAGTGTTGTCCCAGGCTACCCCACCAGGTATTGGAATTGCTGTGAAGTTGGCTGAAGAAAGTTCTGAAGAAAGTTCTCGTTTCTCGACGTGTGAAGATGTGTGTGGTTTGAGGACCAAGTTGATGTTCTGACTTGCTGTGTCCATTTTAGCATATTTTCCCTCAATGAAGCGTCCCAAGGTAAATACCATGATGAGCCAAAGTATGAGGATAAATGCACCAAAACCCACCCAAAATTCAATCCATGGAGAAATCAGATATGTTTCTTTTAGTTGTTTCAAAAGTTCCTTCGCTTTATCTTTAAAGGATTTTGATGATGGCTGTGTCTTTTGTTCGCTGAAACCGTCAGAGGAATCATCGAAGTTGATGAAGTAACCGGATGCAGTTCTGTCAATTGTTCCAATTGGTTCAGGATTTTTGTTTCTTGCATTTTCACTTGGTACTTCTGTATAGATTGGTGTGTCTCTACTAAATGTCTTTATTTGGGTTTTCAGAGGTCTAAGTTCTATTGCATTGTTGCATAGTCCTTGTTGTTCTTCTGTAGGCGTTTCGAATGTGATGAGCCTCTTTGATAGGACCTCTGTACTGGTAGCAAACCTTGGTGTTCTGCTACTTATTGGGAGTCCACTTGGCCTACTGTTTGTTATCGGCCACATGTTGTGGTTTTACCAGGTCGATGGATACAACTCGGTTCTCCTTTTTTCCAGCAAGTGGCGGTAGTACAACTGATCTTGTCCCGTTGACAGACAAGACAGGAACTGCTTTTCTGTAAGAAGGCCCAAATTCCTTCTTTACCGCGATCTTTTCCCTGACTAGATCCCCGACTTTTGGAATCCAGACAGGTCTTGCTGGGACAGGTGGTGATTCTTCAGTGGTTGTTGGCTGTTGTTTCAACTGTATGTTGCTCAGGTCTTTTCTTGTTTTGTTTAAGTCCTGCAAAATAGCCAAACGGTCTTTGACATCAAAGGTTTTTTCTATTACCACTGAAGTCTGACTATCAAGGTCAGAGATCAACATCCTAGTTCCGAATAATAATTCGTACGGACTGAATCCCTTCAGAGAATTTCTTGGCAAGTTATTTAGACTACGTTGGACACTTATTAGATGTTTGACCCACCAAGCTCCCGAACCTAATATCCTTTCTATTATAGATTGCTTTCTGTCTTGGTTTTTTCTTTACACCATCCCATACCCTCAGGAAGGAAGTGAGAAGATTCCCGCTGGGCTGTGCTCATTTGGCCATTCTTTCCCCCCCCAGGCTGGATTGCCTGAGAAAAAGAAAAAAATGGTCGAACGTAGCATGCTCTTAGCGTATATGCCATTTAGACTCGCAAATCTTGTATAACAGTCCGGACGTCAGCCGAGTGCTGTGGATCTACATTATAAGTGGGAACTAACCTGTATATGTTAATCGCAAGCCATTCTTTTTAGTGGAGATGTTATCTGCCTTGATACGACGAGGTATTAAACTGCTTCTCTCCCCACTGCGATCTCTGTTGCAGTTTGGGCAGTTTTTTACAAACATGGTGTAGTGCAGGCTCATGCCTGGCCACCAGTACTGTGATTGTAATTCTTCCAGAGAATCTTTTAATTTAAGGTGTCTGTGACCCTCGCCCATGTGTGCGTCTGCGATTAACAAGTTTCTCCTGTCCATGTTTGGAATCACTCTATCCCCCACTCCAGGGATTCGAGCAAAAGGGACGGAGTTTGCATCGATTATGTATGTATAATTGAGTGGATAGTTGATCGGTAACGCTGAGCAGTCGCCTTTTGATGACGTTTTCACCGCCAGCAATGTTTCGCCGTCAATGTATTTTAATGTACGCTTTTTTCGATCTACGGGAGCCGATTTAGTGGCTGCCGCTGCGGCTGTCTCAGCCAATGAATTCCCCACAACGTGAACGCCATCACGCTGATGACTCAGTGAGTGAGTCACGTGAGTCTTTGGTAGTTCTTTCTTCAAAAGAGCTATTTGTTCCCAGAGAAGTCTCTGCTTTATTGGTGCATCTGTGTCATCTTTGTAACCGTTCTGAATCCATGTCTGCAAATCCTTGTTATATGCTTTGACGCAGAAATATGAATCTGACACTATAAGCGTCGGGAATTCGCGATCCGCATTATCTAGCGCCATTTTCAAAGCTAATATTTCAGTTTGCAGTTCTGAATTAGTTTCTACTGAGTGTGATTTTGTTAATAGAGGTCTTAGTTTACCTCCGTGCCACACTTCTTTTGTAATCTCACATGTGGGATTGTATGCATGTTCTCCCCAAACGGAGGGTTGAGCATGTCCGTCTGTATAGATTACACAGGCGTAATGTCTTAGAGGCAGAATGTCGATTGGCAGAGGATACGTTTTTTCATATTTTAGATTTTTCAATTCTTCTAGTTCTTAAAAGACTGTCAACCAGGCAATACTTGATAATTCATATCCTCCGTACTGGATTTTCAGATGGGCAATTCTGGATTTTTTGAAGTTGAATTTGTAACCCTCTGCAGCGAAACCAAGTATTATGGTGTTCACTCTTTTCAAGTGAGTCTCCAAGTCATCATCTGTTAAGTAAATGTCATCGACATAAGATAATGCTTCATCATCATATTGTTGTAGTAATTCTGTTACTCTCGCTGAGAATACCCCCGGGCTATTCTTGTACCCCTGGGCTAACCGACAGAATTGATTTTGAGTGCCATTTACTGAGAATGCAGTTAAATATCTGCTCTCTGGTGCTATGTTTTGACAAAAGAATCCGTTGGAGATGTCCAAGGTTGTTTTGTATTTTTTGCGCACTATGTTATTCATTAGTGCAGCACTGTGTGAGTTTTGCACTGCAAAAGTTTTGCAACATGTGTTAAGGTGTCGGTAATCCAAAACTAGACGGTACGAATTGTCTGGTTTGGAGACCGGAAACAAAGGATTGTTCATTTGTGAGGTGCAAGTTTCAATCACCCCTTGGTATTCTAGCTGATCTAGTATTTCATTTACTTGTTTTTTAGCTTCTTGCTTAATTGGGTACTGCCTTTGTGCAGTTGGTTGTGATTTTAACTGGACTTTGTGAGGAGGAGAATCCTCATCCCATCCTACGTGATTTTTATATAAAGCAGGTGCTAAGGCCACTGCCCACTTTCTAGCAAGTGTGTATTTTTTATGAATCGGTATTTGATTCGAGAAGGCAGGCATAATTACTTCTTCGCCATGAGGGCACTCCCTGACAAACTCCGGTGGCCAGTCTTTTTCAGCTAGAAGGATGTCATAGCCCTTGGATAGGTTATCCCAAAATAGTCCCCTTATTTTCCTAGTCTTATCTCCCTCTATACGTAATGTTATCTCGTATATTTTGTGGGGCTTGCTAACTCTGGTATCTGCAGTTTCCACTTGAAGGTATTCATTCGTGTCCACTGTCTCCAGATGATTCATAAGGACTTTGCGAGCTATGCTCACCTCTGCTGCGCTGTCTAGCATTGTCTGAGCCCACTCTCCGTTTTTCAATTGTGTCCTCAGTATTCTCGGCATTGTTAACTACCTTGATACTGGCTACCTTCTTTTTTGGAAATTGTGATTTCTTTTTCAGTTGAGCAGGTTCCTTGTCTTTGGACTTGGCGTGCTCTTCTGATCGTCCTCTTCTTTCCGATTTCTGCGAGGAATTCTGAAAAGATTGAGAGGGACGTGTATCAATGTCTTGATATCTATCAGGTTTTTTAATATTATCCCTATTTCTAAGGTTATATCTATTCCCAGAGGGTTCACTCTGAGGTGACCTTTGTCTCGGGTTTGGAGATTTCTCTCTTCGCCTAGGAGACCTTCCTCTGGACTGGAATTTCTTTTCTTTAGGATTGGATTGTTTGTTCCCATCCCAGTTCTTTTTTGGTGAATTATTATTATTATTAAAAAACATTTTTTCTGGACTTGTAGTCAGTTGCGGTTTTACTGGTATTCCACCTAGACTATCTCTGCCTAGTTCTTCATAGGATTTTTCTATGATTCTGGCAATTTCAGCTGGTTGGTCTGCTATATCTGTCTCTTTTAACCTCTGGCGGATCGCCACGTTTGCTGCTTCACCCTTTATGTTGGCTAGTAATATAGCCGAGACCTGCTTGAAGTCTTTCAGTAATTTCATACCAAGAGTTAAAGCAGGTTCTGGACCATATTCATCTTGAATTTGTTTTAGCACATCTGGTATTACCGAAATGGATGGAACACCGTGCGTTTTTGTGTAGATGGAAGCAAAGACTGTACCCCAAGTGTCACAGTCCTCAATGTGTGGTGCGATTCCCATTGGGAGACATATAGTCAGAATCCTGTGTTTTTCTAGCGGGGTGGTGTCAGGAAACACCGCCTCTATTTGGGTGATTTTCTGTGCCAACCAGAATGGTATCTGTTCCCTTTTAGCTGGAACCTTACCTAGGCAGGATTGGATGTTCTGTGGTGTAATTTTATTTGTGTTCCCCTGGTGAGAGGTCAGCTGTGGTAGTTTAATCGCTGGCTGAATTGTAGAAGTCCGCATTACATACTGAACTAATTGTCTGTGAATTTTTAGTAGTTGTTTTAGCTGTATTAATAGCTCTGGTGCAGTCATCTCGTCGATGTCTGGATGTGGTGTGTATCCGGCTAAGACCGGCCACGTTGCTCCTGGTCTTCCTAAAGGACCGAGCCTTGTAATGTGATTATTATGTTTTAGGGCGCCATCAAATAAGAGCAAATGCTCTTGGAATTTGAGTGGTACTTCCACCTCCTCGAAAGGAGTGTACGTTTCAGGAGGTTCCTCTACTTTGTAATAGTGGAAGTACTTTGTTACAGCATTTGCTGCTGGAAAATGTATCCATGTATAGTATACCTCTGTCTGCCGATATTCGTGTGCCTCAATTACGAATATGACTGTGCCACCTCTAGGTGTCAGTCCATTTTCTATAAGTTTTAAGGTTATAGATCTCCTTTTGGCGACCTGGATGAGTATTATATCCGGGTCTGCTGTTTGCATGGTAGCATCAGCATCTGCTATTTCAGTAGCTAATCTAATTGCCTCTCTTTCTCCATCACTGTCTCCCATTTTACTGACAGGATGGTATTATTTTTATTTGCAGATCAGGTTTCTTTATGGAAACAGAGATTAGATGCACAATATTCTGGAACTGTTTTATCCTTCAACGTTGACTAGACCAAGAACCATACATAGGAGTTCCCTCCTGCGAGGTTTTGGAGGATATAATAACCTTTCACCCACTCCAGACGTCTTTGGAGTATTTTGGAAAAAGGGGTCTGAGTGAGAAAGCACGACTGAGTTACTCTAAATGTCTTACGTTAGTTTTATCGCCCTTTCCAAACGCGTTGGGCGCCATGTAGTGTAGTTCCTATTTTCCCAATAGGCTCTGCGCATTGGAATAGTACCTACAGCAGTAAAGGCCTAGGCCAGACGTTAACTAGGTCTACTACTGTCGATACTAGACTTAATTTTTGGGTTTGCCAGCTAAGCTCAGAGTTCGCTAGAAACTTTCTCGAATGTTCAAGGAAGGATTAACTTCCCTGATTAGACAAGAAGGGATTTAGTTTCTGACAACCATAGAACATGACAACTTTGCTCTCCCCTAATCAAGAGTCAATCTCCAGAGTCGTGTGAGCACAAGGCAATTATTTTACTCAGTCAGTACGTGCATTCTTAGTCTCATCAGAATGTAGAGAAAAGGAAGAGACGGGCGTGTTCAATAAAAGGTGTTATTTATTGATCAGTCTCTTTTCTCGTACAAGAGAAATGGATCGATATTATTGCGATACTTATAGTTAAGTAAAGTGCATACATTAGAAGCAATAGTATAAAATAATACTGTAAAAACATTGATATGGTTTCTGAGCCATATGATGTTTAAAATGATTAAAATATATTTACATACACATATACATTTGACTAAACGTACTCAACTGGTGTTTCTAAATACGCCTACCCCGTGTACCTGACCTAAGTCTAATGCGTGGGCGGGAATAGAAAGTTACAGTTTAAGTTAAGTTTGTTTTTGCCAAGTGAATAACTAAAGAATTCTCTAGGAGGGGTTATTCAGTTCTGTACCTGGAATTTAGGATGAATGAGGAATGGTATCTCTTTCTCTGCTCTCGATATTCCAGGCTGCCTGCGAGGGCTACCCGGAAGCGCCGGTGCTGGGTCTCTCGGCTTGAGATAGCAGCGCGTCTCTCAGCGCGTCAGGAAGGCGGGGCTGCTGCCTGCGGGGTCTGCTTCTGCTCTCGGCTTCGGCAAGTGTGGCTGCTCCGTCTTGTCACCACGCGTGTGTTTTGCATAGGGCAAGATCGGCAATATTTATACCTTAAAGGTGCCGGGATTGACGTAAGGATGGACATAGGTACGTCAATAAAGATGTCATACGACTTGCTCGTTAGCACATTCTTTACTAAAGTTCTCTGTGAAATCAAAACAATGGCCACACGGATTATCCAGGTTGTCATAGGTTTGATTTGTTATGAGAACGTCGTATGCCTTATCAGGGGCTGGAGGAATATCGCTTGTCTAATTAGATCTCAAGCGTTATGACCTAATCAGATAACACGTTCCTGTGCCGTAGTGTGACTGCGTCAGATAACGGTATCTGCATCATGGGGAATTTCTTGCCTCATGGGCTGACTGTTAGTTAACTAGCTAGGTAGTTTAACCAGAATAGGGTCAGGAATAGGGGGATCGATTCAGAACCTATAGAAATACACGACAAAACATAGCATACACGTTTTAGTTTTTTTGCAGAGGAGGCGGGGTTGTTAACTGTACGTTTGTTGGCTGCTTGATTCAAATTGTCTAAGTAATCGCCCAAATGTTTACAAAAGTAAGTGCCACTCACAGAGTTAGAGAATTCACTTGTCCTAATACTTTACTAGTACTACCGTCAGTCTCTCCTCTCTCCTCCTACTCCATTATTCTTCCTCTCCCCAAACGCTTATCTTACCTGTTATTCGTGTTTGAGAATAAGGCTAGGCACAGGGCTGGCTGCATGGCAAATGGCGATTAAGGTTGGCAATCCTGGGCGGATGAAATGGCATCGTTGTGGTGGTAGTAGTGGTGGTACACAGTGGCGGTAGCAGCATATGAAAAAAAAGAAAATGAAACCTTGAGCGGCCTGAGCGGAGCATTAGAACAGTACGATAGATAGCACAGTACACAAGAACAGTGCCATAATTTAGCCTAACAAATGCTAAAGTATTCAAAGTATAACTACTAGTTGCGTGGAGTTTGGCTTTGGCTACTACAAGAAATAGTACTGAAGGTGAAGGACACAGCAGCGTAATCATTCGCCACGTGTAGGAGGAGAATGTTCTTGATGATTAATCCAGTTGATGGCGGCCATGAAAATCAGATTTGATTTGCAAATAGTCATGGGTCTGTGTCAAGCTGAGTAAGAATATATCCTCGGATTCCTTCACCACCCTTGAAATCTATTTTCTGTTGCTTTGACCTTATCCTCCCCAGCAAGTGTGTGGAATTATTGTTATCATTTAGTCACACCTCAATGAAAACCACGCAGCCCCGGGGAAGAGGGTTAGGGTTTGAAAATTGGATGGGAATGGGTTTTTTTGGGAAAGTTTTGTGGAGAGAGGAAAAAAAAAACACAGCATGGACAAACAACAAATGAAGATAAACAAATCTTTGGATACGAAGATATCCATAAATCCTTTAAGGGACATAAAGGAAGTGCATGCACTACTGCATGCATGAAGTTGATAGCTAAATGGATGGTTAGGTTACTTAAACTAAGTAGTAATTTCTACTAACTTACTAACTATGAACAAACAATGTGACAGCACAGGGCTGCAGTAATTACGCAATTTCACTTGCCTATCTGCCCTCAGAGAGAATAAACAACACTTAGTACATGAAATTAGTTTTAAAAATAGCAAACAAAAACGTATACAATGGCTGGAGGGTTCAATTTGAAGCAGAGAGCAAACAAATGCACAGAGTCACACTCATAGAAGCTCACAACAATAACATTATTTAAAAGATAAGGAGAAGTAAAGAGGATACTGTAACTGTATGTTGTAGTTGTCCTGTTGAATTTGGGACGTTGCGTGCATCGAGCCATTCATCTTATCCACTCCTCCATTCCATCTGTTGCTCCGTCGATCAATCTTGGTGACCAGACACACTGTCCACTGCCTGCCTGGCGAATGCGGAATTGGGTATCGCTAATGGTAAGCCTGAATGAATCATTTTTCCAATCGCACAGGGTAAAAGCCGGCCTGTAATTGTTGATGGAAAAACAGGAAGTGATATTAAAACACCACGGAGAAAAAAATATAAGGTACGCTGTGTAGTGCAAAAATAACACTTTCAGTTTCAGAGGCGACAGTATTACATACAAGCATCATTTCGAAAGTGCGTACTCTGAGTCTCCTTTGCAAGGATAGTAATTAGTAAGTATGGGCGAATTGTGTGGATCTGCGGTCTGCGAATTTGCGCAAAATCGCAAAAAAAACTGCGTAAAGTGCCAGAAGAGTTGTCTCCAGTGACATCTGCAATAACGCATTACCGGCAATGTTAGCCTATGGGCCAAAATGCACCTTAGAAACAGGGCCAAATCACCTTTCCCCTCAACCTACGACCAAACTGCTGTTTGGACACAAAATTAGACCTTCCCATCAGTGCTCCCGAACCCCTCAACCCACTGACAAAAATCTAGAACACCCCTAAACAGCCCCCCAAAAACATGCAATACTGCTAAAAAAAAACCTTTTCCACCATGGATTTTCTTCAAACCACTTGCAATCAATATTAGACCTTCCCAGCAGTGCTCCCAGACCCCTCAACCCACTCCCACAAATATAGAACACCCCCAAACAGCCCCCCAAAAACATGCAAAACTGCTATCCCCAAAGAGGTCTAAGTTAAAATCGTGCTAAAACGCACTCTGAAAGTAGGCCCAAAACACCCCTTTTCCACCATGGATTTTATTCAAACCACTTGCAATCAAAATTAGACCTTCCCAGCAGTGCTCCGAGACCCCTCAACCCACTCCCAAAAATCTAGAACACCCCCAAACAGCCCCCCAAAAACATGCAATACTGCTATCCCCAAAGAGGCCTAATTTAAAATTGTGCCAAAACGCACTCTGAAAGTAGGCCCTAAATCCTCCTTTTCCACCATGGATTTTCTGCAAACCACTTGTAATCAAAATTAGACCTTCTCAGCAGTGCTCCCAGACCCCTCAACCCACCCCCACAAATCTAGAACACCCCCAAACCGCCCCCCAAAAACATGCAATACTGCTATCCCCAAAGAGGCCTAAGTTAAAATCTTTTCAAAACGCACTCTGAATGTAGACCCAAAACACCCCTTTTCCACCATGGATTTTCTTCAAACCACTTGCAATGAAAACTAGACATTCCCAACTCTCACGATCCACTGGAAGGTGTACGACTTTTCACCCAAACACACAGGCCCGCAAAACACTTAAAAAGGCCAAAATTCTGCCAATTCTGGACCAAAAAACACCAAACCCCCCTAAAACCTTGCCAACATCATTATGAACGAGCCTGCATCGGGCCCTGAGCCCTAGACTCCGGGAACCCTACCAAATTAAACCCAAAAACCCTAGTAAACCGCACTGAACCCCCAAAACAGCCCTAAACCCTAGGTATGCTTTGTCTGTCTGTGTCAAAGAGCCTAGGTATGCTACATCAGGTTGCTTCACTCAGTGGTGCCTGCCTTGACCCTCTGCATGGCCCTGCTGCAAGCATGGGCCAAAAATCTGTTACACTCAAGAGTTTGTGAATTCTCGGCAATTTCGGGAGAGTCGCAGAATGCGAATTTTCCACCGAAAATTCACAAATTTTGCAAGCGGAAGGGATTTTTGGCCCATGCTTGCGGCAAGGCAATGCAGACGGTCAAGGCAGGCACCACTGAGTGAAGCAACCTGATGTAGCATACCTAGGCTCTTTGTCACAGACAGATAAAACATATCTAAGTGTATGCAGCAAGCCACATAGCCCCAATTTTACTTGAACTGCTGTCTGGACTCTGCCTGGCATAACAACACTACACTGCCTCGACCACTCCATACCACAACTAGACAGACATGTAGTTCTGCTGTACTAGTTGTTATAGACTGGTTTACCTGTTTGCCACTCACAAATTGGCCCTAGTTCTTTCGTAAACCGACTCTGATGATCCATCCATCCCAGCGAGTGACTGTATAGAAAAAAGATATATTATTTAATCAATCATCATGGTATATTGGCAAACAGTAAGTCCAAGGACATTTTGCATATTGGAAAATGCAACGTAGTGACCCCTGCAGTTGAAGTACAATTTGAATTAAACATGGTAAAAAAAGCAGAGTAGACTTGAGTTACATTTAGTGTGTAAAAGATTCAATAATAACAGAAGACATAGGATTTATTTCATGCACAACAAACAAAAAGCAATTGCTTTCATCAGAGTCAGACAGCCATTGCCGTCCACTGCATGCCATCTTCTACTCATTATTCATTACCTGTTCCACTTTTTGTCTGCATCTTCTTCTGAACATGAGGGCCCACAGGGCAGCCTCTCCTGTCAATTTCAGAAGTAACTGTAAGCAATCAGCAAGCATGTAGTCAGTAATTCCAGTCCCACTTGAGGGGACTCGTCTACGAAGACAAAGTTTCTTTATTCTGCGTAATCCAGCCATCTGCCTTGAGGGAAATGGATAGGGGGAGTCTGGAGGATGAGGATAGAGGAGCATGATTGAGTTGTGAACTTGTGAACCTCAGGAATGCAGACTGCGGCACCTTCAAATCAATAAGGAAATAAGATGAAGACAGTGCTGCTGATGGACTTGTTGTGATGAGGTGATTAGAGTTTTGTTGTGGTAAAAGTTGTAAAACAAAGAAAGACACACAGGAATAAAAGTGAATAAGGACGGAAATAAAAGGAAGTCATTTTCAGGCCTCGGTGTCAGGGAAGTAGAGCTCATCCTCAAACTATGCGGACGATACACAGCTGGCATTTTCTTTAGAAGGAGAACAGGCAGTTTCCTTGGAGCACTTCCAAGAGTGTATGCGCCACACCGCGGATTGGCTGCGGAGGAACTCTTTGCAGTTCAATGGCGGAAAAACTGAAGTGCTCTACTGTTCCCCTGCAAGGCCGACCATCTACTCCTCATTGGAGTTTAGACTCACTCCGGAGGAAGACCTACTGACCCCGGCCAATAGGGTGCAGAACCTGGGGGTCCTAATAGACAAAAACCTCCAGATGGAGTCGCAGGCAACCAAGACAGCTAATGTTTGCTTTGGTCTGCTGCGCCTGCTTCGTCGAATACTCCCCATGCTACCAAGAGAACTGCGTGCTATGGTAGTAAGCAGCACAGTGCTGAGTAGACTGGACTATTGTAACACCCTATATTTCGTACCCCAGTACATCTTTCAGGGGCTGCAAAGAGTCCAGTCTGCGGCGGCAAAATTGGTACTGGGGTTGCGACGTGACTCTTCTTCCACCTCCGCACTGAGGCAGCTCCACTGGCTACCAATCAGGGAAAGGGTTCTTTTTAAGTCACTCTGCCAGGTGTTTAGGGCCTCACATGAGATGGGTCCAGTCCCATTACAGGAAAGATTCTCCTGGTATCTCCCTCAGAGACAGCTCCGGTCCTCGGGTACCGGCTTGTTGACAGTCATGATATTTAAACGCTCACGGATGGGGGGGAGGGCTTTTAGTGTGGTAGGGGCACAGTTATGGAACAAGGTACCACAAATGATTAGACAGAGTGTCTCATTAATCAAATTTAGGAAAAGCCTGAAAACATGGCTTTTCCCAAACCTCTAATCTATGTCCCATTCTCTCTCTTCACCAGCCAGCTGACCAAGTGTCTGGATATCTAAAAGCGCCAGGATACCCGTAGGGTGGCAGTAGCGCTATATAAGCATAGATACGATACGATACGATACGATGAATTGAGACGGGAGTAGGTCAGCTAACAGAGAAGAACTTCCGTCACCTAAGTCGGTGTCCTCTTCTTCCTGCGTGCATTCACGTATTTTGTAATCTGGTTGTATGAAGTGCTGATTCATCTTGATCAGTGTTAACCTCTCCACATTTTTGGGCGAGAGGTGGGTCCTTTTTGAAGTTACAATGGCACCAGCAGCACAGAAAACATGTTCAGAAGACACACTTGCGAGTGGGCAAGACAAATAATTTAGAGCCAGGTTGGTGATCAGTCGCCATAGAGGCCTTTTCCCATACCAATACAGCAATGGGTTCTGATTAACAAAGATCTCTGTTGGGTCATCAAGATAGGCCTGCACCATCGACTCAAGGTGCTCCAGGGTTGCTCCACTTTATGTACCATCTGTGGCCTTTGTATCACTGGAACGAGCAAACCCTTGATGAGTTTGCCAATCCGCTTCTGACAATATTATGGCTGGGCCTGGTGCAGGTGAGGATGATGATACAGTTGCTGGTGTAGTTAACGGCTGTGAGGGAAAGTGACTCCCTTCGGCCACAGATTCAGAAGTGGAACTCGACGCCGGATGGCCTGCTGATTTAGTAGTACTTCTGCCGGCCCCTTCAATTTTCTGCCGCTCTTTTTCTAACCGAGTGGCTGACAGAGCTAGCCAATGTTAGTACTCAAAAACATCTGCTTCATTAAATGGAATGAATGCTTTGCTGGCCACGGCCTTTTTGTACCGTGGATCCAGAATAGTGGCACAAATGTAATGTTGTTCCGTATGTATTTTTTTAAGCCTTTCATTGTTAACTAGGCGGCTTAATAACCTCTCCGCCAACTGATATGCGCCTTGCTTTTCAGCATCATCTCGGAACGTTGAAGACACCGCCTACAGTTGGTGCTCTAGCATCCGCAACAATGCGATAGCTTTATCCAAAGAACAGTCCTCCCTGCTGGCTTCACGCGTGAAGACCTCAAAAGGACGAAGCATGTCTGTCAGGCTTCCAACTAGCTTCCATTCCTCCAACTCTAGCCTCATGTCTTTCATAGTAGAACCCAGTGCAAAGACATACTCATTGATTACCCCCCACTGCTCAGACAGACGCTCAAGCGTGTTGCTACCTCTTGGATGAGTCCTTTGACTGGCAGTCTACGTTCATGTTGCAGGTTCCTCAGCTTCTTCCGGGCCTTAAAAGATTGGCTGAAATGTGTGCGGATTCTTCGGCAGGTGCTCAGTAACTTGCTGATTGTGATTTCTTATTTCAAGAAATCTTGCACAACAATGTGAATACTGTGCGCCAAACACGGCACTCTGAAATAGCCACCTTGCTGCATGGCCTTAACTATATTACTGCCATTATCCGTGGAAACATAATCAATCATGCGATTTCTTGGATGCAGCCATTCATAGACCTTCCTGTCAAACTCCTCCAAAAGATTAGGTGCAGTATGCGATTTCTCCATGGCAAACATGGCTACTGTTGCATGTTTCCGAGTAGCTTAAAAAACTGTCTCCATGTCAACACCTGCTTTTAACTTGTCTTTAACCCCTGCAAAAGAGACCCAGTGTGCAGTGATGCACATGTAATCAAGGGTTTGGCAACTGGTCCACATGTCTGTTGTCAGGTGGATAGTGTGAACAGCACTCTTCTGAATAGCTGCGCCAATCACCTCCAGCACATCTTGATGTAGTGCTGGAACAGCAACTCTGGCAAAATAGGACCGGCCAGGAACCTTCCATTTAGGGCAGACTGTTGCCACAAATTCTAGAAAACCCACCCCTTCCACGAAAGAAAAAGGGAGAAGGTCCTGCGCTAGCATTTTAGCCAGCTTTGCGTTATACAGACGTGCCGTTGGGTGGTTGCGTTCAAATGGCGCCTCCGACCAAAACATGCTTCTAATGGTGGTCTGGACCGTTTTACGTGATGATGATGAAAACTTCTTCAAACCAGTTAGGCTCATTGATGTACTTTTTCGCATTGGTGTCTCTCCCAGACTCTTAGTGTGCCTCATACATGCTGCAGGGGTAGAGGGTGTGGGCGCTACCACTGCAGTGCTGCTGCCAGGGGTACTGGGTCTACCAGAAAAAATGTCGGTTGGTTCTTGACCTCCCCCCTGCACGATCAGCCCCTCGTCATCATCAGATGCAATTTGAATGGATACATTTGGATCAGTTCTACTTTTGGCTGCCCGGATCTCCCTTAGGTGGGCCTCCCACTGGATAGTGTGGTGTTTTTTGAGATGACCTCTCTGGCCTCCGGTACCATAGTTGGTACCAAGCTTACCCCGACTAACTACTATTTTGCAAATCGAACAAACTACGATGTTTTCTGCCTTTTTGCTAACACTAAAGAAGTCCCAAACTGGGGAGTTGAGATTTCTGGTGGTGGTGGTGGAGGTGCTACTTTCAATGCCAGATAAAGTGGAGGATGGGTGTGGCCGAGTTTGACTCTGTTGTGCACCACTACTTGGGGTAACGGAGGTCGAGCTGGATGGAGGTCCCTGACGGCCCTTCTGACGAGAAAATATGGAAGCTGTAGGTCGCGTTGGTATAGTAGTTAACTGCGTTGGTGGTGGTACCAGTGCCATGCCGCCCACATCCTGCTCAGCAGCATTTCGGGATAGGGTCAAAATGTCTTGCTGCATGCTCGCTGGGGCTGGAGTGACGACTGTGATGACTGGGTCGTCGTCAGACTGTTCATCAGCAGCAGAATACACCACTTCTTGTTCGTTTTCATCATTACCCATAATTGAAAGCCTTGTGGGAACCTTCCTTTTAGACTTAGCTACCTTTGTCGGCTCATGGCGTGCCTCCCTCTCAGACTGCATTGGTGGGTTCCAATCAACATCAAGATCATCAGAAGGAAAGGGGCTTGAAGAAGAACTTGTAGTAGCCCTCCTTGACCTTTTTCTTGCTGGGGATCTGGAAGACAATGGATCACCATCAGGAGGAGTGGCTTCCTCGGATGATACCTCCGCTTCAATCTCAATTTCCTGATGTGCCCCTACTTCTGGAGGAACAAGCATTGTGAGCAGTTGTGCCGCTCCATGCGCCTCTAGTTGCGCCTTTCCATGCGCCTCTCCATGCGCCTCTCCTTGCGCCTCTCCTTGTGCCTCTTCTTGAGCCTTTACTTGCGCCTCTACTTGCGCCTCTCCTTGCGCATGTACTCGCGTCTCTCCTTGCCCATGTACTTTCGCTTGTACTAATTGCACCTGTATTTGTCATTGCAGCTGTGGTTGTTGAACACTCGTCAGCTGAGTTACACCCGGTATTGATTGGATGCTACTTTCTTGCGATGAGCAAACATCACTGGTCGATGGTGATTGAACAATTAAAGTGGCTGCCTCTGCAACACTCATGGGTTTGGACCTAACTCGGTGTGGTGGCACTGAGCCCAATGAAGCAGAGGTGCTGCTCCCAGCTTGGTCCCCTGGCGGACACCGCTGCTGCTGCTGCAGGCGTAGTTTTTTTCCCCAAAAAAAGGTGTCTGTGGGCACGCCAGTCTCCTTGGTAGGTGGTGCCACTTGCTTCTTCTGCTCCTTCTTACTGGCAGTGGCACTGGCAACTTTGTTCGTAGAGGCACTACGGCCACCTTTCTTTGGGCCCATCTTCTTCAGATGTCAGTACAGCAGGCCTCAGTTAGACGAGTTGCAGAGTTGTCTGTGGCCACACGTGACGTTACGTGACGTTGTGCTGCACACTCCGCTGCAGGACTTCTTCCTGGCACTGGTGGTTCTCTGGTACACCTAAAAGCAAAGGAAGCCAGAGAAACATCAGTTAGACACCCCAAAAAGTCAAAAAACACACAAAAATCACCGCAATCCAATGCCATCCATGCCCTCAATGATGTTCAAATTCAAGACACCCCACAGAAAGACTTGGTCCATGCACCACTCACTACCCCTGGGCATAATGGATGAGAGCGGAGCAGACTGGGCGCAGGCCTTTGGCACAAAGCACACTGGCTGGCTTCAAAATGGCCCATATACCCCCATCCACATGGCGAGGCCCTGCCTGGACCAGGCCTCAAAATGGCCCCCACCCACATGGCCAGTCCCCAACACCACCCCCAAAAGTCGAAAAACACACAAAAATCACCACAATCCAATGCCATCCATGCACTCAATGATGTTTAAATTCAAGACACCCCACAGAAAGACTTGGTCCATGCACCACTCACTACCACCGGGCATATAATGGATGAAAGCAAGGCAAACTGGGTACAGGCTGGAGAACACTGCCTGGGTTCAAAATGGCCCCTTGATCCCCACCCACATGCCCAGGCCCTGCCTGGACCAGGCCTCAAAATGGCCTCCACCCACATGGCCAGGCCCCAACAATACCCCAAAAAGTCAAAAAACACACAAAAATCACCACAATCCAATGCCATCCATGCCCTCCATGATGTTTAAATTCAAGACACCCCACAGAAAGACTTGGTCCATGCACCACTCACTACCCCTGGGCATAATGGATGAAAGCAAGGCAGACTGGGTGCAGGCCTATGGCACAAAGCACACTGCCTGGCTTCAAAATGGCCCCTTGACGCCCACCACATGGCCAGGCCCTGCCTGGACCAGTTCTCAAAATGGCCCCCACCCACATGGCCAGGCCCCAGCACCACCCTAAAACGTCAAAAAACACACACAAATCACCACAATCCAATGCAATCCATGACCTCAATGATTTTTAAATTCAAGACACCCCACAGAAAGACTTGGTCCATGCACCACTCACTACCCCTGGGCGTATGAAAGCAGGGCAGACTGGGTGCAGGCCTATGGCACAAAGCACACTGCCTGGCTTCAAAATGGCCCCTTGACCCCCACCACATGGCCAGGCCCTGCCTGGCCCAAGCCTCAAAATGGCCCCCACCCACATGGCCATACCCCAACAGCACCCAAAAAGTCGAAAAACACACAAAAATCACCACAATCCAATGCCATTCATGCCCTCAATGATGTTTAAATTCAAGACACCCCACAGAAAGACTTGGTACATGCACCACTCACTACCCCTGGGCCTACTGGCGAGTGAGGATTTACAGGCACCCCAAAATAAAAAAATTAAAATCCACATATAACAGTGAGCTAAAATTCCATGACATAAATGAGATTTAAGTTTTAAAAAAACTCACAGAAACAGTTGTATCATGCACCCATGTCTAATCCTGGGCCTACTGCATACTGTGGCTACCCACAATATATGTTTTTTAAAGTTGTGAAAACGTTTTAAAATTGTAGTTGCAGCAACTGCAATGCCCCAAACAAACAACACCAACTTACTTGTAAAATCTCAAATCTAAAAGTGATCCAAACTCCAAAGTCCAAAAAGTCCTCAAATACAAGTAGCAGCCACAAAAAGTAATCCTTCCAGCTCCAGATCCAAATCAAAAGTGACCAGGACATGGACAAAGCACTGGGAGGAGCCTGCTGGACCGGAACAGGAAGTTGGAGACTCTGGGGTACTTCCTTCCCCCCCCCAAAAAATGGACTCCTTGCACAAACAAGTGTAGCCAACTCTAAATCTGAGGAGTTATTCTGATAAAAATCATCATTTTCAGAACGTTTATGCTGCCTGCGGTGCATTTCTTGTGCAGAATTGCAATTTTTGCAAGTTCGGGTAAGCGAGCTGTTCAAATCTCCCGCCGGCAGTCAGCTGCGCGTCGCATCTACGTGTTCGCAATTGTTTACTCCCGCGATGCGTGATCGCGGGCCCTTATGACGTACTCGCTTTGTCAAACTCTCGCTGTGCAAGATGGTGGGCCACGATGACGTAATCGCGGTCGAAAAACTCTCGTGCGATCACGCAGCAAGATCCAAAATGGCGCAGTACACGCAAACCGGGAGAAAAACAACTCGGCGAACACAGAATTACGGTAAGTCAACGCCGCACGTGCGATATTGTAGTTTTCAAGCATGGCCAAGCAAAAAAATCCGCCAGCTTGCAAATTTGCAGATTTGTGGGCAAATTCGCGGGATTCGCGGAACGCGAAATTGCCAAAAATCCACAAATTCCGCGAACGGAACGGATTTTGCGCCCACGGTTAGGGTGGAGGGAAGTAATATAATTATGAAAAAAGAATTATTAATTTTTATTTACTATTATTTATAATGAATGTATTATTAATTAATCATTAATTGGTTGTTAATTAATAATAATTAATTAATATCTGATTATATTAATTGTGTTCTTTTTTTTAGGAGTGGGTTGTGGGTTTATAGGGGAATAAGGTGGGAAGTAATTTAATTATAAAAAAGGTAAATATTAATTGTTGTTTATTAGTATTTATAATCAATTTATTATTAATACATTATTAATTGGTTATTAATTTTTATTAATTAAGCGATTGATAATAATATTAATTTTTTAGGAGCGAGTTGTGGGTTTATAGGGGACTAGGGTTGGTAGTAATTTAATTATAATAAAGTAATTTATCTATTTATTTATTCATATTTGTAATTAATTTATTAATAATTGGTTATTTAATTTGAATAATTATTTAATTGATCAGTATGTTATTTTTAACCCTCTGCTATCCAACACTTTCCCTACTATTGCACTCTCTGGAACGGGAACAGTAATTTTTACCCCTACGCTACCCAACACATTTCCTACTGTTGCACTTTCTGGAGTGGGAATAGTAATGTTTACCCCTTCGCCATCCAACACTTTCCCTACTGTTGCACTCTCTGGAGTGGGAATAGTAATTTTTACCCCTACGCTATCCAACACTTTCCCTACTGTTGCACTCTCTGGAATGGGAATAGTAATGTTTACCCCTATGCTATCGAACACTTTCCCTACTGTTGCACTCTGTGGAGTAGGAATAGTAAATTGATCTCTTCCGATATCCAATATTTTCTCTACTGTTTTATCTAATGTAGTGTAAAATGTACTTTAAAAAGATTTTATATATTTATGTTTTTTGTTTTTCATTTATATTATTGGTGGATGTATATACAATATATATATATATATATGTATTTATTATCTTTAACATGTTTTTTAACAATGTATAAGTTATTAAAACAATTTTATACATATTATTAAGTGAGTATATATGTTTTATTTTATACATATATATGTTTCATTTATTTTTAAATTATGGGGTCGATTCCGATTCGGGAAACAAATCTGTACGACGATTCGTATTTGTAGCCGTTTCCGTACAAATCGCACAGATCCGTCCGAATCGCGTAGTACGATTGTTAGGTAAAAAATACGACCGAATATTTGCGAACCGTACAAAACACGAGGTGATATCCGTACGACACAGACCCTCACAGTGAACCGTATGAATCATAAACATGCCGTACGACCCGACACATACAATCCGGACCGGGGATTGAGTACGCGATTCGTACGGACATCGTGTAGAAGCAATTCGTACGGAGAGCCACACATTCACATACGCTCCGTACCCCTAAACTCAAGGGGTGTACGCACTGGGTATACGCACCGTACACCTACGGCCTTGGGTACGAACTGTATCCCTACGCACCGTACACCGACAATCATGGGGAGTACGCACGGGACATACGCACCATATCCCTGAAATCCTGGGGTGTACGCACCGTACCCCGATGCACCGTACCCCTGAAATCCAGGGGTGTACGCATCGTACCGGGTGGGGGGGCGTTTTGTACGCATTTCGAGTCAAAATCTGCTTTTCCAGACGTTTTCAGCTCCCATATCAAGAGAGTCGTATGGAGTGTTGTCCAGACGATTTGTACTTGCTGGGTCGGAAAATGATGCTTTGATCCGCACTGACATCGCGTACTGCATGTTCTGAATGTGATCGGTACGGATTCTTGAGTCGTATGGTCCTTGGTACGATTCGTACGGAGAACTGCTTTGGGTGCACATCGTACTACATCGTACGTACGGGGATGGGTCGGGATACGATTTGTACGGGAAAAATACTCCGTACGCCGATTCGGACAGGATTTTATCGAATCGGAATCAGCCCCTATAATGATTACTTACAATTTTAAACATTTTCCAATCATTTTAACATTGTTGTTTTAAATTATATGTATTTAATTTATTTTACATTATTTTTTAAATGTTAAAAAAACTATATTTTTAACAATGATATTTTTAACAACAATATTTTTTTCTCGATATTTCTGTACTTTCCATTAGGTAGATAGGACTTCGATATTCTGGACATCGATATTTTTGCATCGATATTTTCTGTCAGTGATCCATCCTACTCAGAGACCTCAAGTGTAACATGGATAAACCCAGTGACCAAAACACCACCCCCTTCCTGGAGAACCTCCCCAACATCGGATTCAAGCAGCTAATCACTGCACCAACCCATTTAGCCAGATACACACTTGAGCCCGTCTTCCCTGCCTGCAGGAACATCAACTACAGCCACACAACCAAACTCTCCTGGACCGACCATCATTGTATACATCATACATTCGCTACACCCGCCGTACACCACCGCCATCAGCCCCCCTTCCATAGCAGCTGGATCGAGGCCACTCAAGAACTTCTCATCAATGTTCTCAGCACCACCACTCCGCCAATGCCTACAGACGCCAACACCGCGGTGTGCAACCTCCACCGATTGATCTCCAACTGCGCCAACAACCTGCCACCCCTCAAGAAAAGACCAGGCAAACAACACTCCAAGAAGGCCAACTGGTACATTACCACGCTAAGCTAGTCCAGATGCACCTGCAGATGTCTTGAAAAGAGATGGAGCCACAACAATACCCCTGAAACGCACACAACCTTCAAATCTGCCGTCAACACACACCACACGGAGAATGAGGAAATACTCAGGATTGATAGATTTTGTGCAGGCTGATGTCCCTTCTTGCACAACATCAATCAACCCTGCAACACCATGACGCAAGGGTGCCTGCGTTGGTGCATGGCAGCCATTGTGTGTCATTGTAAGGGAAAAATACAGGGGGGCTTATTCATGAGCCCCTTCCGACAGTTTAAAGCTGCTGGTGAGCCATTTTCTTGACCTACTTGCAGCGTTAATTTTGCACTATGTTGTGCCGCATTTACAAAGTGGCGCATCTAGGCATATGTGTGACATTGTGAAGCCCTGCACCACATTTTACCTGTGTCAGTTATGCTGTATGCAGGGTGGTTATTCCCACATAAAAGAGCCTCATAGGAGGGGCGCAGTGAAATTTATTATCTGGTATCTTTTCGCTTGACATTAATTTCTAGCATGGAAGAGGCACACATGTGCTGGTCTTTCTTTGCAGAAATCAATCAATATGGCATATGCTTAAATAAACAGTCACTGGAAAGTCTTCTCCAAACTTATTCCAATATGCATCACTATAAACAAATATTCCTGGGATAAAACTTTCTGCACATTGATTCAGGCAAAGTGTTTCGTTCCAAAGAAGGGACTTCTTCAAGGCTGTGAAATTAGATTGCTAGTAATACAACTTAGTCTGGTTCACTTATAAAAACATTCATTGTTTGGTTCACAAACATTTTTGTACATGATCATTAAAATCTTCCTAAAGGGCTATGTGTGTCAACCATCAGCAAAGGTGTACTTACTTATAATTAGAGAAAGAGTTAAAGTAACTTTGTTTGACACCAGTGTCACACCTAGTATCATGGCAGAGGATATTTCGAAAATGAATTGTAATATTGTCAGTGAAAGCTAGAAACTTTTAAATAAAGTCAAGAAGATAGATTGAGTGATTATGAATTTCCACGGTAAACGAATAAAAAAGGGAAACATTACCTAAAATATTTTCGTACTTGGTTAATCATTCATTTAAGACCACATGATAGACTATAAAATGAGCGAATGCATGCAAAATCAAATTTGACGAGTACACTGAGTTTCAGATCATCAAATTTACGAGAGTGTTTGCATAATCAGCATTATGCAAAACTGTTAAAAAGCACACCAAAGTGCATCTAAAGAGCTAATAAACTTGAAAGGTTCCAGCACATAACTTGAAGTACTAGAAATTAGTATTGTAGCATTACAGAAATGGACTCCCATTCTCAGTCAGTGTGCACAAAAATTGTGCTAAATAGATAGCCACAGTGTTATGAAGGCATATTATGATCAAGCGTCCATGTTACCATAAATGGTAGTGACACCTGAATCAAAGAAAATACATCGTAAACTTAGTGAACCTTAAACCTGGTGTGAGTAAACTCCATGTAACTCGAATAATAGCCAGAGTAGTCAGTAGACGAGAATCTGAAATTTATTTCAAGATTACCTGTAGGCTCAACAAAATGATCATCATCAAGCTCAATGTGCCCATGGGGGTACCTATGGTAGCCCCCTACATTTGCATGCACAACTTGGCAGGCATAACAATGACTGTTTGTGCCCCATCTTGCATTGAGAAGGAAATAGGTAATTTGATTGTTAAAAAAATGCCTACTGTTTTAAGTGAAACAGCCGACGCCACTAAGTCATGCCATAATGAGAGCCCGACGTTACAAGTTGCAGAGAGGGGAGCCCCATGGCGACACAGTAATAGAAAAACAATATGCTTACTGGGTCACTGTCAAAATTTTGTTAAAGTATTAAAGTTATTTAATTAATTAAATCCAGATTATAGTTTATATTTTTTATGGTGTAGGCTGATTAGTTGCTTCCCTTACTACCTTAAGCCATGCACATACTTCTAAGAAGTTCTCAGGCCTGAAGTCAGATATCATCTCTCCAGAATTTTTCCACAGCAACCGGTCTCCTGACTTCTGTGATCCCTCTATAATGTTCTCCCCAGAGGTACTCTATGGCGAAGGGGGGAGGGGGGTTGTTGTGAACTTTTTTTTATCTTAGCACTAAACGAACAATGCCTCATTTAGAGACAAGCAGTTGTATCAAAACATGCTTTCTTCCACTTCAAGCAGAATGGAATTTTCCTCTTGGCTGCATTTCTGTTATTTTTGTTAGCGCGACTAATGTCAGCCTGCTTATTATGTGATGATCTCACACACACTCAATTAGCTATTATCATAATTGGAAATATAAAATTTAAGGCCCCAAGCACTTCACATGAATGCTCTAAATAATTAGTGAGAGTGTATTTATCAAACAATTAGGCCTTATTTGTATATAACATGCACGTCATCAGAAAAATCTTTGCTGTACATCAACCAAACTTATGCAATTATCAGCAGATAACCACGGACTTGTATGCATTATATATACTTAACAATGACAAGTATTGCCTTAGATTTTTTAGACATTCAAATTGTCTAAGTATGTAAATATGTAATTTCTACTCGAAACATCGAATGTACTTCTATTTGAATTCAAAGACCCTATGAGCGAAAGAGCCGCTCAATCGGTTTGCATTCGTACGTATAGTGCTTCAACCACTTTGCTTCATGGTGTTATTCTTCAGTAAGTAAGGCAAGTGTCAAGTTTCAATTTAAACATAATGTCAGAAAGATAACTTATTACACAGTGTTTATATTTAGAAGATATTAATTCACTTTTGATGTGGGTTGTAGCCAAACTCTTTTTTCAGTCTCAACTTACCTACACTGTAAGGAAATATCTTTTTGCCTGATCCTCCCTCCCCGAGATTTTTTGATTGATTCTGCTTGTTTTGAGACTCTGAAGTGCACTGGGCCCTCCTGACCATCATCAGTGCTTTATTGTACAGTTACTAAAAACCATTACAAATAGCCATTGGCAATAATAAAAGAACAGATTATAAAAGAAGACTGTTAAAAAAAACAATACTAACTATCGATTCCTTTCCCCTATGTTTTCCTGTGGGGAGCGGGCTGGTCCTCTCCCTAAATAATCGTACATCATTGAGGTGATGCTCCAGTGTTCCGAGACAATTTAAGTCTTTAGGCTGTCCTGATGTTTAGAGGCTGATGGTGTTGAGGGGGTGGTGTCGGTGAGCATTTGGTCTTCCAATGCTTTGAACCTGGCTTCTGCCACTCCAAGATATTTTACCAGTCGACAGGCCATTTGTACGTCATCACCTCTGAAGCAGGCCAATGTTGATTCTCTGCAGGTCCTGTTTCCTTTTTTTAAAAATAGAGGTCTCAGTAAATTCAACCGGGCTTGCAGCAGCTCTTTACAGATGTGTGATGATTTCCTCGTGCATTCCGCACAGGCGGCATTTTGCTGGTTTGGGGGGCGCAGCCACGGGGCCATGTGGTCCGCTGACGGTAATACTCCCAGTCGTAGTTTTAGAAATGTTTCTTTTGTTGTTTTAGAAAAACTTGTCGACAAATACGCCTGTGGAGTAAGTTTGTTATAAATTTGTAGAGTCAGCCAGCCATGTGCTCGTTTAGCTAATGAGGCTTTGTCTTGAAGAAGGGATTCTTTCTTAACGATTTTGTTTACAGTTTTTTTTAAGCCTGCCAGGTTCCCTTGCAGTTCCCATAGCTGCCTTGCCCCCAGTTGGTTGATGGCGTACTCCAGAAAGAGTCTTGCTGGGCTGTCGTTTTACTTTGTAGTTCTTTCCAGAGGAGTTCATTATGGGTGTTTGCATCACCTCTGCTTATTTTATACCAGGTCTTGAGGTATGTTCCCTTGCGTGCTAGCTCTTCTTTAACGAACCCAAGTTCAAGTCGGATCTGCGCCGGAGAGGTATAATTCGGCAGACCGAACATTATCCGCATTGCTCTAGTGACTACTCCATTCAAAGTTTCAGAGTCCCTGCCTCTCATTGCTTCACTTCCATATGTGATGGATGGGATCAGTTTTGCTTGGATCACTTGGAGGAGTGGGATGAGGTTTGGACCAGTGATCTTATTTTTGAGGTTCCTTAGAGATACTGCTATTGTTAGGCCTCTCCTCTTTATTTCCTCCGCTTGTGGTTTGAAGCTTCCCCTGTCGTCAATAAGTACTCCCAGGTAACAGTATTTATTTGTGGTTTCCAGTTTGTTGGTGTCCAAGTACCAACTAAATGTTGGTTTCTTCTTGCGATGATTAAGACACATGACTTTTGTTTTACTGTAATTGATACTCAGTTTGTTTGCTTTGGAGTAATCCGCGGTGATGTCAAAAAGCCGCTGTAGGCCGATCTGAGTCCGACTGATTAACACTAGGTCATCGGCATAAAATAAGTTGGACAGTTGTATGCCCCCTAGTTTTGGGGCATGTGAGTTATTGTCGTTTAATGTAGTAGATAGTTCGGCCATAAAAAGATTGAATAAAGTTGGTGCTAATACACACCCTTGTTTTACTCCGGTGTGGGTTGGTATTTTCTTGGTTAGGAAGTCTCCGGAACCTAGTTTGACCTGGACCCACGTATCAGTATGCAGGAGGATAAGTTGATTCAATAGAGCTACTGGTATTTTCATTCTCTTCAGTTTTTGCCACAGCAGGTTTCTATTCACATGGTCGAATGCAGCGCTATAGTCTATGAAACCCAGATACAAGGGATGATTTCTCTCTAGCGCTAAGTCGATCAGTAATGACAGGGCTAGGATGTTGGTGGACGTCCCCATGTTTTTCCTGAAGCCAGTTTGATTAAACGGGATTACCGAAGTTTCTTCTGCCCACAGTGTCAGTTACTGAAGTAGGCGGCTCGCGAAGTACTTAGCCTCGTTGTCTAGTAGGGCTATTAGCCGATAGCTTTTTGGGTCTTTTTTGTCGCCTTTTTTATATATTGGTGCTATTATTGCCCCCCTCCATGACTGTGGGATTATCAAAGTTTGGCAACGTTTTGCGAAGATTGGTTTAAGAGTGGTCGCCCAGTATTTTGGGTCCTGTTTGAATAATATTGGAGGTATTCCATTTGGACCAGGAGCTCCCTCTCTTTTCCCTTTCGTGATCCTGTTAATTATTTGTTCGGTCGTAATTAGTACTGCTTCATTAGTGGACTGAGATTCTTGATGTGGGGACGGGTATTCTTTGATCTTTGCGTTAGCTTTGCCTGTATCTTCCCGTGTTTCGATGGTAAGACTGAAGTGAGTGCTAAAATGGGTTAACCAGTCCCCTTCTGTCACATATGATTCAGTCCCTTGCTTTTAATCATTGATCAAGCCATTGATCTTTTGCCAGAACTGAGCACTGTGATTTGTTTTGGCGTCATATAGGAGTTTTACCCATAATGCCTCGTCGGCATCCTTTTTTAGCTGCCATATTAGTTTCCTATGTTCGCCTTTAAGCTGTCTGAGAGCTTGATGGAAAGAGGGGCCTATTTTTGCTCTTCGTAAGGTCTGATTGATCAGCTTCTTCATTGTTTTTAGCCTGCTGTTATTACGGAAGTTGTGGTGTCTCTTCTGTATCGTGTTCCCGGTTTTCCTAGGTCGGGTAACGTGCTCTTTTCTTTTGGCTAAGTCTCTCATTTTTTTGTAAACGCTTCCCAACTTGTTATAGGATTTTGTGTGGTAGATTGCACTTCCATAAGAGAACTATTCGCTAGCTCTAGTAAATTTTGTGGGTTGGAGACTTTGCATTTTACTCTTATTTCGTTTGATGTAAAATCCGTACCTAAGTTGTTAGGTCTAGGAGGATTTGGTGTTGCAGAGATGATCCTAGTTGTTTCCTGGGGCAGGTGGTCGTAATGATCCATTGAGCCAATATGAAAGTCTTTGACTCTGTTGAAAAGACTACGAGAGACAAAGGTAAAGTCAATAGTGGAGCTTACTTGAGTGCTGTGGTATGTTGCTGATTGTGGTCGGTCTCCTGTGAATCTTCCGTTGAGTGCCCTGAGGCCCAGCTCCTCTAATTTGGCCAGCAGGGTCCGTGTGATTTTTGTGCTTCTGCCTCCAGAGGTGCGATCTTGATGATTAAGTTCCCAGGCAAATGGATCCTCGTCATATTTAGCCTCCGTGTCCGTGTAGTCGAGCATATTTAGATTAAAGTCCCCTGTGATGATTAGATTATTCGTGGACTCGGTTTTCACTAATTTCATTAGTTGTTCCTTCAGTTGTTGTGCTCCTTTCTTTTTCTCCCTGGGATGCAAGTATAGATTTATTAGAATGATGTCTTCTTTTAGGTCTTTTGCGCGAAGTGTCAGTCGCAATGCTTGTATTGCATTTGGGGCAGCTATGTTATAGTCTAATTGGACTGCCTTTGATATCACTGAAAGCACGCAATATGTGGCGAGGCCGCCTTTCTTGTGGCCAAACAGAGAGCACTGAGTAGGCGGTAGGAAGTTCAAGGTATATCCAGACAAAGCTGGAGTCGAATCGGACCAGGTTTCTTGTAAGGAAATGATGGTGAATTTTTTCAGGTAGCTGTCTAGGTCAGTGTCTGTAAACTTATCGCCTGTACCGTTGATATTCCATGCGCATATGCTTAGAATGCTGGTCGTGTTAACTGTTTTTATTTTTGTTTGTTATTGACTTATCTCTTTTGTGTTTAAAGACTTTGCGAGCCACCTCCAGTTGGGTGTGGGCCTCGTATCGTTGGCCGATGATCTGGTTTCAGCCTGGTTTAAGTTCTGTTGTCGCTCTGGGGTTTTGCTTTGAGCTCCTCTTAGGACAGTTCTTTTGAGAGACGGTTCCTTGTCCTTTTTTTGGTGAGTGTCATTTAGTAAGGGCTCGGGGTATCTAGTGGGCGATAGAATTTGCAGTTTTATTCCCCAAGAGTCGAACTTTGCCTTTTCTTTTATTATTCTCTCTGGGAATTCACCTGTGGACCAAGTTGTTTTTGTTGATTCAACATCTGGGTGCCTCAGAGATTCAATAAATTCTACGGATTCCAAGTCTGCTGATGTAATTGTTTTGAGGCTTTCTATTGTTTTCAGTAGCCGCAGGATGTTTCCCCTGTTTAAAATGTCAATCGGGCCTCTTGAGCGATACTCAGGGTGGAATATTATTGTCGTTGATGTACCATCTGATCTTCTCTCGTTTGTGTTAGTGTTGACACAGGCGGAGGAGTGGGTTACCCCTTGGGTGGGGAGTACCATAGGAGCTGCTGTTTTAAGTTGGTCGTTCGTATTGTTGACTTCCCGTGGATCTGGTCCCGGGGAGATTGTCCTTGTCATTACCGTCAGCTCCGGGCTTACAGCAGTTTGTTTTTCGTCTCTATTCTCCGTCGGATTTTTTATGTGGTTTGCCTTAATCTTTCGTGTTCGTTCTTGTTTATCTCTGTCAGTTGAATCTGAGGTTGTTTGTTAATTGTGCTTCTTATCAGTGTCGGTATTTTTTTCCGCTTGGGACGGGATCGGCATGACTTTTGGACTTTTGGACGGGCTACTGTTGGAAAAACAACTTTGGGGAGTCGGGACTGTCCCGGATTTATTCACTTGACCGGTCTTTTCGCTGGTGGTACTCTCCACGATGTATACTTCGTTCTTCTTTTCCGTCCTTGTTTGTGGGAGGTTAGCTGCCGGATGGTCACTGTTGCAGCCCTGGCACCATGCTATGATCCCTGTTGCTTTCCTTTGGTTTCTTCCCTTCTTTTTCTGTTTTCTTCCCACTTTTCCTAGAGGAGGGGGGCATAATGCTCCGTCTTTTTGGTTGGTTTTGCCTAGGTGCGCTGTGGCCGCAGTGGCGTTTTGCCCTTGTTCGGGGTGCTGTGTACTAATGAGTGGTGTGTCCTTCTTAATTGATTTTTCCCTTGGCAGAAGTGGGTTAGTAGGTGTCTTTGGGGGCTCATGCTTTATGGGCTGTGGAACATCTTGCTCAGGTGATGTGGTTTCATACGATCTCTCTGGATGATTGTAAGGATCGTTGTTTTTAACTGCCATCCTTATGTCGGATAGGAGGTTGTCCAGAGCTGATGGTAAGGTTACTAGTTTGTCCACTATAGTGATGCAAGAACAGTTTGGCGCTATCAGCTGCGTCTCTGCTTGCGCCCTTTTTATCAGTCCGTTCAGGTCTGCTAGCTTATTGTCAATATTAGAGACGAATATTGCCAAAGAGTTGAGGACTGAGAGTTGCAAGTCCATCTTATCAGATTGGTACTGGATAGCATTAACCGATAGTTGCATTGTCTGCAGGAGGGATGTCCAGATGTCTGCGTTATTCTTAGTTCTTTCTTTTCCCGGGCATATGCTGCCACTTTGCTTTTCTTGCTCCAGTTCCACTGGGTAAGATGCGGCCAGAACTTCCCATTCTTTCCGAGTCAGGTACGAGCTGTCGGGGACATTTGGTCTGGGTGTTATAGGTCCTGTTCTGAATGATGTTTTGGGCATGGCAGGTTGGGCTAATTGAGCCCCGTTGTTTGTGCCTGGTGGTTGTGGTACTTGCTCGCCGCTGTCATTTTTCGGCTCAATTTTATTTTGATTCAAGTGGTCACGATCAGTGGTATGGGGTGGGCTTTGGCCGTTATCCCATTGCTTTTGTTTTGCTTTATCGGATGCTTGCCCGATCTTGATTGGGTCTACCCCGTCTCTCGATTCATGCTTATTAATAGGAACAGAATTTGCTTGTTTCTCCATTGGCATTTCCCTTGTGTCTTTACAGGGTGTTCATTCCTTTTGTGCCTCTTGGGGTTTGATCATTAAAAGTTTGTTCATTTCATCCCCCAGAGGACCGTCAACGGACCCCCATTTTGTTGAACAGACTGGAGTCATTTCTGTCGTTGTTTCTTGACCACCAAGAGCCGCGGTGGTTCCTGGTGATCCCTGGGTTCTCACCTGGAGTGCTTGGGGCTCGCCGTTAGCATCGCCGCTCCCTTTGTTTGTTTCTCGTAGTCTTACAAGGCTTAGGAGGGTTTTGCGGGGACTCCCCATCAGACCTATTATTACGTGTTTTGCGGTCGGGCTCTCCGTTGAGTCCCCCGTTAGGTCCTCCTTGTTTGTATTATTTAAGTTATCATGCACATCGCCCCTTGCAGTTACAGTTGCTTCTGGGACGCTCCCCACATGTCTTGTTCCGTCCTCCAGGTCGGGTTGGCTCGCCTGGGTTCCTGGACTTTCTTCGACGGTCCGCAAAGAGGCCCGCTCTTGGGGATTGGCCTGGTCCCTTTCCTCTGACCCCACTCGGTCAGATCCCTTCTCCGTGGGGGTTACGCTATGTGTTTTGGTGGGGTTGAGGGGCGTCGGAAGGTTGGTTTTGTTGGCGTTATTTAGGTAAAGAAGCATACTAGGGTCTTTGATGAATGCAAATTTTGTGAAAATTTTTGGTTGGGCACAGAATTTATTGATGGTTTGATTTCGAGGGTGCTCTTGTACTTCCAAGCCTCCTGGACCTCTTGGACCTACTGGGCTGGAGAGCAGGGCGAGCAAGGGGGAGCACTGTGGGGGTTCTTCCTCTACTTCTTTCTTTCCCCTACCCCCTTCACCCCCCTTATCTTCCTCACTCGTATCCTTCAGGTCCTTTTTGAGCTTCTTTTTTGATTGCCTTCCTTTGTTCGTGGGATTTGGGGGCGCAGCGTTTTCCGTGTTGTCCCTTTGCCTCCCCGACCTCATTATGTTGAATCTTTATCTCCTTATCTTTGAGACCGCAGTCCGAGTCCGAGTCTCTTGTGACTCTTGTGTCTATTGAGCCTCTTTTGTTTTGCTACTTAATGTCTCAATCGACAGCCCGCTGCCCGCTACTTATTTCCACCCCCTTTTTTTCTCTCCCTCTAAATTTAAAGTTAGTGAAGGTTAGTTATAAATTTTATGATGGCAGCGAACGGGGCAGTGAGAGGCTATGGAAAAGGCAGTTTCTCACCTCCTCAGTCGGGTGTGTGCAGTTCGCCTGGTTTCTGTGCCTTCGGGCAGGGTCTCAAGCTCTCTGGTCTTCCACAATGCCGAACCTCCGGACCCCCGTAACTCCAGAGCAGGCTCAAGCTCAGCCCCAGTCTGCTCCTGCTCCCACCAGGCAAGAACAGCAAGCTCAGCCTGTCTCGGCTTGTCTCAGTGCCGCATTGGCCGCCTCTCACTTCCTCTTTTATTCCTTTCTCTATTTGTTTCTTTCACGGCTCCCCCACAGCTCCTCTTGCGGGTCTCTCTGCCTGTCTGCCTGTCACCTCTTCTTGTCTTGTGGCCTGGAGACCCCCGGAGGCCCCCCCGCACCGCCACCACCGAGGACAGCACCGGCGGTCGTGAAGTCGTGCAGGGAACCGAAGATCAGCTGTTAGACGTGATAGACGCCGGGCGGGTGTAACGGGACAGGCTCTGGCAGGCTGGAGTAGCGCGAGCGTCCTGGGCCCGACTTGGACCCGCTTGAACCCGCGGCTCGCTCGCTGCTCGACCCTGACACCGCCCTGCGAGGCTGGTTCCAGGGAGGGGGAAACGAGCGGGCGAGCAGACAGACAGGCAGGCGAGTGTGCCGGACTTCGGGTAGCGGTGAGTGTGGTCCGTGGTCCGTAGTCCGGGTCCAGGATACTGACCAAGCCCCAGTGCATGTGCTGTGACTCCTCAAAGTGTGTGTGTAACTGGCAAACCCTGATTGGCATATTTAATGTACCTATAAATCCCTAGTATATGGTACAAAGTGTATCATGGGCTTGTAAGTTAAGTGTTACCAATGGTGCATCAGCACTTGTTGCGCCACTACTGCCATGACAATGTGAAAACATGGGGTAAGGTTGGCCATTAAAGACTAGTAAAGCAGCTTTTAAACCGCCATTACAACATGACAACATAACCACTTTTGCCTAACCCAAACCTTCCATTTTAATATTTATAAGCCATTCTTAAGGCAGGTCTTCTAAGCCCATAAGGCAGGACTCAGGATATTAAAAATAAAGACATGTTTATTTTGTGTTTTAAATGTCCTGACAGTGAAAACATGGAATTTTTGTTTTCATTGTAGTAACGCCAATACTCCCATTGGTTAACATAGGGTTCACTAGCCCAACCATTAAGCGCTAACTTCGATTTGGGACCACCGAATATAGCACCTTGTGTTAATAGATTAACTGTTACAATATACCTCACTCATCGCTGAAGTTCGATGTAAAGTAACGTTTTATACAAAGGCGACTGTAGAAAGTCACCACTTTCTTACCACAAAGTTCTAGTAGCAGTTTCTGATTCATTACAGCAGCAGTCACCTGAGACAGTGTGCTGCCATCCTGTCAAGAGATGTGAAGCAGTCCCAGGAATGGGAAACAAAAGGGACAGTATGTGGGAGGAGGTGTGACCTCCTCCAGCAGGATAGTTAGAGGGCTGTGGCCATGGATGTCCCAGGTTCAAAGGGGAGACGGTTCTGAATCACACTGCAGCCTGCCCATTCCTTTATATAGGTGGACAGCTTGGCATCTCGTTCAGAGAGGGAGAACCTTTTGCAGCCAGATTTCAAGGAGGTGTGGCTAATTTTACTGGACACACCTCAGGGGGTGTACCCATAGCTCTGGTCCGGGGAAGAAGGGTCCCAACACCTTGGATTGGGGCAGAGAGCTGCATTGACGGATTGTTTACTACCAACCCCATAGGGAATGATGTAAACGTGGGTATGGTTTCCCCATGGTATTTGTAGACCCATTGGCTGGGGAGTCCTTCCCAGCCACAAACTCAAAATTTGCATTAACGTGGCAGCCCTGGCTACCAGCCTCAGAACACCGCTGGACTTGGAAATAACAGAAGACTACATCTGCTAAACCTGTAGACTTCAGAAAGAAAGGCTGCACCTAGGATGACTGCCCCCTCTGCGTCAAGATAGGACTTCAGAAAGAGAAGGGCTGTTCCTGCTGTTGAAACCATGGAGAGAGACTGTAAGCGCTAGACCAGCTCCCACGTGTGCCAATGACCACTGAGTGAACTTGAAGCGCTAGTTGGCTAGCCTCCTGTTAAATTTCAGGGACACAAAACCTAAAGAAATGTGCACCTGCACAGTGTCCATCTGACTAGTTCGCAGTGGACTTGCCAGGGACTCCGCTGTTGTAGCCCATGAGATAAAGTCCTAGACACGAAGAAGTGCCTCTCAGGTCCTGGACCCTATGTTGGTATTAGAATGCACTTTTTCTTGCCACAGAACTGCAGTGTTTGAGCAAGAGCTAAAATATAATGTTTTGGGCACAGAGTCTAAGGACTCATAGACTACTGCTACTTGCCTGTTTGTAGGTAGCCTTGAACATCCCTGAGATGCAAGGGTTTACCGGACCCTTGGACCCTGCTGATCCATTAATGCCAAACCAACGCTTGATTCAAGCTTCAGAGGACATAGTCACACCTAACAAACAACTAGAAAAAGAACCAGTAACGTTTCTAAGTGTAAAGGTAAAATCCTGACCTGGACCGCCCGGGGCCTACATCCGACCCCAACTTCCATCGCAGTTGGCATGAAACTTTGACTTTACGCCATACTCTAGCATTGAAGGCTCACGGGCTACCACTAAGAGTGAAAAACAATGATTTACAAAGTTTATAAAGCTCATTTTGAAAGGAAAGCTGTGATTTAGGAAAACCTTGCAAAAATCATAACTTTGGTCCCCTTTATTGAACTTTGTTGTTTTGGTGTCTATATAAAGATAGAAATGTATACAAGTTTTATAAATCGGTGTGGGATTTTTCTTTTGTTTGTGTTACTTACTTATTCACTGTTTCCATACTGATAAATGCTTTTCACTGCTGTTCCTTTAATTTAAGTCTGACTGCTCGGTGCCGCAGGTATCCAGGGTTTCAAGAAACATAACTGGACGTGATATGGATTAATGACATTATTACTTGGGGAGGTGGCATAGCCACCCAAAGCAATAATTCACGTTTCGCTCACACACTTTTAACACCTTCTTTGTTCTACTGAGTTTGTTTAATTGATCATCATAAGGATTACAAACAATACAGTTGCAACAACTATTTAGTTTGGAGTAAATCATGTGACCTAGTCTGAAAATATATACCCTAGTGTATGAAAACTAGTCCTGTTTTCTTCAAAAATTCTAGCATTCATTTCTGCTGTTTTATTTGTGTTATGCCTTTGGAAGGACACATAAAATATAGTTTCTAATCCTTTAATTAACACAAGGGGGATATCTTGTTTCTAATAGCGGTGTTATTCTACTTTCGCTATTGATAATCGCTTACTGATCCCCACAATAAATCTTGATTTGATAACAATGTGCTTATACTTGACAGGGACTGTAGTTTTCTTCTTGTGTGGGCAGGTGTACTGTATAACCACAACTTTCAATCAGCTCATAAGCAACAATTTCTGAAATGTTTGTTTGTGGTGATACCATCAATTTTCAAATAGTTTAAGTTGTAGCTGTAGTGCATTCATTATAAAAAACTATTTTATACGTATAGGTGAAATTTCTAAAGGATCTGAACAGTCTTATGCATTTACAAATACAGATTGTTCTTCAAATAAACAGTGCATTTTATATCGAATTTCCGATTTTTATTTTAAAGTTGAATTCCTTATTTGTGTGCACCATCCAACATCTTACTTGATGAAACTAAGGATGGGCCGTAAACTCTCTCCTCTAGTAGAGTTTGCTTAGTTTTGCCTACTCCACGCTGCGATTGGAGCATGGAGTTCCAGAAAACTCTGCCAAGCATAGCATGGCAAAGTATTTTCTTGTGAGCGGCTTGCCAGCATTAAGTTGGTAAGTGTGAGGTGACAACATCTAGCACTCGAATGCCTCCCGGTGAGATTTCTCAACACGGGCAGTAGCAGCAGGTCACTATCACTTGCATTGGGAAAGCTGCCGCCTGCGTTGAGAAAGCTGCAGCTCAAGTAGAAAATCTAATCGAGTGGCAGAAAGAAGCAGCATTTTATAGTGCACATCATGCTCCTTGCGCTAAAAATCAACATAAGCAGTGTGCTTTAGCCAAACTCTGCTGCATGCGGAACTCAGCGGAATCTCACTGAGTTTTAGGTAACTCCATGGAATTCCGCTGAGAGAAAATCACCGAATTTCTCCCACCCCTAGATGGAACATTCTTCTAACTGCAGTATATTGATAGGCCTTGTAATAAATCCATGTAAGAAACATGCAGAACTTGATTTTCCATTGCAATTATAAGTTAATAATTCAAGTCTTGTACTGAAATCAAACTATACACTGAGTCATGCTTACTTAGCATCACAACTTTAACAGTTCATGTTTCTGTCAATAAAACATCCTCCTTACCATCTTTTTTAAATCATTATCTATTATATCAAATGTTTCTCGTATATTTTCTGCATCACTTTCTCTCACTTTCTGGAGAGCTTCTGCAGCAGTTCTATATGTCATACCCATAGTTGTTAAGGTATTACATTTTGTGTTATTCTTACTGTTATTTCGGATCTTTAAGAAAAATTAAAATATTGACATTTTTATGGAATGTTTCTATGTGTTACTTTAGAGCAGAGTTCTTCAAAGTTCATCAAATGAGAAGTCTTTTATCATTTAGTAGCCAATGGTGCTGTTAGTCCTTTAGCAATCCTTCATAACATTGATTTATTTGTGAATTCTATACACAAGTTTTCCTTGATTCAGGAGTTACATTTTTAAAAGTAACATTAACAATCAGTGCTTGTATTTCATTTTCACTTGGTGATCTCTTCTATTTTCATGAAATTTCATAAACATCAGTGAAACCTGCACGTTATTTGTTGAATCGTATCATTCCAAAATATAAAATATTCTGGAAAATGACACGCTAGTGACAAAGTATCAGAACTTTGAACGTACCATCTTTCTGTTCCCATACTGATTTTACTTGTTTAATTGCATTCTAAGCTGAATAACCTTTTTCCTTATACTCATCTAAAAATTTGATGAATATATCACTTTGTTCCTAGAATTGAATATTTTGATTATAGTCATTCGTTTGAGCATCATTTTTATTCTTCGAAGGGAACTAAAAATAGGGCAATGTTGTTTCAAACTGAGTTTTACTCCTGAGTTTCAGGACTGGGCGCTTTTCTCATTGTTGATGCTTATGTAATGTTCTTGTTGCATTTAATATAGGTAGATACAAATCAGCATATAGCATGTAGAAGGCCAGCTCCCTATGATTTTCCACAGCGAGATGAGGTTCAGCAATGTACATCGAAGGAAGTATTTTCCCAACTGCACAGTTTTCACTGGTCCTAAGATTTAAAGATTTAACTCTTACTCGTGGACACTATTTCCCAGTGGGTGGCTATGAAATTTTCTCGTGATAGTCTTCTAGTAATCCTGTGTATTTCATTTTGATTATTTAGGTTCAAAATGCACCATTCTTACAATAAAGACCACTATTATTAACCAATTTGGTAGCACAATCAATTGTAATGCAAGTCAAATACAAGTCCAAGGTGGTCTTCTAAATTCTATCTTATTATCTTCAAATTTAAAAAAAAAATGTTATACCAAAGATTTTGTATAAATGTTAATCCTTTGAGCCTATAGGATTCCACCATCAAACTATTTAAAGGAATAGACGAGCATTCTGATGATTCCGTTCTCACATCTTGAGAGCTTGTCACTGAAATATTCAAAATGCTCACTTGATTCATTTTCTGTTAGTAAAGGTGGTGCCGGGAGGAATTTCATATGTTATAAATGTTGATCTGTTCTTTGGACTGGGTTGCTCTTCATTTCTGTGTGGGCAATCCGACTGAGACATGTTCTATGACAGAGTTAATTGCACAGTCAGCAGTGTTTTCAGAGTTTAACTGGTCTGCTGTACAGGATGGACCACCTGAACCAGTTTCACTGTGTCCACTGTCTACCAACACCAGCGTTGGTTGCTTTTGTAATTGAAAAAGTTAGTAATATCACAGTTCTTGTTCCTTCCATTTCGGGCCCTGGGTTGAAATCTCAATAGGTTGGGTTGGACTTTTCCTTCAATGCCAATTCCTGTGCCACAAGTTCTCCAACCTTCAGTAACCAGCCAGCCTCAGGATACAGTGCTGGCGTCAAGTCTGATTTAGACTGTTCGGAGTATGTCTTGGCATATTATTTATTGCTGGCTGTGAACGTAACTAACCCTGGGCAATGAACTCCGCTCCGCTCTCAGAGATTTGTACACATGAAAAACACGTAGTCAGGCAATGCTCCTCCACGTAGTGGAGTCAGCTTCTAAACTGCACCCACAAATGCTTAGATAAAGCAACTTTACATGTTATCAAGCTACAGTTCCACTAGTTGTTACTAGATGTCCCTCACGAGTCAAATGCAAAAGCATTGAAACCCTTTCATGAAGCTGCAGTTCAGTTCTTTGTAGAATTTATAGTATTAGCTCTCAGCTCAGGGTTTCAATGCTTTTGCATTTGACTCGTGTGGGACATCTAGTAACGACTAGTGGAACTGCAGCTTGATTCAATGCTTTTGCATTTAACTCATGAGGGACACCTAGTAATGATGAGTTGAACTGCAGCATAGAATTAATTTGATATTGGATACTATAATATTCACTGCCCACTGCTAATCTTGTCCCATAATGCTTTGCAGGGCCTTTGGTTGAGATTTTATTTTTGCCAATAATAACTGTGCCTGGGGTGGTCCTAAGAGGATGGGACCATCATTGAGTCATTCAGAAAGATGTGCTCTTTGTTTTCAAGGCATCGGCTTGGTTCTCTCCCTAGGTTAGGGAGGATCCCAAAATCATCACCTCTCTCACTGCGTGCTAAATTTACACTTTTGTGAAATGACTATATACATTTTAGTATGTAAAGACAGAGATACTTGTTATTTTACCAAAAATATATGAGGTCTCGGCGGAGCGAAGTTGCATAGTAGTCTGCCAACTACGTCCACCCTTAAACATAACATGTTTAGACCCATGTCCTATGATTGTCTGAGATCCACCCAGTCAAGGCTTGTTTTACGTACTGTTAGCACTTTTTTTTACCCCATTTGAACTGGGACTAAGCTTACTACCACCTTAGCAAGTACCTAAGCTAATGCCCTAGATGTAAAAGCTGGAGCTTGGTCAGAATGAAATTTATGAACTCCATCCATGAGTACCAAGCCTAGAAAATCATTTGCAACTGTTGATTGTGTGAGCTGTGTGGCACTGGGGCCATAGTCCCATAAATCGGTACACAATTCTATAGCTAATAATATATGTTTGCACCTATCTACTTATTGTAACAGACCAATATGGACCAGGCACATGATTTGGAAAGGATGGACAGCTCCAATGGTACTGATGGAGGACTAACAATCATAGAAAGTTTTAATTTCTGACAAATTTCACATTATAGCACATGTTGTCCAGTTTGTTTTGGCTGCAGACAGTCAAGAATGCGTAGAACCTCTCCTTCATGGCTGGCCTTTATTAAATTCAGACTGATAGATTCATTTGAGATGTAAATTTTCAGAGGATATCTAATCTTGTTCCAGGAAGTAATTCTCCATGAAGCCAGGAGACAGGGTTCACGGTTCGATCCCCAGCTCCGGCAGCAGCTGAACTCAGCACCATGTGACTCTGGGCAATAGCTCACTAAATTTCCATGACGGTCCCCAGCGCCTTGAGACCCGTAAGGGTGAGTAGTTTGTGCTTTACAAATATGGATTTTCTTTACATTTTTACGTGGGTCAAGTCTGTTTTTTGACCAGGTCACTGCTTCTACTTTACAAATGTGCTCTTGTGCAGCGGATTTTGGAGCTTGATCTTCAGCAGAATTGCTTTTTTGAGTGAACTTCCTCACTCTGCTGTGCCAATGTGTGCTTGTCTTTCACCAACAGAGGCTATTGCCAGAGGGAATCTGTCCAAGACCAGAGATAGTTAGCTTTTATCGTCTTTCCCCATGACTCTTTGTAATCATTGGTCTTCTAATATTTTAAATCAACATTGCACACCTGTGCAAAAAAGAATGAATCAGATATGGGTATGGTTGGATTTTATTTATTAGTCATCTGTAAGGCTAAGTGTAGTGCATGCAATTTTTCAATTTGTGAAATTAAGGGGCCTAAAGGGTTCACATCTATGTTGTTGATTGTAATTTCAAAAGCCTCATATTTTCCTAGCGCTGCTGCACAGGCTGTGGAATACTGTTATTATTTGTCTGCTGTGGTGACCCATCAGTATAAATTATGTCATAATACCTGGGCAATTGTTTTGCTGACGTTGTGTCAGGAATTGCCTGACAATATTTTAGGAACTCTTGCTTCTTTACTATAGAGTGATACTCAAATTGTATAAATCTTGCCTGGCTTGCGACTCAATGGATACAATGAATGTGTAATGCATGTGAATTTGGAATGCATGGCCATGGAATCACTTAAATTTTGCGGTTCTCTTTTTATTGGATATGGATATTGAACCTGTGGTTCATCTCTTAAAGAAAATACATGTTTACCTCATCCTGCTTGATTCTTGTATTGTGTCAAACCAATTCTAATACTCAATTTGTAGCATAACTGTCCTTAAGTGACTAGAGCACTAGTGAGGAAAACGCTCCAGTATAACTTCTTTCCGTAATAAGAACCTCAACTGTAACTTGTGGGGTCCAATCTTCTACCGATTGTATAATGTCATAAGAATCAATTAATTAAGCTAAAAAAACATGGAATTGCTTGGTCAATATCTCCCTTAATATGCTTGCAAACTCTGTAGATTAAATCTAGTTAATTTAAACACCCATCTGATATTTTTATTTATACATAATCACTAGTCTGCTTCACTGTCGGGGGGGGGTTGAGTTTCAGATGGGCTTCCTTCACACTGTTTAGTACGGCAACCATCCATGTTCAGTTCCTCTAAAGGTATCTTATATCCTTGCTGACGGTATTCTTACTTCTGAAAAGGGGGTTTAAAAGGTCCTGGCTCTCAAATCTCTCCTCTCCCTTCCTGATAGGCTGGTCTTTTATAAGGTCTTGGTAAACACCATCTTCTTATCTTTATGATCCTGTGAAGAATATGAATAGCATGTCATTGTGGGTTTGATATCTTTCTGTGTGCCATATTTATCACTTGTCTTTTTATATCCATCCTGCTCTTCATCCTAATGATAATATTGTAGCTTTTTTATATCTGCCTCAGAATTGTATTCTCTTCCATTCAGATCATTTTCTTTTGATGGACTCTTTCTCTAACCTTGTTTTTAATTGAGGTCTCTGCAGTCTCACCCCTAAGGTGATTCTCCTCATGGAAACAGAGACTCTACTCTGCCTCTTTCTGAGCTTGAGCATTGCAGCATAACTTGGCGAATAGGCAATAATGGTGCATTACTTTTATATTACCAAGAACTATGGGCCCGATTCACAGAACTAACTTAAGAGAAAATCCTAAACTTACTACCATTTTGGTATTCACAGAAGGCACTTACTCATTTTGGTATTCACAGAAGGCACTTACTCATTTCGGTATTCACAGAAGTTAGGAGTCCTAATTTTAGGACTCCTAAATGCCTTCTGTGAATACTGAAAGTAATAAAGTTAGGAATTTTCTCAGTTTAGGAGTAGTAAAGTTAGAACTCCTAACTTTAGGACTCCTAAATGCCTTCTGTGAATACCGAAAGTCTTAAGGTTAGGATTTTTCTCAGTTTAGGAGTAGTAAAGTTAACTTAAGAACTCCTAAACTGAGAATCAAAAAAACTACAAACTTTCTGGCTAACCAAAACTGTATGTAAATTCTGTTTAATTCGGTACTGCTCCATTATTGCATTTATTGTCTGTGAATTAATAGTTTGATCTTGTTTTTTTATTTATAACGTTTTATATAGCACAAACTTAATTTCAGTACATTCGTCAAATGGGCAATCTACATAGACATTGCTTGTGCTTGTGTAGATGTTTCCACAGCCCCTATAACTTCAGCACCTCGATGTTGTTATACATACTGCCTTGATTATCTATATATAAACTAATTGAGCATCCCCTTGATCCATGCTATAAAAAGATTTTCCTGGCCCATGCTATAGAAAGATGAACTTGTTCTGGGTGTAGTGTGTATGTAGGTAATGACGGCCAACCTGTCCTGGCATTGTAAGCAGTTCTGAGAACAATCTGTGAGAGCTTCCCCTGAACAGAGTTAAATGTATAATAAATGTTAAAGGCACTTTAATTTACACAAATTGATCATAGTGAGATGGAAGGTCAATGTTGATCTAATTTGTAAATAGCATTGCTGCAGCGGCAATTGCAAATTTGAATTCAATCTAAGAGTTTTAAAATACCTCCGTGGTATATTCTGGGTTTGCGCCAACTTCTAGTACTACTTCGCTGTCATTTATGGAACTCGCCAAACCATCAAATGGACATTAAGGGCTGGGTGGATATTCACCGGAATTTCTTCTTCCTCTCAGTTTCCTCTGGGTCTCTAGCTTACAAAGAGGCAAATACCGAACTCATGATAAGGGGTTATCCAATGTACCTTTTAAGTGCTTAGGAAACCTAAATTGGGAGTAGGTGACAACTCTGTTATTTTAGAGGAGGATCACAAAACACCCTCAGACATGTTCAGGTAACTTCTGTGTTAACCTCCTCACGGTCTCATGTCTTTAAACATATCCCAGAGGCACATGCTACGTAGCCGGGCACCAGGCCATTACCACTGAAATAAAAGGGAACACCTGGAAAGATTCCCCAAGCCCAGAAAAATATTTGCTTATTGCACCCCGTTGGAAAAAAGGAAAACAGATAGGTGTCAATCACCCTTCCCTATAACGAGTTATGCTCATCCAGATCCAGAGTGTTATGAGTCAGACAACTCTGTCGGAGAAACTCTTTTCTGGAGGGCAATCTATAGTTGTGTGGACACTCACCCTGACCCTTGAAAGCAGTAAATGTATAGCAGTTGGTGTTTATAATTACTTATTCAATATTCATAATTAGTACACTAACCTTGTGTATCAGAATAATGAAAGTTATTACTGTCATCTGAGACGCCATGTTATAAAACATGAGAATTTGAAAAATCCAAAGCATCTTATATCATACATAAGTACTATCTGTAATAATTAGTCTAACCTCTGCCTAACATTTATGTCTATATGACTATCAGCCTCCTGATTATGGTATTGGTTGAAAGATTACCTCCTACTATCACCTTATGCCAAGCCATAAATTATCCCTACATACCGCTAAAATGCTCCCAGGCCTGCAGTAAAATTTATTTATTTTCAAAGTTTTATACAGCGCGAACACGTTCCTTACAGATATCAGAGCGCTTTACATAAATATGAAATGAGGACAAAAGAATACTTAACAAGGCAATTTGTGCAAATGGAGAACAATGCAAGGTAACAAAATGTGAATGGGTGGTCGGTTCAGACACTGTAATACAAGGGAGAGATAAACAGTCAACAGTGTATCCACAGTTTAAGTTCAAGTGAATTTAGCCAAGAGGATCGATTTCACATCCTTTTTGAAGGATGCAGCGGATGAGATAAGTCTTGTTTCTGGAAGGAGGGCATTCCAGATCCTAGGTGCCATCCCTGAGAAGGAGCGTTTATATGTTTTTTCTTGTGGATTCTTTGTGGTTTCAAAAGGAGAGTTTCTGCGCTTCTTGTGGCTCTGAGCAATGTAACTGGGCGAATTGTGGTATAAGGCCTTATGTATAAGGCACGTGATTTTCAGGTGTATTCTGGCTTCGTAAGGTAGCCAATTCAGAGATTTTAAGTCAGGAGAGATGTGTGAGCGTTTTTTTGATCCAGTGATTTGTCTCGCTGCAGCATTGATAGAGGCTCTTAATGGTGCAGTTGTAGATAGGGGGAGGCCACAGAGGGCGGCACTTCCATAATCAATTTGAGGGATAACTAGCGCTTGGACTGCAGTCCTAAAGTCGTTGGCTGGGAGGAAGGGTTTCAGCTTCCTCAAGGTATTGATTTGGAAATTAGCTCCCTTCGTTGCATTGCTGATATGTTGTTGCATATTGAGATTGCAGTTGAGGGTTATACCTAAATATTTTGCTGAGTCTACAATGATAGGTTGAACGTTGAGTGCATTGAGGTGTTTAAGCCAATCCTGAGCGATGGGGATTTTGGAGGGCGGTGCTATTAGGAGGAATTCTGTTTTTAGCGCATTAAGTTTGAGATGGTTCTCTGCCAGCCATGTCTGTGTGTCCTTGAGTGTTGAGTTGAGAAGTTTGATGTCTTCAGGGGATTGTAGTTTAAGGTAGAGTTGGGTATCTTCCGCATACATGTGAAATTGCACATTAGAGGCTTGAAGCAGTGCGGTGAGTGGCTCCATGACTAGAATGAACAGAGTTGGGGATAAGGAGGATCCTTGCAGGACACCTAGTGTTACTGGAACGGGTGTGGACATGGTGTTGTTAATTTTGAATTTCTGAGTTTGGTTATGAAGGAAGGAGGTGAACCATTTGAGTACTGTCCCTGAAAGACCCATTCTGATGTTCAACAGTTCGAGTAAGTTCTCGTGTTTGACCGTGTCGAAAGCTGATGAAAGGTCGAGTAAAATGAGGAGGCAGGTACCATTTTGATCAAGAATTTGAAGCGCGTCATCAATTATTTGTGTCATGGCTGATTCTGTGCTGTGGCCTGCACGGAAGCCTGATTGGTGCCGGTTGAGGCGGTCAAAATGCTCGATGTGTTTTGTCAGTTGGAGGTGAACATATTTTTCTAACAATTTGGCTAAGGTAAGGATATTAGAGATAGGGCGATAGTTATTAAAGTCAGTAGGGTCAGCTGTGGGTTTCTTTAGTATGGGCGATACTTGTCCCACTTTGAGGGAGTCCGGGATGCATCCTTGTTGAAGAGAACTGTTAATGATTTTGGTTCAGAGCGGGAGAAGCCATGGGATAAAGTCCTTTAACTCGTTTGCAGGTAGAGGTTCTGAGAGGTGATTGGAGGGCTTCTGGGTACTAAGGATCTTGCCTATAGATTCTTCCGTGTCAGTATCAAAGGATGACCATGTAGCATTGTTTTTTATTTTAATGGATGTTTTGCTGAGGGGGCTGGAGTATAAGCTCAGATCAATAAGGAGAACATTCTTGATGTTATTCAGGCATTCTCCCATAACCACAAATGTTCTTGTCTCCTCTTCCTAAATTGTTAGTCTCTTTATGCCTTTCTCTCTAATGATTCTCAATTGAGAAGCGAAGGGGAGGTATAGCGCAGTTGCATGTATCTGTAGCACTGTATAAACAAGGTCCATTTAGAGACATAGTCAAAGGGCAAGCCATTATATCAAAACATGCCTCCTTCCACATTAGCTCAATGTCCGGCTGAATGGGCTTGGAACGTTGCTCACTACATGTGAACAGCAGAATGGAAGTTTCCTTTTTACTGCGTTTCGATTTTTGTTAGTGCAACTAATGTCAACTTGCTTATTATGTGGTGGTTTCACAAACTCTGTTAGCTAATAGCACCAAGTTTCTAGGAGCTCAGCCTTTTAATGTAAATGTAAATTTGTGAAGCGCACAACTACCCGTAGGCATCCCGGCGCTGGGGGCCGTCGGGAAGATTAAGCGAGCTATATCCCAGAGTCACATGGTGCTGGGCTGACCTGCCGTTGGTGCCGGGGATTGAACCATGTTCCCCTGCATCCAGCGTCAGTAGCCCTGGCCGCTGCGCCACACCTCTTCCCTTTTACATGCACATTCTAAATAATTAGTGTGATTTCTTTATGATACCATTAGGCCTGGTTTGTATGTAATATGCACATCATCCTAAAAACCCTGCAACATATGTCAGAACACTGTCTGTGTGGTAATGGAGAGGACACAGGAGTTCGACCCTGGATGGGAAGCTGGAACAAGGGAATCATCTGGGCTACCAGCAGGGTGGTTGTTGGGGTAGGTGAGTACTGTGTAGCTGGGATAATCATCCATGCCCTTGGCCCTTTAGCTTGGGGCTTGCATTGTGAAACAGTACTCAATAAAGCACACAGTGGATTTGAGTGACATCGTGGTAGTTGACTAACGCGCACCTTAAACTTTTCAGGCTGTAAACACTGTTGCCCACTGATGGTATCTTATCAGTGAGTATATAGCATGTCCATTCGATATGTTTGGTACGTTTGACACACTAGTGCACTGGCGTGTTATTTTCAAGCACTTTGAGGAATCGAGCACGGTCACGCATAGTTGTTTATTTTAGCGCGTTACTTTCAGTTTTTTAAACATCACTTTTTTTAAACATCACTTTTGCTGTTTGTTCTACGTTCACGCTTCATTTATCAGCACACTGGTTGATGTTGGTCAATGATTGGTTTCTGTTAACACTTGGGGATGTATACAGCACTATATTGAGGGTCTGTTAGTGTTGTAAGAATCGTGTGGTACATGAGAATGACATTATGATGTTTTCCTTTACGTTTGTAGAGCGATCCCCTGAGGAAGGGCTTTACAGCTGCCCAAAATGCATTGGGATATTTGATGATTGGATGATATCGTTTCTGGATTATGTTCGTTTCATGCACCTTGAAGCATTGATGAATTAACTTTTGGAATCTATGAACATGGATTAAAAAACTGATGAACTTCGTTATTGTTTTTGATTCAACCTTTGATGAACTGAATATATAATTACAGACGTGACAGTCTTTTCATTGCTGTGCACCAGGGAGTCTTCCTCCAGTGGGGGGAGCTTTGTAGTAGTCTTCGATTGTTCACGCTGACTGGCCAGGCAGCGTTCATCCCTGGCAGCACGCTACAGACACTAACTTTGGTTTACAGCGGATTTACCTAGATGTGCAAGTCTTGCCTTCATTCTTTATTGTGGTAGTTGAGTCATCATATATACTTCCAAATATTCCTTCATCATCCAAGATGTTATGGGCTTCCAAAATGACGGTCTGCAGGTGTGGGGTACTTTCTCTCATCAGCTTCTGGCGTATTTTGTCTAGGGACTGAGATGAGGTGAACATTCATGTAAGTCCAGGGGTTTCTGTTATGGTGTGTATGAGCCCAGGCACATCTGATAATTACATATCTTACCTGCCAGTGGCACATGTGCCTAGGACCCCAAGATCGTCATTGTTCTGCAGCGGTTTCTCACGGGGTTTGGTGGTATTATGGCATGGATGGTGGAGCTCTCAAATCTGAAATGGAGACAAATAAGAGTTAGTAGTCACAGTGTGATATTTGAAATCTGACAAATGACTGTATTGGGATGTTTTCATGTCAACTAAACTATGTCGGAAAAAGGTATAACATGTATGGAGTGACTAGGGTCATTGTAAGAGCTAAATGTGTTGCACAAATCTAAAATCCATGCCTAGGATAGACATTGCTTTTAACACATACCCTGCTGGAAATGAAATTAGGTGGAAATGGGGTTAGGTGTTGTGCCATTCCTGGTAGTTTCTCTGTCACACCCATGTTGGGTACTACTGCTGGTTCTTGCAAAGGCTCATGGATGGCAGCTGGCAGGGGGAGTTGTAGGTCAATGTGGAGTTGTTGCAATTGTGTGAATATGGTTTTAAAGACCATGACGGTTGTTTTTCATTCTAAGAGTGCTCCTTTACATCATGCCTACTTGTAGTGCTGTATGCATATTAACTTGCCTGATGATGGATGTCAGCGGATCATACGGGTCATCCATCTGGTTAAGAAGCAGGGTGGAGAGGATGAACTGGTGCATGGTGGGGAGATCAAGATATGATCATAGTCTGCCATTATTAAAGCCTACAACTGCAACCTGTATCCATACTCACTAATGCTTTCCATGCCCTTTCTCACCAAGTTGCTCTTTCTTGATGTCAAGACAGTGTAAATTTCCACCCCAATGCATTCACCCTATAAGTGAAAACTTGGCCTCCACTCTGATTTACTGAGGATGTGTGGAGTCATAAAATGGTGGTCAACTGCAGCCTTCGACCACAATGTGTGTATCCCTCTCAGTGAAATCCCTTTTCCTCTTGAGTAAGCCATGCTTTGAGACGTACGTTCATCCTCCCCCATTTGCATCATTTCAAAGGATCACAGGCAGCTTACTACTTTCTGCTACTTTTTGTTGGATTGCTTCTATTTTTAAAGGTAAGCACTATAGTAGCTGCATTACTATGTGTGTGTATGTTTTTGAAGGGAAACTTTGGGAATTGGGGCTTAAAACTGCACCAAAACATGTAGATGTGAATGTCTCGATTAGAGACTTTCTTCATCCCATCCCAAATCTCTCTTATGAAATTTCTTCAGTATGCTTGCTCTGTGTTATTAAGTTAGATCCATATGAATTCTGCAAACACAAGAGACCCACTTGCAGGCTCCAGTGTCCCTGCTTGCACTTGTCGGGACATCTGTTTTAAGTCCCAAGGTGTTCTTGCTTGCAGGTCAGGGGCTGCAAGCCAAAGAAGTTCACGCTCTGACTTCACATCTAAGAATATCTTTTCAAAGGCCCTCCGTGTTCCTTTTTATAGAAGTAATTCTTGTTTTGGGAACATTGCGCTTACAAGTACCCTGTTGTAAAATGTGTAGCACGTGTCTTTCAGAGACAGTAAATTCTATTACAAGAGCATTATGCCTTGGAGAAACGACCGACCCACTCCCCAGAGTTCACAACGATCAGATTATAGGAGTGGCAGTGACCCCAGAGTGCAGCTGTTTGAGCCATCCGAGAACAACTAGCGATTGCATCCATCAGATGTCAGACAATTTTATAGCATCTTTTATTGCAGAGAATATACAGAACATTGCACAGATTAAGAATCTCAAGTCTGCCCTGTAAGAGTTGACAATACAACCCTGATGAAGAACAGAAAGTAGAACAAATACTGGCAAGTAACATCAATGAATGGGAAACCTTTTATTTCCTCATCTGATGCATGAATATAGATGGTTAAATTATTCTTCACTGGGCTAAAGGGCAGTTGGCCTCCTGGGGCCGTATTACAGAATGTGCCCCAGTGGTGTAACAGGCATGTGCGCCCGCTTTGCATTCCCCGTGCATGTTGGTATTACTGAAGAGGCCACAGATGCTTGTGCGTCCCCTTCTGTAATGCTGAAAGCACTGGCTCAAAGGTAGCGCCAGCGCTTTCTCAAGAAGGCATTCCCTCATTTGCATGGGGGCGTTGCCTCTGCACCCCACCGAATTTCAGACGCAGGCGCAGAAGCAAAGAAGCTGTCAGGAGGCGCACTGAAGTGCGTCACCTGAAAGGTGGTGCACTGTCGGTGCGCTCCCTGATGGCAACCCTCTGGAGGGAGGAAAAACAGTCCTATGGACCCCCAGACATCCCCTTGCAGTGGATATCAAATCCCTCTTTAAAGTGCAGGCTGGTTCCCACCACCTGCACAGAGAAACACAGAGCAGCTTTTAAACAGCTGGTCCGTACTTCTCTTGAATGCGCTGCCCCAGGGGCAGCATGAGTTTGCAGCTGCCCTGAGGGTGCCAATTCTACATGATAGGGTGCACTTTTCTTGTTTGCACCTGGCACACCTGCTTAAAGGTGCGCTGTGGCACAAACAGGAAAAGTGCACCCTATTCATTCATCTATAAATGGGCCTCAGTATGGCATTTCAAAGCACATGCATGTAGCGTTTGACAGATAGTCTTAAGCGTTCGATAACTGCTTGACACCGATGCGAAATTAGCTTATGTTATTCATAGCCCTTTGCTGGTGAGACTATGTGGCATGCACCCATTAATAAGAACACTGCAGCTGACACTTCTAATGCGGGTCTGCAAGAGGTCAGTAAGTAAATGGGTGTGTAGATTTAGATGAAGTCAGGTCAAGCAGCTTACATGGATATTGGCTGTGCTGTAACAGATCTTCTCAAACACCACAGAGGAATCACCAGGGTTGGTAACTGCATGTTTGTTTATAACCTGCACTAGTACTTCATTTGTAAATGAATGAGTGCTGGTGCCCGAAGCTCCACTCATAAGCCAACAATTAAATGTCAGGGACTCGAATACCAAAACTGTGTAGCCTTCAATCCACCTCAGACCTCTTTAATCCACTACCAGCTTCAACATTGGACACCGTACCTGAGCATTTGATATATGCATGGGAAGGATTTTTCTCGGGAAAAGGACTGGCAGTATCTGAGTGGGAAAAAAAACATTGCAATTCATGTTAAATTCCTGGCAGAAGGAAGTCTGCTTTCCGTATTTGGATATATTACCAAATTGCTGGGTGAATTACTGGGAATAAGAGTTGGTGTCAACCCCTGTTACACAAATGAGAAATCAAAAATGGAAATGATCCAGCCCGGTGGGAACTGTACCTGTGAGTTGAGCACAAAATGAAATCTTTTGCACATATTAGTGGACTGCTTAAAAATGTTATCCTTGCGGAAACTGATTTAATAGCCAATGTTGTTTAAATATGGAATTAAGAATCGAGATCAAGAACCTCTTGTTGACATGCGCTACCTGGATATTGCAATTTCTCTTGTAAGGTTTATGATTGAAGTTAAAAAGGCTTTACTGTGGTAAACAAGATGAACTATGTATTGGTTTTAGCTACAAATTGTATTGTTTTTTTACTACATATTGTCGATTAAATTATAGTGTTATAGTTTTATATAAAATGGCAAATCTGTAATTGTAATATTTAAAAACCATTGGTCTCAATAAACATTTCTTTGACTGACTGACATATGACTGGAATAAACAAAATACGTTTTTATACAATGTTAAAATTGTGCTAAGCTTCTTTTGTGTTATATTATGCTTTGGTGCAATGTATTGGAATGTGTTGTTGAACTGCTTGTGTTGTTCTTGTCGTAGAGCTGTTTTGTGTTGCTATTTTGTTAGTGTGATAGATGTGTTGTATTCTTTTGTTTATCTTATGTTCGATTATGATCTTTTGTGTTTTTGACTTGATATTTGAAATGTTTTGTTGTTTATTGTTTTACATTGTTGTGGATGTTTTTCTGTTGTCTGTTCTTGTGCTAAATTGTGTAATTTCCTTTTAGTTTTATGCTGCTTTTTTGTGTTGGTGTTTTCTTTATTTGTGGTTTTGTTTCATATTTTTTTGTCAGTGATGCTTTACGTTGGTTTATGTCCCTGTTGTGAAGCATTTTTTGTAATGTTATTGATATGGCATGTTATTGTTGTAGTTGTGTTGTTTCTTGTCATTGTGCTATTTGTAGTACCGTGTTTTGTTATAGTTTTGCTGTATTATTTAGCTCTTTTGTAGACTATAACTAAAGCAGTTACTTTCCAGTTATAATCAGAATAATCCATTCAATTTCAAGTGAAAACTCTATAATTTGCAACTGCCAAAGATGGTAATATACTAGTGCTAAAACTCTAGCTTTACATGACAGGAACCATTCTAAAAACGTTATGGAGTGTACCTTTAATTAGCACTCCTGAAATTCATGTTATGTTATTTGGCCTGTAATCGCAGATGACATTCCTAGTTGTTTTACTGTCAGTAGATTCTCGAGGCAGTGAGGGTAGCAATCACCAGCCATGGTTGCATTAGCTGCCCTGGGAGCAGAAATCAATAACCACATCACTATGTGGTGTCTGGGGTCAACAGTCACCAGCCGTTGTTGCAGGTTTAGGCTTGGAGGAAGAAGTCACCAGACCTGCCTGTGGTAACTGTCCTGGGGAGAAGAATCAATAACATTGTTGCAAGGGCTGCTTTAGGGGCAGCAGTCACCAACCACTGTTGTGGGAACTACCCTTGGAGCAGCAGTCGCCAACCACATAACTTTTAGAGTAAAAGGAAATGGTATTTGGGCAGTGGCTCCGAATGCCCAAACCTCTTGAATGTACTTCCCTAACTCCCACTGCCTGTCCTGCGGCGTGGCCCTGGAAAAATCTAACCTAATACGAAAAGACTGTCTGCATTGACACTCCATTATACACCTATGGGAAGGGCTACCATAGAGTGCAGCTTTGCTTTCGCTTCGGATACAGACACCAGAGACACATCACATTTGGGCGTAACCTGTATGAGACATCAATTCTGCAAGTTCCACAAACATATCTGTACAGCTTATAGGTCATCCAAGACTGTCATATTTCTTTGGCTCAGCTTGGGATCAGAGCCCAGGCCTTTTGTCACCCTGCTCTGCTAAATTAATTACATTTATCTCCAACAGCAGGAACAAACGCCTCCCCACACAAACAGAGCAGTTATCAGTGCTTCACTCAGCTCCTGAGGAGGTAAGGGGTGGGTTGGAATGCTCTGCATCAATCAATCAGCTGTCACACTGTACCAGGGGAGGGCCTGCCCTAACCCACCAAAACAAAGGAAGGAGGCCAGACCTCTGGAACCAACCCAGGACGGGGTGTCCGTTGAAGATTTGCTAGGGAAGGCCCTGGCAGTGATGTCAGCGAGGGACGGAGCTGAGTCCTTCAGAGCAAATGTGGCAGGTGTCTCCTGGGTGACGCTATGCAGGAAGATTGGGACAGGGGCAGAGAGGTTGTGTAGCACCCCAGGATATTTCAGAGGGTTCCCACTGCTAGACTATCCCACCCCTACTTAAAAGACCTTGCACGGGGGCAGCTCTCCTTGGTTGTGACTTTCTGCTGGATATTGTGGCTGGACAATTGGAAGGAAGAACCTCCGATGGCCACCTGGACTCAGGATTCTGACTCCAGTTAACCCCAGGACCAGTGGGGCTCTCCAGGACCAGGAAAGCTGGTCCCCTTATACCACCTGAGGCCTACTTGGGGGAAAGACTGGGCTTCTGTGCCCAGGAGGAGAGAGGACCAGAGGAAACCAAGGACAAAGGCTGGTGCAGGGAGCCAGTGAAACCAGCCTCCGGCAAAATTCATCACCTTTGAGGCCTAAAGAAAGTGCTCTAGGTGGCTAGGGCTTGCCACCAGGAGTAAAATAAGACAAAGATGATGCAAAACGGCCCAATGGGGAACGAGATATAGGCACAAGAAGGAGTTTGACCTTTGGCCCCCAATCAGGGGCATGTGGAGCTCTGGTGCCTGACTAGTTTAACCCCCCAGGATTGCAGGGGTGGATGGGGTAGAAGAAACCTGCCGGGTCCCCTTGACAGCATGAAGAAGTGCTGCACGTGCAGCTTACTGGCAGGGGCACCCAGGGATGGGCTCCCTTGAGCTACCCCCCAACCTGAGCAAAGTGCGGGTTGCATGGGTCAGACTAGCGCCCCACCCCCCTCAAAAAGGAATAAAAAGAGAAAAGAGCCATGCGGTGCAAAGCCGTTTGACAGAAAACAAAGGCAGTGTCTCTACCCGGGTAATGGGAGAGTCGTTCATAGAGTTTTCACTGCTCCCAGAGGAGTCGCCCATGTTGCCATCCAGGGCTTTTTTATTGTGCTCTGTTTCTCCCCTTATGGTAGCCCCAGGATGGCTGGGCCACCATTAACAAAGACAAAAAGAGCTCAGGACAGCTGTGGAGGCACCACAGCTCCCCACAAGGGCCCAAGCAACTGATGGAAAAAGCACTGACCCTAGGTCTGAGGAATCTATGAAAGGAGGACTACCCCAGGATTTCTTCCAAAATTCAAGCACTCCCAAGCTGGAGCATGTGTGCTGGAGCATGTGCCCTTTAGCTGGGAGTGCAGTGCCCTCTAGGGCTAACGTTTATGGCTGCAAGACCTGTAGGTTAAAAATGTTCTAAAAGAGTATATGTTTTACAGCACCTCCAGAGCTGAGATTTGTGGTTACAGATGATTTGTGATACAAAATGTAATGCTCACTATGGGCTATATTTCTAATTGTGTTGTTATTGTTGCAAGTATATAAGAAGTACACAGACCCATGAGAAATGCATATTTAAATTGTTGAAAATGCTTTGCTAAAAGAATGATGTTGACAAGAATTACTGATTAAAAGGTACATGCTTTATTACCCTTTTCAAATGCTTTATTGAAAGAATAATATCGACAGTGATTATTGGCCAAAGAAATTATGTATTATTAGCAGTAATCAGTGCAATTCATTTTCTCCTAAAATGATGCTGTGCCGACATGTGGTTTCTTAGTCTGGCCCCTGTAAGGTGGCCAGAGGTGATTATGCAATGTCATCACAAGGTATTTTCAGCAGGCTTCTGTATAGTTCTTTCTGCGTAATATTGAGTAGTTGGTGGGTAATAAATGTACTTTTCATTTTTCACATCAATTATTGTGTGTTACTATTGTTTTGCCAGCGAAAGGTGATTTCTAGCCCACACCACCACCCTTAAGTAGGCCTTTGACTGCTCTGCTTCGCCACTCTGGGTAAGTCGAAACTACAATGGGGTGTGTGGTTCCCACTGTTGGACAGATGTGGACCCATTACTTGTGCAGGCCATACAACTAATAACCTGCTTTCTTACAGCACACAGAGTTCTGATAAATCCCTCTGACATGACAGTACCATTGGTAAATATTAACCATAACTGTGCATGAAGGTCGTGGTTAGCTGGATGGAGTAAACTAATAAGAAATTATTTCAGATCATTCATTTTCATCCAAGAAAATCAAGGTCATCTCACTGAGAAGGTGCAGAAAAGAAAAACCCCAGCCCTTGATAATGAAAAAGCTTTGATACAGTGGCTTTCTAAAGACAGTTTCTGCACAGAATTGGCTTGGAGTATAACGTTATGCTTTACATGGGTGAACGTTGCCTATCCGGTTACTTATGCCATGTTGAATGGCACTAATTTGGAATGTTCTGCTGTGGAAAGAATTCCGAGAAGATATGTAATAATAAGAATATCCAGTGAGTCAAGTTTGATTGAAATTGTCACAAAATCCATCTCTTCTTTGATGTTGTCATGTTGGCTATTTGTGTAGGTAAAGTGTGCACCCAGTAGTTTGATAGATGTGATTCCTCTTGGTATCAAGGTTTAAGATCGAATATGAAAAGTAACCCCTCCGTTGCTTGCGTCAGCCAACGGCCGTCGCGCGCACTACCTCCGTAGTGCTGCGCACGTCCGTTGGCCGCCGCAGCCCTGCCGACTGCGCTAAACCGCCGCACTGGGGCGGAATTGCCACCGCGGTTAAACGGTTAAGAAATGTCAAACTTATTTTGATAAAATGATCTTATTGACAAATCAGATATGCTTGAACATGGCATACAGATTTGAATTAACAGCTGTAAAATTATAGGATACCTTTCAGTAGTAAGAAGAATGTATTTGAATTTGCAACACAGATGCGAAAAGTCAGCTTACGTTTTGTTCACTCACAATGAGTATGGTTCTGCAGCAATAGAAATCTCGGGCCATATTTATGACCTGGTGTGTGTCTCTCTTGTACCTCACAACATGGTGCAAGACAGACGCACACCTTAAGTCATGTTTTTGAAGCCACTTAAAGCCACTTTGTGTGGCTTCAAAAACATGAAGTAACGCAATGCAGCACAAATTGCTGCATTTTATTACTCTTCCCTGGGTAAGCATTCCATGGGCGCTGCATGGGTGTTCAAATGCAACTCGCATGGTTTTTGACACATTCCCAAATTTACAAGACCTTGTAAACCAGGGAATGCCCAAAAAGATATGCCTCCCCAGGAGAGAGGAAAAATATCTTTATTTCTCCTTGTATTTTCCTTCTGCAGCAGACATAGAAAGAGGAGAAAACCTCTCAGGAATGTGTTTGTGCAGGACAGTACCCCTTCCTGAACAAAACAATCTGCCTACAACACAGGCACCCTTGCACCATGGTGCAATGGTATCTGCATTGGCGCCAGGCTGCCAAAACAGCGACAGTGGAAGGGAAAAGGACAGGAATGCTCCATATTAGATAAATACGGCATGGTCTTGTCCATTCCCTGTGACGCAGGGCAGTGAAGCAAGGTGACTTGCTGCACTGCCCTGCACGACGAAAGTCATACATATGGCCCATGTAATTCAGAAACGCCGATATTGTAGAGAAAGAGAATAAAAACAACTTTGGAAAAAAAGATGCTGGAAGAGGAGGTAAATCTAATATTTTCAAGTACATAAATATGAGGGCGGTTCAGTCATGACATGCCTAAGTCTGCTGCAATCGGACATATTAGCACTCAGACAAGTTACAGCAGTTATGTTTGGAGCAAACACAGTCAGCTTTTGTAAAAAAAAAAAAGAACCCCAGCAAGATCGTAGTTAATCATCATTGACAGCATGAGTAATGGCTGCAGGCAGGAATTTCCTACCAACCCTATCAATATCCAGCAAATCTGCGAGAATGCTACCTGAAACCTGAGCCTCTGCGAGAATGCTACCTGAAACTTGAGCCTCATCAGAGTGCCTTAAACCTCTCCTCACCTCCTTCTGTAGCATAGTTTCTTCACAGTCAGGCAATTTGTTAACTTCCTGATACCATCCTCATACAACTAGGAGCAGTTATGATTCTCCAGGTCATGGGAATTTGCCATTTGGGTAGAACAAGTTCCAAGTCTATAATCTTACTTGTTAGTCTATCAGCTTTAGTCCAAGGGAAAAATCCTAATACACATACAGTCGAACAAGTTAAATGATTGCTATCCATTGTTCCATTAATTCCCTGAACCACGCTTGCTCAATAACCGTTAGTATCAGGAAGTCCCACGCCATATGGAAAAAACAGCGTCAAAAATGCCACATCTGGGAAAACAAGAGTTCACCATGGAAAACATACAATTTGTCCTCTCTGTAGTAATGCTCATGTGTGGAGATAATAATAGTGAATACGTTCAAATCTAGGGTTTCGAGAGACTGTGGGAGCATAACGCAAAATGTGGAGTCACTGTTCAGTACTCAGAGGGATTCCCAGATCTTCTCCCCATTTGACTTGCAAGGATGCCAGGTCAATCTTAGTTTAGGAAAACAATGATTGGTACACTAAAGTAATCATTTAATCGTACCATCTAAGGACTATAGGTCTGTAGGCCTGCATGAACCACTGGTTCAAAAGTGCCCTGCTTCCAACCACTGTGAAGAAATGCCACCACTGCATTTCTTCGCAGTAGTTTGAAGCAGGGTAACAAGTAGTGTCATCCAATAATTTAATTATCTCCAGTTAAATCCAGGAATCCTGCCAGTGCATACATTACATGCCCACAATCAAGCCAAGACCCACTGCTGCCAAGCCCATTAGCCCACACCATTTACCCTGATGAGGGAGAAGCTCCAGCTCAGTAATAGCAATTTCTGGTGCAATAAGTAGCGCAGTACGCGTTATCTGCAGTGCTCTCACCCACAAACAGCATAATGTAGTAGTCAATATACCTTTGGCTGGTACCTGATTGGTCCTGGGAAGGCCCAGGAGAATGCACGTGTCGTCTGCAAAGGCGGGCAGGGGACCCTGTCCCCAAATGTTTTAGAATAAGCTGATCTGCAGCTGACATTCCACTGCAGTTGCACAGTCATGTAGTACATTTCCAGGTCAAGGACCACCAGGCCACCCTCATCCACCAGGAGTTTCATCTTAGGCAGTTCTACTTTACATCTGAGAGCTCCCTGTCCACTTCCTGAAAAAAATGTCTTCTGTATTTGTATGTGCATGGCAGAGAAAAAATAGACCGGGTCAGAAATATCAAACTTAACATTGAATAAAAGGTTGCTTTGATTGAGAAGGAAGCACATCACCGCTTAGATGGGGCAGCAGAAAGGTTACATTCTACGGGGTTAATAGTACATCTACACTCCAGGCAATGTAGAAGGCTATATTTTTGGTTGTGATTCACAGAATTATGAGTATGATGGGTCTTGCATGCTGGAAATCTTTATGTCTTTTGACTAAGAAGGGTGGTAGTAAACATGAATATGCTGTCCAGACGATTTTACCTAGTCCAAGCACTTCCTGCTGCAGTAAAAGCTGAGTCATTGAAGTACATTTGATACATATGTAGTGATTTTATTTGTACTGAGAAACCAGAAGTGCTCTTAAAATGTGAAGGCTTGTCTATAATGGAGAGGTGGGGGTAGGGGTATAAGGCACCTGATGAAGATCTGGGATAAAGTAAATGATCAAAAAAATCAACTTACACGCAGCCACATTCCCATACACACCAACACATCACATTCCAAAATTCACTCTAGCCTTTACTCTGGGGATATTTGAAAAGTAGAAAGAAGGGACTCAAAAATGTAGTCTGGTAAGTCTATTATTAAAAGGCCAAGTCATTTGTGGCTTGTAAATGGGAATTTGTCCCAGATAAGAGGAAGTATTTTTGCAACTTACAACTGAGACATTGAACAATGGCCCCATTCAACACACTATGAGGCAAAAAGTATGTGACAACATTTGTGAAACCTTTTACGACATTTGGTCCGCACAGGGACTTATTTAAGATTTGTATATAACTCTGGAGACTACTTGTACTGTCAACTACTTGCCGTGTAGGTGGGAGACCAACCTCAAAATAGACATCGCCCAGGTACCACTGTAATAGTGGTCCCTGGTCGATGATCTGCTAAAGGCTTTGTAGTGTGTACAACACTGGGAAACACTATACAAATTAAAAACTAATTGGAACTGCTGAAGCGAGTGTGATATGGAAGGTGATGATCTGTAAGTCTAATGGTAATGCCTCAGACTGAGGCTTCATTAGAAACAGATTCTTTCCACAGAAAGAAAGTTCTAGTTTGTCACATTCCAGATGACCCATCCAGCCTGATATTGAAGTTGATCCAACCGACCACAGAGGGTATGTCCACGCAAGATAGAATCATACTATCGGACACGCAGCTGTCAGCTAAACTAGAAATACTTCACTTTTCAGAAAAGGAACTCAGCTGAGCTGAATTTTGGACACAAAGAATTAGGGATATTCTAGAAATGCAACTGTTCAAACCCTTTGTTATTGAAATAAGACACGTTTAGATGCATGTTTTTGATTACATAATATGAGTCTCCCTAGCAGTAAGTTGCATGTGATCCTCAAATGCACTGAAACTCTATTGAGAGTGCATAGCGGTTGATCTGCCGATTGCAAATGATTGGTCAATTGAGTTGATGATGTCTGAGGCAATCTCTGCTGGACAAGATTGACTAATCTTAGCAGTAGGTCAGGCTCTCCTTGTTCTTTTGGGAAGGTTGTACGAGATGGGAATGGAGCGAGAGCTAGGCTAGAGGGATGAAACAACCATATAGAATCGTTTTGCAATGCGTGATGTTTCTCTTCTCATCCAAGTAGTGGGTTGCATTATTTTACATTGTTGCGAAAGCCCAATAAAATGTTGTTGCAAAATAAAAAAAGAAGTACAACAGACCACTAAAATAAAAATAAACAACCCAGGCATGTTTCTTGCTATGCGTCAAAGTTCAGGAATGTTCTCTCAGAGGAGATCAGATTTTGGCATGTGTTACTCACCATTTGTTAGGTGCCAAAAGTGTATCATTTAAAAAAATTCAAAGTAAAAGGCAATTTTTATGCTTTTCTACCTCGTTTAATTTATTTTTCTGATATGAGTGAGCGAACATGTGGTCCAGTGAGTGGGAGACTGAGCAAGCAAGTAAGTGATGGAGTGTGAGATACACCTATGTTGCATGCTATATGTCACAAGCCATCCACACCCTGTCAGTGTTGTAAATAATCTTGTTTTAAGGTGATTGCGCCTAATCCCTACCATAATCGGATACAAATGAAAAACAAATAGTTCTGCGAGGCAGACACACCCATAGGGGACAAATGTTCTCGATATCTACTTCGCAAAACAAAAAAAGACAGTCTGCTTTATGGCAGAGCCAAACCCTCAATTTGTGATCATTTAAGATGTCTGCCTCTTTTAGCAGCTTTCTATCTGAATTATTATTTTTCTGGAGGAACCCTAATCCTTAGAAAATGTGAGCTTTTGCAATGCCAAATTTATATTTAGGACTTTTTAGAGTTTCCCATTTAAGTCGTTTTTTTCTTCTCTTGATACATTTTGTGCCAAACCATTCACTTTACAGAGCTTTTTGGTGCCAGAAATATAACTTGTAATCTTTGACTTATCAACAGAGTTATATTCACAAGGACAGGCGATACCTAGTTAGTGGCAGTTTTTTTTTTATCAGCGCCTAACCCTGAAAACTATTGCCATGTTAGCGGCGTATTACCAAGCCGTCGCTACATGGTGATAGCATCAGGGAATGGCTGTTAAAACTGCTGCTAACATTAGCGAGATGGTGATAGGAATTCCTGCGTTAGCGGTTGAAAACCAGTGATAGACCTATTAGCGGCAAAAAAGACGTTATTCAGCCCAATATGAGCTTTCTTGCCTCTAATGCAAAAAATCAGTTAACCCCCAATAGAATATAGTCATTAAAAAAAATAACATGCAGAATGAACAGCCAGGGACACGTGCAGCACACATCAACAACCACTGCAAGCTAGCCAACATCCAGGATGACCAGGATGTGAGCCTTGATGCCTCGCTGGACCTGCGTCTGGAGCCTGGATGCCTCGCTGGACCTGCGCCTGGAGCCTAGATGCCTCGCTGGACCTGCGTCTGGAGCCTGGATGCCTCACTGTACCTATGTCTGGAGCCTGGATGCCTCGCTGGACCGCGTCTGGAGCCTGGATCCCTAGCTGGACCTGCGTCTGGAGTCTGGAGTGGGATGTGGAGGAGCTCTGGAGTTGATGAGCTGTGCGGTAGACATTGAGGCACGACGATTACCCGTACCTGTTGGTGAAGTCTGGCAGGTCGCATGGAGACACGTTGCTGACCTGTGTGAGAAGACCACCTGCCCCCATTGGAGCTGTTAATGGTAGAAGCGCTCCTGCACACCTACGTAGTGCGATCCGTGTAGCATACTATGATCCACCACTATGCCGGGGTGCACAGAGAAGATTACCAATGGTGGGTGACTCTGGGGAGGGAGCCTGGCTGCCTACTTCCGGTCCCTGGAAGAAGACGCAGGAGAGCTGGAGCTACGAAGACACGGGGCACGGCTTTACAAGATCCGCTCACACACACATCCCCACGTCCCATCCAGTAATCTTTCCGGCGTTTACCACCTCACAGCTGTCCAGCCCCCCAGCACTTCTCAATGGCAGCCGTTGTGCACCCATGTACAGCGGGCGTACCACTCATGTTCCAAAGGCACATATGTAGTTATGAAGCATGACATAACATCGCATTCCATTCCAATGCATACTAATACTAGGCACATTGCAACAGTAGGGTAGGTGTTGCATAGTGGAGACATAAATATCACTATTCCCACTTCATTGAGTGCAACCCTAAACTAACCTTTGCACCCCAAACCCAACCGTGTACCCTGAATTCCCTTTGAGTCCCCAAAACACCCCCCAAATTTCATATTGTACCCCAAATGCACACCCTAATTATCATATTGTACCCCAAATGCACACCCCAATTTTCATATTTTGCTCCAAATCCACACCTCAATTTTCATATTTTACCCCAAATGCACACCCCAATATCCTGATGAGACATCCTAAACCCATACCCATCCGTAAAACTTAAATTTGTACCATTACTGACCTCACAATGCGTTGTGATCAAATGCGATGTAAAGACACCTGCGTTGTCGGAGACGTCTCCCGTGCCAAAGGCAACCTATAGGCAAGCCAGTTTGCATCCGTCTGCCCCTGGACCACGCTCAGCAACAAGGACCCTTCCTCTTGGACAATCCAATACTACGATGCCAGCACCCTCATCACCATCAACCCTGGATGCCACCTCGCCTGCCAGGACCAACCTCTTCTCCGGACCGGACATCGCCATCGCCATCACTGACGGCTGCAGTATCACCCTCAAGGAGCACCCCGACAGTCAAGGAGGAGGCATTGCCATCACCTACAGAAGCAGACTCCGACACACACTCTTATGACCCAAGGGTGACCATGGACCACCTCAATTGCCAGATCCAGACAAGGCCTAAGCACATCCTCTGTGGCACCCTCATGTGCACGCCCACCAGGGCATGACCCTCCCATTCCCCAATACCATTGTAGACCTCATTGCACCCCAGGGTCTCCCATCCATCGACGACATCCTACTCTGTGAACTCAAGTTCCACCTGGACAAACCCAGTGACCAGAACACCACCCCTTCCTAAGGAAGGTCCCCAATATCAGACGCAAGCAGCAAGTCACCTCAACAAGCCACATAGCAGGACACACGGCCAAGCACGTCCACTACAGCCACAACACAAGACTCTCCTGGACAGACCATCATTGGATACATCACATCTTCACCTTGCCCACTGGACGCCACCGCCGCTGGATCAAGGCCACCGAATAATGTCTCGTCAACTCCCTCCGCCAATGCTCCCAAACGATGACACTGCAGCACGCAACCATCACCGATGAATCTCCAACAGCGCCGACATTCAGGCACTGTGTCAGTACCTTCCGCCTGCCTCATGGCAGGCATGAGGGTGACGCAGTGCCCCAGGGATAGTCTGGCCCCATGCATTGATGGAGTTGCGTCATGGTTGTGACACAACTTCCGCAATGTGTGACTTTAGCGCAGACAGATACGTCAGGATTCCAGACGTATCTGTCATTACTTGCGTCACCGAGCGCTGTCCAGTAAATACAGCGCATCCATGCTGTCACAAGATAGGTGTAGTGAGAATTGTTGCAACGCTGTATTGTCACAGCGCTGCAACACTTTTCATAACTGGGGCCCAGAAATGTGCACTATCTTGTTGATGGTGCACATTCCTGCACTGTACTTCCATTGCAGGGCAGCACTGCAACATTGCTTGCAGCGCTGTCCAGCACCAAAACCTGCTGAGATGAGGCCCCAAGTGTTGTCTCCATTTTTATGACCAGCTATTTTCTGGTCTGAAGTCCCAGCAGCTAACGGGCCTTAGCAGCTGTTTTTTTTAACGCATCACCAGTCCTTGTGATCGTTGTGACTATCGCGAAGTGGGGTTAAGGTGTGTTTTTGCACGGGAATGCCTACATTCCATAACATTAGAGATAGTAATCGCTAACATCGTTGGTGATGCTGGATGCGGCCGCTATCGCCAGAGAGCTGTCACTAACGGCTGTTAGTGACAGCTTGGTAATATGGCGACTGTGGGTGACTGTGTTGTGGAGTTGACTGAAGTTGTGGCACCATCACTTCTCGAGACCTCTGCGGAGCGTCTGGACTAATGGAGGGCGGGAGTGAACCAGGTGGCCTTCTTGGGGTTTTGTTTGCCTGGTCTTTTCTTGAGGGGTGCCATTGTGTAGGCGCAGTTGGAGATCCATCGGTGGAAGCTGCGCGCTTTGGTGTTGTCGTCTGTAAGCATTGGCGGAGTGGGGGTGCTGAGGGAGTTGACAAGAAGTTCTTTGGTGGCCTTGATCTAGCTGTGAGGGTGGCGATGAAGGCGGTGGTGTACGGTGGGCATGGTGAAGACGTCATTTATACAATGATGGTCGATACAGGAGAGTCCGGTGGTGTGGGTGAAGTTCCCGCTGGCAGAGAAGACATGCTCGAGAGTGAGTTTGGCTATGTGGGTTGGTGCAGTGACTAGCTGCTTGAGTGGGTAGAGCAGCCCAACCCACCCTCCTGCTCGTAAAGGAAACATAGCATGACTACATCAGAAAGTTATCATCATGTTATTATTTTTCCTCTTCTTGCACTGCTTGAAAGCAGTGGGGCGATGCTCTTCCGCCACAGCAGATGAGCTGCCACTGGGGGTGCGTCACCCACAGGTGCTATGCCTAGGCCGGACACGACCCCCGAGCCTCCTTATGCGTCCCACCTTCTCCTCGCCTGGGCATTGACACTGAGGCGCAATCCGCTGAATTCTCTCCAAATCTATGACTCAGCCAGCAGGATCCTCAGCCAGGCGGGATTTCACAAGCCAGGGTACAGCAGTCAATGCCAAGTCCGCTGGGGAACCTCCGGATAGGTGAGGCAACAGGGCCCCCTTAGGCATGAAGTTGCAGCACTCCAGCCACACAAGTTTGGCGCAGCTCAGGGCCCTCACCCTTCACAGCGTCTGGCCAGCGCAACATCGTCTGGCCTGTGATGCAGAGAGGTGTGGCCACACATTGATTATCTCCACCATGCACCCCGGTGTAGTGGTGCTGCATGGTATTTGATGCAGACCTCCCAACGTTGATGCGCAGAAGCGCCTCTACTGTTCACAGCTCCAAGGGGCCCCAGGCGGTCTTCTCACACTGGTCAGCAATGTGTCTCCGTGTGACCTGGTAGACTTCACCACCATGTAAGGATGATCGCAAATGCCTCAATGTCTACCACCATGTGCCAGCAACTCCACATCACCCCCATATCCCACTCCGGGGCCCAGGTGCAGGCCCAGCGAGGCCTTTGGGCTTCGGGCACTGTCCGCGCTTACAAGGTTTGGGATGCTATGGTGTTGCAAGGAGTGCGCAATGATAAGTGATGTATCACTGGTTTTGCCCAGCGATGTGCCTCTTTTCATGATTGTAGCCATGGATTTCCTCTTCCCCTGGGACTCTGGCTGGTCATCCTGGCTGTTGGGGAGCTTGGGAGGGTTGTTGATCTGTGCTGCACTTGGCTCTGGCTGTTCCAATCTGCATTCAATTGGTTTTGTTTCCTATTTTTCATTGGGGGTGGACTTATAGGCTATTTTTGCCTCTAGAGGCAAAAAAAACTCAAGTTAGGCTTACTAACGTGGGTTTTTAGCCCGCAAATTGGGCTTTTGTCAGTTTTCGCCCGCTAACACCTTCACGCTAGTGTTAACAGCAGTTTTCACAACAGCTACCTGGAATTATCGCCATGTAGCGACGTATTGTAAATACATCGCTAACAGGGCGACAGTTTTTGGTGATAGGTCGCGTTAAGAAAACTGCTGCTAACTAGCGTTAGCGTTAGTTAGCAGCAGTTCCTGTACATATCCCCCTCTATCTTTAATTATTTCCTCGTGATGTTACTCAAGGTTTCTGGTTGATCACAATATTCCGGGTGGCTAATATCAGACATTAACTTCTTGATAAACTTTAATCATGGAATTTTAAGGCAAACTCCGAGCCACAGCAGTCCTTTACACTGGCACAATTAAATTCCATGTCCTGATCCTGTGCCAAAGAAGAACTGGCTAGACCTTTATATCAGATCTGCTAAGTAAGTAGCACCCAGCTCAAAGTGGCATACAAAATTAGAACAGCTATTAGGGAGTGCAAGAAGGTTTTTAAAAAGGCTTTTTCTAACAGCTGTAATCATTCAACATTTACATACCCCCACAGCTCATAACCATACATCGCGATAGTTCGACATTTAGGCTTATAAATAGGTCCACTTCTTTGGGCTGTTTACAACACATTTCACAGGGCCGTGATTGATCTAACTGATTACAGCCGTCTAGAATTTATGGTGCTTCTCCAGTTCCCCTCGCAATGCTGTACCTCCAAGATATTCCTAGGTGCACTATTTAAGGCTCTTTTCAGATTTTTGTGAGCCTGGGTACAGCCGTGGTCAAACCAAGCCTTGGTATTTATAGCTCCTCTCTTCTGGTTGGAAGTTAGCCAGGAGCGGCCCCTGGAGGGAGGTCCACCCTGCTGGACAACCTCGCCAACCTCGGACTCAAGCAGCTGGTCAACACCCCCACCCACTACGCCGGACACACGCTCGACCCGGTCTTCTCTTCCAGCAAGGACATCGCCTTCAGCCACGCCACAGGACTCCACTGGACGGACCACAGCTGCGTCCACTTCAGCTTCAGAAGGACCACGCTCCACCATCACCAGATACAGGCCCCCCGCAGAAGCTGGAACAAGATCACTGCAGACCAGCTCTCTACTTCCCTGAGCAAGAACCCTCACACCAGCACAACGAACCCCAGCCAAGCGGCCACCAACCTCACGAAATGGATCAGCGACTGCGCAGACGAACTCGCCCCTCTGAAGACCCCGCCCAGCAGACCCGGCAGCAAGAAAGCCCCATGGTTTAACGACGAACTCAAGAGCTCCAAGAAGAACTGCGGAGCACTCGAGAAAACCTGGCGCAGAAACCCAACACCAGACAACATGACAGCCCTCAAGCTCGCCACCCGAAAACACCACCAACTGATCCACGCCACCAAGAAAACCGCATTCAAGGAACGACTGGACAACAACGCACACAACAGCAAGGAACTCTTCAACATCGTGAAAGAGCTCTCCAACCCCAACGCCGGAAACAACGACATCACCCCTTCGCAAGACCTCTGCAACTCCCTCGCCTCCTACTTCCACAACAAGATCGCGGACATACACAACAGCTTCAGCACTCAACCGACGCACGCCACGACCGAACCACCGCCCCCCACCACCACCCTCCGCGCCTGGACCCCGATCAGCACCGAAGACACCGTCCACACGATGAACTCCATCCACTCCGGATCTCCGACAGACCCCTGCCCTCACCACGTCTTCAACAAAGCCGACGCTGTCATCGCACCCCACCTGCGGGACATCATCAACACCTCCTTCGACACCGCGACCTTCCCGGAGAGCTGGAAGCACGCCGAACTCAGCGCTCTACTTAAGAAACCATCAGCCGACCCCACCGACCTCAAGAACTACCGCCCCATCTCGCTGCTCCCGTTTCCGGAAAAAGTCATCGAGAAGACCGTCAACAAGCAACTGGCCGCCTTCCTCGAGACGAACGGTTCCCTCGACCTCTCGCAGTCTGGCTTCCGGGCCAACCACAGCACCGAGACCACCCTGATCGCAGCTACCGATGACATCCGAGCCCTGCTCGACAACGGAGAAACAGCGGCCCTCATCCTCCGGGACCTCTCCGCGGCCTTCGACACTGTCTGCCACCGTACCCTAGTACAGCGCCTCAGCAACATCGGAATCCAGGAGAAGGCACTGGAGTGGATCACCTCCTTCCTCGCCGGAAGAACACAGAGAGTCCGCCTCCCCCCGTTCAGATCGGAGGCCACCGAAGTCATCTGCGACGTTCCTCAAGGCTCCTCGCTCAGCCCAACACTCTTCAACGTCTACATGAGCCCCCTCGCAGCCATCGCACGCCAGCACAACCTCAACATCATCTCCTACGCCGACGACACCCAGCTGATCCTCTCCCTCACCAACGACCCCGCCACAGCCAGAGCCAACCTGCACGAAGGGATGACAGACGTAGCCAAATGGATGTCGAACAGCCGCCTGAAACTGAACTCGGACAAGACGGAAGTCCTCATCCTGGGATCATCACCCTCCGCCTGGGACGACTCCTGGTGGCCCCCCGCCCTGGGCAGCGCACCCAAACCCACAGACCACGCACGCAACCTGGGCTTCATCCTGGAATCCTCCCTGTCCATGACCAGACAGGTCAACGCCGTCTCCTCGTCGTGCTTCAACATCCTGCGCATGCTACGTAAGATCTTCCGGTGGATCCCCACCGAGACCAGAAAGACGGTCACCCAGGCCCTCGTCACCAGCCGTCTGGACTACGGCAACTCCCTCTACGCCGGAACCACCCCCAAACTCCAGAAGAAACTCCAGCGGATCCAGAACACCTCAGCACGACTCATCCTGGACATCCCCCGCCGCAGCCACATCTCCGGACACCTGAGAGACCTGCACTGGCTCCCGGTCAACAAAAGAATCACCTTCCGGCTCCTCACCCACGCACACAAAGCCCTACACAACCAAGGCCCAGGATACCTCAACAGCCGCCTCAACTTCTACGCTCCCAAACGCCAAATTCGATCGACCAGCCACGCCCTCGCCGCCGTCCCCCGCATCCGAAGAGCCACCACAGGAGGAAGGTCCTTCTCCTACCTAGCCGCCAAGACTTGGAACTCCCTTCCGACCCACCTCCGCCTGACCCAGGACCACCTCGCCTTCAGGAAGCAGCTCAAGACCTGGCTGTTCGAGCAGTAGCGTACCCTCTCCCCCCCCAGCGCCTTGAGACCCTCCAGGTGAGTAGTGCGCTATATAAATGCGTTGATTGATTGATTGATTGATTGAGGGTGGGGAGTAGTAAACACCAGATGGGAATGAACTAAACCCAATCGCTCTACACAGGTTAGCACATCACATTCAATAGATTTAAGGCTGTCCTTGAGAATACAAAAAGAGGTCTTAATAAGTTCTGTCAGGGCTTGAACAGATGCTGCCAATGGAGTGTAGTCCAGGGGTGCAGAAGACAATGGTTTATTGACAACTCTGGGGCTTGGGGGTAGTTTCCTGCTTCTGCACAAGAACCTTTACCATCAAATGGGGCCACAGGTTGATCAACATTGCAATTCTGGGGAATTTTAGGGTATTTAAATGGCAGATGAGGATTCGAAGGGCCCGGTGAAGTGGAGTTTGGAATAATTTCATCCTTGTCCGGTGTATCTGAATCTGGTTTCACAATTTGAAGATTACTGGGTTGGGCTGCAGTTAGAGAGACTGTGCATGGATTTGTCAGGTCGGACCACCCTTAGTACATGTGGTTAAAGTTTCCTCCACGCTTAAGATTTGCTTCTCAATAGTCCCTCTGCCCTTGTAATATAATTCATGATGGACTGCCGAGATTTTGGTGGGGACCTAGCTAGCGCAGAACAAGTGTGTTTCCTTTTCCCCATAATTTGAAATACACAATTTCTTGTATCGAAAAACACGTGAAAGAATAAAAAAACAAAATAAGTATTGCCAAATGGTACCAGGCTCATCATTGAGGGACAAGAGATTATTTGCCAAGATGCTCAACCAATAGGAGGGGCCCAGCCCTGTCGTATCCTCCGGCGCGGGGTAGTGGTGCAGTCTACCCTCGCCGGAAAGGTTACGCTAGCGCTGGCGCGTGTCGTCACGCGCCAGCTATAAATAAAGGAGACGTGGCCCGGCAAAGTTAGTCGGGGCTACGCAGAACCCACACGAAGGTCTCCGGAGTGATTATTGCGGCCACAGCGCTATTGCCACGTGCGCAAGCGGCCCCACCCCCACAAAAAGCCATGCTTCTTCCTGCCACTGACGGGCCCTGGGCTGCCTTTATGTACCTCCTGGCGCAAGCCTATCGCGTTGGCGGCTCCTGCCGCTTTGCTTTGTGGGGATTAGAGTCCTCCCCGGTAAAGTGACGAGTGCTGGGCAGTAAAAAAGAACAGAAAGAATGCCAAGAAGGGCACCCATGCTGCGGAAGCCCTGGGCTGCCTTTATGCGCCTCCCGGTGCGAGTCTGCCACGTTGTCGGCTCCTGCCGCTTTGCCTTGCGGGGATTAGAGCACTCCCGGGTAAAGTGACAAGTGCTGGGCAGTAAAAAAGAACGCTAAGAAGGGATTTGTCTTTGCCACGGTGTGTCAGTTGTCTGCCACTCTGCTTTAAGTTCTCGCTTGTCTCTCTTCCTCTCACCCCTTTCTGTGTCTATCTCTCCAACATATATCACTTTGTCTCTATTTTATTTTTCTCATCTGTTTGTTATATTTGCCTCTCTCTGTCAACTGTATCTTTTTCGCCTGTTTGTCTTAAATTTCTCTCTCGTCAGTCTTTATCTCTCAACATATATCTCGTCATCTTTCCACCTCTCAGTTGTTTCTTTATTTTTCTTTCTCTCTCACACACACACTTTTGTTTCTGAATCTCACTTATCTGTTGTGTCTTCTTCCTCCCTTCTGGTCCCTCAGCTGCTCCCTCGTTCCTCTCTTAACACTTCTTTTCTCTCTAATCTCTCCTGTATTTCCCCTGTTCCCTGACATGTCCAGGGACAGCAAGAGACACGGAGGCCCCATTTGCCGGCCTTCTCAATCGGCAACAATAAATTAGGTTGCAAAGTTTTGTTATTTTCAGCTTACCACTGCGCTCGGTTCTTGATGGAGATGCACGCTGCAAATGCAGCTCAGCCCATGTACCACGGGCCACATTTTGTTTCAGCGCAGCGGGAGTTTCACAGTTGAATGTTTTTTATTGCAGGTAACATGTTAATGTTGACTGCAAGTTAAAATAACAAGCATTTGCAATGCAATAGGTCTCGCATTAGGAAAGTTTGAGCTATTGGCATTGTAAATGACAATATTTTTTTTATGTGTTGGTTTTGAAAATGGATAAATTAATAGCATTGTTATTTACAATGCCAATAGCTTATACTTTCGCAAATGTGACACCTATTGCATTTGTAATGCAATATATGTATTGTTGAGAGTGGGAGAGCGTGACAGTGGGAGAGTCAGTGAGTGGGTGGGTGGGAGAGTCAGTGAGTGAGTGGGTGGGTGGGAGAGTCAGTGAGTGGGTGGGTGGGAGAGTCAGTGAGTGGGTGGGAGAGTTAGTGAGTGGGTGGGAGAGTTATTGAGTGGGTGGGAGAGTCAGTGAGTGGGTGGGAGAGTCAGTGAGTGGGTGGGAGAGTCAGTGAGTGGGTGGGAGAGTCAGTGAGTGGGTGGGAGAGTCGGTGAGTGGGAGAGTGAGTGGGTGGGTGGGAGAGTGAGTGGGTGGGAGGGATAGTGAGTGGGAGGGAGAGTGAGTGTGAGGTAGAGTGAGTGGGAGGGAGAGTCAGTGAGTGGGTGGGAGAGTCAGTGCGTGGGTGGGAGAGTCAGTGCGTGGGTGGGAGTGTCAGTGCGTGGGTGGGAGAGTCAGTGAGCTGGTGAGAGAGTCAGTGAGCCGGTGGGAGAGTCAGTGAGCCGGTGGGAGAGTCAGTGAGTGGGTGGGAGAGTCAGTGAGTGGGTGGGAGAGTCAGTGAGTGGGTGGGAGAGTCAGTGAGTGGGTGGGAGAGTCAGTTCTTCATTTCCTCCGAGGTACTCCTCATCAGTGTAAAAGAGACTCGTTATAGTTCTTGCACAGTCTCATCATTTTAGAACTGAAGCATATGCAACTAACAAACCATTGACAAAGCCAATAGTCCTGGCTTTTTGTTTTGTTTTAATGTTACTTGCTGTATTTTACACCTGGATGCAATGACAGAAGCAGAAAAATACCAGTCGGCCGGCGCACTATGCTAAGCACATATTTTTAGTGCTTTATTTTTTATTAAACCACGCCCTTTATTACAAAGGCCTTCCCGCTTTGAGAGACCACCCCCATTTTTTACATCCTACTTAAATCCCCGTAGCAGCCTATTCATGAGTCTCCGCCACCACCATCACTCATCTGCCCATTAGGGCTTGGTTCTAACCATATCACACCTCCAAAACTAAAATCCAATGAGTTTAACATATATGGTATTGGATGATTTTACCTCCTAGAATCATGCAACCTATATCGCTACAACATGTGCATAGCAAGTCATGATGAACATGTTGCAGAGAAGCAAAAAAATGCAAAGCAGGATTGCAGCTGGATCAGAGCCCTGAATCTGCAGAGACGAAACGACACTCCGGGATTGCGCTGTCGCTTCACGCACATTAGTTCTGATGTTAAGCGGCTAATAGTGCGCGCAGAGGGATAAAGTGCTCCTCCTTCGTGTAAAAGGAGAATATCCCGCAGGATTTTAAATAACGCGCGCCCACGTTTGGAGATTAGCCGGAGGAAGCGGGTATTAATCCAATTACTTGACGAAAGGAGTGTGCAGGGCTGCGTGGAGGCGCCATGGGTCGGGGGCCGTGTCAGCTCTTCCGGCTGCCATGCCTGCTAGATCAGAACGAGGCTCCCTCGAGTGACCTTCGCTGACCTGCGCACCACGCACAATCTCTCATACCGAGGTCGCTGTTGCCTTTGGCTAGCGAGGTGTAAGTTTTAGAACCTATGCTCGCGAGCAGAGAGCGCCCGAGGCCTAGATGTTTCTTTCCACTTACCTTTGGTCGAGCGCACTCGGCGCTCATGTCATCAGATGAGGCGGGAGAGGAAGAAAACGGAACTTTTCACCCCTTCAGCAAGAAAAGGTGCCATTGAGCTGGCAGCGAGGACGGAGGCGCCCCAGAGGGCTCCACAAACAAGCCTTTCTTCCCTGATTGCATTGGCCGTGTCACAACCCAGTGATCGGGAGAGTGCCGCCACGCTGCCCGCGGCGACCCGGAAGCTCTTGGAAGCTCTTGGCCGGCCGGCCAATCCGCTCGCGGCCGACCGGAAGTCCCGCCTCCCCAGGTCCGCGAGCTGCCGGCGCATGGAGCGCCCTGCCGTCCGGTGTAGCCCGGGTCCCCAGGAGGGGGCCGGGGAGAAGGAGGAGTGTGGCGCCTGTTGCGGGGCTCCTCTGACCTGAGGGAGCCCCGATTTAGATGGAGACGCGCCGTGAGGAGCCCCGCCGGAAGAGCGCAGTTGGTGAGTGGGGCCCAGGGCTGATGTAAAGTGCGTGCGTGCCTGTTTGTATGCGTGAGGGGGGGAGTGTGTGCGCGAGGGAACGTGTGTGCACATGCGTGACTGTGTGTGATTGAGAGAGAATGCGAGGTAGCGGATAGTGTGCCTGTATGTGTGCCTGTATGGGTGCTGTATGCCTGCGTGTGCATGCGCGCGCCTGTGTGTGTGTGTGCGTGCGTGCATGCAGAGAGGTGGGGGCTGCCTGTGTGTGAGCAAGGGCTTTGCGCATGCGCAGCGGCTTTGCGCATGCGCAGCTACCAGACGCTCGCTCCCGAGGTCAAATCCGACCCTGAAAACGCTCGTAACACTTTGGTGTCCACTCTCCTGAAAACGGATCACATTAGTTGTCGAGCTGACAGCATTCATGCTTCGCATGAATGCTAACGTCAGCTCGACCTAAAAAAGCCCAGTTTGGCATTCCTGACACTACTTTAGTGATCTGCTAGGAAAGGGGTCGCAATGGTAGTGCCTGGGGTCGCAAGGGGCAAGCTAGGGGTTGCAAATGCGACCCATAAAATTATGGTGAGATGGCCCGCTAAACTATGATACCGCCTCATTGTGAGGGAACGTTTTGCTTACTATAACACCACAGAGGAAGAGAGAGGTCCGAGGGATGTTTAGAGACCTGCCATAGTTCATATCCCCTAACAAGGACGTTGAACAACAAACAGAGAACTAGGGGTCTTGCACAGGAGAATTAGGTACACCGTATACTGATCCTATTGCAAACAGTGTCAAATTCAAAAGTTATTACCAGATCGCCTGGCGATCTGTAAACTGAAAGGGTACACACCTATACACCCAAAGCAGGATCACAAGTGGTTGGCAGTGAGACTCACAAAGATTAAAATCAAGGATTCCCATCAAAAATCTCTTGTAGATCTATATTCTCATCTGGTCATCCAGTAAGACTGGGGTGATCTATCCCTCGAACATTGGGACCATATATACATCCAGTCGCAAGGAAGTCTCAGTGAGTCAAACCCACAGCACTATGTAAACCATGAATTAGATGATAAGTATGGGAATAAGTGCAGGGCAAAAAATGTGGATAAGTGGTGACTTAAAACAGAGTGGTGAAAAACAGAGATCAGACAATTTTATTATAAATGGTTGTTTTCACCCTCTGATTAAAAACAAAGAACAGTGCAAAAAGGCGAGACAATCCTAAACAAATATCAACCGTCTCAAATAAAGGCCTTTATCTAATTCATGGTTTACATAGTGTTGTGGGTTTGACTCACTGAGACTTCCTTGCGACTGGATGTATATATGGTCCCAATGTTCGAGGGACAGGTCACCCCAGTCTTACTGGATGACCAGATGAGAATATAGATCTACAAGAGATTTTTGATGGGAATACTTGATTTTAATCTTTGTGAGTCTCATTGCCAACCACTTGTGATCCTGCTTTCGGTGTATAGGTGTGTACCCTTTCAGTTTACAGATCGCCAGGCGATCTGGTAATAACTTCTGAATTTGACACTGTTTGCAATAGGATTAGTATACGGTGTACCTAATTCTCCTGTGCAAGACCCCTAGTTCTCTGTTTGTTGTTCAACATTTTGCTTACAGCAGAGCGGAGATCAAGGAAGTACAGTCTACTAGATTGCCCCCTACATCCTTTAACTCATTACATACACAAAAACATTCTTTTTTTTCACTCGGGGCTGCGCTAACCCGGGGGTAGGGAGAAAGCAATGGTAAAGGAATAACTCGCTCATCTCAAATTTTTCTCAGAAGCCCGCCGACACTGCTGATCATGCTGAATGTCCGGGTTGCCTAATCTCAAGACTGACTTGATGTCACCTTATGCCACTTTCGTCCATTAATTTACTGTCCAGTCCCTATAGTCACTCTTGTAGAATTCTTTTCATCTCTGCCTTCTCCATTTGCTACTGTTTTGTCCTCCTGCTCTCCCACCATCTTCCACTTTTGCTTCCTTTCTCTTGTGACTGGGTCAAAGTGTAATGATAAAAAGAAGTCCTTGTCCCCACCTGCAACCGCCGACTGGGGTACGGTTACCTACTGCAGCAGAGGTTCCCTTTTTCTCTGCAATTCAACTTTTGGCAGCTTTGTTTCAAGGTCAAGGAAATTACAACGGCACCTACCCTTAATGGCACTCCTTGTCAATACACTTTATAGAGTGATTTAACAATAGTCAGGGCCATGCCCACGGAAGTGCTTGGCAAAACATATTACAGGAAGGTAGCATAGTAAACACTGGCGGCCCTCAACATTTTGGACAGGTAAACCACTGAGGCTGGGGTTATGCACATGCATTCAAAACCTTTCTGAAGAGGTTGGCACCTGTGTGTCTGTCTAAAGCATAGATACTGAGGCTGTAGTTAGAGCAGGGATTGTGTTCTACTTGTGTGTTTATGTTTGCTTATTAAAACCATACAATAGTCCTTTAACACCTCACACTTACACGGTAATGTGATAGCTACCTGTATTGCACTTGTCCTGTAAAGTGTAAGAGAATAGAGTGATGGTCCTTCTGCTACTGCCATCTATTCTCTACTTATACTTTGTGTTAGGATAGGTTGTGCTGTGGCTATCCATGCACTACCTTTGTGTTGTGAGGCTCGGTATAAAACTTCCACTACACACATGACAAATCAAACGGCATTGCCAATACTTGTGAGAGAAAGAGTGAACCCTCACAAAATACGTCAGCAGTTTACTTTTGGTTTTATCAGTCATAGAAAGCCTTTTTTAAATAGACTGGGTAACTATGTAACATTTTAAAACATGGATGACAATTGGTTCCAAGTCATGTGCATTACATCTAGCCAATTTGGGCATCTTAGCTAACTGCACTTTGCAAGCTGTAGTTTTGAACCCATAGTCAAACTGTCAAATGCGAAACTACAAGCCCCACATTGCAACATGCTGTTGGCTGGAAAAGATACATGTTCGTATCCAATGTCATAGTGCCAAAGCCATGGCTTTGAGCTGGTGACACCTGGTGCGACAAACTTTTTTGGTCCCCTCTGCCACCCAATGACCTCCTCTTCGATTCCGTCACTACCATCTGGCAAAAATGCCCCTCATCTCTCCATAGCTCCTCTCTCAAATACGTTTAGTTTGTTATCAAGCGCTGGTAAAGGCTGACTTTACTATCCACATAAAAAAACATATCTGTTGTTTGCAGCAGGCATATTAACCCTCTGCGCTACTTTATAGTGAGTCAAAATTGCCACTAGACAAAACTCTGATCTCTGATCTCTGATCTCGTCCTCTAGCAGTAACATTAATCACTAGAGTTATCTAGACTTTTTCATTGCTGCCTAAAAGTTGGACGCCCAAGGAGCTATGCAATAGATGCTTTTAAATTGCAAGTAATTACTAAACACAGCACCCCCCACCGCCCTTCCAGGTCTGCGCTCAGTGCGGTCGCACACAGGTCACACCACCCTAAAGCCAGCCCTGGCCAAAGCTCAGAATTTTTAAATGCAAAATAAAATGTAGCTCCTGGATTTCGACCTTTTTAGTTCGAGCATTCGAGACCTCTCGTATATACTTTAGTATATACTTATATGTGTATGTACTTTGTGGGCTCTGGAGATCAGCCCTAGGACTTGTCTGCTTCCGCTAAGCGACTTTTTAACTGTCTTGATAGAAAACGACCAGTAGAGGTCAGTAAAATACCACACTTGCTTTCTGCTGAGAGACTTTCTTTCTTTAATTTTTCTGGCAACTGCCTCTATTTAATTTTCTTGATAGAAAACGACCAGCAGAGGTCAATAAAATACCAGAATCACTTTAGCATTAGCTAGATTCCAGTCCTTAGAAATTGTCTTCCACGAGCACCCATAGACTAATAGTTTTTTCAAATCTTGTATTTTCAGTGATATGACCACCAAAGGTCCTGATTTTATATTATAAAAAGAGCTTTGGACTATTCCATTTCCCGCTCAAAGGCAATATTTCTCTCCATGTGTTCCCATACCTGCCATGTCACGCAGTTAGTTTGGTGCTTACTTTCCCTCCATGTTAAAGAACAGTAGATGCTTCAGCACCCAGGCTAATGTGCTGCATAGCTAAATACATATGAGGTCCCAAAGGCGAGACCAATTGCATTGCATTGTTTTGTTAGCAGTCACAGCTTAAACAGCCCAGTAGGTGACAGAATGGAGATGCCTTTCTGATGCAAATGTGACCATCTCCTGTTAATGGGCTAACATTAACACATCTTGGGAAACCTGCACTTAAAAGGATCTTATTTACCAGACAGAGTGAGCACTGGCAGTTAAACCTCTCTAGAGACATAGGGAAAGGTAAAATAATGACTTGTCAACCCTCTTTGTGACTCCATCCTCGGGGTATGTGTGATTTAAGTAGTTCGCTTACACCCCAACTGTAATGCACCATGCGTTAATGAAGTTCAGCACATGCAAGAGGGCCACCAGTGATAGTAAACAAGCACTGGAGAAGCCAGTGGGTCTCACCTTTTGGACCTATTGGCTTTACAAATGAAATCAGCAAAAAAAAGAAAGAGCAGAAAAGAGGGTGCAGTGACGGAAATGATGTTGTATATCGTCATTCTGTCGGTGTGCTCATGCTTGTTGACACAGGTGCCATTTTCCTTTTTTAATTTACTGGTCCAAGAGACTATGCCCCAGGGAGGGGCAAACTCAAGTAGAGGAAACAAGCCACTGAGCAAGAAGCAAGGATCTGAGAGCATGTAAAAGTGAACATAAAGTCAATCAATTGTTAGCAATGGGCAGTTTGAAAGCCCACTGTAAGTTCACAACAGGTCTTTTGCAACCTAAAAGGTCTTTTAAGACCTAAAAACTGGAGTTCACACTGTTGCCCCAATTAACGCAGAAGTTATGCAAAGCAGGACAGCAAGTAAAGTGGCTACACTGTGTTGCATTAATGGGAGAGAGCAGGACAATGCCATATCTACTTTATGGATCCTTGAGACAATGCAGAGACCCTTGTACCATAGTACCAGGGTGTCTGTGTTGCCGGAAGTATAGCTTTTGTACTAGAAGGGGTCCCTTTCAGTTACAAAAGCATGCATCACAGCTTTTCCACTTTGTATGTCTGCTTTACTATGCAGCACTCATACAAACTGGGGAAAATGAGGAGAAATAAAACATTATTTGAAGAAAGGGATTTGTCATTCCCTATTGGCACAAAGTGATGCAAGGCAGTGCAGTACACAACTTGCGTTACTTTGGTTACAATCCAATGCAAACCGTAATTTGCATTGAAATGTAAATAACACCTGAACCCTCCTGGGTTCGAATCCGATCTCGGTCGGAGGAGCTCGGAATCGGATTCAGGTTTGCCGAATCCGATCCGGTGCCTTCATGTCCAACCGACTCGTTTCCAGTTCCGAACGACCAAGTACGATGCCTGGAAACCATTAGGGCTGACCAAATCGGTTCCAGACAGCATTCGGATAGGAGAAGCCTTGGTTTCCGAACGAGTGAGTACAATGACCGATTTGGACAGCCTTTCTGATTGGGTTTGCCCGGAATGAAACGGCTGCTGGAATCGGTCTTTGGGGGCCCGTAGCAGGCCCCTCTTCACGCGGGACTTTCCAAATCTGGCACATTGGGGGACCCAAGGGTCCCCGCTTTCCAACCCTGCACAATGTGACAGGCACCATGAGGGGTGCATGATTTTCCCCAAACACCTCTTTCTTCAATGGGAGCCTGTGTTCACGTTCGGAAGACATGCCCCCATTGAAATCAATGAGAGTCCGACCGAATCGGATCCGGATGCATACGGATGCAATGTACTTGTTTGGTCGAACTCCCCCAATCAGAGTCATACGGAAAGCATTCCGGAACAGTCGGTCAGTATGCTTTCCGAACAAGATCGGAATTGGGCCCAATGTGGTGTTAAAAGCATATGTAAATATTCACCTGTGTTTACTGGACTGTTAGAAAATGTAACTAGGGGGCTACGAAACTCAGTATACAAATTGGGAAAGTTTGTGGTTGATAACAAACTGGGGAAGACTTCTTAACCTAAACCCCAAATTATCCATTATGAGGTTGTATGGCCAACATATGTTTCCAAAGTTTAATAGACAGACCTTGTAGATCCCTTAAAATAGAAATATTAAAGCTTTTGTTGACAACTGATTATCCACAAATGGATATCTAGACATGTGCTGGTGTTAAAGAATTGGAACAGAGTGCTTCAGACACATTCTATGTAACAAGGATGTTTATATGGTGTAGATGTTTAATTCCAGAATTTTGCTGAAGATATTGAGGCATTGCAGATTACTGAAAAATGTAGACTTCAGGGGTTACCCACTTTGAGGTGGCTTTAATCACTCGAGGGTTGTAAGGATGGCTTTAATGTTGTAGGCCATTGAACCCATCTCAAGAATGTTTGTGGTGTGTTTTGCCAAACTGCAAAAGGTTGTCAATAGGACCTGGCAGACTTTTCAGTGGCAAATGCATACCTGTGAACTTCTTGACTTAAACTTGTAGATCATGTGAAGAGGGTGATCCCATTAAGGTCAATAGAGTACAAACTCTTTTTGAAGGCTCAAGGTTTAGGAAGGGAATGACCCTATTAAGGTCTATAAAGACATTTGTTATTAAGTGGATGAATACCAGTAAAAAGAGAGTAACATTCACCAACTGTGGTTGACTTGACCAATATGGTAAGTGTCTAGCATGTGTTCAAAGGACAAGTCCATTATCACATGATTGGTGGTAGAAAACTGGACACAGGTTTACCGTTCTAAATTACTTCAAGTCCACAAATACTGTAGAATACTGTAACAATGAGGGGATAATGTCATCAGTAATGTCATCAATGAGGTAATTTAGCATGTCATGAGTGATGTAATATGTGAGGTTACAAGCAGTGCATGGCAGAATGGTTTGGCACCCAACCCTGTAAGCGCCCAAACTGTTTTTTCTTTTTTGTAATTTCTTTTGGGGTACCACAGTATTCCCACAGTACACACCATGCAGCTTCCCAAGTACCATGGGGTAGAAGCTTGAGTTTAGACTCCCACTGCAATGCAGTCAGCTTTATCCAACTCTGAAAAATGTACATTACTTTTACAATTTTTCAAGGTAAAACATTACTTTACTGGAATAAAACAGGGCTCCAATCTGAAACAATTGAAATGTGTACCTGGTACAATGAACTAGGCTAACTAGGACCGCACACAAGAGTGTATAAGAATTTGCATGACTGTCTGGATCAAGAGATAGGAAGTTTATGATTTCATACCGATGACTCCTGCAGTGAAGCTGTGCATCTAAGACCTTGATAGTGGGCGGACAGCGAGCCGGTTTTTACTTTTAGAAACCACCACTGAAAATGTGCCAGTATGTAAAAGAAGACATTTTTCAATGAGCCCCCAAACTATTGAAGAGCACTCTCATGGCTAGAGGGGTTATTGGTTTTTTTTTCAAAAACAAAATCCTGCTTTAGGATTTTATTTCTTAAAAGAAAAAAACTAAAAGGAAAGTGTGCCATGCGGCTCCATCATGCTGACATAGCAGCAAGGTACACTTTCATTGTATTTGCCATTACGGTGGTTCCTGTAAATGCAAGAAATGTCCGCTGGACAAGCGAACATCTCCACATGTGGCGGGCAGAGTTCCCTCCCCAAGCTGGGAGTAAAATACTCCGCCATGGAGACAGTACTAACAATCTCCTCCAACATTCAAATCAGGCCCCAAGTCTGAAGTTGGTAACGCTTTGCTAAATCCCAGACAAGTAGGTAGTTAAAGAAACCAGTTTGGCATATACTGAAATTCCGAGAAAGTGAGCTAAAAGAAATAAAGGTACAGTTTTCATACAATTGCTCTAAATTCTGCAGATTGGAATGGGACCAGTTTAAAGTCATAAAGATGTAAATGAAACTAGGAATTGGTGGGTTTGACCATAAAGAAATGCATTGTATATATCTTCTAATCCAGAATTATTAATAAAGGGTGTTTTGAATTTTGTTTCTACGACGGTTAAAAAAAGCCATAAGCCAAACATCTGTCACTAAACAAATCCTATAAAGGCTATGTTATTCTAGAAAGCCTGACCACCTGTGAGAGAGTAGTTGAAAAGCTTCGACAATAATAAATCATCAAGTCTCATTCAAGACAGCAACCATCCACCCTTGTGGTTGTAAGTGTTGTATATTGCTATATGGGGTCTCATGAACTGACAAATGAATTTTGAAAATAAATAGTGGATTTTCTTAAAATAGAAGTTTGGCACAAATAATGGAAGGGTCCTAACCAAAAATATAATGTGTGTCAAGATGACCATCTTGATTACATTACATCTGCCCTGGATACTAAAGGGAAGCTGTTATATTTTAATGTTATGTTATTTATCACTTTACCATTACTCACATGTTTCATTGATAAGAATGTTGCATCCTTATGATGCCTGAGAGGTTCTATGCTGATGTCATGTTTTTGGCATCAGTCAGTAGTTAGTCCAGCTGTGTCTGGTATGAAGATGTTCAGGTCTTTCCTTGATGAATAAATCCACTTTTAAACATCACCAGATCCACTTGTTATTATCACAACAAATTTGGCGACGAGGGTGGGATCGCAAAAGTGGTTGAGGAATCAGAAAAATGCATGAAGGAAATGAAAATAAGCTCAAGCAGCAATAAAGAAGCCTCAATTGTGGAAGACAATGGGGAGAGTGTGTGTGCAGTAAGAAACAAGACTATGGGCAATTACAATAATAGAAACAAGTTTCAAAAGAATTTCAACCAAACGACAGGAAAGAACGGAGAGAAACTTTGTTTAAGATGTGGGAGCACATACCACTTGGCGGATTCTAAACAATGTTATGCAGTTGGAAAAGAGTGTCTTAAGTGTGGGAAAAAGTGGCATTTGGCACGCATGTGCAAACAACAGTATGAGAAAGTGGCATGTGTGAATGATTCAACACCCACTTATAGAGTTGTGGTTGTTGATGGTGATGTGGATGTGATGGAGGTCGGTGGTATTGAGAGAAGAAGAAAACGACCTGAGGCGAATTTTGAGATAAATCAGAAAATAGTTTCATTGATGGTGGATACAAGTTCATTGTACACCATCATTCCACAAGATATTTATGATAAGACATGGGGAAGTGGTTCATTATCTGGGTCTGATGCGAAACTCAAGTCTTATCAAGGGAATGATATTAAGGTGGTGGGGTGCATGGAAGCAAAGATAGGGTTTGAAGGAAGAGAAACACAGGGGAAAGTCTATGTGGCCGAAGAAGGACCACCAATCTGGGGGTGGCCGCACCAGTTTGACTTGGGAATTAAGGTAGGCCCCACAGCTGAATTTCCAGTCATGTGTCTGAATGTATGTAATACTGACAATCTGGATGATTTGTTAGATAAGTTTAGTGGCGTATTTGAACCAAGACTTGGAAAATTCAAGAATTATCAGCATGAGATCAAATTAAAGGAAAATTCGATTCCAGTAAAACACATAGCCAGAAGAGTTCCCATTGCAGCTAGAGCTAAGGTAAAAGAAATTATCCAACAGTTATTGGATGACAAGGTGATTGAGCCTGTAGAAGCGGTTGAGTGGTTAAGTCCGGTTGTGATCAAGGCCAAACAGGATGGTTCACTCAGATTCTGTGTGGATTTGAGGAGTTTGAACAAAAGTGTGATATCGGACAGGTTTCCCTTACCAAATAATAATGAGTTAATATTGATGCTGGATGGTGCTAAAGTCTTTAGCAAATTAGATATGCGCAGTGCATACCATCAGGTAGAACTCAGTCCTAGTTCTAAAATGCTGACTTCATTTATCACAGGGGAGGGCACATTCCAGTTTTGTAGTTTACCGTTTGGATTGTGTTCCGCGGCGAGTGTGTTTCAGCGCTTGATGAATTCAATTCTGTCTGGTATTGATAAGGCTGTCGTCTTCCAGGATGACATTTTAGTGTTCGGTAAGGATGATAGTGAACATAATCTTACATTACAAAAGTGTTGGAGAGAATTGCGAAGGCCGGTTTGACGTTGAAACGTGAAAAATTTAAGTTCAAAACGCACGAGGTGGAGTATTTGGGACATTTAGTCACTAGAGATGGTATTAGACCAAAGGAAAATCTTGTTAGTGCAATTGCTAATGCAAGGGTGCCTCATGATAGGGACTCATTGAGATCCTTCATGGGTCTAGTGGAATATTACTCGAAATTTGTGCTGAACTTTTCACAAAAAACAGAAGGGTTGAGGGTGCTTTTAAGGAAAGGGAGAAAGTTTTTGTGGGGGAAAATGCAACAATCTGCTTTTGATTTAATCAGGGAGGAAATTGTTCATGCGGGCGTGTTGACTCCTTTTCAGAGTGGTTTGGAAAACATACTTACCGTGGATGCCAGTGCGATAGGTATTGGAGCTGTGTTGGCACAGGTGCGTGGTGGAGTGGAAAGGACTGTAGCCTTTGCCTCACGTTCATTGTCAGAGTCTGAGCGCAACTATTCAGTTATAGAGAGGGAGGCTTTGGCTGCGGCGTGGGCGACTAGCCATTTTAGAATATTCTTGTGGGGAAGTCACTTTCGGTTGCGCACTGACCACAAACCTTTATTGAAAGTTTTAGGGGCAGGAGGAATAAGTAATTGTTCTGGTAGGTTGGCTAGGCTGGCGGTGAAATTGCAGGATTGTGATTGTAGAGTAGAGTATGTTCCTGGTTGGCGCAACAAGGTTGCTGACTGCTTGTCGAGACTGCCAGACAAAGAAGCAATTGTTTCAGATTTTTCAACAGAAGAGGTTGTGGTGAGTGTCAACGATGCTTTGGAGAGTTTGGATGGTGCCATTCAAAGGAAAGAATGGATTAAGGAAATGGAAGGAGATGCCACACTCATGGGTGTTTGTAGAATGGTGAAGGGTGATATTAGAAGGGAAAGTTCGGTTCCACTGGGTGTGCGTCCATTTTTGAAGATTGTGGGTCAGTTGTCTGTAACCGAGGATGGAGTGATCATGCGTGCGGATAAAATTGTACCGCCGTATGGTTTGCGTGCAAAACTGATAAGTCTGGCGCATGAGGGTCATATGGGGCAAACAATGACCATAAGGAGGTTGAGAGAGTTTTATTGGTGGCCGTCTATGGATCAGCAGGTGAAGGATTGGGTGGAAAGGTGTGTGGCCTGCAGGGAATCAGAGAAAAGATTGAGAGTAGGAATTGGGTCTTCTGATGTGCAACAGCATGTATCTTTGGCTGATAGGGTGTGGGAAAAGGTCTGCTTGGATTTTATTGGCCCATTTTCTTTCTTGAATGAGAATGAGAGGTATGCAGTTGTATTGGTTGATGCCGAATCGAAATGGGTGGAAGTTGCTTTTATGAACAATATCACGACTAAAGCCACAATTGCTGTTTTGGGTCAAATTTTCAAGAGGGAAGGTTTTCCAGATATCTTACTAACTGACAACGGTAAGCAGCTAACATCAATGGAAATGAAGGAATTTTTAGAATCAGTTGGTATAAAACATACTTGTTGTGCGTTGTACAACCCGCAAGGAAATGGTCTTGTGGAACGCATCAACCGCATGGTTAAAGGCACAATGCAGTTAGCTCATGGAGCTGGTTTATCTGTAATTGAGTCTGTGAGTGACATTCTTTGGGCGTATCGCACGACTGTTAATAACGAACTGGGGAAAAGTTCTTTTGTAATGATGCGGGGAAGAGAGGCAGGCACAAAACTGCTTCCTTCATGGATGCGTAAGAAATCAGTAAAGGGTGATTCACTGTGTGAGAAAAAGTCTGTGAAGTTGAAGTCTTTATATCAAATTGGAGATTGGGTGAAAGTAAAACCTGGAGGGTATTGTAATTTTATGAATAAGTTCAGAGGACCGTTCAAAGTGAAAGCTGTTGGTGGTAATTGGGTTAGATTGACTAATGGGCAAGTGTGGAATTTAAGGAGGGTGGCGTTGTACAAAAGGGGAGAAAACAAGAATGGAGAAAAGTTGCAGAGTAGGTATGATGATGAACAATGTTCACCATGGATGTTGATGAAGGATGTGGAATTTTTTAATCAACAGGGTGGTCAGTCTTCGCTTTGTGATGAGGCAAATACATCTGATGTAGATGCCATGCCTGCAAGGGAGGAAGATGGGTCTGGTGTTTCACGTATTTTGAGGGATGCTAGTGAGAGAAGGTTACCTGTTTATTTGAATGATTATGTTTCTTGACTTTATATGTTATCTGCTTCTTTTGTTTTTCTTTTATTTTTGTTTGTTATATTGCTAAAGGGGGAGATATGTTATATTTTAATGTTATGTTATTCATCACTTTACCATTACTCACATGTTTCATTGATAAGAATGTTGCATCCTTATGATGCCTGAGAGGTTCTATGCTGATGTCATGCTTTTGGCATCAGTCAGCAGTTAGTCCAGCTGTGTCTGGTATGAAGATGTTCAGGTCTTTCCTTGATGAATAAATCCACTTTTAAACATCACCAGATCCACTTAGTTATTATCACAACAGAAGCCTATGCCATTTATAAAGATCTAACATAACCTTACTCAAATAGCTTTCATAACTAAATAGCTATGTATCTTTAATTATAGTAGTGACATTGATTTCCAGGTATGTTACTGTTGAAACATAACTTTTATATGTGCTTGATGGATATCGATTATATAAACTTGTGTTTTTGTTTATGTTCAGAGAATAGACAGATACTTCACCAAATCGTTTCCTTCTGATTCAATAAACAGGAGTGCAATTATGGGAATAGGTGTGAATATGGTGACATCTGCATATACTAGGAGTTTGCATGTAATGTCGTTTAAGATAATAGGAGGAATCTCTAGGGACATTTTTTATGTTGTATATAAGGTTCCATATATAGAATAAATAATTGTGGTGAGAGAGGGTATCCCTGCTGTGAACCTCTGCTAATCGAGAAAGGACTAGCCTAGGAGTAAGATTTTCAAAAAATGCACACATTCTGTAGTTTCATGTTATATAATTTCCTAAGTGTGGCAAATCCTTTGAAATGTGTCATTGTGCTAACAGAGCTTCAAATTACAACATAGGTATGGATGGACTCCTAGGGGTCTATTATAATTTCGGGCGAATTGCCACCCCCCCGTATTGCGGTGGCGATCCTCCCAACATTATTCCCTGCCTGCCACCCATTTCCCCCCACCATATTAGGATGGCGGGGGGACCCAGGCGGACAGAAAGACCGTCCGCCGATTTTCCGCGGGTCACACAGGTGACCGGGCTGAAATGGGGCATGATATGGTGGCAGTGTCTGCAAGACACCGCCATCCATATTATAATGCTGGCGGGACGCAGTCTATCCGTGGCGCCGTTGCCGCCAAGGAAAGGCATGCGGTGATTCCAGTTGGAGACCCGTTGCGGGCCCCCAGGATGTTGGGAGGTTTGGGGGGGACATGGTGGTGCATTCACAATGTGGCAGGTACTGCACGGTGCCTGTCACGTTGTGCACGCAAATGCCAACATGCCTGTTTAGCATTGTGGCGGGTGCTGAATACAGCACCGCCCACCAAAAGGATAAATATACAGGATGAGACCACCATGGTGGCGGTCACATCCTGATAGGCACAGAAGGACCGTCGCATCTCTTGAGGTCGGTCCCGTTGTCCGCCCGCCATCGTAATAGACCCCTTAGTTGCTGTAAAGCCAGGTGCTCAAGGCTTTCCAGAAGTGTAATAATAAATAGGGGAATCTTACAAGGCTCATTCCAATGTTTAGCAGCCTTAAACAAGAATGATTTACTGCGTGAACGAGCCCGCTTAATTCTCAGCTTAGTAAGCAGAAGAGGTTTAATGATCACCAACAACTGAAGGTAGGTAGTTGGTAATTTATTTTGACATATAGTCAGGACCAATATGGTGAACAGCTTTGAAGACATGGCACAAGCAAGACACTATAACAACTCTTTCTTACACCAGAAGCCAGTGATGGGTTTTTAGGGCTGCAGAAGCAGAGGAGAACCATGACCGCTGCATTCTGGTTTCCCAGGGGCAGAGTAACTTAACGCTGATCACAGCATTGCATTGCGTTTCTTTGGATTTATCAAGTCATGCAAGACCACGTGAAGTGGTTTATCAAGCATGCAAGACCATGTAAGGTAGCCTTGCGTTGCTTGATAAATCCAACCTAGGTTTTGTGGTGACCATGCGCCTCACTGTGTGGCGCAAGGGTGATGCAAAACCTTCATAGATATGCTCTGTGGTGCAGGAACAGAGTATCTAGTAAAAAATATCGAATTGCGGGGGGCCCTAGAGGGCGGCAAGCAAGATGGGCGCACTTGTGTAAGGCTCCTGCAGTTCGGGTGCAGATCCGTCTACTATCCTGATCATCTCGACAGTTACGGACGTGAAAAGCCAAGATCTTTGCATCGGAATAACAAAGCTTTGCACATAAATTTAAAAAACTGCCGTACCTGCCTGCTGTGGTCCAGGAATTGCTGCCGTCCCCCCGCGCTCGAGGATTCCAACATGGCGGTGGAGGGTGCCTGTGACGCGGGGCTTGGCGGCGCTGGAGTGATCGGCGAGAGAGACTACAGAGCCCGAATGCTGGCTGAAGAGGTTTGCGGGTCGCTCCATATCGGTCCTGGTGCTGCAGCCCTGGAGACACATCGCCGCGGCTCTGCGGGCTGCTGAGGAGTGGTGCGGCCGCGGTGAGTGGCGAACTGGAGAACTGGAGGGGCAGCCAAAACAGGGACCGGTGAGTGAGTGGCGTCCCCCAGAGCCGGCTGGCCAATCTGCACGGCAGAGACCGGGATAACCACCTGGCGCCGCCCTGCCTGCACGGGGGATAAATCAATTGAAGAGCGGCCTGGCAACCGTGTCGGGCCCAGACGCGATCCGGGGCCCAGCTGCCTGATTTGCGGGGACGCCCTGCGGCGCACATTGGAGTTGCAGACTGAATGCGGCGAAGTGGCAGATTGCAGGGGAAGCTGCTCTGGCCCCATTAGCGGAGGGGCAATATATAACTGTGGAATGAGGCACTTTGAAGCGTGCTGCCCCTCTCCCCCTCTCTCACCCGGTGTGGTTTAACAATAGAGAGGAGTGCGCAAATATAACGGGAGAGAAGGCCTGATCTGGGGGCCATTCCTGTGAAAACTTACGCAATACCTCGATCTGGTGCCGCCCCCGGGGGAGTGCAACCTGGCAAGATTTGAGCTGAGAACCATTGGGAAGCAGATTGGAGGAAAACACGGTTTGTGAGTGTGGTTCCTCTGTGCCCCACGGCCTCCCTGCAGATCACTGAGGCTTGAGGACGCGGGAAAATACCTGAAGACATCCTATGCTGCAGCCCACCCCAGACTGCTGAGTGAGTAATACTGAAGACGCATATATCTTAGCATTGAGTGGATCCCCAGACAACTTAAAGTGCCCTGTTGCATACTGCTCATAGTGAGAGCACGCCGCAGCTGCAGGTCCGCCTCTAGCCGACGCGTCTAGAGAATTCACAGAGGGAGAGTGGGGTTGAGTTGGGGACCCCATTCTGGCCGGGACGTGCAAGTAGCGGCCTGTTCCATCAGCATACGACTTCCCCGCCATCCTAGTAGGCGCTGGACGACGGCCTCTTGGCCCCCCTCCTTGGAGGTGCACCAGATCTACACGCATCATGGGGAAACCAGACGGACACCAGCCAAAGCTTAATTTTGAGGCGCGGAAGGGGACTCGCTCCCAGATGGATCCCGAGGAGGACTGGGTGGAGGCACAGGCATCTTCCACTGCGGACCTGAAAGATCTATTGCTAGCGATGCAGTCCAGTCTGACCTCCATAGAATCCAAAATGGACTCCATGACTGCACGACTTGATGTCACCACGCACAGAGAGGACAAACGTGAAGAGCAACTGACGGAGACCGAACGGCGAATCTCGGACTTGGAGGACACCTCCGCTGCGACGGCGACCCGAACGCTGGAAATGGGGAGGGTCCTGAGAGTCATAGCGGCCAAGAATTAGGACTTAGAATCCCGCTCCAGGAGAAACAACCTCCGCATTCTGGGAGTGCCAGAATCAACAGCTACCGAGAATTCGTGGAGCACCTCCTCATCACGCTGTTTGGAAGGGAAGTCTTTCCGCCGGTCTTGGTGGTTGAGTAGGCTCATCGCTCGCTAGCGGCTCGCCCGGTCCCTGGGGCCACGCCCCACCCGATAATCACCAAGATACTCAATTACCGGGACCAGGATACTGCCCTCCGCCTCTCAAGGGAGCAGGGACAACTCCGATATGAGGGGACAAACATTTCAATATATTCCGATTTCACCATGGTGGTTCAAGAACAGAGACGGAAATGTCTCCCTGTGAAGAAGAAATTGCAATAACTCAATCTTCCCTACGCGATGCTCTTCACCGCCAGACTCTAAGTGACACATCAAAGTAAGCACCATTTCTGCAACACCCCACAACTTGTGCAGGATTTCCTCAAAACCTTGCTGAAGCCAGCGGCGGGACGCTCCTCCCCGACCCATCGCCAACTCGGTAAAGGAGACATCTCGGATGTAGAGTGAACAGGTGCTACCAAGACTCTTTCAAATAGAGACCACGCCACACAGAACTGAACCAGGCATCACTCAGAATGAGACCTAACTGGACTCCGAGGCAGGGAGCGAGGGCCGGAGAGGGAAGAGGCAGCTTCCCGGTTCTGCGAGATGACTGCTGACCCCCTACCCAAGAGAAACTAAATATACCCACGGGGACCTTGGGTACCCGGCACGCATAAGCGGCGGTTTGGACACCTCCTCATCCCTGGCCGAAGTGATGTGGATGGATACATCCTAGCTTCGTACAGCCATGCTGGTGGAATCCCTCGGACTGGGAAGATGCACCAGATATCATAACGAGATGACCTTACATATGAACACCCGAACACCCTTGCCCCGGCGAGGAAGGCCCTGGTCGCCCTCTGGACTCCACCTCTCAGGTGAACCCTTACCAGTACTGTTGTTTTCTTGACAGTTATGTTACCGGTTACGCCCATTTCCCCTGTTGGGATCATGGTATTAAGGGTATTAAGGGTATGGCGGCGGGGGAGGGAAGTAGACCGCGACAGGATTGGGATGCTGATGTGGGAGGGGGGAGGAGGTTTTTTGTATGACCATGTAAGTAGCAGATGTCCCTGCGACAAGCCACATCCCACTGTTTTGCCAACCATTTGTGCCCCTAAATATCAATGCCAATTTGTTTCATGCCACTGCTTAAGTATGCGCAACCTTATTCACCACCATGACTGAATGCTCTAGATCCCCTACATACCACTTCCTTACTTGGAATGTATGTGGACTGGGAGAACCCCGCAAACGCAGACACATAATATTTTACTTGGATTGCCACGGTATACACTGCACAATGTTCCAGGAGACACATTTTAATCCTACCACCCCCACCACATTCGCTGCTCGTTGGGCCAGTTACACATGCTTTTCTTACTATTCGTCATATGCCGGAGGTACTTGCATCCTAGTTAGGAAATCCCTACCATATACCCCAATAGGCTCTATCACAGACAAACAGGGCCGATTCTCTGGGGCAGGCTAGCTGCTCAATCCTTTACTTTCATCTCCTGCTATGGGCCAAATATGGATGATCCAGAATTTTTCCGGGTACTGTGGGGAAAAATCCTAGAGATAGGATCTACGCACTTTCTCTGGGGGGGGAATTTCAATGTGACAGTTAATCCCACACTGGACCGCTCACACCCGCAACCACACCACTATTCTCACTCGCAATCCACCCTAAAAATGATTATTGCTGATCATGAACTGATTGATGTATGCCGTCATTTGCACCCATCGAGGCGGGGGGGGGTACCTGTTATGCCACAGCCCGGTCCTCCTGGTCCAGAATTGATGCATGCTCATCACCAAGGGTCTCACTCCCTGGGTGACACACACCTCTCATCTTCCCCGGACGTATTCGGATCACTCTCCAGTGCTTGTCGCTTCTCCTCCCCCCACATGTGGACTCTCCTTTCTTGTCTTGGCGCCTTAATCCAATATCCTTGCTAGACCCAGTATTCAAGCAGGAACTTGAGCAGGAGATCACAGACTTTTTCCCTTGGAATGAGGATTCGGTTTCGCAATACTCCACCGTGTGGGAAGCTTTCAAAGTTATTATATGTGGCTTGTGCATTGCAAAGAGTGGGAGGATCTTGAGGGCCATTCGATCCACCCTCTGTCACTTGGAGACAGACCTCAAACACATCGAGGCTGAAATGCACGCTAACCACACTGCTGAGGTACAGGCTAGACTGCGTAATGAATGTCAGGAGGCAGCCGAGAGCGAGTGTAAATTTAAAGGGAAACATTATAAGGCTCACCAATATGGAGCGGGAGATAAGCCCAGGAAAACGCTAGCATCCTTAATCTAACCTCCGCAATTCTCAAACATTGTCCTCGAAATTGAAGATGAGGACGGCCAACTGCATAGAAACTCGTCTAAGATTGTAGGGACCTTTCGAAGGTTCTACAAAAGCCTCTATAAGACGCATAGAACTCATCCAGTGGACTTCACCTCTTTCTTCGGAGACACTGCGATTGCCTGGTTGGGGGACGGACAGAGGCAATTTCTTCTGCAACATCATGAGGATGAGGAAATTATATCGGCCATAATGCAATTCCAATCGGGAAAGGCGCCAGGGCCGGATGGCCTCCCGGCTGAATTTTACAAAACTTTCCATCATGTGCTCATCCCAGTACTGCTAAACGTCTACGAGGAAGCTCGTGAGACTGGTATACATCCTCAGAGAGGCGCGCATCATCTCCCTACCCAAGCTGGGCAAATCCCCTACTGATTGTGATTCGTATAGGCCCCTATCCGTAATTAATGTTGACGCAAACATTTAAGCTAAATTATTCACCAACTGTATCAGTCCCCTCATGACGGTCCAGGTGCCACCGGACCAGTCAGGCTTTGTGCCAACGAGAGGCACTTCTCACAATCTGCGCACGTTGTTTGCACTGCTTCCCGATATCGACCCTGACATAAACGCCGCAGCTATATTTGTCGATGCCACTAAGGCGTTCGACTCCCTGGAATGGGATTATCTTGCCTTTTTATTACAACGTATGAGTTTCCCCGCCCCCTTCCTACCGTGGATAAACTTACTATATTCAGGAATACGAACTAGAGTGATGGTGAATGGCATTCGGTTGTCTCCCTTCACGATTACAAGGGGCACCCGACAGGGGTGCCCTCTGTCACCTCTTCTCTTTGCCATAGCCATCGAGCCCCTTGCGGCCAAGGTCGGACAACACTTTCAGGAATATGCATTGATCTATCCAGAGAGGCAGATTCTAATCTCCTTGTTTGCAGATGATCTTACGCTATACCTGCGGGATCCCGCCATCATCCTTAACCCCATTCTCCGCTTGCTAATCCTATTTGGCCAACTATCAAATATAAACGTGAACCGGGGGAAATCACAAATAATCCCTCTTACAGATTCTACATTGGAGTTTGAGCCTGACTACCCTCTTGCGTGCTGTGCGGATACGGTTACATATCTTGGCATCCATGTCTCCCATTGCCACGGGGAACTGATGCGCTCCAACTATGGACGGGCACTAGACGTCATAACTGACAAGATCACCAGGTGGATCGCGATGTCTCTTTCCATGGCGGCCAGAGTATCCCTGATTAAAATGGTTATATTGCCCAAACTGCTCTACCTTTTTACCAATATTCCTCACGCTCCTAGTAGACATTTTTTTTAAATGCATCAAGACTCAGTTGATTGGATTAGCGGGGGTGGAAAACAAGCCAGGCTGACATGGGATGTACTGACTTGTCCCTTTGACTCTGGAGGTTTCAAGGTCCCAGATATGGAACTCTATTTCATCTGCACCCAGGCTTACTTACTGGATGCACCCCCCCTTACATGCTCACCTAGCAATCGAAAATGGCTACATGGCTCCCACACCCTGCACAGCTTATCTCAGCACTCCCGCAGTCCCCAGGACCTTGCCTCTACAACTGTACAATGCACCACCAGTGTATGGCATGATCCCTGTACTCTACTCGCCTATAGCGCCATTACAGGGGCGACATGATCTACCAGTCACAACAGAGAAAGGATGCCGCTGTATGCTACGTACATTGGCCTGCCTAACTTGGGGCCAATTGTACAGACACGGAAAGTTTAGCACCAGTGAGAAATTCTTTGGCACCACATCCCCCCCTTGGAGCGATTTGTTTTATGTGAGGCTTAGGCAAGATATGCGCTCTTTAACACACTACTTTCCGCTAGAACGCCCTATTATGCTACCTCTACACATTCTCTTACAGCAGGCCTCCCCGGAACATGTAGTGTCACGACTTTATCGCACGACTCAGGGAGAGTGGGAGAGGGACCCAGCTCCAGCTAAAAGCAAATGGTACCTTCCCCCTCCTGAGGCGACAAGCCGGGAGGTTCTCTTTGCACTCTTGCCTATTATTTTAACATTGCTTTTACCTTGTGTGTTGTTGTGCTTGATTAAATAAGCGTTCTTAGGCTCGATCTGGAAAGCCTTTTTTAATTATCTGCATTGGGTGCGGAGCATCTATTAAATCTTATGAGCATTCTCGTTACCTGTCCAGGTCCTCCCCCTACCAGTCGCTGCCCGGCCCGCTCTCAGCCGAGCATTGACGCTGAGAGTACGGCCCCGGGGAGGCGAACTTGGCTTTGGCGGCCATATTGGGGGTATTCTAGCGCTCGGACGCGCTCTAGTCGGCCATATAAGGGGACGATCGTCTTCTCCGCGCAGCGGACACGCACTGCGGACTGGCCGGACTCTAGCCGGAGTCATGCCAGAGTCCTGCCCGTCTGCGCCCGTCAGCGCCAGGGAGGCGCTAGGGGTCTGTCATTCTGCCCAGCCCCCTATTATCCCTATTACCCCTCCTGATGACTATGGGGACCTGTCAGGCTCCCTTATTTCTCTTAGACCCCACCGGCAGCCGTGCCATCACACTCTGCTTCCTGAGCAATTGCTTCATGGTTTTATTTGTAGTTGCATGACCAACCCTAGTCTGTCAAATCATGCTTACGTCGCTAAGTCATCTAGGACTGAGGTGAAACAGGACCCTCCTCCCTCATCTAAAGAAGTGGGTTCCCTTATTAACGCTCGTTCCTTGGTCAGCAACAATTTTGCTTTCCGAGATTTTGTCTCGGATAGAAAACCTTCCTGGGTCTTTGTCACCGAAACATGGGGCTCGGACTCAGACGGCGTGACCTGATTAATGCCCTCCCCGATGGCTATGCCATGGTGAGACAGGATAGAGAGGACCGTAGAGGGGGTGGAATAGGCATTGTATATAAGAACTCTTTTACCTGTCGTATGGAGCACCTTTTGTCTCCCCAGAAATCCTTTCAGGCCCTCTTTTTCTCTCTCAGTTCCTCTCCGAAGGAAAACTTTACCGGTATTCTTATTTACAGACCCCCAGTCTCTAGGTCCCCGTTTGTCGCTGATCTACTTGAAGTAATTGAACCATTCATCAATAGGCCTTCCCTCACTATTCTTGGAGATTTCAATTTCCATCTAGAAAATCTCAATTCGGCCGATACGATGTCACTGGTGGACTCACTTGATTCTCTTAGCCTTTCCCAAAAAGTGCTATCCCCTACCCACTCTGCTGGCCACATCTTAGACGGGGTGTTCACCAATGATCCCAGGTTAGAGATTGGTTCCCCTTTGCCCCTCTCCTGGTCGGATCACAAGGCAGTCCCCCTGGAATTTGTTTCAGGTTTTCTTCCCGCCTCTCCCATGGACTTGAACTGTTGGGTTCTAAAGAGGAATTATAGGGGCCTGTCCAATGAATCACTTGGCCCTTTTATCACCAGCTTTAAGGCTCCCCCCTCTCAGGATATTGATACCACTGCCCATGAGCTTGCAAGCACTATCTCTAGGGCTATGGACACCCTAGCCCCGCTTAAATCTCACTATTGTGCTAGGAAACGCCCGTCAGCGCCCTGATATTCAGAAGCTCTTAGACTTCAGAGACAGGAGTGTAGGAGGCAAGAAAGGCTCTGGAGAGCTCAGCCTGATGCAGAGTTACGGATCAAGCATAAAAATCTCCTAAAGAGCTACAAAGCGGCGGTGTTAACTGAAAAGCAATCTTACTTTTCCAAACTTACCTCATCCCTCACTTCCCCTGGTGATCTCTTTAAGGTGGTAGATACCTTATCTCTTGTTCAACACCCTGATCCCATAGTTCCCTCTCAAGAACTCTGTGACCAGATCTCCACCTTCTTCCACACTAAAATTCTGGATATTTACACAGCTCTCCAGACTCATAACCTCACTCATGTTCCCCTTCTCAGCCCTGACTACACATCAGCTCCCAATGACATCTACTCCAATTTTCCCCTCCTCACGATTGAGACCTTGGACAAACTCCTAGACTCGACTAAGTCAGGATCTCCCCTTGATCCCTGCCCTCTCAAAATTCTAAAAAACTGCAGGGACACTTTACTTCCCCCTTTTCTGGAAGTTATGAATAGAGCCATCTCCAGTGGTGAGTTTCCAGTCTCCTGGAAGACTGCCATCATTAAGCCCCTCCTAAAAAAGGCCTCCTTGGATCCTGGGACTCTTAAGAACTTTCGTCCCATTTCCCTCCTTCCCGCTCCTGCTAAGATGCTGGAGGCCCATCTAAATTTCCATCTTAGCGCCTTTCTGGATAAGACCTGCCTGCTTGATCCATCTCAGCATGGTTTCCGAAAGTCGCAAAGCACCGAGTCAGCTCTTACAGTGGTGGTCAACAACATCCACGCTAAGGTCGATAGAGGTCAGACAACTCTTCTGATCCTACTCGACCTTACAGCAGCATTCGACACCCTGTCGCCTTCCATTCTGGCCTCCCGCCTCAGTGAGACGGGAGTGAAGGGTTTAGCTCAGAGCCGCCTCACCTCTTTTTTAAACCATCGGGAGCAGAGGGTCAAACTGGGTGACTTCCTTTCCAATGCCATGCCTCTACAGTGTGGGGTCCCTCAGGGCTCGGCTTTGAGCCCTACACTCTTCAACGTTAATGTGGCCCCTCTTGCTAGGCTGGTTAGAACTTTTGGACTGGAAGTGCTCTCGTACGCCGATGACACCCAGATCATGGTCTCCCTGTCCCAATCCGTCGAGACCACGGCCCTAAAATTTCGAAACTGTATGGAAGCAGTGGCAGGCTGGATGGCATCAAACTTCCTTAAATTAAATGGGGAAAAGACGGAGATCCTGGTCTTTGGTGGAAATAAGGAGATTTGGTCGGATGATTGGTGGCCCCAAACATTGGGAACTTGTACCCAGCCTTCATCTGTCGCCCGTAACCTGGGAGTCATTTTTGACACCTCACTTGCTTTTGACACGCAAGTAAATAGAACGGTCTCAACCTGCTGCGGGGTTTTAAGGGTATTAAGAAAACTTACCCACTATCTCTCTCCTGATGCCCGGAAACTCGTTGCAGTTGCCCTCCTTTCCTCGCGACTGGACTACTGCAATGCCTTATATCTTGGCATGAGTAATAAATTACTCCATCGTTTGCAGGTCGTCCAGAACGCTGCAGCGAGATTTGTTGTACATGCCCCCAGACGCTCTTCAGGTACCAGGATTAGGAGAAATCTTCACTGGCTCCCGGTTCATGCCAGGATAAAATTCAAAATTCAGACCATTACTCCCAAGGCGCTTCATGGTACGGGAGCTGAAGGCATCAGGACCTTAGTGTCGACCTATGACCCTGGCAGAGCCTTGCGCTCTGCCAGCCAGAATTTGTTGACCGTCCCCCGAGTCGCTAAGGCGAGATGGGGAGGTAAGGCCTTCTCCTCTCTGGCCCCTAGACTCTGGAATGAGCTCCCGTCGGAACTCAGGGGCCAGGAATCTCTTCTGCTCTTCCGAAAGGGCCTTAAAACTCTACTCTTTACTGAAGCCTACTCCTAGGCCTCTACACCCTGTGTCTTTATATTTGTACCTGGCTTTATTCCATCCTTTGCGCCTTGACGCCTTCGGGCAAGTAGCGCTTTACAAATCTCTATTCAGTTCAATTCAATTCAGGTGGAATTGGGATCTTCTATCTTGACAGAACAGTGGTCCTTTTGTTGCTGCCAGACTGGCGCCATATCGGCCAATAGTAGACTACGCATTATACATTATAAGTATATTCACCGATTATATTACACGCCGGCTCGGCTACACCGCTTGCACTTGCGAGACAATGACCGCTGTGATAGATGCGGGCGGGAGGAGCTGACTTTGGGCACTTGGCTTGGGACTGCCCGACTGTCCAGGACTATTGGAGGGAGGTGCTTCATGCGCTGGACGAAATGACTGGAATACACGTGCCCGTAGACCCCTTACTGTTCTCCTAGGAAATACAGAACAAATCCATACCAAGATACGTAGATATGCTTCCTTGGCCTGCCAGCTGGCAAAGCGATGAATAGCCTGCCGATGGGGATGCGGCCGCGCTCCCAATTTCAAGGACTGGCTGAGTGATCCTATATATTGCCAGGAACAGTTACACACCTATGCTGAATTTATGCCACCCTCCTCCCGCCCTAGAGATATTTGGGCTCTTCTTCAAACATATCTTTTGGAACATACCGGCACTGGGTACGAGGTCCCTGACCTTGGTCAGAGGGAGGGCGGGGTGCGGGAAGAGGAGGGCCCTGACGAGACAGTGGGATTCCCGGGGATAGAAACGCGTTGATCATATTACTGGGTTGGAGTGAGTGTAATTGAACATGCAGGGAAAATTAACATGGGTTGTGAACAGTGTATGGAAACCGAAGTGGCTATGTTTTGGCACAGAAGGCAAAAGAAGACGTTATTAATGTGGCTTATTAACCAAGATGTTTTACAGGTAATTGTTTGAGACCTGAGTTGATAGTTGTCCATAATGCTTGCCCACCTGACGGGGCCGGCCCAGTGGGGTTGTAGGCGCCTTGCTGTCAGCCACGGCTGGCAGTGGGAGGAAATGCAGGGCGGTGACGTGGGGAGGGGGAGTGGCAGGGTGGGGGTAGTAAGGTATGGATTACGGAGTTTTACAGGTAAGTAAACATTTAAATAAATCGAATTTCGTTGAGTGCACTGCATTCCAAAATGCGATGCACTGCGCGCCACGAAATTCGTTTTTTTATTTCAATGTTTACTTACCTGTAAAACTCTGTAATCCATACATTACTACCCCCCACCCTGCCCCTCCCCCTCCCCACGTCACCGCCCTGCATTTCCTCCCACTGCCGGCCGCGGCTGCTTGCTGTGTTCATTTCCCCATCACCCTCTGCAAAGACTGTGCATGCCGCAGTGCCGGCCCGTTGGGATGTAGGCACATTGCTGTGTCCGATTTGAACGGTGTCAATAAAGGTCTTTTTGAAATCCCCGCTAAAAAAAATATTGAGTTGCCTAAATATTGTGTCATTAATATAGTGGATAAGAAATATTGACAGCAAGAATATCGTGGTCAAGAATATAGATTTAAGTGTTTAATATCGGTTCCAAAAATGTAGTTGTTAAAAATATCGTTTTTTATTAATGTTATGTATTTTAGTATATATTTTATATGTATGTGATGTATTGTTTGTATAAGAATTGTTTTTTTTAATATATGCGTTACCTTTTTAGCAGTTATTAACAACAAATGTATTTGAATTTTGCGTTTTTAGTTCCGTAGCAGGTTGTGGGTTTATAGGTGAATAGGGTGGAAAGTAATTTAATTACAATAAATGTATTAATTATTTTTTATTTATTAATATTTGTTTAATTGAGATGTTATAGTGTTAAATGTGTAAAGTAATTTATTATTAATGAACTAATAATTGGTTGGTAATTAATTGTAATTAATTAATTGGTAATTTATTTAATTTATTATGGTAACTGTGTAATTAATTTTAGGTGTGTCTTGTGTTTATAGGTGTAAAGGGTGGGAAATATTTAATTTTTAATTGATGAATTAATTGGATGTTAATTAATTTTAATTAATTAATCACTAATTAAATATGGTAATTGTTTTAGGTGTGTGCTGTGGTGTTTATAGAAGTAAAGGGTGGGAAGTAATTTGTATTTAATTATGTAATATACAGTTACTAATTAATGGTAATTATTTGATATTTATTTTGGGTAATTGTTTATTTTTGTGTGTGTTGTTTTTAATTTTAAAGGGGTAAAGGGTGGGAATTAAATACATTTTAATTACTTTACTATTAGTTGTTAATAGTAATAATTTTTAAATTAAAAATACATTTTAATTGTGTTTTATTATTTATAGTTTAATTTAAAGGTGTGTGTTGTGGATATTATATTGTTTAAGTGTGTGTAGTCGGGGCGTGGCTTGGAGCGTCAAGATGGCGGTCGCACTGTAAGAGAGCTCCGGACCCCTCTGTCATCTGCTCTAAGTTCACTAGCCCATCGGCAGAATATTAACATCCACAGTGACAGACATCGACCCGCTAACGCAAGCGGCGGGCTCCTATGGCGAAGGGAGGCCATCGAAACGACCACCCGCGACCGAATGAGCTCCGTGGTCTGCGAAGCTACTTCCAACCAAGATGGCGGCTCAGACTCCGCAGAACAAAATTCTCAATGGCGCCCTCCAGAGCTGAGGTACATGAATGTCTAATACGCCGTCTGAGACTTCCGTTTTAGCTGGGAGTTCAGAACGGCTACCGCGGCAGATCCTGGTTGGGGGGTGAGGCATCGGACCTCGAAGAAGCAGACCCCGGGCTGTGCAACACCAACCGAGAAGCAACTTGCGCTCCCAGCCCATCTACAGCGTGACCGAGGCAGAACCAAGGATACCCTCTCCATCGCGCCTGAGTTCTGGAGGCTCAAGTAGCAGCGTCTCCCCAGACAGGAGAGTGTGGAAGCCATGGTCCTATCACCCGGGACCACCACAAGAATCTGGCCCAGTCCAAGCCACCACAGAGCAGTCGATAAAGACGGTAAACTAAGGGCCCAAGTCAGGCCTGGTATCAGACGGGGTGAAGGTTTGGGGGCTGGAATAGACTGAAACATGCACGCTCCCTGCTCCTAACTCCAAAACTCTGCTGAAGGGTCCAAGCACAGGGACCACAAGCATCCAATTCTGGCCCCACAGCAGTCCCTATAAGCGACTTAAGCATGGACTCCAGCAGAATCACGCCTGCAACAGGCCCAGCACACACCACGCCTGAAGAGCACCCAATACAGGGTCAGCTTGGGCCCCAGGGTCGCGGTGGCTGAACACAGGGAGTCCCTCCCAAAGTGAGATGACAAACAGGCCTTCAGGGCGAAATAGCCATATTATCATACCAACTCACTGGCATCCGTCAGCATTTAGGCTGAGATATCTGCAACGCAGGGCCCCAGTTACTCTGTACATCCAGTGAGAAATCACGCGCGCAGACCTGAGACTCTTGCCTGGACAAAACAGAAGGCGCCAATGCCAACCAAAAAACTTCGGATAAACCCCCCACACCCCTTCAGCGCTAAGGCAGGGGCCAGCCTTTACTCCCAAATTGGTGACTGGTCAACTGAGCCTAAGACAGGTTTGGCAAAGGGTCGCCCCACCCCTACTCAGTATGGGGAAAGACCAAGCTCTGAAACCAACCGCAACGCAAACCAAGATGGGCCAGTTCATCACAAATGAGCCTGGACCCGCAGAAGGGACCGTAGAGAAACCTGCTCTTTGTGTGGGAGATATTACCACAATTCTCCAAGCCATCAGTTCATTACAGGCCTCAGTTGAGAACAAAATTGGCAAAGTCCGGGTAGACATGGGTCTTATGTGACAGGATCTCCGTACGCGACAGCCCGCATGTCGGAGGTGGAATTTTGTATCTCCAGCGGAACCCATACAAAAGAGCTGCATAGAAGGGCCGAAGATGGCAAAAATCGATCAAGACGCAACAATCTCTGCCTGGTGGGGTTCCCGGAGGGGGCATAACAGGGCCAGGCGGTGACCCTCATCGAGAAATAGCGTGAATCACGGATGCCTAAGGACATACTATCAGCATGGTTTTCAGTGAAACAAGCTTATCGACCCCTGGGGCCCAGACCACCACTGGGTGCTCCTCACAGGCCCTTCATTGCCGGGATCCTTAACTTCAAGGACAGAGATGCAATTTTGCAGAAAGCCTGAGCCCAGATCACCCTGACCTACCATAATGATTTTTCCAGATTGTACAAGAGAGGTCCAGGTCCCACGGCGCTTGTACACTGAGGTCAAACAAAAACGATGCCCTTTTATTCTCCAATACAGGCTGCTCTTCCCAGCTCTCTTCTGGGTTGTATTCCAAGACAAAGCCAACTTCTTTGAATCCCCGGAGTCAGCCTGGACCTGACTGACCGAGGAACATTCCCTCAGACCACAGGCCACGACTTCACCCTCAAGACCTTGCACCGAGGCGGTTCCACCGATGTCCCACAGAGCATGAACAAGAAGCACATGCTTGCGCAGAGGTTGTGGCAATCGCAGAGACATATCAGGATCGCCCACTTCAGCCACCCAAGACCGTAGAAATTGAAATGAGTCAACTGGCTCCCATTCTCAGCAAAGGAGCTGCTCCTTAGAACGTCCAATCGCAGGGGGAAGCCCCCCAGGACACTAGGCCTCAAATTCATTGACACAGACCTTTCCCCGAAGACCGGCGATCTAAAGAAAAGTTACCTAACCTGGGGTGCAAGGGAAGCTGATTAGAACTCCATCTGGAACTCGGGACAGACTGTCCCAGCACACATAAATAATACAGACGTTCTAAGTAAAAAGCGATGTAGTAAGACCCGTAAAATTATGCATACCAAGTTCGCGTACCAAGTTCGCGTTTCCTACGAATCGTTCATTTTGCATTGGTGCAAAATGAACGATTTGTAGGAAACGCGAACCTGGTACACATAATTTTACGGGTCTTACTACTTCGCTTTTTACTTACAACGTCTGTATTATATATGTTACAGCGACCCTATTGGACGTACGACAGGGGAACCACCGGGTTACGCTTAGCCACCTACTTTTGAACATATCATTCCGGGGAAAGACACATACCCCAGAACCTGCCTAATTCGAGCGTCTGGTATATATAATCAAGACGTTGATAACAACCTCGGGCAACCCAGCCGTTTTACTGCAACCATCTCTACCATGGACGTTTTCAACACTATAAATATATTGCTGCATTTGACATCGTGACAGGGACCTGGAGGATTGTCATCTATACTTCTTTTGAATTTTGAATATAGGAAGACCGTAGTTTTATGAGAAATCCTTCGATACAGAAATTGAAGCCCTGCAAAAAAAGCCAATTGCGATGAAACACTTGTCGGCTGTACCATTGCTGTAACAACTTGGCAACAGTGGTGAAGATTTATATGCTGAACAAAGTGTTACAGCTTTTTTCTCTTTTTGTATATTAAATAACTCTTTTGACTGCAACTAGTCAATTGTATACTTGTTTTAGCTGTGCTCTGTCATTGCTTTGTATGAATTTAATAGGGCGACAGATGCTTCTGTTCCAGAAGTATAGGGTGGGGGGTTTGGGACCGTACCGTTCACCACTGGTAAATGTCCACAGCACTCTATCCTTTCATCAGCACGAGCACACGGAAACCCACACATTAGACTACAGCAACCCAGACCACAACTGTTTGCGGCCCGGCCCTTTAAAGGAATGGAGTTGCATATCTCCTTGGCCCCCACACATAGGTCATGACACAGACATCAAATAGGGGAGATCCCCTCCGAGTACTGGAACGTCAACGGACGGTTTGAAAGAGTCAAATGGACAGCAGACCTCAGGTCCAAAGACACACACCCGGCGTATTCTTAATCCAAGAGAACCACCTCATGGGCAACCACTGTCCCTTCCTTGCGCAATATGGATTTGATAGAGCTAGGCCCTCCGGTTTTGAACGGGGCTCACATGGGGTGGCTATCCTCCTAAGGCGCAGTCTCCCCTTCGTACTCATGCACGCCACCAGGGATCCCAAAGGAAGCTTCGTGGCCCTGTCTGGGAGGCTAGGGGGGAATATCCTTAATCCAGTGTCCATATACATTCCCGCCCGCTACACTCACATCAACCCTGAGACAGGTTAGCGATGTTATCTCCTCCCTGCCCCTGGGTGAGACAGTGATAGGGGGGTGACTTCAATGCGGTCATGCAGCCAGACTTCAATACCACAGGTATACCTTCCTCTAGTAGGACGCTACATGCAAAATGACTGGTAGACTGGGCAACTACTCTGGGCATATGTGATGTCTGGATGGCATGGAACCCCCGGGGCACTCACTACACCCACACCTCTACAGCACATCATATTCACCCAAGCATCAATATGATCTTCATGCCAGCCCCCGAATGCTGGAGAGTATCTGACATCAGCATCCTTCCCCGGGGTATTTCAGACCACTCACCTCTTCTCCTTTATCTAGGCGACCCCTCTGACACACTCTGCCCCATCTGGAGGCTGAATGCCTGGTTCCTCCAAGATAAGAACATCAAGACGGTAATCTGGGAGGAACTCTGACAATACTTCCTTACTAATCAGAACTCTGTCCCTTCTCCAGGTTCTCTCTGGGAAGCGGGTAAGGCCACTATTCACTTCTTCACCAGGGTCCAACTCAAGGCTAAGTGACTAACTCAAGATAATCAACTTACCCTCCTCGAAGCACAGGCGAGAGGAACTCAGCTCAGGCGGCGGATGAATCTCATGGGTGACAGCTTGCGCTACTGTGGGACTAGATTAAGCAAATCTTGCTAGACTTAGCTAAGCTGCCAAGGAGGTCCTCCATTGCCCGGGTGTATCGATGGGGGGGACAACAACAGAAGGATACTGCACAGACTGGCATCATATCCTATGGCAATCCTCATAGTCCCAGAGGTCCAGGACTCATCCAGAGTCACCTACCATACGCCAACAGCAACAGCCCAGGCCTTCGCTGATTACTATTCCCGGCTTTACTCAGCCTTAAGTCTTGAAGCCTCGCTTTCCGATTTGACCAATCTGGAAAGACTTCATCTTCCCCACAATGTGGTCGAACAGCCATTTTAGGTCTTCCTATCACCCAAGAGGAAATAAGTGATGCCATCTCCCTGATTGCAACAAGGAAAACACAGGGCCTGACGGCTTCCCAAAAGAATACTACGCCACATACCGGGCATACTAGTCTCCCACCTCTTTGCTTAATTTACAGAGGTCACAGAGACAGGGGCATTCCCTTCCAAAACTGATGCGGCAACCGTCATCATCATCCCCAAAACTCAACCACCCTCACCCGCCTGCACGGATTATCGTCCAATCTCGGTCATTAACACGGAGGTTAATTTATACACCACGATCCTGGCCCAACGCCTATGACCATTCCTCAGCAAACTTGTCCACCCGGACCAATGCGGCTTCATGCTGGCACGTAGTACAAGACATTGTCTACGACGTCTTCGTCAGGTCCTTGCGAATCACTCACCCCCTACCTAGCACTCCTCCTAGTCGATTTTGAAAAAACCTTCAACACGGTCGACTGGCAATATTTGGACAGTGTGTTGGCAGCAGCGGGCCTGGGACAACACTTCCGCCGCTTCATCCGGGTTCTATATTCTAAACCTAGAGTGAGAGTGCTCATAAACTGAGCACTCTCAGGCGAGGAACGAGGCAGGAATGCCCCCTCTAATCCCTCCTCTTCTCCCTGGCGATGGAATCTCTGGCATGCTTCATCCAGACAGACGACCAGATCCACGGCTGGAAATGGAAAGGCAGACAAAGTGGTGCTATTCCTTGCAGACCCGGCCCAGTCAGGGCCCAGGTGCCTCCAACTTCTTCACACCTTTGAGCAGGTCTCAGGTCTGCATCTGAACCCCGTCAAGTCGACCTTAGTGCCCCTCCACCCACGCAGCTGGTCCAGGGAACTGGGCAGCATTGCCACAAGGTTCCTTTGGGGAAACACAAGACCACAAATGGCTCTCGCCCACTGCTGTATCCCACCGTTCGATGTGGGCATGGGCATGACTAATCTTGATCTATATTACCTAGCAACCCGGCTGCTCGTCCTACACAGCTGATTCAATGGAGGCTGGTCGAATCCAGCATATAGAATCTAACTGGGACTTCCCACGCATACAGGTAATGTTGTATGGTGGCCCAGTGCCCAGGGCCCTACTGACGGTGACTCCAGCGGTCCTGCTGGCCTGGCGCTCAGCCTTACATCACACTTGGTGGGATAACAAATTGACACAGCAAACCCCTCTCTGGCAGGGCGTTTGGCTTAAAGAGGTGGGAGCTTTGGAGGGGTTCAGGCCTAGCCCATCTCTTTTTTTTATTTTTTATATTTATAGTTTTATTGTTTTCTTGCAAGGAAATACAACAATACATAAGAACAGAAATCCAGCTTGAATACATACAAAATACGAGACATGAAAATTCAAACAGAGTGATTAAATCCAATCAGCAATTGGTGCCCATATTTTCTCCCCCAAAACTCTTCTTTTGATCCCTTTTAACTTATAAATGGCAGACTCAATATTATACATAAACAATAATTTTTCAGGCCAACTAAAAAAGGAAGGGGGGTCTGAATTAATCCACTCCCTAGTAATACACGCTCTAGCTGCCGCCATACAAATAAATAAGAAGTAGGTTACTGGCTATGGTCTAGAGGTAGAAGACTCCATGCCCAGTAACACCATCTCGGTGGTTACCGTAATATCACAATTAAGGACTACAGCAAGAAAACTTTCAATTTGTTGGAAAAAAATCCTAAGTTTAGGGCAATGAAAAAACATATGCAAATCATTAGCTGCATGAAACCCGCAACGACTACAATTCGTTCCAATGGTCGTGCTCCACTTAACAACCTTACTTGGAGTGTAATAAAGGTCATATATGCACATAAAATGCTGAGATTTCATCATCCCTGTAATTAAAAATTCTGAAGCACACTTAACGGAAGACAAAACATCAATACCAGGGATACCTAATTTATTAGCCCATTTCAACTGGCACTGTTCCATATCGTCCTCACATTCTTGAATCAAGCTTGAATAAAGAGAGCCTATAGGGGCCTTTTCCTGCAAAAGTTCCAGTAAAGTAATTCTTGTCATTCTAGCTGAAGTGGTAAACGGATAACTCTGTAAAAAACTGCGGATCTGAAGAAGTTTAAAAAAGTCATTTCTTGCCAAAGAAAATTTGTTCTCTAGTTCCTGGAATGAAGCAATTTGACCATTAATAAATAAATCGCCCAAATATCGTAGTCCTTTCTGCTCCCACCTATAAATCGTTAAATCACAAAAAATAGCTGGCAGGAGGCCAGGTGAAACTAAGGGGGTATCGGCATTTAGTTTAGATAAGCCCAAGTGCTTCCGTACTTTTTGCCAAACTCCGAAAGCTGCCTTCAACGTCTTATACTTTGTTTTTTTATGGTAGCTAGGCTCAACAACCTTAAGAAAACTACCTTTCACTTTCTCGCCCATAGTCATTTCAAATATAGTTGGAGTTTGACAAATAGGTATATTTACTCTATCTCCAATTATAAGAGGACTAATACATTGGAGTGTAGCTGCTATGTAATAAAATAAAAAATAAGGGACATTCCATCCCCCACACTCCTTACTCAGTATACTTTTTTTAAGGGCTTTCCGATGGTGTTTATAGCCCCACAAAAACCTGGAAGTAGTCCTTTCTAAGTTTTTAAAACAGAAAGGATGGAATTCCAGCGGTATAGTACGGTACATATACAGCACTTTTGGTAAAATCAGCATTTTTAAAATGTTAAGTCTACCATACAATGATAGATGTAAATGGTCTAAGCGCTGTAACAAAATATTAATTTGGGCTATCACGGGGTTTATGTTAAGTTCCGGTATTTTCTCTATGGGCACTGATATCTTGATTCCCAAGTATGTGACCTCTAAGATGGTGGAAATATTCGAGGGTGGATTATCTCCAGAGCATAGGATCTGCGTTTTCTCCAGATTAAGTTTATAACCGGAGAATGATCCAAATTGTTTAGCAAGCTCATTGATTGCCGGAAGAGCAGTCTGGACATCGGTGGTGGTTATCACAATATCGTCGGCATAAGCCAATGCTCGGTAGTTAGTATTGGCTAAATAAATAGGGCTAATCTTTTGTTCCAAAATAAAACGGTTAACTAGGGGGTCAATATAAAGTGCAAAAAGTAAAGGTGAGCAGGGGCATCCTTGACGGGTGCCCCTAGTGATTGAAAAAAAAGGGGAAAGTTGACCATTAATTCGAATACAAGCTTTTGGAGCAATATACATAGTTTTTAGTGCCGTTAAAAAACCTGGGCCTAATCCCTTCCTGGCTAGCACGTCCCACAGATAACCCCAGGCAACCCGGTCAAAGGCTTTTTCAGCATCTAAAAATACGAGTCCAACATTAGACCGGGTTGCCTGGGACCAATCAAGAAACGTGATAACCCGTCGGATATGATCCCCGGTATCGCGGGCAGGGATAAAACCATGTTGATATTTGGAGACTAGCGGAGAAATAATATTGCATAAACGTGAGGCAAGGATTTTAGAATTTTTTTTACTATCAGCATTTATGAGTGAAATGGGACGAAAAGATGATGGTAGCAGAGGAGGTTTGCCCTTTTTAAAAAACACAGTTATTATAGAGTCATGCCATGACTGAGGGGCAATGCCTTGTTGGGCTCTTAGAAATAAATCCACCAGTTCTAATCTTAGAATACCACGAAAATGTTTAAAAAACACCAGGGGAATGGCATCGGGACCTGCAGCTTTTCCAGAAGCTAAAGACAGTAATGACAGCTCAATCTCCTCCCAAGTGATAGGCAGATCCAGCTCCTCCCTCTCCTGTGTAGATAGAATACCATTCAAAGCAGATTCGGTAAATTGAGTTATCCGGTCTGTGCAATCACCTACCACATCCTCAGCATATAGTTTAGAGTAGAAGCCACAGAACACTTTAAGTGTATCAGCAGTATTGTTAACAGTCACCCCTATAGTATTATTAATTTTATCAATACTAGCAAACACAGCTTTCTGCCTCGCCCTCTTAGCCAGATGTTTTCCTGAATTTTCTCCTACTTCATAGACCTCCGTTCGAAAAGCTGCAAGTTGCTGGGCAAACTTTAAAGCAAATCCTTGATGGATCTTGACCTTATGAGCCAATAGCTCCTCAGTGATTGTATCTGTAACTAAACCCTTGTTACAAGCCTGCATAAGCTGAATCTCTAGCAGTCTCAGTTTATTCATCTCTGCTTCCTCTTTCTTTCGAGTTTCCCTCTGTTTTCTTATTGAATAGCTCAAGGTTTCTCCTCGAACCCCACACTTAAATGTATCCCAAACTACCTCTGCCAAAACGGATCCCCTATTATTGGCAAAAAACTCAGGAATCCAAGTGTTCATATGCCCAACGTAGGATACGTCGAACAGGAGCTTACGATCAAAAGACCACGACCGGGGGCTGAATAGAATATTTAAGTCAAAACTAAGAGTAATGGGATTGTGATCCGATATAATTTTTGGTAACACCCTATATTCCGTTTGAGCAAATTCATTAAGTAAAGTCCTAGCAACAAAAAAATAATCCAGCCTAAAGTGTCGTTGATGGGGGGCAGAAAAAAAAGTGCAGCCAAAAGTTCCCCCCCTTCTTTCATACCCCATATCTATCAATCGATATTCTTGAACAATCCCCTTAACTGCCTTAAATACATTCTTTTTTCTCCCTGCATATGCAATATTTCCACAGATGTCAAATGTTTCCTCCAAATGCAAGTTGAGGTCCCCACATAATATTAACCGAGGTGGCCATAAAGCTAGCTCCACACTTAATTGATGCAAGACTGTGGGGTCGTCGACATTAGAAGCATAAACTGAACAAATAGTAATAGTCGATCCCCCAAGTTTGAGCTCGGCAATAACCCATCGTCCCAATGGGTCTTCTTTAGTTCTCTTAACTTCACCCAACCCAAACCTCTTTAAAATGGCCACCCCCCTTATCGTAGAGCTTTGACGAGAACACCCCACAACCTCCAATCCGAGATCCTTGAGCCATCCTCTGTTTGTCCAAGAAACATGGGTCTCCTGTATACAGATTAAATCTGCCCGCATAGCTTTAAACACCTGAGCCGTTATACCCCTTTTTCTTTTGTCATTTAAGCCACAAACATTAATGGAGCAAATCGAAAACTTAAGCATTTTCTTGTATTAGTGCAATTCTGCAACTAAACTTACAATAACAGAAAATTCCAAAATTTGGCACCGGCCCCGAAAAAATCCTAAACACCAAAACTAAACATCCTTCAGCTGTATTTCCTTGCACCCATAGCACCCTCTCCCACCCACGCCCCCCCGCAGTCCACCCCACCCAGCCCACCCTCTACCCAGAACCCCACCACCGGAAGCTTAAGGGCAAATGCCCTCATTGATGGAAAGTGAGTATAAATTATGTGATTCTACCCGAGCCAACCAGACCCATATTGTGTCTTACCCCAGCAATCCTAAAAAAGAAAACCACAAAAAGCATGAGGAAAGTGTATGACCCTTATCCCATCTCAACTACATTGCTTCTAAGAATTGCTGTGCTTTAACCTCGGACACAAAAAAAATAGTTTTCCCCTTGTGCACCACCTTGAGTTTTGCAGGGTTTAGTAAAAATACTTGCCCCCCCTTAGACTGAATTGGTGCCATTAACTGTTTAAGCCTCCAGCGTTGCTGCACTGTTGCCGGGCAAAAATCGGGCCGTACAAATAACTCATGCCCCAAGCCCTCTCTAGTCTTTAAAGGTCTAGCCAAGTCATACAAGATCTCACGAAGCAAATAGTTTTGTAGGCATATGAGAATAGCTCTTGAGTTCTTATTTTCACCCCCCTGATCGCGTTTTTGATTAAAAGGAAAGCGATGAGCTCTTATAATTTCTTTATCCCAGTCCCATCCTTGGAGATCTGGAAAGGCATCCGAGAACAACTCCACAACAAAACGACGAGTGTCTCTTCCCTCTGATTGTCCAGCTATCCCCAATATGCGCAAATTATTGCGCCGTGCGCGATTCTCCAGGTCGGTCAATTTCCAGTCAATATCTTGTCTAGTATTCTCCAAGTCCTTAATGGATATTTTCTGTGTGGAGAGTTCATCTTCCACGGCAGAGATCCGGACTTCGGTCTCCTGTACTCTCGAAATAGTTTCATTGCTGGATTTAGCTAAGCGACGAACGACGTTCTGCAGTTTACGAACAGCTCCTTGGGTGCGGAGCCCTTCTGCCTTGGTCTCCTCTATATGAGCCATAATTAATCTGTACATCGAAGTTTGCAGAATATAGATAGATTTTAGTGTAATTTCCTCATCTCCCTCCAAAAATTCTGGGAATTCAGACTGGGTTTCAGATGCCGCTCCAACCCCTTCCCACTGCGGTTGGTCTATCACACCTAAATTATCACCTGCAAGGGGGTTCTGCACCTCCGTAACCCTACGAACTGTGTTAGGAGTTCCTTCATTCACCAGAAAATTGGGACCAGGAAATTCTTCCTCGGAGGTTTGATTACAGTCATCGGCCCAATCTTTTGAAAATGAATGGCCTTCATTAATCACCTCCTCGCCAATCTCCCCATCAGATCCTAACGAAACATCGGACATGGAGTAAAATGGGCCCCCCGATTCAATAGATTCTGCATAATTTATAGTTAAAACTACTCCATCTTTCTCTCTAATACCGCCTTCATTGACCCGTGGCGAGACTCTGACCTCCTCCACCGCTTGACAGAGTTCAACTAAATCTTTATCAATGTCTTTTTCAAGGGGGGGGGTCCTCCATCCCCAGCTGTAGGCAAAATTGAATTTGAATTTGTAGGGGTCTGTAAGAGATTAGCACCCTGGTTTTTAGATACAGCACCAGACGGGTCAGCAGCTCCTTGCACACTTCCTTGAGTGAAACCTCGAGGTGTCTGAGTACTGCTCTTGGATGAAGTGGTTATGTTCTTCCTTTTAAATAAATCAGGTATTACTGGCTCCTTAATGACCTCATTCTGCTGACGAGCTCAAGTCTCAGGGATAGCTCTATTGAGCGAGTTAAGCTCTGTCGCTGGCGATACTACAGTATTATCCACATTGTTGAGCGTCGTATTAGCAGCATTAGCTAAAATAGTAAAGCTTTTGTTTTTGTCCCTCTGCCTTTATGCGCCATAATTGTCGCTTAAGCAGTAAGCAGTTACACAATCCGGAGGATGCAGACAACTACGAAGTGTGAGCTCCTTACTTCTGAAACCACAAAGCTTTCATAAAAAGAGAACTGGCTGCAGGGCCTTTTCAGGGATCGCTCCAAAGATTTGGAACTCCTTACCTCCAGTGGTTCGGGGAATCTCTTCCTTTACCACCTTCAAAAAAGAGGTAAAAATACTCCTAATGAACAAATTCAAGTCCTAAATCTTGACTCTATGCTGACATTGAGTCCCCGTTACAATCCTCATATCACTGGCTACCTCTTGTGGATTAAAAGAGAACATTATATGTTTGTTTATATCCTCAATAATGACCTGAGGCTTAATAACTATATATACAATAATGATCTGTCGCCCTCTGGGATCCTTATATTTGGTTTACTGGGCCCCTATGTTATCTTATACTATTTACCTCTTTTGTAAGTAATTATGAATAACAAATGCGTGTATACTACCTCATTTCATATGTCTTTATAACTATATACTGTAAAGCGCTCTGATACCCTCGTGGGTCACGTTCGCGCTACATAAAACCTTATAAATAAATAAATAAAAGATAAATATTGGTATATCACAATTGGGAGATGTGTGAGTGGGGGACCCCATACGTTCATTCAAAGACCTACAAACCCGTTACACCCTTCACTCATCACAATTTTATAGATATCTGCAGTCATGTTATGCTCTCAACCCCTACTTATAGACTGGCACAACACTTCCAGAGTTTAGCCCAATGGAAGCACAGATCATGATGGGGGACTAAGGGAAAGGTGGGGTGTCACGGATGTACTGCTTCCTAACCAACAACAGCCCAACAATGCTTGACTCACTGAGACACCAATGGGAGGTGTGGTTGGGTTCCTTCGAAGACGAGGGCTGGCGTGATGCCTTGATGGCTCCGAAAATCATTACCACCTCAGCCAAGCTTCGCTGTCTCCATAGCGCTTACTTCACCCCTGATCGCCGCTACAAGGCGGGCCAGCGACCCTCCCCATCTTGCACACGCTGTGGGTTAGAATCAGCAGATTTTCATCATATGGTGTTGACATGCCCTCACCTCATCCCACTCCTAGTAATTATGAGCAGTCTAGACGGATCAAGGGCAGACAAACTCCTCCTGGGTACCGCCACCATGGTGGCCAAACAACATATATTAGCTGTATGGAAAAATTCTGCCCCCCCGCCCCCGAGTGTAGCCAAATGGCGCAAAGGCGTAGATTGGTGCGCAGCACAAGAAAGCCCTGTCCGAAGCTAGAGGATGTCCAGCCAAACACCAAAAGGTCTGGGGCAAGTGTTTGGGCCAATTGGGGTAACGGGGTTTCATGTCCTTTCTTGGATTGAGACTATATATGTTTATGTGGTATGGTGTGGTTCACAATGTATGTTCAACAGTCAATTACTGTACCAAATTATGAATGCTTATCTGTGCTGTATTGTTCACTCTGTTTTTTCAAAACTCAATAAAATTGATTATAAAAAAAATGTGTTTAGTCAATGTTTATTAGTTCTTTTTATTATTATTATGTTTTAATTGAATATTAATTATGTTAATTATGGAACAAAATGTAATTAAAAATGTTGAAGAGTTTTGTTACTGGTGTAGTGTTATAGGGTAGAAAATAAAAGAAATACATTTATTTGTTAATTAATTTTTTGTTGGTAAATATTTTCTTGTTTAAAATAATTAATTTTTATAAATGTATTTATTATTTTATTTTATATATTATTTGTAGGCTTTTGTTATATGTAATTAATATTATAATATGTCTTCATTTCATATATTTAATATTTTTGATTGTTAATGTTTTTAATATATGTACGTTTTTTTTAAAAAAGTATCTTTTTTATTTTTGTTTTAACTGTTTGAATGTGAATAGTAATTTTTGTCTCGCCACTATCCAACACTTTCCCTAATGTTGCACTCACTGGAGTGGGAATAGTAATTTTTACCTCTCCACTATCCAGAACTTTCCGTACTTTTGCACTCACTGGACTTGGAATAGTAATGTTTTCCTCTCCGCTATCCAACCCTTTCCCTACTGTTGTACTCACCGGAGTGGGAATACAAATTTTTACCCTCTGCTAGCCAACACTTTTCCTACTGCTGCATTCAGTGCAGTGGGAATAGTCATTTTTACCCCTCCCTTATCCAACACTTATCCTACTGTTACACTCACTGGAGTGGGTATAGTAATATTTACCCTTTTGCATTCCAACGCTTTCCCTATTGTTGCACTCACTGGAGTTGGAATAGTAATTTTTACCCCTCTGCTATCCAACACTTTCCCTACTGTTGCACTCATTGAAGTGGGAATAGTAATTGTTTCCCCTCCACTATCCAGAACTTTCCATACTGTTGCACTCACTGGAGTGGGAATCGTCATTTTTACCCTGCCACAATCCAACACTTTCCCTACTGTTGCACTCATTGGAGTGGGAATAGTAATTTTTACCCCTCTGCTATGCCATCCTGCACTTTCCATACTGTTGCACTCACTGGAGTGGGAATAGTAATTTTACCCCTCCGCTATGCAGCACATATCCTACTGTCGCACTCACTGGAGTGGGTATACTAATTTTTACCTCTCCGCTATCCAACACTTTCCCTACTGTTGCACTCTTTGGAGTGGGAATAGAAATTTTTACCCATTCACTATCCAACACTTTCCATACTGTTGCAATCTTTGGAGTGGGAATAGTCATTTTTCCCCTCCGCTTTTCAACACTTTCGCTACTGATGCTCTCACTGGAGAGGGAATAGTAATTTTTACCACTCCACTATCCAGCACTTTCCCTACTGTTGCACTCACTGGAGTTGGAATAGTAAATTGTATTCCTCCGCTATCTACCACTCACCCTACTTTTGCACTGAGTGGAGAGGGAATAGTTATTTTTACCCCTTCGCTATCCAACACTTTCCATACTGTAGCATTGATTGTATTGTGAAATGTAAGTTTAAATATTTTTTATAGTTTAATGTTTTCATTTATTATAGTATTTTTTTTATTTATATTTTAAATCATTTATATATTATTATTTTGTATATTATTTTAAACTCTTAACATAAATTTAAAATAAGTTTATTAATTGTTTAAAGTAACTATATATGTATAAATTATTAAGTTTGTGTACTTGTCTTTTTATTACGTTTATTTGTTATATTTTATTAAAATGTATATTACATGTATTTTATTTAGTTAAAAATATTTGTAATATATAATATTTTATTTTATATTCATATAAACATCGATATTTTATACATCTATATTTTTTGTCGATATTTTTGTACTTACCTGTTTAGGTATAGGAGTCGATATTTTTGTTTTCTATATTTTGTACATTGATGTTATGTGAGTGAACAGTCACCACATAGTATTAGTGGGCCTAGCCAGCTGAGTAGTTCACGTAATAATTGATAAAATATAGTCGGGTCATTTATATTAGGTGCATAGACAACAAAAATAATAAGAGCCACTGAGTGCTTCGAGATCTGTGCAATTACCAAGGTACAGAGGGGTCGCTTTTGGACTTGTTGAATATCCAAAACCACTTGGTTGTAATGTCTAATGTTGCTTTATTGCTTTGTGTGACACATGCATCCTGTTTGCTGCATATGAATGCCAGGCACGGCAAGAGTAGCATGGGAGGATGCCAAAATGTCCCTGGTGGTGGGGGTGGTGTGGGTTTCTCTCAAACCGTGACAAGGTAGAAAGGAGAAGGCATGGTACTAACAAGCAGAATATTTGTGGTCACTTTCCATGGTAAATTTGCTTAAAAGTTAGATGCTACACGATTTCTATTCTAAGTCGTTCTAAGTCACTAAGAATGATGTAGCAAATCTCTTGTGAAATATACGTCTCTGTATGTGGTTTGGACTATGATTTATTTGGTGGTGCCCCTTCTAATGAGAGTGGGAGCTACTGGTCCAGCATCATTGATTTTCTTCACTTATGGTGAAGTACAAAGAACTGCCTGTGTCTTGGTGTCCCTTGAAAAACAACCATCTACCGTCTCCTTGTGCCTCACCACCACCTCACATCACTCCACAAACCCTAGAGTCCAGCCCAGGTAGGTAACAGTGAACTAACCTTATTTCTTGCCACCATTTTGGGCCAGCATCAACGAGTAGATTGGTCTGAAGATGACAATATGGAAACTTGTATAGAAATGAGCCATTCAAAAAGTGTCAAAGTGCAAAAAGACTTTTATGGCAATGCGTTTATTAAAAGTGTATAATAATGGAGCTGAGGGTGCTTGGTAATATGTCGTTTACAAATCTGGCAAGGTGGAGGCTTTCAGGGTGATTGTAAATAATGTGGAAACTTCAATGACAATGTGGGCTTTGCATTATGTATTGGGCATTCAGAACACTCCCATTATAATTTCTGCTTTTCATAGCGGTAAATGTGATAAGCATCAGGATGGTGGTTTACGTTGTCTAGCAATGTGGTAACTGGAATGGCAATGTATGATTTAGGACATCTTAATAGATGAAATTGCAATTTGTACTTTTCATAACAGAGCAACTTGAAAATTGGAATTGTTGTATCTAGATTACTTTGTAGGTAATAAGGAGAGTGGCAGAGAAATATCTGTAATGTTTACTTGGGTCAAATGGAATCTAGCACCATGGGTGTAGCTTGCCTGATTGATACCTTTACAGTCTGAGGCTTGAGAATACAAAAGGAATGCCCTCAGATCATCCATTATCCTGCTCTAGCCCTGTTACTCTGAGCAACTTCGTTGGGATCCCAAAGCAGTCACCTGTTAGACTAAACAACACTTGTCTACGGATTAGACTTGGTTTATGAGAGGTACTGTATTGCTATATTGAGCCATTCTGGCATTTTTAATATTAATTCAATTTTTATTAGCAGAACCCAAGGCAAAGCAAAACAGGACAATGGCGTCTATAACCCAGTGGGCCCACTAACATCTGATCAGGTCACGACACTGAGACAGTGAATAGATGCAAACCAGCTGTTAGTTAACACAGCATGTCACGTACAACCCAAAGACGGCCGGCCGAATGTCTGTAATAAGGGGGATTGAGGTCGGCAACCCCATCCCCTACGGATGGATAGTTACATGGTCCAGTGTGGTGCCAAGCACATTCCGGCATATTTAAGCAGCACCAATGGTATCCTTAAGGGACGGGGTAGGCCAATCTGCCTAGCGCCATTAGCATTTTTGGTAGCAAAAGCAAGTAGACACATTGAACAAAATGCTGACATATGTCAACAGCAAATCTCAAGGTAGAACTTTCAATATAGCTTTTCTTGCACTACGTATTACTAATATTTTGGACGCACCCTAATATAATTGGTTCCACACTCCATGACATACAAAAACAAAATTCCCATTGTATTTTCTGAAATAGGATTTTTGATGCATTTTTGACTGGCAGGAGAACAATGTGGGACAAAGTGATTTAGATAGCAATAGTTCTCTTCTGGCACAAATATGTGCCTGCTCCGCCCATCATCTCCTTGTGTTTGCTTTGTTCACCATAAGTTGGCAGGGTATGCCCAGAAGTGGGTCCCTTTCTCACTTTCCCACTGGATTTTTGGATTGTAGCTAGCCTGACTGATGAGGGGTGTTACCCCGAAAACGGTCCCAGGATGCTTGTTTTGGTCCAGGGAAGACCTGGCTTGGCAGTTTGGGCTGGACTGTTCCCATGAGGCACAGGTTCAAGACTGATTTGCATATGGCCAGGTCCAAATTGGGGTGGCATAGTGAGCAAAAGAATGATGGATTTAACCCAGATCTTTTAAATGGGGGTGAATGTTTTAATTTGTTCTGCATTCCATCCATCAACTGTGTGTCTTTTGCCAGGGGTATCTCATGAGCACGACCCAGTAAGAAGGCTCTGTAGCATTGGGTAACTACCAACCCTCTTGTTACCCCATGCACAGGTGTGTTAGGCTCATAATACAGGAGGTCATTCTCCCAATGATGAACCAGAGTCAGCACCAACACCCTGAGATTTGGCCTGTTGTCTCATGCCATCCAGAGTTGGGTACTCCTTACGCGCCTTACAGGAAGAACTCCTCCCTGATGGGTCCTCTTTCTATTTGCCATCCAGCAGGTCACCAAGGGAGTCAATATCCTCTTCACCGGTCTCTGGGGTGATCTCCCCAGGTGCCCCATCCACCGCCTCAGTGAGACATTCAGAGGCTGGTTCCACACACACCTTGCCTTTTTTTCTTTTGGTAGCTGTCTGGGACCTTTTTCCAGGCTTCAGACTTCTTTGACTCCCTTCTCGGGCAGCCATGTACCTGGTGGTTGCACAAACCCACTCAGGCAACCAAAACATGTTCAGGTGTGACCTGATCTCCACTTTGTTCCAGGCAGTGTGCTCAAAATCATTTCCTTGCAAACAACCCATAGGCAGGCAGGGCTCACAGCAACCTTTAGAAGACCTGAGACCCCCCCCCACACTCAAAGGGAACAAGGGCCATGGGGTAGTGGCCCTCCCCATTGTCTTCTGCTATAACCTGGTGGAACGTATTTGGAATGATCTGCTCTGGGGCCCCCAGCTGACTGCTTACCGTAGTCATACTGGCTCCTGTGTCCCTCAGAGCTTCCACCAGGTGATGGTGGTCTACTGCCTATACTTTGCTGTATTGCAAGCCATGTGGGCTTTGGGCACCATATCAATATCACCCAGGGACACTAGGTTAACCACACTTCCCCCACAACCACTGTTAGACCTGGCACCATTTGCAAGGGTTTCCCCTGTATTTTTGCTGTGTGTTGGACTTCGTTTCTGCTGGTCTAGATGCTTTGGGCACTTTGCCACTACTGTTCAGTGCCAAAGTGAAAGTGCTCCCTTTGAAAATTATTGTTATGGATTAGTAATTACCTGATTGGCCTATTTGATTTACTAGTCAGTCCCTAGTACAGTGCACTGTGTGTGCCCACGGCCTGTAAATCAAATCCTGCTAGTGGGCCTGCAGCACTGAGTGTGCCATCCACATAAGCACCCTGTAAATGTAACTCAGGCCTGCCATTGCAGAGCCTGTGTGTGGTCTACTACTGCCATGTCGACTTGGCAGTGCACCCACTTACCAGGCCCAACCCTTCCATTTTCTTACCTGTTAGTCACCCCTAAGGTAGGCCCAAGGTACCCATGCGGACAGGGTGCAGTGTATGTAAAAGGTAGGACATGCCCTGGTGTGTGTGGTATGTCCTGATAGAGAAATACTGCTAATTTTGTTTTTTCCCTATTGCAAGGCTACCTGTTCCCATAGGATAGAATGGAGATTTGCTTATAACATCTTATAAACATAACACCCCCTGGGAACAAGGTAGGAGAATAAAGTTTAGAATGCCTGAACTCAGAATTTAAAATGCAACTTTTAGTGAAGGTAATTTTTACATTCTGTGTTTAAAAATACCACTTTTAGAAAGTAGGCATTTTCTAGATTAGCCTTCCAGTGTGCCTCTGCTAGGATGTGTATTGACAGTCTGGCTTTGGAGTGACAGGTACTGGGGATGAACAATGGCTCCAGAGAGTCTGGATGTTTCAGGGCTGGGCTGAATAGATCTGGACTGTATTAAGATTAGGGGAGGAGTTTCTTTACACCTGAATGGGCCTGGTCTGCCTGACATAATGCTGCTTCCACCTCCTGCCAGGAAGCTCCACCAGAGAGGACAGAACTGGTTTTGACTGAGCACAGGGCTTCTCTGCCACCAAAGAACAAAGGATTTTGCTGTATAAAAAGAGAAGTCCTGAACCCAGGATTTTAGATCACTTCTGGGAAATCAAGAAGAACCTTTGCTAAGGAGAAGAGCTAGAGAAACTGGGAGAGGAGTACTGCCCCTTTACTGTGTGCTGTCTGGGGTTGGCCTGCAGTGGCGGTTTCTGCCAAGGAAAGGCAAAGGACTTTGCTGTGTGCTGTGTACCCTGCCTGAGGAAGATATCCAAGGGCTTGAAGTGGAGCTTGCCTCCTGTTCAATAGGTCTCAGGAACATCAAAGACCTCACCAAGGTTCTGAACACCATCTCTGGAACCGCTGGTTTCAAGTTGCCACAGAAGAAAAGGTTAACCGGCTCTGTCACCGAGTCCATGTCTTGAAGGCACCGTAGTGAGCACCGCCTCGTTTCGCAATGCAACCCTGGTTTCACCGACTCCGCCAACGAGCTGCTGCTTGCACTGCGTCCTGTGGGCATCGCACTCTGCACTGCTTCGCTACACGCGGCACTGACGTCATCTACTCAGGCACTGCCCAGCTCAAACATCGACTGGCTCTGTCGCCGCATCGTGACCGGCCAGCACCACATCGAGCACTGTCTCACCCTACGATGCAAGCCTTGGTCTCACGACTCCGCCATCAAGCCGCTGCCTGCACCGAGCCCTGAGGACACCACGCGCTTCCATCTCACATCGCAACCGCAACGGTTGCCCTGGACCGGCTGGTACCATTCTGTCAGCCGCAACAACAAAAGGTAGTGTGTCCGAGTCTGAAAATGCTTTAGCTAACCCGTACCAATGCGGTTGGCTGGAATTGTTAGACTCTGTCGTATTCAGTATCATGGTGGCCCTGCTACTGAGTCGAAGATACTGTATTTTCATGTTTTTCCAGCAATTTAAATGTTATTTTACACAGTAACGATTTTTGAGAGTATTGTATGTTGGATTTTTGTCATTTTTGGTCTTGTTGGTTTAGATAAAGGTTGCTTATTTTTCTAAACTGGTGTGGTGTCCATTTGTAGTGTTTTCAATGTGTTACTGTATGCAGGCACAAATATTTTACACACAGCCTCTGAGATGAGCCTGTCTGCTTGTACCAAGCTACCAAGTGGGTGAGCAGGGGTTATTTTAGAAGTGTATCCCCCTTACCCTGACTAGGATGAAGGGTTCCTACTTGGACAAAGGTGCAAACTTCTGAATACTAGAGACCTCCATTTCTAACACACACTAACTGCGGCCATCAAGGCTGTGTCTTCTTAGGGCACTTAGGATCACCCTTGTAATGCCCGTACTCAAAACACTCATAGCACTTGGGAGAAGACTTGTTATGATTCTTGTCAGAGAAACCTTTTATCTGGTGGCCAGATTGGGATTGGGACCCTTTCTCTTGAGACTGTTTTGGGGGTCGTGAGAGAAATCCTTCTTTTTATTTCCCCATCTTTCTTCTGATGGGAACCCTGAACACCCTTTTAGGAGTCTTCCCAGATGCCTTCTTGGACACACTGGTGCGTACCGAGATGTCTGCCTACTCAGCAAGCTTCCTGGAGTTAGTCAATTCGCTCTCTACCAGGTGTTGGCAGTGCTCTGTAAAACAAATAATGAGCATGTACTCCCTCAAAATTAGGTTGTGCAGCCCATTTCAATCATGTACCTTGCTGCCCTTCAGCCAGCCATGTGTTGCCTTGCTAGAGTAAATCTAGCATTTCCACCCAGGTCTGGTTTGGAAGTTTGTGGCTGCCCCTGAACCTTTGCCTGTATCTCTCAGGAGTCAGCCCAAATTTATCAAGAGTGGCCATCATGGGGGCATGCTTGGCCCTCTACCTCTAGTGTCAGGAGTGTGTCCCTCCCCACTGTGGGCATGTACCATCACAAGCTACCCTCCCAGTACTCCTCTGGGGCTATGTGCACCCTTAGTGCCACTTCATAAGCTGAAAATCACATATCTATGTCGTCTACCAACACATAAATGGGCACCAGGTCATTGGGTATGCAAACCTTCACCTTTCCATTGGGCACTGCTGGTACGCTGCCACCATTACTGCTGGACTCCACGTGTATAGATTTAATGTCCAGCTCTCTGAGACTTTGCTAATGGGCAATTCACTCTTCCTTCTTGGCTAGCCTCTTTTCTTCCAAAGCTTGCCTTCCTCCAATTTAAATTTAGCAAGCTCTAACTTGAGTTTTCTATCTTCTCTCCTGTCCTTGAAACATCTGGGACAGGCACCTGGAAGACACAAGGCTTCCTGAATGGGTAGGGATTTTCAATCGTGGGAATAGCTTACCCCCTTCTCAACAGACTGCCTTCCACGTTTCTCCTGCTGGTATTGCTTCAATTTATCCTCATCCAACTTTTTCTTCTCATCCTCTGCTGGGGTCTGATCGTTCTCTGCCAACGCCCATAATGCCTTTAGGAGTTCTGCCTTATTAGAGCTCCTATTAGTGGTCAGCCCTCTCCTGTCAAAAGTCCTTGAGCTGGGCCACTGTGTAGCTCTCCAGGTTGGCCATCTCAAAGTCCATCCTTAGCAAGTGAGGTCACACACACAACAATCAGGTATGGTGAAAGTATATTTGGAAAAGGCAAAATGGCCAATTCGGGAATTTACTCAAATTGGTCTTAGATATTGGATGGTAGTGTGTACCAAATTACTATCCCACCGCTGATCACAAATGTTAGAAATTGGGTTCTTCCTGGTTGACTAGGTATGAGCCCTGGTCAAACAGTAACCACAGTCCTAGTCAGGGTAAGGCATCAGCAAACCCCAAATTAACCTGTGCTCACCCTCTGGTATCTCGGCCCAGAGCAGTCAGACTTAATGTGAAGGCAGTGTATAAAGCATTTGTACAAAATATCAGGAGGACAAACAGTGAGAACAGAACACAATAAGAATCCCACACTAGGTTAGAAAAATGTGTGATATTGTAATAAATAATTCAAAAACAATGAGAGGAGTATCCCCTATGAAGTTGAAGAACAGACGTATCTGGAGGACCGGTTTTTGGCAAGAAGGAGGATATTCATCCTTTTGTTTAAAACCCCTCACTCACCACCTGGTGGTGACATGCTTCATCATCGGGGTCCACCTTGGCGTCCTAGCGACACCAAGGTGTGCTACGACACCTGAACTACAGTGGAGCGGGTTGTGACTGTGGGTGCAAAAAAATAAATGTTAAAAATTGTCCTGGTTGTACTCAAAAAATGTAGTTTTTATTATAGAGCAACTGAACAATGTTTAAAAATACAAGGGCGAGATCCTGGTAGGGGGGTTACGACCAGAGGATCTCTATATGTGTTGGGTGGTCAACATGTTTCTACCTTAGGGGCTATTGCCCGGTATTCATCAGGACCAGAAAAACAGGTGGACAGGAGGTGTGTGCTCCCTAAAAAGCACACCCGTGCCTTGATCCCTTGTGTGCCTACTGGCAAAATGGCCAGTGGTAAGTGCCGCTCAATAAAATAAGTGAGCAGACGAATTGGCGAAAAAGAGACCTGTGAGGAGAGAAGAAAGGGTAAAAAACAATCAGGTATTGAGTGATTGACTTACTCTCCTGTAACGTCGTGCAGTTTCTCAGTGAAATGAAAATATAGTGCCAAAAAATGGTGGGTTGATCTCCAAATAAACATTATACCGTGGTGATTGAGTGAAATACTAATCAATATCTATGCCAAAAGTAGGTGCACGCGAGTTGCATGCGGTGTAAAACACGACACTGGTGAATTTATATCTTCCATAAATCGAAGTGCCGGTATTGAAGAATGCTAAGGGTGGCACTACATGGATCGTAAATATCACGTGGTGCCTGTGCTATTTGCAGGATAGTAAATAACAGGGCGGATCCTCTGCCATGGTAGGTGAATGAAAGGTGGAGTGATCTTAAGGCATAGCGGTAACTCGATGGTGCTATATACATTTGACAGCATCTGACTCATACGTGTGAGTGAATAACATCTAATTGACATACATGACGAACACACAAGTAACACTGAGGGACAAACTACAGCTCAAATGGCATAAAACTGGGCTTACTCGGATATGAGCTCTCTGCGCTTCAACGGGCAGGGCGTAGGGTCAATGCCTATGGCGTAACATATTCTGTAAAGGTAAAGAGAGCGCGGGCGTCGTAAATCTCTGTGCCTGCTCAATGCGCTCTGTGAATGGTGAACGACGCCCTCGTGGACCCGGTACATGAATGTGTACCCGGGTACTGATATGGAGAATCTACTTACAGTTACTGGCAAGAAAGATCAGGTCCGACCTACTCCTCGCGTCCTCTGCTCGGCTAATGGTTGCGAGGGCAGCTGGACGCGGTAAAGAGGAGTTGGCCGTTTCCGGAATTGGGCGCGGCCTGGGCGGGTATGGGGGCGGGGCTTGCAGTACGCCGTGGCGTGCTGTCGGTAGCTAAGCTACCGTCAGGAAACAGACAGGAGGTTAGGGTGTGACACAACATAGGACAGGTTTGGTAGACTCGCGGAGCTTGAAATGCACCGCAGAGCTGGGATCAAAGTTGTTGTAGCGCGAAGTGCACGCCAAGGAATACAGAATAGCAATGATTACAAAGGCTGTATTCAAGGGAGGTGGAGAAAGGAATTATTATACTGGCCTAACAATGAGGCAGACACTGGTTTGTGTGATCGGTAGTGGGTCAATTGGGAAACATGACACCACGTAGTATAAAGTGAGCCTACCACAGATGAATTACCCGTATTGGGTCACGTGTGGGCTGGGCATATAAGATAGTTATGGCGCATGTTGCTTATTGGTGGGCGCCTAAGTGGCGCATACGGCCATGGGTAAATCATATTAAGGTCATGAGTAAATCATATTATAGTGTGGGGAACACTAAGATAAATGCCCGGTAGGGCAAAGCGTGGATCTAAGCTGAAAGTATCTTGTTGCATCTGTGCTCTGCTCCTAGTCACTGGTCGGAGCGACCAATGGCAATAGTGTCTCACTTCAGCACAGAGTTCCATGGAATATTATCGTTGAGCCCAATTTTGTGAGAAGAAAGACGATAAATCCATCGCTGCTCTTTTTCAAACAGTCGTGCTTGTGCATTAGGGCCTGGTTGAATTTGCTCAATCACCGTCCATCTCATGTCGTTGGGGGTGTGAGAAAATGATCAGTGAGCCTGGTGTTGGTCTTTTTGCATCGGATTGTACTACGATGTTCTGCTATCCGTTGTTTCACTTTTCTTGTCGTCATTCCCACATATGGTTTGTCACAACTGCATCGGATCATATAGATGACAAATGTGCTGTTGCAACGGATAGCAGAACATCGTAGTACAATCCGATGCAAAAAGACCAACACCAGGCTCACTGATCATTTTCTTACAGCGCATCACACCCCCAACGACATGAGATGGACGGTGATTGAGCAAATTCAACCAGGCCCTAATGCACAAGCACGACTGTTTGAAAAAGAGCAGCGATGGATTTATCGTCTTTCTTCTCACAAAATTGGGCTCAACGATAATATTCCATGGAACTCTGTGCTGAAGTGAGACACTATTGCCATTGGTCGCTCCGACCAATGACTAGGAGCAGAGCACAGATGCAACAAGATACTTTCAGCTTAGATCCACGCTTTGCCCTACCGGGTATTTATCTTAGTGTTCCCCACACTATAATATGATTTACTCATGACCTTAATATGATTTACCCATGGCCGTATGCGCCACTTAGGCGCCCACCAATAAGCAACATGCGCCATAACTATCTTATATGCCCAGCCCACACGTGACCCAATACGGGTAATTCATCTGTGGTAGGCTCACTTTATACTACGTGGTGTCATGTTTCCCAATTGACCCACTACCGATCACACAAACCAGTGTCTGCCTCATTGTTAGGCCAGTATAATAATTCCTTTCTCCACCTCCCTTGAATACAGCCTTTGTAATCATTGCTATTCTGTATTCCTTGGCGTGCACTTCGCGCTACAACAACTTTGATCCCAGCTCTGCGGTGCATTTCAAGCTCCGCGAGTCTACCAAACCTGTCCTATGTTGTGTCACACCCTAACCTCCTGTCTGTTTCCTGACGGTAGCTTAGCTACCGACAGCACGCCACGGCGTACTGCAAGCCCCGCCCCCATACCCGCCCAGGCCGCGCCCAATTCCGGAAACGGCCAACTCCTCTTTACCGCGTCCAGCTGCCCTCGCAACCATTAGCCGAGCAGAGGACGCGAGGAGTAGGTCGGACCTGATCTTTCTTGCCAGTAACTGTAAGTAGATTCTCCATATCAGTACCCGGGTACACATTCATGTACCGGGTCCACGAGGGCATCGTTCACCATTCACAGAGCGCATTGAGCAGGCACAGAGATTTACGACGCCCGCGCTCTCTTTACCTTTACAGAATATGTTACGCCATAGGCATTGACCCTACGCCCTGCCCGTTGAAGCGCAGAGAGCTCATATCCGAGTAAGCCCAGTTTTATGCCATTTGAGCTGTAGTTTGTCCCTCAGTGTTACTTGTGTGTTCGTCATGTATGTCAATTAGATGTTATTCACTCACACGTATGAGTCAGATGCTGTCAAATGTATATAGCACCATCGAGTTACCGCTATGCCTTAAGATCACTCCACCTTTCATTCACCTACCATGGCAGAGGATCCGCCCTGTTATTTACTATCCTGCAAATTGCACAGGCACCACGTGATATTTACGATCCATGTAGTGCCACCCTTAGCATTCTTCAATACCGGCACTTCGATTTATGGAAGATATAAATTCACCAGTGTCGTGTTTTACACCGCATGCAACTCGCGTGCACCTACTTTTGGCATAGATATTGATTAGTATTTCACTCAATCACCACGGTATAATGTTTATTTGGAGATCAACCCACCATTTTTTGGCACTATATTTTCATTTCACTGAGAAACTGCACGACGTTACAGGAGAGTAAGTCAATCACTCAATACCTGATTGTTTTTTACCCTTTCTTCTCTCCTCACAGGTCTCTTTTTCGCCAATTCGTCTGCTCACTTATTTTATTGAGCGGCACTTACCACTGGCCATTTTGCCAGTAGGCACACAGGGGATCAAGGCACGGGTGTGCTTTTTAGGGAGCACACACCTCCTGTCCACCTGTTTTTCTGGTCCTGATGAATACCGGGCAATAGCCCCTAAGGTAGAAACATGTTGACCACCCAACACATATAGAGATCCTCTGGTCGTAACCCCCCTACCAGGATCTCGCCCTTGTATTTTTAAACATTGTTCAGTTGCTCTATAATAAAAACTACATTTTTTGAGTACAACCAGGACAATTTTTAACATTTATTTTTTTGCACCCACAGTCACAACCCGCTCCACTGTAGTTCAGGTGTCGTAGCACACCTTGGTGTCGCTAGGACGCCAAGGTGGACCCCGATGATGAAGCATGTCACCACCAGGTGGTGAGTGAGGGGTTTTAAACAAAAGGATGAATATCCTCCTTCTTGCCAAAAACCGGTCCTCCAGATACGTCTGTTCTTCAACTTCATAGGGGATACTCCTCTCATTGTTTTTGAAACATCTCCTCCCAGGGGAATAGGAGAAATCTCTAGTTCACTTTTGAGCGAACGAACTCCCTTACTCTCTTTTTGTTTGTAACATTGTAATAAATAAACCAAGGCCAAAACGACAAAAATGTGAAAACATAAATAAAGAATTTATAATTAAAAAAGCCTGACTGCTCTGTGCCAAGCTACCAAAGGGTTTACACAGCTTAATTTATGGTTTGCTTGGGCCTCATCCTGACAAGAATTGTGCTTGATGCTTGACCCGGGCTCACATCCCACTCAGCCAACATCCCAATTTCTTACAGTAACAATTTGGAAAGAATCTAAGGCTCAGCTTAATTGTCCATAGGAAACTTTATCCAAGTTGATGAGCAATCTCCATGGACTGAATTGGGCAGTTCCAAATTTCCTCATACAGGCCCAGCCTGGTGGCTGGCTTTACTTATTCATCATATAATAGCAGCTGATCTTTGCTCAGATGGTGCAAGGTTAAAACTTATGGATACAGCCCATTGCTGTGAGGAATAGTTGAACTTTAAGTTGCCAAACTGAGGACACCCAGATGTGTCTTTTAGAGAATGGCAGCTAAACATGAACCGCCCTCCACTGGATACCTCTTAGGCAATCTAAGATGTTGCAAATGGTCGGGCCTATTCAGGCATATTAGACACAGTAGCAGCAGTAGCTCTTTTCACGCCAAGTACACCAATAAGGGAAGCGAGAGAAACCAGAACCACTCCTAATATACCCACCATTGCCAGAAGATTACATTGAAGTTAACAAACCTCCTGACTCCACTATGGCTTGAAACTCCTCTTCTGGAAGAATTCTGTAAGCACATCAATACCACAGGGATCAATAGTTTCATCCAGGCCATGCAACCCTTCATGTTACTTTGTCAATGCACAGCACCAGGTAACATCTGGCAGTTTCTGGATCCTCTTTTAAACCTTGGCCTTGTCTACTTACCTCTTCAGCAGTTTGGGATGCTATGTCTCCTTGGAACCAAGTACTGGTCGGTAGAGCTGGTGGAGATATGAATCCTATGGGGCATATTCTCAACAACGTGTGATAACCATCACATAAGTAACTTAATGCAACTGTGCATTTCGCAGTCCATTGTAAGAAAATAACACTGTCTTAACGTCTAATTTCCAAGCCGGCGGAACCATGCGATAGTAGCATGATAACACACCAAATGACTGCTCAAAGTCAATGCGACTAACAAAAAATGCCAAACGCAAACGCCCAAAAAGCTGTGATGCCCCAAATGCGATACCAAAATCAACGATAACCAGCGACAGCCCTGCAATACCTATGCTTAATATTGAAAACACACTATAAAAGCCTAAACAAAACAACTCGCCAAAACCAATTCAAACTGCGTAGCACTATGGATGCACCCACACCGAGTTCAGAGGAAAAGCTGAACCCCACAAGCCCCATGGATGAACAACATGGAACCCCGTGTTCGGGGAAGGGCAAGGAGAAGAGGATGACAGGGTTCAGTCTGCAGGAAGACCGGATCATCATCACGGAGGTGATAGGAAACTACCAACAACTGTTCATCTCCTCCACTGCGGCACTGGCAACACAAACGGAAATATGGCAGACCATTGTTACCAACCTCAACGCAGTCGGAGTGGTGAGGAGGTCATTGGAGGATGTTAAGAGGTGCTGGCATGAAGTGCAAAGCCAGACCAAACAGAAACGGCGACTGGTGGTGGGAGTCCTGCCACAGGAGGAGCTGGATGAGCTGGAGTAAATGGTGGCCGCAGTCACCAGTGTGGCAGGGGTCGTGGACCTGGACACAGCACAATACGACCTGACCAGCAACAGGGTGCATGAGACCAGGGACTGGGGGGACGGGGGAGATGAGAACAATAGCACACATGCACAATCATGTGTAGCACAGGCACAAAAACAGTGGAACGTGTCCATGATACCCATGGCACACTGCAGTACACATACAAACACCAAGTAGGCTCCCGCCCACCATGTCCACATATGGGCCCCCTCTGAATAACCGACGACACTACCAATCCATGCACATATGATGAATCCAGAAAAGCAGGGGCTGTGTGAGCCACACTGACTAAGCAAGTGACACTTCATAACCGATAGCATGGCAGCAGCCCATACAAATGACATTGTGCACGAATCGACATGGAGGTGGCCCAATGTGGATCACATCCGTAAAGGAGCAGGTCACACTCTGACACATCCACGTGCACCTACAACCCATGACGTCCAATACAAGCAGCAAACAAACAATGCACAAGGCCACAAAATCTGTGCAAGAGTACAAATGACCCTAGTCTCAAACATCCCAGCACCCGAAAAGCACTCAATTCAAAGGCACACCACCTCACAGGGACAAGGGTCCACGAAATCAGAGCTGCAGGCTTGACTACTCCACAATGCAGCACACACTGGAACCACAGAACATCACCAATGACGGCAATGTGGGACAAAGTGCAACACCTACACCACAGGACAGAGGACACAACAGGTTCTGCTTGTGCGTAGTAACTGGCGACTCACATCTGGCATTGCCTGACACTTTGTGATGACAATGTACGGGTACTACCACACATCCGTCATGTACTCGAAAAACCCACTGTCTGCCATAAAATAGCCAGCTGCACCAAAACAGTCACAATGTGCATTGTTATGCAGTCTGCATGTAAACAAATGCAAAGCGGCAACATACAAGGGAACCTCTGTTAACATGCCTCTCCCATTAACATTGCAGGGGGACAAACAACACTTACTGCAGAGCAGGCCACAATTTCCATCAGTGATGATGAAGAGTACAACCTGCACATCTCTTCAGACACCCTCCAACGGCTAATGGACAGCCTCCGTACCGCACCCCCAGGAGCAGGGAAGGCCAGCTGCCTTGAGGTGACCCCACCCCCTCCACAGACCGCACAGCAGGAAACACACACCACCACCACTGTATCCCAGGACCCCCATGAACAACACATGGAATTTCAATTCTGTGTGTTGGGTTGCCAGGTGGAGTTGTCTGATCAGCTGCGGGTGGGTTTCGAGCTCGTGGCAGCCAAACTCGATGCCATAAGTGGGTGCCTGAGTCCCATCAGGGACCACTTACATTCCCTAACTGACACACACTGTCTGCACCATGCTCGACAACAATCCTTGGCAGACATCTCTGGGGCCACCTCTCGAATACAAGAAATGTCTAGTCAGACAGGCACCAGCGGCAACAGCACAGAGTTGGCACAGAGGCGCAGGACAATTGAGACCATGGAGCAGTTCCAGGCTGGAAGTATGGCTGCCACGGCTGAACACCAGCGAGATGTAGCTGGGATCTTCCATGCCTTGCTGTTCATTATCCTGCCATTGCTGCCACTGAGCCGGGTCCAGATGACTGCAGTGGGAACTGCAACACACACCTCTCCGCCCCCTGATCTGTCAGTGGGACACAGTGATGCAGCCCTAACACCATCGCACCCTGATCTGTCAGTAGCACACAGTGATGCAGCCATTACCCCGCCACACACATCGGACACACCGGACACTGAGGAAGTATCAGAGGACTAAAATGTGGATGGCAATGACTACATGAGGGAGGAAGCAGTAGCATCCATCACCGCCATTTGACCTGTCCCTGCCTGGTTCTGCCCTATGCATCATGCCCTGGGACAGCACCTTCCACTGACCCCCAGAACACTCTGCGACACACACCTGGAACCCAGCATATCTTCACTGGTTGACAATAAAACAGCAATCCTGCAGAATCCTCACAGAATGAGATATATAATATTCTGCAGTTGTTAAGTGTTGAGATGATATGTGAAGCCCCATTTAAGTTGACTTCCTTAGTTGTAACACAAAGATCGCAAACGCTGCAGTTACTGCAGCTATTACTGCCCTTAGCTCTTTCTCTGGATAGAGTGCTCTGTGACTCCACTGGCTCATCCCTCTAGGTATGGACCAGAGAGTTCCGGATATTTTTATTCTTTTTAAAGGCATAGAGTGGTCGTTTCGCCATCACTTAAAATCTTCCAATTGTGGTTTATGATATTTTTCAGTTTGTTGCTAACAGCAGAGAACTGACTCACCATCACTATTTGTTCAAGTGTTTTTTACTGTTTATAGTGTTCCTATCAAGAAGACTATCTCTATCATAAAATCTAGCCCTTTTAAAGGACCAATTGTTTAGTTTTCTGGGGTAGCCTGTTTCTTTAAATTTATTTTTCAGATTTGTGGAATGTGCATAAAAGTCCTTTAAGGACGTGCAGTTTCTATGTAGACGTAGAAATTCCCCAAAAGGTATATTATCCCTCCGGCTCTTAGGGTGGTAACTCTTATAATGAAGTAATGTGTTCCTATCGCTAGGCTTTGTGAAGAGTTCCACGGCTAGGAGTCCCTCTACATGTTTATTTATGATGTCCGGAAAATTTACACTGTCCAGACTGTAATTTGCAGTAAATTTCAAGTTCTTATCCCACAGGTTCAACCATTCAAGGAATTCATTAAGCTGTTCTACTACGTCATTTTAATAAAACCATAATTGTGTACATGCTATATCTGTATCATAGTGGGTTACTCTAGCTCAACTGATTTGATAGATTCTACAGGGATTGTTTCCAAGGTACATTTTATTCCCAAGATTGTTTGTGAGCACGGATGAGTGTGGTTTGTTTGACGCATGTCAAAGTAGCAGTAACTTTGTATAACAACCCTAGGGGAGTCTTGTGTTTTTCACTATGGCCATGTACAGCTCCAGCTCTGGAATGCACCAGAATGTGAATAACACATTTTAAATCACACAGATGTGTCATGACTATGTTCACTCAAGTTTGAAAGTATATATGTATGAGCAATTACTGCACAGGAAGGTACACCCATGTAAATAACACCAATGCGCATGTTGAACTCTGAGCCACATGGCCAGTTGGATGCCTGTGAAGGTGAGTACTAGCTGTGGCATCGTTGCACATTAACGACAATCTCGCTACCCTCTAATGTAGGCACACGTCCATGTATTGAATAGTGCTTTGTGTAGGAAGGACCAAATCGGTAGAAGACCAGAAGTGGTGTCCTACATCACATGTGACACCAGAAGTTCCTTCACATTCCTACTCACACACATCTGTGTGGACACATTCTGTTGTGATTCATAACATTGCTCCACCTGGTCAGAGGTTGGACAACATACTCACATTGCTGGAGACACGTAAGTGCACAGGCCTGCCAGCAACTATCCCAAACCCAGTGTTTGTCACACAGAGGTGGAGCAGTCAAAAGGACCCACCCCCATTGTACAGGCGTCACTCAGTCCCTCCCTGTGTGGGGATGATGCTCATTGTGGCACACGATTCATACGTCTAATCAAAACACATCGCAGTTGGACAGTAGTGAAGTTGCAGAGACATTATTGACATGTGCATGTCAGTACGGAAAAGGCAAGGGCCACAACATACAGGGACATGCTTGAGGCACTCGTTGTCAGGTTCAAGGAACACTAGGGTGACCCAATCCATTAACTGCTCTGGGCAGATGTGCTCAGTCCACGCCATTTCCCCAATCCGCAGCACAGCCCAATAGGGTAGCTCCTCGATGTGGTCACTGCACACGAGGAGTTGTGCAATCTCCCATGCACAACCGCCAGTGTCATGTATTCCTATAGGTTCTGAATCGATCCCCCTATTCCTGACCCTATTCTAGTTAAACTAACTATCAAGTTAACTAACAGTCAGCCCATGAGGCAAGAACAGCCCCCATGATGCAGATACCGTTATCTGACGCAGTCACACTACGGCACAGGAACGTGTTATCTGATTAGGTCATAACGCTTGAGATCTAATTAGACAAGCGACATTCCTCCAGCCCCTGATAAGGCATACGACGTTCTCATAACAAATCAAACCTATGACAACCTGGAAAATCCGTGCGGCCATTGTTTTGATTTCACAGAGAACTTCAGTAAAAGAATGTGCTAACGAGCAAGTCGTATGACATCTTTATTGACGTATCTATGTCCATCCTTACGTCAATCTCGGCACCTTTAAGGTATAAATATTGCCGATCTTGCCCTATGCAAACACACGCGTGGTGACGAGACGGAGCAGCCATACTTGCCGAAGCCGAGAGCAGAAGCAGACCCCGCTGGCAGCAGCCCCGCCTTCCTGACGCGCTGAGAGACGCGCTGCTATCTCAAGCCGAGAGACCCAGCACCGGCGCTTTCGGGCAGCCCTCGCAGGCAGCCTGGAATATCGAGAGCAGAGAAAGAGATACCATTCCTCATTCATCCTAAATTCCAGGTACAGAACTGAATAACCCCTCACAGAGAATTCTTTAGTTATTCACTTGGCAAAAACAAACTTAACTTAAAACTGTAACTTTCTATTCCCGCCCACGCATTAGACTTAGGTCAGGTACACGGGGTAGGCGTATTTAGAAACACCAGTTGAGTACGTTTAGTCAAATGTATATGTGTATGTAAATATATTTTAATCATTTTAAACATCATATGGCTCAGAAACCATATCAATGTTTTTACAGTATTATTTTATACTATTGCTTTTAATGTATGCACTTTACTTAACTATAAGTATTGCAATAATATCGATCCATTTCTCTTGTACGAGAAAAGAGACTGATCAATAAATAACACCTTTTTATTGAACACGCCCGTCTCTTCCTTTTCTCTACAATCTGATGAGACTAAGAATGCACGTACTGACTGAGTAAAATAATTGCCTTGTGCTCACACGACTCTTGAGATTGACTCTTGATTAGGGGAGAGCAAAGTTGTCATGTTCTATGGTTGTCAGAAACTAAATCCCTTCTTGTCTAATCAGGGGAGTTAATTCTTTCCTGAACATTCGAGAAAGTTTCTAGCGAACTCTGAGCTACGCTGGCAAACCCAAAACTTAAGTCTAGTATCGACAGTAGTAGACCTAGTTAACGTCTGGCCTAGGCCTTTACTGCTGTAGGTATTATTCCAATGCGCAGAGCCTATTGGGAAAATAGGAACTACACTACATGGCGCCCAACACGTTTGGAAAGGGCGATAAAACTAACGTAAGACATTTAGAGTAACTCAGTCGTGCTTTCTCACTCAGACCCCTTTTCCCAAATTCTCCAAAGACGTCTGGAGTGGGTGAAAGGTAATATCCTCCAAAACCGCACAGTAGGGAACTCCTATGTATGGTTCTTGGTACAGTCAACGTTGAAGGATACACTGTTTCAAAATATTGTGCATCTAATCTCTGTTCCATAAGAAACCTGATCTGCAAACAAACAAAATAACCATCCTGACAGTAAAATGTCAGAAAGTGATGAAGAAAGAGAGGCAGTTAGATTAGCAGCTGAAATAGCAGCAGATAATGCAGACGCGGATATAGTACTCATTCCGGTCAGCAAAAGGAGATCTATAACCTTAAAACTTATAGAAAATGGACTGACACCTAGAGGTGGCACAGTCATATTCGTAATTGAGGCACACGAATATCGGCAGACAGAGGTATACTATTCATGGATACATTTTCCAGCAGCAAATGCTGTAACAAAGTACTTCCACTATTACAAAATAGAGGTTCCACCCGACATTTACACTCCTTTCGAGGAGGTGGAAGTACCACTCAAATTCCAAGAGCATTTGCTCTTATTTGATGGCACCCTAATACATAATAATCACATCACCAGGCTCGGTCCTTTAGGTAGACCAGGAGCAACGTGGCCGGTCTTAGCCGGATACACACCACACCCAGACATCGAAGGGATGTCTACTGGAGAGCTGTTAATACAGCTAAAACAATTACTAAAAATTCATAGACAATTAGTTCAGTATGTAATGCGGACTTCAACAATTCAGCCAGCGATTAAACTTCCATAGCTGACCCCTCACCAGGGGAACACAAATAAAATCACACCACAGAACATCCAATCCTGCCTAGGTAAAGTTCCGGCTAAACGGGAACAAATACCATTCTGGTTGGCACAGAAAATCACCCAAATAGAGGCGGTGTTTCCTGACACGACCCCGATAGAAAAACACAGGATTCTGACTATATGTCTCCCAATGGGAATCGCACCACACATAGAGGACTGTGACACTTGGGGTACAGTCTTTGCTTCAATCTACACAAAAACGCACGGTGTTCCATCCATTTCGGTAATACCAGATGTGCTAAAACAAATTCAAGATGAATACGGTCCAGAACCAGCTTTAACTCTTGGTATGAAATTACTGAAAGACTTCAAGCAGGTCTCGGCTATATTACTAGCCAATATAAAAGGTGAAGCAGCAAACGTGGCAATCCGCCAGAGGTTAAAAGAGACAGATATAGCAGACCAACCAGCTGAAATTGCCAGAATCATAGAAAAATCCTATGAAGAACTAGGTAGAGACAGTTTAGGTGGAATACCAGTAAAACCGCAACTGACTGAAAGTCCAGAAAAAATATTTTTTAATAATAATTCACCAAAAAAGAACTGGGATGGAAACAAACAATCCAATCCAAAAGAAAAGAAATTCCAGTCCCGAGGACGGTCTCCTAGGCGAAGGGAGAAATCTCCGAACCAGAGACACAGGTCACCCCAGAGTGACCCCTCTGGGAAAAGATATAACCTTAGAAATAGGGATAATATTAAAAAACCTGATAGATATCAAGACATTGATACACGTCCCTCTCAATCTTTTCAGAATTCCTCGCAGAAATCGGAAAGAAGAGGACGATCAGAACAAAGAGAAGAGCACGCCAAGTCCAAAGACAAGGAACCTGCTCAGCTAAAAAAGAAATTACAATTTCCAAAAAAGAAGGTAGCCAGTATCAAGGTAGTTAACAATGCCGAGAATACTGAGGACACAACTGAAAAACGGAGAGTGGGCTCAGACAATGCTAGACAGCGCAGCAGAAGTGAGCATAGCTCGCAAAGTCCTTATGAATCATCTGGAGACAGTGGACACGAATGAATACCTTCAAGTGGAAACTGCAGACACCAGAGTTAGCAAGCCCCACAAGATATACGAGATAACATTACGTATAGAGGGAGATAAGACTAGGAAAATAAGGGGACTATTTTGGGATAACCTCTCCAAGGGTTATGACATCCTTCTAGCTGAAAAAGACTGGCCACCAGAGTTTGTCAGGGAGTGCCCTCATGGCGAAGAAATAATTATGCCTGCCTTCTCGAATCAAATCCCGATTCATAAAAAATATACACTTGCTAAAAAGTGGGCAGTGGCCTTAGCACCTGCTTTATATAAAAATCATGTAGGATGGGATGAGGACTCCCCTCCTCACAAAATCCAGTTAAAATCACAACCTACTGCACAAAGGCAGTACCCAATTAAGCAAGAAGCTAAAAAACAGGTAAATGAAATACTAGATCAGCTAGAATACCAGGGGGTGATTGAAACTTGCACCTCACAAATGAACAATCCTTTGTTTCCGGTCTCCAAACCAGACAATTCATATCGTCTAGTTTTGGATTACCGACACCTTAACACATGTTGCAAAACCTTTGCAGTACAAAACTCACACAGTGCTGCACTAATGAATAACATAGTGCGCAAAAAATACAAAACAACCTTGGACATCTCCAATGGATTCTTTTGTCAAAACATAGCACCTGAGAGCAGATATTTAACTGCATTCCCAGTAAATGGCACTCAAAAGCAATTCTGTCGGTTAGCCCAGGGGTACAAGAACAGCCCGGGGGCATTCTCAGCGAGAGTAACAGAATTACTACAACTATATGATGATGAAGCATTATCTTATGTCGATGACATTTACTTAACAGATGATGACTTGGAGACTCACTTGAAAAGAGTGAACACTATAATACTTGGGTTCGCAGCAGAGGGTTACAAATTCAACTTTAAAAAGTCCAGAATTGCCCATCTGACAGTCTTGTACGTAGGATATGAATTATCAAGTATAGCCTGGTTGACAATTTATTAAGAACTAGTAGAATTAAAAAATCTAAAATATGAAAAGACGTATCCTCTGCCAATCGACATTCTGCCTCTACGACATTACGCCTGTGTAATCTATACAGACGGACATGCTCAACCCTCCGTTTGGGGAGAACAAGCATACAACCCCACATGTGAGATTACAAAAGAAGTGTGGCGGGGAGGTAAACTAAGACCTCTATTAACAAAATCACACTCAGTAGAAACTAATTCATAACTACAAACTGAAATAATAGCTTTGAAAATGGCGCTAGATAATGCGGATCGCGAATTCCCGACACTTATAGTGTCAGATTCATATTACTGCGTCAAAGCATATAACAAGGATTTGCAGACATGGATTCAGAACGGTTACAAAGATGACACAGATGCACCAATAAAGCAGAAACTGCTCTGGGAACAAGTAGCTCTTTTGAAAAAAGAACTACCAAAGACTCACGTGACACACTCACTGAGTCATCAGCGTGATGGCGTTCACGTTGTGGGGAATTCATTGGCTGAAGCAGCCGAAGCGGCAGCCACTAAACCGGCTCCCGTAGATCGAAAAAAGCGTACATTAAAATACATTGACGGTGAAACAATGCTGGCGGTGAAAACGTCATCAAAAGGCGACTGCTCAGCGTTACCGATCAACTATCCACTCAATTATACATACATAATCGATGCGAACTCCGTCCCTTTTGCTCGAATCCCTGGAGTGGGGGATAGAGTGATTCCAAACATGGACAGGAGAAGCTTGTTAATCGCAGACGCACACATGGGCGAGGGTCTCAGACACCTCAAACTGAAAGATTCTCTGGAAGAATTACAATCACGGTACTGGTGGCCAGGCATGAGCCTGCATTACACCATGTTTGTAAAAAACTGCCCAAACTGCAACAGAGATCGCAGTGGGGAGAGAAACAGTTTAATACCTCGTCGTATCAAGGCAGATAATATCACCAATAAAAAGCAGGGCTTGCGATTAACATATACAGGCTAGTTTCCACTTATAATGTAGATCACCAGCACTTGGCTGACGTCCGGACTGTTATACAAAGATTTGCGAGTCTAAATGGCATATACGCTAAGAGCATGCTACGTTCGACCATTGTTTTCACTCAAGCCCTCCGGCCGGGGGGGAAACATGGCCTAATGAGCACAGCCCAGCGGGAATCTTCTCACTTCCTTCCTGAGGGTACTGGATGGTGTAAAGAAAAAACCAAGGCAGAAAGCAATCTATAATGGAAAGGATATTAGGTTCGGGAGCTGGGTGGGTCAAACATCTAATAAGTGTCCAACGTAGTCTAAATAACTTGCCAAGAAATTCTCTGAAGGGATTCAGTCCGTACTAATTATTATTTGGAACTAGAATGATAATCTCTGACCTTGATAGTCAGACTTCAGTGGTTAAAGAAAAAAGCTTTGATGTCAAAGACCGTTTGGCTATTTTGCAGGACTTAAACAAAACAAGAAAAGACCTGAGCAACATACAGTTGAAACAACAGCCAACGACCACTGAAGAATCACCACCTGTCCCAGCAAGACCTGTCTGGATTCCAAAAGTCGGGGATCTAGTCAGGGAGAAGATCGCGGTAAAGAAGGAATTTGGGCCTTCTTACAGAAAAGCAGTTCCTGTCTTGTCTGTCAACGGGACAAGATCAGTTGTACTACCGCCACTTGCTGGTAAAAAGGAGAACCGAGTTGTATCCATCGACCTGGTAAAACCACAACATGTGGCCGATAACAAACAGTAGGCCAAGTGGACTCCCAATAAGTAGCAGAACACCAAGGTTTGCTACCAGTACAGAGGTCCTAACAAAGAGGCTCATCACATTCGAAACGCCTACAGAAGAACAACAAGGACTATGCAACAAAGCAATAGAACTCAGACCTCTGACAACCCAAATAAAAACATTTAGCAGAGACACACCAATCTACAATGAAGTACCAAGTGAAAATGCAAGAAACAAAAATCCTGAAGCAATTGGAACAATTGACAGAACTGCATCCGGGTACTTCATCAACTTCGATGATTCCTCTGAAGGCTTCAGTGAATCAAAGACACAGCCATCATCAAAATCCTTTAAAGACAAAGCTAAGGAACTTTTGAAACAACTGAAAGAAACATATCTGATTTCTCCATGGATTGAATTTTGGGTGGGTTTTGGTGCATTTATCCTCATACTTTGGCTCATCATGGTATTTACTTTGGGACGCTTCATTGAGGGAAAATATGCTAAAATGGACACAGCAAGTCAGAACATCAACTTGGTCCTCAAACCACACACATCTTCACACGTCAAGAAAAGAGAACTTTCTTCAGCCAACTTCACAGCCAATCCGATACCTGGTGGGGTAGCCTGGGACAACACTGACTATGAAATTTATGGTCCGGTCGAGATCCTGAAATACCCACACCAAATCAAGATCTCCTTGAGTGACTTTGCAAAACCGAACTCATTTGCTGATGATTGGGACTTCGAAAGCATTAACAACATGATGTCTGATCTAGTAATGTCTGCTAAATTTACAAAACATGATTATTTGCAAGGTTCTACAAATTATGATAGTATGTATTGCTATAACCACTATGGTAATCATTTTTTGCATAAATCTGCACAACCTAGAAATGTTTTAAATTATAATCAATGGGAACATTGTGCAACACCTCCAAAAGGGAGCTCAAGAACCGTTTATGACAAATATTCATATTTTTCAGGTTTTAACACAAGTAATGCTGAAACATTTTATTTTAAAATGTCAAACAAGACAGGGATGAAAACCATGATAACCAACACAAAATTGATATATTCAGATTCATTCTTCGATAAAGTAAATACCTTTGGATTTGATTATTGGGACAAAAATGTTGATTTGAAAAGTGTTTGGGGTACAAAAGATTGGCAAGTACAAGTTTTAGAAGCTTTGTTTAGAGCCTGCATGATCCCAGAACAAATGATATTTTTAAATGACACTGTTCAACAAACCACCTGTCTTGGATTAGCCAAAATCAAAGATTTAAATAAACCGTCTATTCCAAAGCCAATAATGTTTAGCAATAACTCTGATACAGATGAAAAGATAGACGTAAACCATATATTAAACCAAAACAGAACACATCCTGATTGGAAACAATGGTTGATCTGGCCCACAGATACAAATAACTGTCAAGATAGATTCCTGAATAAAACACAGGGTTTCAAAATGACCAGGCCAGACCCTAGATATCCCAAAAGACATCACCCAGGGATAATAACAACCTACAGTGTGGGCAAATTATGCCTTCAATGGCTACAAACTTCCACACTGCCTGAAATTAAGCAACACCTAACTTTACTTACTGATGGTGCTGACTTGCGTGATTTCATAATGGGACCACGCAAACAGCGTCAAAAGCGTTTCAAAGCAGCCTCTGTATATGCAGCATACTATGAGGCCTGGAAGGTTAATCAAATTGAAACAGCAGAGAGAATACGGGAAATTGACCGTATTAATTTGGAAAAATCACTTTCTGTAGTGGACAATGGGTTAATGACTCTGTCCTCCAGAATTTTTTCTTTGGACAGCATTGTGTCGTCAGCAATCGATATATTATCGCAAGACTTACTGTTATTACAACATGGTCAGTCACAATTGCGTTCTATTATACAGCTTGGCTGGACGTTGCAAAATCTGCGTTCAGGCTATGTGCCTTGGCGTTTAATCAACACAACGTCACTATTCCAAATCTTTAACCTTACTGATAGACAAATCGGTATGGCGCAAAAAGGTGCTGATTATACAATCTTGAGCATTGAAAAACTAGAAAGATTACCAATGACAATGTCAGAACGACCTGTCAGTGAATGGATAATCCACGGAATCATAAATATTCCAATCTCGACCTTCAGGTTTCAATACTGCCAAAAATATATACAGGCTGGCATGTACGAGAAATTGGGAAAGGGGTACCTTAAAACAACTTGGAACCTGCCCTATTCACATGCATGTGTCAGTAATAAAGGACAGAAAGTGTTTCTTAGTGGCAACAATTGTGCTATGTCACTAAGCGGCACGCTTCTGTGTAACGGAATTAGTTTGCATGGAGCCTATGAAGGGAATTCATACAACCTTTCATGTCACCAGCAAGGCGCACCTGCAACTGAAATAGAACCTTTCTTTCAAAGACTCTATAATGGGAGTTACATTCTTATTGTAGACCGCAGATGTTGTAGTCTTATGCCCGGGACTCCTTATCTAGTCACTACGACGGCGAAGGTCAAGTGCTGTGGACGTTCTTTATTCCCCAGCTCCTTTCCAGACAGGGATGCAAGGGCATGGCCCAATTTGAAAATTACTTCTATTCGAATAGATACTTTAAGCAGAATGAAAACAGTGCTTCTTCAGACGCCTACAAGGCTCACGTCATCAAAAGAAACGTATGATCTACAAGTCGCAAGGACGACTGCGGAGATACATACATTATTATCAACTAATTCCCCCGTACATTTCGCGGAAATCCTGAGCGAAATCTTAAATATTTCTGATACCACTGGGGTCTCAAAGGTATTTAAGACAGTATTTTCGATGGCATTAACACCATTCAAAGCCATACTGGGTATTTTTCCAGATTTCGTCCATTCGATTTTTGGCGGACTTCCCCTGATCCTGGGACTAATTGCAGGAATCCTATTCTTAGTCCTTATTTTTCGTTATGGCAACCCATGTCACAGATCAAACTCTCGCGACAATGGAAGATACAATCCTAGCCATTGGATACCGGGACCGGATATCAAAAATCCTGGGACTATCCCGGCTTAGAGACCTGAACATGACTTGGTTTCTATCATTTCGACCAATGTGGCAAAGATGTGTTTTACCTGTATTGAGATGTCTGCTATGCGGAGAAGAATGCGTGTTAGACACCTGTCTGACGCTACAATCGGATTCGCCAGTGGATGCAGATACATTGTTGGTTCCTACCAAGGTTCACGCTTTGTGCTGCCCTCAAAGGCTACCAATCCTGATGACGGCATTCCTGGAATCTTCACCACTACGATTGAAGAGTAGTGAAGTTCAAGATGAGAGCAGCATTGAACAGGTACGACCTTCTGTCAGCAATGCGAATCAGAATGTCAATGCAGACAATCATGCGCACGAATGCATGGTTACCCCTATTTCCGACTTAGTGGAACTTTCCCATGAAGCTGTTGACAGTTTTTTCGAAAGCCTTAATGATATGATGTTCTCTCCGGAACAGAAATAGAGACTTTTGAGCAAGCTCGCACACGGCGTTCCCTGAATTCGGCCTTCAACTTTAAAAATAAAGTCACATGAACAATTCTTCCCACCAGTTCACGGACAACAATTTTTTAGCAGCCCCAAATTATTTTTCACAAATTTTTCGGGACACTTATCTTCTGCTTAAAGTAAGAAACTATTCCTAGAGAACTAAGATTTCTATTTTTAGATACTTTATAAACTTTAGTTGCCCGCTGGGATGTTCACAAATATTTTATTATGTGATGAGATGGTCTCGAACTTCCTTTCTGTATAGCCATATTAAGAGCCATTTCATGTGTATTTCTCATATACCAAATAAGCAATAATGTCTACAAATGCGTGTTTACTTTAGCGTTTAATTCATAGCTTAAGTGCATACAATATATATGACTGCAATTTTTCAGTATATTTGAAAATTTCAAAATGCATTTATGTATTTTGGGGTGGTAAGGTATACACTATACTCTATAGTATGTTGTACTATGTTATACTATGCATAGATTAGTAAATATGACCATAGTTAGCGTGGAGTGGGTGTCATGTATTCCTATAGGTTCTGAATCGATCCCCCTATTCCTGACCCTATTCTGGTTAAACTAACTATCAAGTTAACTAACAGTCAGCCCATGAGGCAAGAACAGCCCCCATGATGCAGATACCGTTATCTGACGCAGTCACACTACGGCACAGGAACGTGTTATCTGATTAGGTCATAACGCTTGAGATCTAATTAGACAAGCGACATTCCTCCAGCCCCTGATAAGGCATACGACTTTCTCATAACAAATCAAACCTATGACAACCTGGAAAATCCGTGCGGCCATTGTTTTGATTTCACAGAGAACTTCAGTAAAAGAATGTGCTAACGAGCAAGTCGTATGACATCTTTATTGACGTATCTATGTCCATCCTTACGTCAATCTCGGCACCTTTAAGGTATAAATATTGCCGATCTTGCCCTATGCAAACACACGCGTGGTGACGAGACGGAGCAGCCATACTTGCCGAAGCCGAGAGCAGAAGCAGACCCCGCTGGCAGCAGCCCCGCCTTCCTGACGCGCTGAGAGACGCCCTGCTATCTCAAGCCGAGAGACCCAGCACCGGCGCTTTCGGGCAGCCCTCGCAGGCAGCCTGGAATATCGAGAGCAGAGAAAGAGATACCATTCCTCATTCATCCTAAATTCCAGGTACAGAACTGAATAACCCCTCACAGAGAATTCTTTAGTTATTCACTTGGCAAAAACAAACTTAACTTAAAACTGTAACTTTCTATTCCCGCCCACGCATTAGACTTAGGTCAGGTACACGGGGTAGGCGTATTTAGAAACACCAGTTGAGTACGTTTAGTCAAATGTATATGTGTATGTAAATATATTTTAATCATTTTAAACATCATATGGCTCAGAAACCATATCAATGTTTTTACAGTATTATTTTATACTATTGCTTTTAATGTATGCACTTTACTTAACTATAAGTATTGCAATAATATCGATCCATTTCTCTTGTACGAGAAAAGAGACTGATCAATAAATAACACCTTTTTATTGAACACGCCCGTCTCTTCCTTTTCTCTACAATCTGATGAGACTAAGAATGCACGTACTGACTGAGTAAAATAATTGCCTTGTGCTCACACGACTCTTGAGATTGACTCTTGATTAGGGCAGAGCAAAGTTGTCATGTTCTATGGTTGTCAGAAACTAAATCCCTTCTTGTCTAATCAGGGGAGTTAATTCTTTCCTGAACATTCGAGAAAGTTTCTAGCGAACTCTGAGCTACGCTGGCAAACCCAAAACTTAAGTCTAGTATCGACAGTAGTAGACCTAGTTAACGTCTGGCCTAGGCCTTTACTGCTGTAGGTATTATTCCAATGCGCAGAGCCTATTGGGAAAATAGGAACTACACTACACCAGCACGTACGCCAAAGATCAGTGCATCCCATGCAGGGCTATCTCGGTGACACTCCTGTTCATGGGCCGACAGGGGGCACACTGTCAGGTCATAATCCAATTCAGCTACAGTTGCATTGGATAGACAAACCTCCATGGACGCAGGTGACGTAGGCAAGACGGAAACTCAGACGGTAACTGATTTGCAACACTGCCATTGGCACTGATCCCAACATTATGCAGCATTCGTGCATGGTACAGTTCCATGTGACAGAGGTTTGCATGTGCCCGGGAAGGCCTGCCATTGCGTTTATTGCTCTCGTAGCACTGGCACTTCTCAGACCGGCGGCAGTTCTGTGGATGATATACTGCAGCTCAGGGAAATGAGTCATATGTGTGTGGACATATGGGTAGTTTTTGAGCAATGGGCCAAGGGCATCCCTTGCAGGTATATGTCGAGCATGGACAAGTGTGTGTGGGGTCTTGCAGGGATTATGCTCAGTCACAGAACTGTGCACAGAGACTCACGACCTCAGTGAATTTTGGTGTACCAAAACTCAACGTAGTACCCAAAATCCCGTACCAGACTAGCATCAGTGTCTAATTAGTTCTTCGTCCTATAGCAAAGTAACCAATGATTAAACAACCCAGAACATGCGACTTAGGATAACTTAGGTAAGGTGGGAAACATGAGCACTCTTTCGTTATACTCTCATACCAGTCCAGAACAGGGAGTAAAGGAAGACACGAGCAAGTTTAAAATGTTTATTTTAACGCCGTGATCTCAGGTCAGCATCTTAGCTAATACAAGAAGACATATGATTGTCACATAGTTACTATTCCATAAAATGCAAAGGGAGAAAGCATGTTATATTGCTAAATGGAAACAGGTTAAATATATACCTATATTTCACCATCCCTTGCTAGTAGGTTATTATAGAACTAAAGAAGGTCTCAGGCTTACATAGACTTACCTCAGAGATTAGCAGGAGTGAATCACATTGAGTTCAGCAAAAGCTCTCAGCATACGAATGTTCTCCAAGTGTGTTCAATCATGCCTACACAGTGAATTATTAAAGGTGCCAGTATCTGGCTGTCCACAGCTGCATATATGTTATGTCTAGAACGTGCACTGATCAGTTTGAACAACAGCAACAGTGTTGATATAACCGTGAAGGCCTCGGCACTCACTGTTCAGACTAAGATTACAAAGCAAGTCTAGCAATGTAGAAAACCAAGTTATTCTCATGTGAAGCAAAACTCTCAGCCTAACGCGAAACAATATCTAACGTGTGTGCCATGTGCAAAAGAAAGCTAAAGGTAAAATGCCATTTAAACTTCTAATAAGCTCATGCTAACTTAACACTGTATTAATGCAAGGCTCAGCCCCACTACAGGGGTGTGGGACGTTGGTTTTTCACTAGCGCTGTTCATGGTGTGGGAGTCATCGGAGGCTTGTTTGGTATCTCATGCAGGGTGTGCCAGTCGCATTCAGGACCAAGGTCGGAGGGTCGGTTGGCCTTCCGCCTTGTGTGTATGAACAAAGGAGCTTTCATTCCTAATTTTAGTCTGACTACTGCTTGCATTTCAGAGATGTGATGTGGCCTTCGTGCTGACTTTGATGCCAGGCCTGTGATTTGGTGTGCACCAATTTCGGAACACACGCAGCTGTTGGCATGTTTGCATGAGCCAAGGGCACGATTGGCATTGCGCTACTTGTTCAGTCTCTCCCTCTCTCTCCCCCTGTCCTTTGCTGAGTGCCCGATACACCTTCTTATCTTGGATATTCTCTTGCAGGCTGTGACTCACAGATTGTCTAGGGATGCCCCGCCATGACTCTTCACAATAGTTGTTTTGGAGACAAAGTAGTATGTGACATTTTGTTTGGTCTTTCAATGGTGCATGAATGACACAGAATTTCTGTACTGACATGTGTGCTTTTTTCCATGTTTTCGGGCCATTGATGTGCAGTGTCTAGGTCCGTTACTGATGGTGGGGTGTGCCCGGGGGTGAGGGGTGTGGTCCTCGGGGTGGTGGCGGTGGGTTTTGTGGCCCTGTTGTGGCTCCCAGCTGCATGATCAGTAGCTCCATGGCATCTGGTGTTCTTCAGGTGTAGCTCTGGCCGTGGCTCCCTGTTCTGGTGCAGGCTGTGGTCAGACTGTACACCCGGTCAGTGCAGGTGTTAGTTTCCTGCTGCTAACATGCCTTATCACATGTTTTGTGGTCTTTTCGCCTATCTGGCTGGTCGTTGAGAATGTTAAGGAGTGGTGTTGTCACAGCTTTTGGCACGGGAATGCCTACTCTGCATCTCATTAGCGATAGTTGCTGGGGTCATCTGTGTCGATGTTTTTGCGGCTGCTATTGCAGTTAACTGGTGCTATGGGCTGTTAGCCCCAGCTTGTGAATGGGGTGCCGCTCGTAGTTGTGTGGGTGGAGAATTGACCTGACCCTCGTGGAGCGCTGTTTGTCCTGTGAATCGGCCCTGGGAGCAGAAGGACACTGTTGTGGGCGGCGGCTGGAACAGCGGGACTGCGAGTCCCAGAAACATCAGCGGCTTGTCTCCTTGCCGCACCTGGTGACTCTTCCCTCTCGACCCCGCCTCCCTCCCGGGCGTTAAAACCACGACTCGCAGCCCCCGCTCCGCGGGTGCCGCATGTAGTTGTGTGGGTGGAGAACTGACCTGACCCTCGTGGAGCGCTGTTTGTCCTGTGAATCGGCCCTGGGAGCAGAAGGACACTGTTGTGGGCGGCGGCTGGAACAGCGGGACTGCGAGTCCCAGAAACATCAGCGGCTTGTCTCCTTGCCGCACCTGGTGACTCTTCCCTCTCGACCCCACCTCCCTCCCGGGCGTTAAAACCACGACTCGCGGCCCCCGCTCCGCGGGTGCCGCTTGTAGTTGTGTGGGTGGAGAACTGACCTGACCCTCGTGGAGCGCTGTTTGTCCTGTGAATCGGCCCTGTGAGCAGAAGGACACTGTTGTGGGCGGCGGCTGGAACAGCAGGACTGTGAGTCCCAGAAACATCAGCGGCTTGTCTCCTTGCCGCACCTGGTGACTCTTCCCTCTCGACCCCGCCTCCCTCCCGGGCGCCCCGCCCCCGCCATAGCTATAAGATCGTAGTAAATCACGCGCATTGAGGGACGCGCGGGGGCGGGCGCCGGGCTAAGCCCGGGCAAAGGGTGGGCCGTTTGAGGCCGTTAGAGACCGGGCCGGGCCACCCCCTTAACGCCCCGTCTCCCTGGTAATGCACATTGATTAACTGGTTGCCCAGAAGCAGGACGCTATACTATGGCCAGCAGGGAAACTAGAAGCAAGGTTGCTTCCGCGACTTCAGGTACTTTGGACAAATTGTTCCTAAAAGGTATTACTGTAACCAATAAGGGCAGCTCAGTGCTTGATAAATTAACTGAGGAGGGTGCAGAAAATTCCTGTCTATCCTCTCCAGGTTTATCTACAAACACTAGTACACCGCTTTTGCTTGATGTCACCCACCTATCCCTATTGGACAGTATTGACCAAACAATAGAGTCAGTTTTACACAAGTTAAGGACACCGTCATCCTCGCCAAGGGAGAGAGACACATCACGCATATCTAGTGATGTAGAGCTCTCCCCTGTTGCAGAGATTGCAGTGTCCGGGGATCAGGGTGAGGTTGCTAACCTGTCGGAGCATACTGGTCATAGAGAGGATCCCGTAAGGAAAAGGAAAAGAACTAGAAAGCCCAAAGGTGCTAAAAGGGCCAAAACTGATCTCGTACTACCTGCTCTGGAGGAAAATCTGTGTGGACCTGAGATTCTAAGTATCGCATCCACACCTGTGCTCACTCAGCCATTTATTTTTGGTGGGGCAACCCCTAACACTATAGAACTCCTTATTGCATCACTCACCGCTGCCGTCAAAAGTCTTTTGAATCCTCTTCTCCTTAAACTCGATTCAATACATTCGAGACTGTCAGCGATTGAGAGATTAAGTGCGGGCAATGGAGGTCAGTCCGGGATAGGACCAAGTCCAGATGGTACATATGGGGGTGGCGCGGGAGTTCCATATTCCATCCCGGTCACTACGGCCCATGTTCCATTATCTTCTATAAACCCTACTGGGGAAAATAGTAATAACAGTGTAGTTCCCGTGCCCCTAACCGCTCCTGTACCACTTCCCAGGTTAGTGCCCCCGATTCCACCTCCTAGGAGGTCGAAGCAATCAGCTCCGGCCAGCCTACCCACCCAGGGGAGACCAATAAATGCGTTAGCCCATAGCTCCAACCATCAGGATAGCCCCAAAACTAGGTCCAAGGCAGTTAACCTGCCCCCTGAGGCGGCGGGCTACACTGTGATACTGACGGGGGTCCCATAGCTGGCCAGCGGCGTAATGGAGTCTTATGACTCTTTGCACAATAAGGTAATTAGCTGGTTAAACATCCAAAGGCCTCTACCACCTAACTTAAAAGGAGATGTTTTGATGGTAAGAAGGGTCCCGTGGGTTGGGTACACTGCCAAGAAAAGCGAGGGGGATTGTATAATCATCAGCTTCAAGAGCCCCCATGTCGTCACTTATATTTGCAACTGGCTCAGTAACACAGGCAATACATCCATCGATTTGGTCCCCCTCTCATATTTTAATCCTAACTCATGCAAGCCACCTATGAAGAGGGACGATGGGTGGACACGGGTGGGTTTTGCTGTGGATGGGTCAAAATACAGGCCTAGGTACATCACTCACTCAGCCATTGTAAATTATGCACATCCCAACAGATTCAATTGCCTTGACGAAGTAGATTGACTTCGAAGGGGTTCTTCCCACAATCTCATCAAGTCATCGCAACTGAATCCGTCGGACAGGGGACGGGAATGGGAGTGACTGACATCACCAATTGAGTATTGGATTCACTCCAAGATGGTAGTTTGAAAACTCCTAGCCTTTGGGGCCCTGCAGATACCTTGTCCTTGAGTCAAATGGGCAGTACTCTAACTCTCCAGGCCCTCTGTGTCCCAAACATAACATCTACTGCTCTACCTACCCAGGAAACACAAGAACGGCTGCCCATACCCCCATTCACGGGTACTGCAGTTGAAATAACCGAGGGGCCCCCTCCTAAAACTATTACTGAAACCCTGAAGGTCCTCTCCTGGAATGTGGCAGGTATTGTAAATAAAATACATACAGCAGACTGGGATCTTTTAATAGGCACCAATGATATCTGTCTCTTCCAGGAGACGTGGGCAAGGGACCCATTGAGTAGAGCGGGTTTCGCAGTTTTTGAAATTCAGGCTAGGTGGAGTGGAAAGGGGAGACCTTCGGGGGGTCTGGCCATTTGGGTAGCTAGTCACATTGGATGTACTGCGGAAAACGTTTCCACGTCCTCGCAGGACATCCAGTGCGTACTTCTTAGGTGGCCTAATGCAGTAAAATTGGCCATTGTAAATGTATACTCTCGCCCAGTCGGTGTAGCCAAGGAATCGCCCACTTTGGAAGATCTTTCGTCCTTTCTGGGCTCACTGCCAAGCGACCAAAAAATTGTGATGGGCGGAGATTTTAACTGCCATTTTGAACCTTTGGATGGCCTAAAGGAGGGTGCCCTTACCACTGAAGATGACTTTTGGGGTGTCCCACCATGTTCATCCCCTCACCCCAAATCTTGGTCTCCCCTTGCGGTGCAAATCATGTCCCTCACTTTAAACTATGCACTGAGGGCTTGCAACGGTCGTACTCTGTCAGACAGCCCCTCATCGTGTACCTTCAATAGGAAGGATCATGAATCGAGGTTGGATTACATCTTTGTCAACATTGGCTTATGGCCTAAGGTCCAGGGTTTTAGAGTATCTCCTAGAACAGATAGTGACCACAATGCACATTTACTAGATCTGAAACACCCTGCCCCCGCTGTCGAGTCACTATCTACCAATCCCAAAGACGACCCAGGGAATCTGGCCCTTAGTTCTAACAGGCGAAGGGTAAAATAGGGGAAAATAATTAGTACAGAGGAAAATATAAGTAAAATCTTTGATATAGTACTCCCGAAGTTTGCAGAAATAGATGAACTAATTAACCAGCCTAGATCCCCAGATTTTAGTGATAAACTGGGACATATTCATGCAAACCTAGTGGGATCACTAGCTGAGGTTTTCTACCCTGTGGCAGCTCCACGGCGCAAACAGACCCGAACTTCAACATGGTATAATTCTACCTTCAAAAAGGCTAAGACAGAGTTAATTGTCACAATTAAGGCAGGTTCAGATAAGGGCACGGTCGCCAAACTTAGGCGCGAGTATAAGGAAGCCATGGCTTTGGCAAAGAGGGAGTGGGATTGCAATCATTGGCAGGATCTCTCCTCCGCATTAGAAACCAGGGACTCGAAAAAAATTTGGTCCCTGGTAAATAATGGCACACGAGAAGTTAAAGTTGCAGTGGAGCCCAATATTGCACCTTCTGCCTGGGAAGCCCACTATGGCAAACTGTACCAGGATACTGAACAGCCCGCCTATGAAGTGGCCCCTGATGATACACCTATCCCTGCAGACGGTTTTGAATTTACTCTTGGCGAGGTGGTTAGTGCAGTAGAGAGCCTGGCAATGGGGAAGGTCCCGGGATTGGACAGATTGCCCGGTGACCTCTTTAGACAACATCCTGAGATCTGGGGCCCGTACCTCCTTATTCTCTTTAATACCATCTTGGTAGGTATGGAGATCCCCTGTACTTGGCTGGGAGCTGAGATAGTGCCAATTTATAAAAAGGGTTCTCCTCTTCTCCCAGCCAACTACAGGCCGATCAGCCTCATAGACGTCCCCCAAAAACTCTTCTCTCGTCTCCTCCTGGACCATCTCCTTGACTGGATGGAGGCAAATGAAATCCTGAGTCCCCTCTAGGCTGGCTTCAGAAAAAACACATCCACCATGGACCAGATCTTCCGCCTCATCCTCCTGTATTGGAAAACGGTGAGGATTGAGGGGGGGAGGCTATACATGGAGTTCGTGGATCTGAGGTCAGCCTTCGACCTGGTCCCACGTAAAAAATTATGGGAGGTCTTAAGGGAGCTGGGTGTTCCAACCCATCTGTTGCACGCCATAATCAGACTCCACGATGGCAACTATGCGCAGGTCAGGTGCGGGAGGGATGGAGCGCTCTCATCAAGGTTTCCCGTTCTCAGAGGGGTAAGGCAGGGTTGCGTCCTGGCGCCAACCCTGTTTTGGCTCTTCGTTAACAGCGTTATATCCCACCTTGATGATGTCAAAGATAATGATGCCCCTCTTTTGGCAGGCAGGAGGGTGCCAGCGATTATGTTTGCTGACGACACCATCCTGCTCTCCAAATCCCCAATGGGGATTCAAAAGATTCTAGATGGATTTGGTCTTTTCTGTAGACAACACGGTCTAGAGATCAACACAGAGAAGACCAAGTTCATGATCTTCAATCCATCCCCAAAAACCAGACCTAATCCCACTCTGGGTACAGCCAGCCTGGAAAGGGTTACAACCTTTCAATATCTGGGGGTAACACTCCATGAGAATCTGTCCTGGGACCCCCAAATAGCAAGATCCCGGCTAAAGTTGTCCCAACTATCTGGTGCAATTCTGAAGGTTGTAAATACTTCATCCTTCAAACCCATAAGTCCGGCACTGGAAATATACAAAACGCAAGCCAAAGTGGCCGTATCCTATGGCAGTGAGTTATGGGGGTACAGAGCAGGCCAGGATCTTGTCAGAGTGGAGAACAACTTTCTTAGACGTCTCCTGGCGCTCCCCCGCAGCACACCGCTGCTTCCCCTTAGACTGGACGTGGGTTTACCCTCTATCGCTGCTGAGCTGGAGTCTAAGCCACTAAGATTCTGGCACAGGCTCTGGTCCACTAGTGAGCTTGCACACTACAGGAGTGATCTTACCCATGTAATGGACCTGAACCAGCGAGATAGAATTCCCTGGCTTGCTTTTGTCAAGAAAGAACTGTTTCGTTTAAAATTGCCTGAGCTTTGGGAGGCTCCAGAACTTGGCTGTCAAAGGCTTTCCCGCAAACGATTAGTTCAAATTCACAAGGAAAAAAGCCTAGATCTTCTCCTGACCGCAACTAACATTGGCACCCTAAATGAATGTTTCCTGCAATCCAAAAATTCATATGAATTTGAAGGTTTTATGGACATTATCTTCCCCATCCTAGCCAGGAAACTGTTTATACAGTGGAGGCTTGGCACTCTGCCTATTAAAACCTTCACCTGTAAATGGCTACAGCGGGACGATAAAACCTGCCCAGGTTGTAACTCCCATGATGAGGAAGAAACCCATCTTTTTTTCTTTTTTCCTGCATACCATAGACCAAGGAAACACTGGCTGGTACCCCTATGTAGGAACTTGGGTTTCAGGAGTCACATGTATGCGTACAGAGTATTAAGAACCAGTACTCTGCCCCACATAGTCTTTTCAGTGGCGAAATTTATTATGGCTATGTGGCAGATTAGGAAAAAATTGTTAAATGCACAAATGCCAAAAATATGAATTTGTTTTAACTATTTTGGATTGTGCTTTCTAATCATCTCATGTAATGTTTCTCCCAACTATGTATTGTCTTTCCTATCCTTATCATGTCTGGAACAACCAGTATTTAACTTTACGTAATGTTTTTATAACCAATGTTTTTATAATTGTATTCTCTTTTTTAATATGGATGTTTACATGTACATGCAATGCATCTTTTATGGTCTAAAAGACCGAAATAAAGAATTTTTGGATTGGATTGGATTGGAATGGGGTGATACATTTATCGCGATTTAGGCTGCGATAATGCCTACTCTGCATCTCATTAGCGGTAGTTGCTGGGGTCATCTGTGTCGATGTTTTTGCGGCTGCTATTGCAGTTAACTGGTGCTATGGGCTGTTAGCCCCAGCTTGTGAATGGGGTGATACATTTATCGCGATTTTGGCTGCGATAAAGTGCCATTAACTCGGAGATAGCTCCTTGAGAATATGCCCCTAAGTTTATGGTGGGCGCAACAGTCACCACAATGCCAGCCTGTCCAATCCCAGGACTGTGATCACATAGTTCTCAAGGAAAGATGTAATTCATCGATGCCACAAATAAAGCAATAACGCTATGGGCCCATTATATTCCCATAAAGGACCACCATTAGGTTTCTTGTGTACCAGCCCAAGTGGTATAATTAAATAAAGCCAATAGTACAACTCCTATAATGCACTTATTTATTAGATTAAAGCACATGGCTGACATTTAATATCGTGGTGGGAAGAGGCGTTTTTGTAACTCTAAGAAAATTGAAATAGTAGTACAACATTTTCCAGGTCACCTTTCTTTCCCAGTCATCCATGCTTCAAAGTTCTCCTCTATATGTGAAGTGGTTTGACATCATGAAAGGCTTCCTTTTCAGATTGTGTGTTCGGCCTCTTGTGATTAAATTCTGGCACCGGCAGGGCCTTGGGTGGGTCGAGAAAGGGAAAGGAACTGGCCGAACAGGTTTGGCTTCGGGCAGTGGAGTCAGCTTGCCCAGGTCACTTAGAAGTCAGCTAAAGGTGTACGTGTCTCAAAAGACTTATTCGGCTGTAGTCATCGGCCTATGTGAGGGCAACCACAAAATGGCTGCTATACACAAAACGGAACCCGAGGGTTCAGAACGGAATCCCTGATTCAAGGGTGATCTCGTTACTCGAATACGCCGAAAATGCTTGTATATAGTATACTCGTCATTCTCGGTCCGCTGATACAAAAATCGTCATGATACGACGAGGTTTATGACACGGGTCAGAATTTTCAGTACTACAGACCCTCCTTTTGCCCTTACATAGGCAAGCAACCTAAACTCACGCTAATCTGAGTCCAGGTCTATATTCCTAAAATCATTGAGATGTTGCTGTAGCATCATCCTATTACTTAGCTCGTCCCTCGATACAGGTTTCCTCACACATAATGTAGCACAGAGGCCACATAAAGCAGGAGCACACTGGACGCACAGACAGAACAGGAAAAGAATGGCTAAGATCATCTCAATGACCAACAGAATCCCCAGGCCGATAACAGTTCCCAGAACCACCCCATCACCGACCAATCTCCGTTATCCACATGAATAGATTCGGAGATCTTATGTAGTTTGGAGATGGCCTGGTACACTGTTGGAGCGTTATCTGGGATCAAAATACAGCATCTTGATTGGATCACTTTACATACCCCACCTCGGTCTGCAAGTATGACATCTAGCGCAACTCTGTTCTGAAGAGTCATAAGACGATCCGACTGGAGCTCAGCAGTCAAGTTACTAAGGGCACCGGCAGTTTCAACTACGGTGGACTCAACCACCCTTGTCAATTGCCTTACGTTCCTGCTGTTAACCATGGGTCCCCAAAACGGCAGAAAACCCTTCAAGAAATCTTTCAATTCTTGTCCGGCAGTGTCTTTCTCATTGAAGACACCTCTAACTACCCTTGTCTTGTGGTAATCTGCCGCAGCGATGTAGGTGGGTGGCAACAAGAACAAAACAAAAACGTGCCCGAAAAATCAGGGGGCAACCATGTGTAGGCTCTATCATGACAGATGAAATAGGTACCCTTAGCTGCTAGGAACGAAGGGGAAGTCTGGGACGCAAAAAACATACGTTTCAGTGCAGATACTCTTCCCTAACTGAGCTCTGGAATTCTTGCCATTACCTTGCAGACATAGGTGACCCTGATGGGGTACAATCCAAATCGGGGAGGATCTCTTAGCTCGCTGTTTCTCACCCAGAGTAACTCCATATCCGGTCACGTTCCATCCAATGTATGCTAGTGTCTCATCTCTCGGGATAGTCTCATAGGAAGTGTCTTCCCTAATCATATCTACTATACCCTTAACTAGAGCACTATTCTTTGGATTATCTTTTATAGAACGTAGGGGGTTGACTTCATGTGCGTAGATGAACATCGTTCTGTATGCCCACACAGAACCATTATGGCTGAAAGGTAGTACCAGATAAGGGATACCTTTATCAGTAGTATGAGGCATAAGACCACACACCCAACAGTTAGTCGTGTTCACTACTAATTGGTGTTGGTGCAAAAGCTGAACGAAGGAGTTATTGATAAACTCTATTCTTCTAGCGGATTCATGTTCAGCAAGGGGGTGAAAAGAATGTGGGGAGGCAGTACAAGGAGGTACGGGCTGTGTAGTGGGTGCAAATGTCACTCGAAAAGAGAACAAAACATATCCTATTAAAAACATCATTACACTGAACAACATGAAAATGCATAATATCAAAAAACGTTTCTTGGTCATCATTCTACAAATTTCAGCTTTAAAGTTCATCTCTTTGGCAGGTCTCTCCATCTCGAAAAACTCCATCCTCTCTAATTGCTGCTCGCGATGGTAGGGTGTTCTATGCTAAGGAATGCTTCTGTCAGTCCAGGGCAACTCCCTTAGACCAACCAGAACCGTCGACCTAACGTCTTCGGCTGCACTCCAAAGACTTCGGCAACCGCGACCCTACAGCTGAACCCGGATGGTGGTTCGAAAAACAAAAATAAAAAAGTTTCTCAGATGAGAGAGCTGTGCTTTCAAAAACAATAGCAAAGTGTTTATTTGTCCATAGTTCTCGCCCTCAGATTATAACGGCTTTTTCCAGGTAATGTCTGGTCTCGGAACAAGAGTTCAGGCTCGGTAGTGTCCAATCGAATTAACGGTGGCACAGCTCCTTGCAAAAGATTGTCACTTTCACGTTCAGAATTTGTTCCTTTTACACGTGCATCGCTGAAAGGCAGAAAATGAGGCACAGTCTCAGTCTCAGAGTCAGCTATACCCTCCTGGACCCACCGGTCGTACGGCAGAGGCATAGGGACCCTCTTGCAGTGTACGCCATGGATCCAGTTCTTCTTTCCTTCCACTCGAACGGCTGATCTCGTTGAGAGAAGGACTAGGTGGGGGCCGGTCCAACGGGGCTGGTCATTCTTTGTCCGCTGGAAGTTCTTGACCAGCACCCATGATCCAGGATCGATAGTATGTCCTGGAGCTTCAGAGACCTGAGGCAGAGTATCGTGAACCTGTTAGTGTAAAACACGCAATTTAGCCGTCAATTCATACAAATAATCAAGCAGTACAGGGTGTTCGATCTCACTGAATTTTGTCAGCCTTGGCACTCCCCATATGTTGGCCGGACGGCCGAACACAATTTCATAAGGACTAAGTCCCACTCGCGAATGCACAGTCATTCTTGTTGATAGGAGTGCTAAAGGCAGAGCGTCAGGCCATTTAAGACCAGAGCTTGCTTGTATCTTGGCTAATTTAAGTTTTAGGGTGCCGTTGTAGCATTCTACTAGTCCAGCTGATTGGGGGTGATTTGCAGCGTGGAATTTCTGTTGGATACCTAGCCCTTCACATACTTTCTCGGCAACCCAAATCTGGGGAAGAATTCTTTGACAAGGGCTTTGGCTGTGGACATGGCAGTGTTGTCTTTCAGGGGATATGCTTCTGCCCATCTCGAAAAGGCACTGTAGTGTAGCTCCTATTTTCCCAATAGGCTCTGCGCATTGGAATAATACCTACAGCAGTAAAGGCCTAGACCAGACGTTAACTAGGTCTACTACTGTCGATACTAGACTTAATTTTTGGGTTTGCCAGCGTAGCTCAGAGTTCGCTAGAAACTTTCTCGAATGTTCAGGAAAGAATTAACTCCCCTGATTAGACAAGAAGGGATTTAGTTTCTGACAACCATAGAACATGACAACTTTGCTCTCCCCTAATCAAGAGTCAATCTCGAGAGTCGTGTGAGCACAAGGCAATTATTTTACTCAGTCAGTACGTGCATTCTTAGTCTCATCAGATTGTAGAGAAAAGGAAGAGACGGGCGTGTTCAATAAAAAGGTGTTATTTATTGATCAGTCTCTTTTCTCGTACAAGAGAAATGGATCGATATTATTGCAATACTTATAGTTAAGTAAAGTGCATACATTAAAAGCAATAGTATAAAATAATACTGTAAAAACATTGATATGGTTTCTGAGCCATATGATGTTTAAAATGATTAAAATATATTTACATACACATATACATTTGACTAAACGTACTCAACTGGTGTTTCTAAATACGCCTACCCCGTGTACCTGACCTAAGTCTAATGCGTGGGCGGGAATAGAAAGTTACAGTTTAAGTTAAGTTTGTTTTTGCCAAGTGAATAACTAAAGAATTCTCTGTGAGGGGTTATTCAGTTCTGTACCTGGAAGTTAGGATGAATGAGGAATGGTATCTCTTTCTCTGCTCTCGATATTCCAGGCTGCCTGCGAGGGCTGCCCAGAAACGCCGGTGCTGGGTCTCTCAGCTTGAGATAGCAGCGCGTCTCTCAGCGCGTCAGGAAGGCGGGGCTGCGCCAGCGGGGTCTGCTTCTGCTCTCGGCTTCGGCAAGTATGGCTGCTCCGTCTTGTCACCACGCGTGTGTTTGCATAGGGCAAGATCGGCAATATTTATACCTTAAAGGTGCCGAGATTGACGTAAGGATGGACATAGATACGTCAATAAAGATGTCATACGACTTGCTCGTTAGCACATTCTTTTACTGAAGTTCTCTGTGAAATCAAAACAATGGCCGCACGGATTTTCCAGGTTGTCATAGGTTTGATTTGTTATGAGAACGTCGTATGCCTTATCAGGGGCTGGAGGAATGTCGCTTGTCTAATTAGATCTCAAGCGTTATGACCTAATCAGATAACACGTTCCTGTGCCGTAGTGTGACTGCGTCAGATAACGGTATCTGCATCATGGGGGCTGTTCTTGCCTCATGGGCTGACTGTTAGTTAACTTGATAGTTAGTTTAACCAGAATAGGGTCAGGAATAGGGGGATCGATTCAGAACCTATAGGAATACATGACACCCACTCCACGCTAACTATGGTCATATTTACTAATCTATGCATAGTATAACATAGTACAACATACTATAGAGTATAGTGTATACCTTACCACCCCAAAATACATAAATGCATTTTGAAATTTTCAAATATACTGAAAAATTGCAGTCATATATATTGTATGCACTTAAGCTATGAATTAAACGCTAAAGTAAACACGCATTTGTAGACATTATTGCTTATTTGGTATATGAGAAATACACATGAAATGGCTCTTAATATGGCTATACAGAAAGGAAGTTCGAGACCATCTCATCACATAATAAAATATTTGTGAACATCCCAGCGGGCAACTAAAGTTTATAAAGTATCTAAAAATAGAAATCTTAGTTCTCTAGGAATAGTTTCTTACTTTAAGCAGAAGATAAGTGTCCCGAAAAATTGGTGAAAAATAATTTGGGGCTGCTAAAAAATTGTTGTCCGTGAACTGGTGGGAAGAATTGTTCATGTGACTTTATTTTTAAAGTTGAAGGCCGAATTCAGGGAACGCCGTGTGCGAGTTTACTCAAAAGTCTCTATTTCTGTTCTGGAGAGAACATCATATCATTCAGGCTTTCGAAAAAACTGTCAACAGCTTCATGGGAAAGTTCCACTAAGTCGGAAATAGGGGTAACCATGCATTCGTGCGCATGATTGTCTGCATTGACATTCTGATTCGCATTGCTGACAGAAGGTCGTACCTGTTCGATGCTGCTTTCATCTTGAACTTCACTACTCTTCAATCGCAGTGGTGAAGATTCCAGGAATGCCTTCATCAGGATTGGTAGCCTTTGAGGGCAGCACAAAGCATGAACCTTGGTAGGAACCAACAGTGTATCTGCATCCACTGGCGCATCCGATTGTAGCGTCAGACAGGTGTCTAACACGCATTCTTCTCCGCATAGCAGACACCTTAGTACAGGTAAAACACATCTTTGCCACATTGGTCGAAATGATAGAAACCAAGTCATGTTCAGGTCTCTAAGCCGGGAGAGTCCCAGGATTTTTGATATCCGGTCCCGGTATCCAATGGCTAGGATCGTATCTTCCATTGTCGCGAGAGTTTGATCTGTGACATGGGTTGCCATAACGAAAAATAAGGACTAAGAATAGGATTCCTGCAATTAGTCCCAGGATCAGGGGAAGTCCGCCAAAAATCGAATGGACGAAATCTGGAAAAATACCCAGTATGGCTTTGAATGGTGTTAATGCCATCGAAAATACTGTCTTAAATACCCCTGAGATCCCATTGGTATCAGAAATAGTTAAGATTTCGCTCAGGATTTCCGCGAAATGTACGGGGGAATTAGTTGATAATAATGTATGTATCTCTGCAGTCGTCCTCGCGACTTGTAGATCATACGTTTCTTTTGATGACGTGAGCCTTGTAGGCGTCTGAAGAAGCACTGTTTTCATTCTGCTTAAAGTATCTATTCGAATAGAAGTCATTTTCAAATTGGGCCATGCCCTTGCCTCCCTGTCTGGAAAGGAGCTGGGGAACAAAGAACGTCCACAGCACTTGACCTTCGCCGTCGTAGTGACTAGATAAGGAGTCCCGGGCCTAAGACTACAACATCTGCGGTCTACAATAAGAATGTAACTCCCATTATAGAGTCTTTGAAAGAATGGTTCTATTTCAGTTGCAGGTGCGCCTTGCTGGTGACATGAAAGGTTGTATGAATTCCCTTCACAGGCTCCGTGCAAACTAATACCGTTACACAGAAGCGTGCCGCTTAGTGACATAGCACAATTGTTGCCACTAAGAAACACTTTCTGTCCTTTATTACTGACACATGCATGTGAATAGGGCAGGTTCCAAGTTGTTTTAAGGTACCCCTTTCCCAATTTCTCGTACATGCCAGCCTGTATATATTTTTGGCAGTATTGAAACCTGAAGGTTGAGATTGGAATATTTATGATTCCGTGTATTATCCATTCACTGACAGGTCGTTCTGACATTGTCATTGGTAATCTTTCTAGTTTTTCAATGCTCAAGATTGTATAATCAGCACCCTTTTGCGCCATACCGATTTGTCTATCAGTAAGGTTAAAGATTTGGAATAGTGACGTTGTGTTGATTAAACGCCAAGGCACATAGCCTGAACGCAGATTTTGTAACGTCCAGCCAAGCTGTACAATAGAACGCAATTGTGACTGACCATGTTGTAATAACAGTAAGTCTTGCGATAATATATCGATTGCTGAAGACACAATGCTGTCCAATGAAAAAATTCTGGAGGACAGAGTCATTTACCCATTGTCCACTACAGAAAGTGATTTTTCCAAATTTATACGGTCAATTTCCCGTATTCTTTCTGCTGTCTCAATTTGAGTAACCTTCCAGGCCTCATTGTATGCTGCATATACAGAGGCTGCTATGAAACGCTTTTGACGCTGTTTGCGTGGTCCCATTATGAAATCACGCAAGTCAGCACCATCAGTAAGTAAAGTTAGGTGTTGCTTAATTTCAGGCAGTGTGGAAGTTTGTAGCCATTGAAGGCATAATTTGCCCACACTGTAGGTTGTTATTATCCCTGGGTGATGTCTTTGGGGATATCTAGGGTCTGGCCTGGTCATTTTGAAACCCTGTGTTTTATTCAGGAATCTATCTTGACAGTTATTTGTATCTGTGGGCCAGATCAACCATTGTTTCCAATCAGGATGTGTTCTGTTTTGGTTTAATATATGGTTTACGTCTATTTCTTCATCTGTATCAGAGTTATTGCTAAACATTGTTGGCTTTGGAATAGACGGTTTAATTAAATCTTTGATTTTTGCTAAGCCAAGACAGGTGGTTTGTTGAACAGTGTCATTTAAAAATATCATTTGTTCTGGGATCATGCAGGCTCTAAACAAAGCTTCTAAACCCTGTACTTGCCATTCTTTTGTACCCCAAACACTTTTCAAATCAACATTTTTGTCCCAATAATCAAATCCAAATGTATTCATTTTTTCAAAGAATGAATCTGAATATATCAATTTTGTGTTGGTTATCATGGTTTTCATCCCTGTCTTGTTTGACAATTTAAAATAAAATGTTTCAGCATTACTTATGTTAAAACCTGAAAAATATGAATATTTGTCATATACGGTTCTAGAGCTTCCTTTTGGAGGTGTAGCACAATGTTCCCATTGATTATAATTTAAAACATTTCTAGGTTGTGCAGATTTATGTAAAAAATGGTTACCATAATGGTTATAGCAATACATACTATCATAATTTGTAGAACCTTGCAAATAATCATGTTTTGTAAATTTAGCAGACATTACTAAGTCAGACATCATGTTGTTAATGCTTTCGAAGTCCCAATCATCAGCAAATGAAATTGGTTTTGCAAAGTCACTCAAGGAGATCTTGATTTGGTGTGGATATTTCAGGATCTCGACCGGACCATAAATTTCATAGTCAATGTTGTCCCAGGCTACCCCACCAGGTATCGGATTGGCTGTGAAGTTGGCTGAAGAAAGTTCTGAAGAAAGTTCTCTTTTCTCGACGTGTGAAGATGTGTGTGGTTTGAGGATCAAGTTGATGTTCTGACTTGCTGTGTCCATTTTAGCATATTTTCCCTCAATGAAGCGTCCCAAAGTAAATACCATGATGAGCCAAAGTATGAGGATAAATGCACCAAAACCCACCCAAAATTCAATCCATGGAGAAACCAGATATGTTTCTTTCAGTTGTTTCAAAAGTTCCTTCGCTTTGTCTTTAAAGGATTTTGATGATGGCTGTGTCTTTGATTCACTGAAGCCGTCAGAGGAATCATCGAAGTTGATGAAGTAACCGGATGCAGTTCTGTCAATTGTTCCAATTGGTTCAGGATTTTTGTTTTCTGCATTTTCACTTGGTACTTCAGTATAGATTGGTGTGTCTCTGCTAAATGTCTTTATTTGGGTTTTCAGAGGTCTGAGTTCTATTGCATTGTTGCATAGTCCTTCTTGTTCTTCTTTAGGCGTTTCGAATGTGATGAGACTTTTTGTAAGGACCTCTGTGCTGGTAGCAAACCTTGGTGTTCTGCTACTTATTGGGAGTCCACTTGGCCTACTGTTTGTTATCGGCCACGTGTTGTGGTTTTACCAGGTCGAGGGATACAACTCGGTTCTCCTTTTTACCAGCAAGTGGCGGTAGTACAACTGATCTTGTCCCGTTGACAGACAAGACAGGAACTGCTTTTCTGTAGGAAGGCCCAAATTCCTTCTTTACCGCGATCTTCTCCCTGACTAGATCCCCGACTTTTGGAATCCAGACAGGTCTTGCTGGGACAGGTGGTGATTCTTCAGTGGTCGTTGGCTGTTGTTTCAACTGTATGTTGCTCAGGTCTTTTCTTGTTTTGTTTAAGTCCTGCAAAATAGCCAAACGGTCTTTGACATCAAAGCTTTTTTCTTTAACCACTGAAGTCTGACTATCAAGGTCAGAGATTATCATTCTAGTTCCAAATAATAATTCGTACGGACTGAATCCCTTCAGAGAATTTCTTGGCAAGTTATTTAGACTACGTTGGACACTTATTAGATGTTTGACCCACCCAGCTCCCGAACCTAATATCCTTTCCATTATAGATTGCTTTCTGCCTTGGTTTTTTCTTTACACCATCCCGTACCCTCAGGAAGGAAGTGAGAAGATTCCCGCTGGACTGTGCTCATTTGGCCATGTTTCCCCCCAGGCTGGTATGCCTGAGTGAAAACAATGGTCAAACGTAACATGCTCTTAGCGTATATGCCATTTAGACTCGCAAATCTTGTATAATAGTCCGGACGTCAGCCGAGTGCTGGTGATCTACATTATAAGTGGAAACTAGCCTGTATATGTTAATCGCAAGCCATTCTTTTTGCTGGTAATATTATCTGCCTTGATACGACGAGGTATTAAACTGTTTCTCTCCCCACTGCGATCTCTGTTGCAGTTTGGGCAGTTTTTTACAAACATGGTGTAGTGCAGGCTCATGCCTGGCCACCAGTACCGTGATTGTAATTCTTCCAGAGAATCTTTTAATTTAAGGTGTCTGAGACCCTCGCCCATGTGTGCGTCTGCGATTAACAAGCTTCTCCTGTCCATGTTTGGAATCACTCTATCCCCCACTCCAGGGATTCGAGCAAAAGGGACGGAGTTCGCATCGATTATGTATGTATAATTGAGTGGATAGTTGATCGGTAACGCTGAGCAGTCGCCTTTTGATGACGTTTTCACCGCCAGCATTGTTTCACCGTCAATGTATTTTAATGTACGCTTTTTTCGATCTACGGGAGCCGGTTTAGTGGCTGCCGCTGCCGCTGCTTCAGCCAATGAATTCCCCACAACGTGAACGCCATCACGCTGATGACTCAGTGAGTGTGTCACGTGAGTCTTTGGTAGTTCTTTTTTCAAAAGGGCTACTTGTTCCCAGAGCAGTTTCTGCTTTATTGGTGCATCTGTGTCATCTTTGTAACCGTTCTGAATCCATGTCTGCAAATCCTTGTTATATGCTTTGACGCAGTAATATGAATCTGACACTATAAGTGTCGGGAATTCGCGATCCGCATTATCCAGTGCCATTTTTAATGCTATTATTTCAGTTTGTATTTCTGAATTAGTTTCTACTGAGTGTGATTTTGTTAATAGAGGTCTTAGTTTACCTCCCCGCCACACTTCTTTTGTAATCTCACATGTGGGGTTGTATGCTTGTTCTCCCCAAACGGAGGGTTGAGCATGTCCGTCTGTATAGATTACACAGGCGTAATGTCGTAGAGGCAGAATGTCGATTGGCAGAGGATACGTTTTTTCATACTTTAGATTTTTCACTTCTTCTAGTTCTGGATCAAAGTAGTAGTATACTTTGTCCGTTGTGATTGAATTCACCCATTGTATCCATTCCGGATTCAATGTTGTTGTTGGTAAATTACACGGTGTTGTTAATGCCTCAAAGGCTGATTCTGCTGTTCTGACTGATATGTCTACCGTCAGCTATGTCTTTTTCTCTAGCTATTGCGGTTTGAACTGCACGAATGATTTTTTCTGTATTACTGAATTTCTGTTCAGCTTCTGTGTACAAGTGTGATTTGAATGCAATTGGTACCTTTTCTCCTTCATTAGAAGTCAGGTATGTGAATCCGCATCTCCCTGGGATGACTCGAATCACAAGATTGCGTGTGTTATCACGTGTTTCTAATTTTGTTTTAATTAGCATGTCTGTTTGTAAGGATCTCAAAATTTCTGTGTGTGTTTGAGTCCAATTGGATCTTTTAAAGTCTGGTTTAATTAGATCATAAAGGGGTTTGACCCTTTCTGCGTAATTTGCAATGTATGTTCTTCCGAAATTTAGGAAACCTAGAATTGACTGTAGGTTTTTTAGTGTTTTAGGAGCTTGGATTACGGCACATTTCTCTAGGAAATTGTCAGCCAGGCTTTTGCCTTCACTTGATAACTCATATCCTAAGAATAGGACCGTCAGATGGGCAATTCTGGACTTTTTAAAGTTGAATTTGTAACCCTCTGCAGCGAACCCAAGTATTATGGTGTTCACCCTTTTCAAGTGAGTCTCCAAGTCATCATCTGTTAAGTAAATGTCATCGACATAAGATAATGCTTCATCATCATATAGTTGTAGTAATTCTGTTACTCTCGCTGAGAATACCCCCGGGCTGTTCTTGTACCCCTGGGCTAACCGACAGAATTGTTTTTGAGTGCCATTTACTGAGAATGCAGTTAAATATCTGCTCTCTGGTGCTATGTTTTGACAAAAGAATCCATTGGAGATGTCCAAGGTTGTTTTGTATTTTTTGCGCACTATGTTATTCATTAGTGCAGCACTGTGTGAGTTTTGCACTGCAAAAGTTTTGCAACATGTGTTAAGGTGTCGGTAATCCAAAACTAGACGATATGAATTGTCTGGTTTGGAGACCGGAAACAAAGGGTTGTTCATTTGTGAGGTGCAAGTTTCAATCACCCCCTGGTATTCTAGCTGATCTAGTATTTCATTTACTTGTTTTTTAGCTTCTTGCTTAATTGGGTACTGCCTTTGTGCAGTAGGTTGTGATTTTAACTGGATTTTGTGAGGAGGAGAATCCTCATCCCATCCTACATGATTTTTATATAAAGCAGGTGCTAGAGCCACTGCCCACTTTCTAGCAAGTGTATAGTTTTTTATGAATCAGGATATGATTCGAGAAGGCAGGCATAATTACTTCTTCGCCATGAGGGCACTCCCTGACAAACTCTGGTGGCCAGTCTTTTTCAGCTAGAAGGATATCATAGCCCTTGGAGAGATTATCCCAAAATAGTCCCCTTATTTTCCTAGTCTTATCTCCCTCTATACGTAATGTTATCTCGTATATCTTGTGGGGCTTGCTAACTCTGGTGTCTGCAGTTTCCACTTGAAGGTATTCATTCGTGTCCACTGTCTCCAGATGATTCATAAGGACTTTGCGAGCTATGCTCACCTCTGCTGCGCTGTCTAGCATTTTCTGAGCCCATTCTCCGTTTTTCAGTTGTGTCCTCAGTATTCTCGGCATTTTTAACTACCTTGATACTGGCTACCTTCTTTTTTGGAAATTGTAATTTCTTTTTTAGCTGAGCAGGTTCCTTGTCTTTGGACTTGGCGTGCTCTTCTGATCGTCCTCTTCTTTCCGATTTCTGCGAGGAAGTCTGAAAAGATTGAGAGGGACGTGTATCAATGTCTTGATATCTATCAGGTTTTTTAATATTATCCCTATTTCTAAGGTTATATCTATTCCCAGAGGGGTCACTCTGCGGTGACCTCTGTCTTTGGTTTGGAGATTTCTCTCTTCGCCTGGGAGACCTCCCTCGGGACTGGAATTTCTTTTCTTTAGGATTGGATTGTTTGTTTCCATCCCAGTTCTTTTTTGGTGAATTATTATTAAAAAATATTTTTTCTGGACTTGTAGTCAGTTGCGGTTTTACTGGTATTCCACCTAGACTATCTCTGCCTAGTTCTTCATAGGATTTTTCTATGATTCTGGCAATTTCAGCTGGTTGGTCTGCTATATCTGTCTCTTTTAACCTCTGGCGGATCGCCACGTTTGCTGCCTCACCTTTTATGTTGGCTAATAATATAGCCGAGACCTGCTTGAAGTCTTTTAGTAATTTCATACCAAGAGTTAAAGCAGGTTCTGGACCGTATTCATCTTGAATTTGTTTTAGCACATCTGGTATTACCGAAATGGATGGAACACCGTGCGTTTTTGTGTAGATGGAAGCAAAGACTGTACCCCAAGTGTCACAGTCCTCAATGTGTGGTGCGATTCCCATTGGGAGACATATAGTCAGAATCCTGTGTTTTTCTAATGGGGTGGTGTCAGGAAACACCGCCTCTATTTGGGTGATTTTCTGTGCCAACCAGAATGGTATCTGTTCCCGTTTAGCTGGAACTTTACCTAGGCAGGATTGGATGTTCTGTGGTGTAATTTTATTTGTGTTCCCCTGGTGAGGGGTCAGCTGTGGAAGTTTAATCGCTGGCTGAATTGTTGAAGTCCGCATTACATACTGGACTAATTGTCTATGAATTTTTAGTAATTGTTTTAGCTGTATTAACAGCTCAGCTGCAGGCATCCTATCGATGTCTGGATGTGGTGTGTATCCGGCTAAGACCGGCCACGTTGCTCCTGGTCTACCTAAAGGACCGAGCCTTGTAAAGTGATTGTTATGTATTAGGGCGCCATCAAATAAGAGCAAATGCTCTTGGAATTTGAGTGGTACTTCCACCTCCTCGAAAGGAGTGTACGTTTCAGGAGGTTCCTCTACTTTGTAATAGTGGAAGTACTTTGTTACAGCATTTGCTGCTGGAAAATGTATCCATGAATAGTATACCTCTGTCTGCCGATATTCGTGTGCCTCGATTACGAATATGACTGTGCCACCTCTAGGTGTCAGTCCATTTTCTATAAGTTTTAAGGTTATAGATCTCCTTTTAATGACCGGAATGAGTGTTATATTCGGGTCTGCTGCTTGCATGGTAGCATCAGCATCTGCGAGTTCAGTTGCTAATCTAACTGCCTCTCTTTCATCATCACTCTCTGCCATTTTACAGACAGGATGGTATTATGTTTGTTTGCAGATCAGGTTTCTTTATGGAAACAGAGATTAGGGGCCCGATGTAGGTAAATCCCATTTACCGATTTTGAAATACCGAATCCTACCGATTCGGTATTCAAAAATCGGTAAATGGGATGTAGGTCCCAACATCTGGATTCGTTACCGAATCCTTAACAATTCTTAAATTACCGATTTGGTAAATACCGAATCGGTAATGCCCATTCATTCCTATGGGCTTTGAAGCCCATAGGAATGATTAGGCATTACCGATTCGGTATTTACCAAATCGGTAATTAAAGAATTCACAAGGGTGCAGGGGGTGTCACTTTGACACCCTCTAGCACCCCCAAAACGGCCATGTGTGCAATGTGGCACACAGACATGCCCTAAGGGCACGTCTGTCTGTCACATGGCACATGTGTACATGCACAGATGTGCATGTACACAGGAATCGGTTTTTTACCATGGATTTGTATTCCATGGTAAAATACCGATTCTGTAAGCCATGTGCTGCCGGAACATAGGCTACCTACATTGCATTTTCGGTAATTTTACCGAATCGTTATCATTACCGAATCGGTAAATATTACCGACTCGGTAATATTTACCGATTCGGTAATGATAACGATTCGGTAAAATTACCGAAAATGTGCCCCTACATCTCCATAGCCCTTTACCGATCGGAAACGGCCGAAAATCGGTATTTTCGGCCGATTCCGATCGGTAAAGGGCTACCTACATCGGGCATTAGATGCACAATATTTTGGGACTGTTTTTATCCTTCAACGTTGACTATACCAAGAACCATACATAGGAGTTCCCTCCTGCGAGGTTTTGGAGGATATTACCTTTCACCCACTCCAGACGTCTTTGGAGTATAATGGGAAAAGGGGTCTGAGAGAGAAAGCACGACTGAGTTACTCTAAATGTCTTACGTTAGTTTTATCGCCCTTTCCAAACGCGTTGGGCGCCATGTAGTGTAGCTCCTATTTTCCCAATAGGCTCTGCGCATTGGAATAATACCTACAGCAGTAAAGGCCTAGACCAGACGTTAACTAGGTCTACTACTGTCGATACTAGACTTAATTTTTGGGTTTGCCAGCATAGCTCAGAGTTCGCTAGAAACTTTCTCGAATGTTCAGGAAAGAATTAACTCCCCTGATTAGACAAGAAGGGATTTAGTTTCTGACAACCATAGAACATGGCAACTTTGCTCTCCCCTAATCAAGAGTCAATCTCGAGAGTCGTGTGAGCACAAGGCAATTATTTTACTCAGTCAGTACGTGCATTCTTAGTCTCATCAGATTGTAGAGAAAAGGAAGAGACGGGCGTGTTCAATAAAAAGGTGTTATTTATTGATCAGTCTCTTTTCTCGTACAAGAGAAATGGATCGATATTATTGCAATACTTATAGTTAAGTAAAGTGCATACATTAAAAGCAATAGTATAAAATAATACTGTAAAAACATTGATATGGTTTCTGAGCCATATGATGTTTAAAATGATTAAAATATATTTACATACACATATACATTTGACTAAACATACTCAACTGGTGTTTCTAAATACGCCTACCCCGTGTACCTGACCTAAGTCTAATGCGTGGGCGGGAATAGAAAGTTACAGTTTAAGTTAAGTTTGTTTTTGCCAAGTGAATAACTAAAGAATTCTCTGTGAGGCGTTATTCAGTTCTGTACCTGGAAGTTAGGATGAATGAGGAATGGTATCTCTTTCTCTGCTCTCGATATTCCAGGCTGCCTGCGAGGGCTGCCCAGAAACGCCGGTGCTGGGTCTCTCGGCTTGAGATAGCAGCGCGTCTCTTAGCGCGTCAGGAAGGCGGGGCTGCGCCAGCGGGGTCTGCTTCTGCTCTCGGCTTCGGCAAGTATGGCTGCTCCGTCTTGTCACCACGCGTGTGTTTGCATAGGGCAAGATCGGCAATATTTATACCTTAAAGGTGCCGAGATTGACGTAAGGATGGACATAGATACGTCAATAAAGATGTCATACGACTTGCTCGTTAGCACATTCTTTTACTGAAGTTCTCTGTGAAATCAAAACAATGGCCGCACGGATTTTCCAGGTTGTCATAGGTTTGATTTGTTATGAGAACGTCGTATGCCTTATCAGGGGCTGGAGGAATGTCGCTTGTCTAATCAGATCTCAAGCGTTATGACCTAATCAGATAACACGTTCCTGTGCCGTAGTGTGACTGCGTCAGATAACGGTATCTGCATCATGGGGGCTGTTCTTGCCTCATGGGCTGACTGTTAGTTAACTTGATAGTTAGTTTAACCAGAATAGGGTCAGGAATAGGGGGATCGATTCAGAACCTATAGGAATACATGACAGCACAAACAACAACGAGTACGTATTTCAAATTGTTGCACCTCTCCATGTGGATGAAATCTAGCTGCAAAACCTCGAACGGATACGTTGGAGGCGCAAAATGACCAGCTGGAGTTGGGGTTCCCCTACCAGGATTGTATTTCAGACACACCATGCAATTCTTGACCACATTCTCTGCACACTTAGGGATTCCAGCATTTTGCCATACTGGAGCCAGCAATTTACAAATCCCTTTCACACTGATGTGAGCCATTCCATGGGCCATTGTAACTACTGCAAGCACATACGCATCGGGTAACAACCATCGCTGATGCTCTGACAATTCAACCCAACAACCATTTGCATCCAATTTACCCGTACTCTCTCTCCACACACTCAACTCTTTCTCTGTAGCTTTAGCTTGAATAGACTTCACGCTCTCTATCGTATCACACATTCCAATGTCATCAACCCATCTCGCAGGGCCTGCAACATACATTCGGCTCATCACATCCCTTGCTGTTTCTTTCGCGACTTCATCAGCAAATGCATTACCACGACCAACATCATCAGTAACCTTCTTATGTGCACTGCATTTCACAATCGCGACTTGCAACGGCAAGGTAAGTGACTCAAGAAGCTCATTCACCAACTGACCATGCTGTATCTTGGCTCCATGCGAAGTCAGAAACCCACGTTCTTTCCACAATCGTCCAAAACTATGAGCCACACCAAATGCATACTGGCTGTCGGTATATATGGTCACTTTCATTCCTTTTGACAACACACACGCTCTTGTAAGTGCAATCAACTCTGCTGCTTGAGCTGAATTATGTGGGATACGTGCAGTTTCAACAATCGTATGCAAAGTCGTAACAGCATATGCTGCAGTCGTATTACCATTAGGAAGCTTGAAGCATGACCATCCACCCATAAGGTACCATCACACTCCACAAGAGGAGTGTCCTTGAGATCTACTCTCCCTTTCGTCTCTTCTTCTGTCTTAAGAAAGCAATCATGCTGTTCAGAAACATCTGTTTCTGCTACAATCGGCAGCAACGTAGCTGGATTCAATGTGTTGCATCTCTTTATGTGCACATGACTCGCTAAAAGTGTCAACTCGTAACCTGACAATCGAGCACTAGTTAAGTGCTGTGTCTTGGTCCTGTTTAACAAAGTGTCCACTGCATGTGGAACCATTACAATCAGCATATTATTCATCACTAAACCAGCAGACTGGCGAATAGAAACTGCTGCTGCCGCTGTGGCTCTCAAGCAACTCGGCAATGCTCTAGCTAACGGATCTAAAGTCGACGAAAAATACGCGCATGGACGTTGCTTGTCCCCAAAAGACTGTGTCAACACTGACAATGCACAACCTTCTTTCTCATGGACATACAGTGTAAAAGGCTTACTGTAGTCGGGGGTACCCAACACAGGAGCCGAACACAATGCGTCACGCAATTCGGAAAAACTTTTCTGACAATCTTCAGACCATGGGAGGGGATTCGGTGTATCTTTACAAGTCAATGCTACCAAAGGTTTGGCCAGCAAAGAAAAATTCGGTATCCATTGTCTGCAATAGGACGTAATGCCCAAGAAAGCGCGTACTTCTCTCTGTGTTTTCTGGGGTCAGTTTCCTTCCCTCCTTCGATAAGAGATGGCCTAAGTAGGTCACTTCTTGTCGACAATATTGCAATTTCAAAAGGGACACTTTGTGAGGCAAATCAGACAAATGACGCAACAATGACAATGTTGCTTCTTTACAAATCTCCTCAGTATCTGCAGCAACTAGCAAATCGTCAACATTCTGAATAAGTGTAGCACCATCAGGTAAAACAATCGTATCAAGCTGTGTTTTTAAAGCCTAGCTATATATTGATGGACTTTCACAGTAGCCCTAGCGCGTTTGAAGCGGAAGCTTCGACCTCCGAAACTGAAGCCGAAAATATTGCTACTCTCTTTGGCAATCGGGATGCTGAAGAAGGCATTCTTCAAGTCAATCACCGAGAACCAAGTCGCGGAAGATGGAATCATAGTTAATAGGGCAGTGATGTCAGGGACAACTGGAAATTGTGGCACAACGATTTTGTTCACCTCTCTAAGATCAATCACAAACCTGTAAACAGGTGGCTGAGAAGGGTCAGTACGCTTCAAAACAGGCAAAACAGGACTATTGCAAACGTTGCCTCTTGTCTTTTCAATTACATCTTTTTCAATCAAATCATAAATGATCGCTAGCAACGCTTTCTCACCTTCACTAGAGATCTTGTATTGGGAATACGTGGCATTTTAACATTGGCTTTCAATGTGCCAACATATGGCGGTATTTCCAAAAGACCCACATCATTAGGACCAGTAGCCCAAAGAATATCAGGAAGAAGCGACAATTCTGTTGGGATTTTGTCCTTCGACAAATACATTTGGGAAACCACTTTCTTGCCCAGTGTAAGTTGTACTCCCGAAGGAGAACAATACAATGTTGCATACAATCTTTTCAACAGATCCAATCCTAACAAGTTTTCACCACAACCTGTCGTCAGAATAAGGGGTGCTTCAAATTCACAAGGTCCAACAGAAAGGGACATAGGACTAGAAATCGGGTTCCTAACCGGGGCGCCAGAAAAACCTACTGCAACATTCATTTCGCCAGACAAAGGTGCGCCAGGGAGTTTAGAGTGCATAATAGAACTCTTTGTAGCACCAGTATACAATAGAAAAGGCTCTGACACACCTGATGTAATCACCTCAACATATGGTCCACACTGAACTACTGGGACTGAAATAACTCCCTCTCTTTGTCTATGGCTGTCCTAGCAATCATTACCTCCCATATTCTCATCTTCTGCATAGTAATCATCAGCATAGTACTGAGGCGTCCTGCCGGACGCGTTATTTTGCTGATCAAAACTATTCATCGAATTCTGTGGCAGAAAAGAACGCGCGTTCTGGGGGAAATTTCCACATCCTCTACCTCTAGACGCTTGTGGAGTACCTCGACATCGTGCGCTAGAAACACCATTCATACGCTGTAACAAAGCAGGGCAGCTACTTTTAAAATGACCCTCCTCTTTACAATATGCACATTGATTAGGGCCTACAGGAAAACGTGGTTGAGAAAACTCAACCCTTTGCGGGTTTCTCTGAAACTGCTGGGGTTGCGGATAATCACACTGGTTACTACGAGGCGGATACGCCTGTTGTAAAAGAACCTTCGTCTTCAATTCTTTCGTTTTCTTGTCTGCTCTATCTTTTTCATCCTTATCTCTATTTTCATAATACTGCGCCGTAGCCAATATCTGTGCTGAAGAGGAAACGGCCCAAGAACTCTCTGAATCTTTCAATTTCTTACACAACTCGGGAAGCAAATTATGTACGAACTTGTCAACGAACAACCGTTGACCACCTTCTGTAGTCATGTCTTGACCACTGTGGTCGATAAACGTCTCTTCAAACCTGGTGAAGAAATCGGACACGGTTTCCTCTTTCTTCTGCTTACATGCAGACAATTTATCCCAATTTACACGCATCGCAGGCATTAAAGTCTTCATATAAGTAACGATCTTGCCAGGAAGTTCTGCAACTAAAGGCTCGGGTTTAGCACCACCAACTTGTCGGCCATCTGCAGCAGCAATATTAACCCAGGTATCACCTAACTCTTGCGCATGATCAGTATGACGAATCAATCCCCATAAAGGCTGTGGAACCACATTTCCAAATAACATGTCTATATCAGCTAGATTCATAACACATGAGTGTGCAGTCTGAGATAGTTCCTTATAATACCCTGCAGGATTTTTACAGGGGTCAGGTAAAGTCTGCTTAAGGGCTAATACATCAGCTCGCTTCCAAGGAACATGTACGAAAACATGCTGAAAATGAGCCGGCACAGCATCGACGTGATTAGCGACATCAGCTGCAACGGCATCCTTCCATACCGGAGGGACCTCTCTCATTGGACATTGTCTCGCTTTCCTCCTAACAGAGGAATCATGCTCAAACAATGACCGAGAAACACCCTCACTCCTAAACGACAACAACGTCGCAACTGCTTTTTCAACATCAGAACCCACAATTGTGCCTTTTGCAAACTCGTACCGTACACGACACAGCTCAGGTGGATTGCATTTTAAATAATTTTCCTCCAATTCCTCACAAAGGAAAACACACATTTTCTCGAAAACGTATCTCTGCTTTGGTGCTTCCCACTGATGGAAGACATCCATAACAGAATCTAGCTCATATCTTGTAGGGTCAGTAACCCATTTGTGTGCCAGATAATTCAATGTTTCCCGCTCTCTGGAGTCGGGCATTTGACTACGCAGCTGTTTGTGTGTTGAAACAGGGGTCATACTTGTTGCCCCAAAAAGAGGATACAGAAGACTAGCAACTGTATCAGTCATTCTTTGCCGAACAGAAGGAGAAGTTGACGAAAGAACAGGAGGAAAAGCAGAGTGAGGCAAAGCAGACGCAGATGCAGACGCAGTATCAGGAGGAATATCAGAAGAGGTAGTCAATGCAGTAGGCAAAGTTGTAGGGAGTAAAGGCAGAGCAGGTAGCAAAGTCGGCGGCCCTTGAGGAGGCTGCGCCGTAGAAGTAGGAGCCAACTGAAGAGGAGCTGGCGGTTGTGGAAGAACCTGGGGTACAACAACCGGAGGTTGCACAACTAAAGGTTGCGGAGGTGCAGTAGCACTCTGCGCATAGGGGGGTGGCAAATTCAATAAGTGAGACATTAAAGGATCTTTCTCAAATTCTTTTGCTGCATCTTGCTGAAGAGGCGGCAAAACTGGGTAACATTTATCGATCGCCATTTTACGTTGCCTGTGCAACTGCTCACTCGCTTGTTCTTCTTCGTTATCTTTATACTGCATGGCAGCTTGCATTATCGAGATACCCTTTTCTCTTTTATTTTTCTTTGCTAATTTAATTTCTTTCTGTTTGGCTTCTTTTCGCCATAGGCGGAAAGAGTCAAACATCGCCGGCCGGGCTTTCTTCTTAAAGAGTCTAACCTCTAGATTATCTAATATCTCTGTGTCAAAACTACCATATTGGGGCCATTTTAAAACACCATCCTTCCTGGTGTATCGGATCCATACTTATATGTGATGGGGCCCACGCCGTGCTTCACATAGAGCTCATAGGTTGGAGTTCCAATCGGAGGAGCTTATTTTCAGTTTGTCCAGCCCACAATCAATTACCCGGCAAGGCCCAACATTTTTCATCAGATATCGACGGACCCCTAATAAAATCGGGCACCTCCTCCTCGTAAAGCAGGTCATAAAGTAAGAAACAGAGACAGGTGTGTGTAAGATTAGGCGTGGTTTGTGTGCGATGAAGGGTTTATGGTATGCCGTGCCTTGATCTAATCTTGATCGGCCACTGGGAAAGGAACTGGCCGAACAGTTTTGGCTTTGGGCAGTGGAGTCAGCTTGCCCAGGTCACTTAGAAGTCAGCTAAAGGTGTACGTGTCTCAAAAGACTTATTCGGCCTTAGTCATAGGCCTATGTGAGGGCAACCACAAAATGGCTGATATACACAAAATGGAACACGAGGGTTCAGAACGGAATCCCTGATTCAAGGGTGATCTCATCACTCGAATACGCCGAAAATGCTTGTATATAGTATACTCGTCATTCTCGGTCCACTGATACAAAATCGTCATGATACGACGAGGTTTATGACACGGGTCAGAATTTTCAGTACTACACGCACAGGTCTATCACCCAAGAGAAGTTCCATGTGTCTATGTAAAGTATATAGGATACTTTGTTAACGTCTCCTTTTGCATATTATTCACAGGGCATGGTTTACACATTTCTCATTCCCCCACCCCATCCCTGTGAAGTGTAGAATTAGGTCTTCCTGGTCCAGATGAAATGCCATGATCCATTATGGACTGTAACAGGCATGAAACATGCTGACCTTACTACGCACTACTTCTGCAGCTATATAGATCATTATATCTATTTTATTCTCACTTCACGCTTTTAACCTTGACAAAGGGACCCGAGTATTAAAACTAAGCATGGGCGTAAAATCCGTTCCGCTCGCGGATTTTTCGGATTTTCGGCAAATTCGCAATCCGCGAACTCTCGCGAATTTGTCGAAAATCCGTGAATTCGCTCGCGGCGGATTTTTTGCTTGGTGATACAATATTGCGGCGCGCGGCGTGGTGCACGGCGTTCACTTTCCGTCATTAAGCGTTTGCCGAGTTGTTTTTCTCGATCATATTTTGCCAGTGCTGCGCCATTTTGGATCTTGCTGCGGGATCCCGCGGGAGTTTGGCGCCCGCGAATACGTAATCGCGGCTTGCCACCTTGCACAGCACGCCTCGCGAGAGTTCGCAATTGCGAACACGTAGTTGCGGCGGACAGGAACAATCTCGCACTCGCGAAATAGAGATTTTGCAATTCTGCACAAGAAATCCACCAGCAAACAGGATAAACCTTCAGAAAATGATGATTTTTATCAGAATCACTCCTCAGGTCGACATTTGCATGGCCTTTTTTTTTGCAAGGAGTCCATTTTTGGGGGGGGGGAAGGAAGTGCCCCACAGTCTCCAACTTCCTGTTCCTGTCCAGCAGGCTCCTCCCAGTGCTTTCTTCATGTGCTGGTCACTTTCATTTGGACCTTGACCTGGAAGGATTACTTTTTGTGGGTGCTGCTGGATATTTGGATTTGAGGCCTTTTTGACTTTCTTTGGATCACTTTTGGATTAGAAATCAACTTTCACAAGTAAGTTTGTTTGGGGCATTACAGTTGCTGCAACTACAATTTTGGAACTTTTTCAGAGCATTAAATAAAATATATTGTGGGTAGCCACAGTATCCAGTAGGACCAGGGTTGGTTATGGGTGCATGATACAACTGTTTTGTTGAATTTAAACACCATTGAGGCCATGGATGGGCTGGGATTGTGCTGATTTTTGTTGTTTTTGTCGTTTTTTTGGGGCTGCTGGTGGGGCCCTTTGCCCAGGGGTGGTGAGTGTTGCATGGGCCTAGTCTTTCTGTGGGGTGTCTTCTTGAATTTAAACATCATTGAGGCCATGGATGGGCTGGGATTGTGTTGATTTTTGTGTTTTTTGTCATTTTTTTGGGGCTGCTGGTGTGGCCTTTTGCCCAGGGGTAGTGGTGCATGGACTGAGTGTGCCTGTGGTGTGGTCTCACTCTCTTTAATGTAAACATCCTGGATGGCATTGGATTGTGGTGATTTGTGGGTGTTTTTCTGTTTTTTGGGGTGTACTGTTGATGTGGACTGGCCATGTGGGTGGTGGTGGTGGTGGCCATCTTGAGTGCTGGCTGGTACAGGCAACATGTGGTTGGGGTGCAAGGGGCCATTTTGAAGAGAGGCAGTGTCTGAGGCCTGCACTTATTTTGCCTACTTTTCATCCATTATGCCCAGGGGTAGTGAGTGTTGCATGGGCCTAGTCTTTCTGTGGGGTGTCTTCTTGAATTTAAACATCATTGAGGCCATAGATGGGCTGGGATTGTGCTGATTTTTGTGTTTTTTGTCGTTTTTTGGGGCTGCAGGTGTGGCCTTTTGCCCAGGGGTAGTGGTGCATGGACTGAGTGTGCCTGTGGTGTGGTCTCACTCTCTTTAATGTAAACATCCTGGATGGCATTGGATTGTGGTGATTTTTTGGGTGTTTTTCTGTTTTTTTGGGGTGTACTGTTGATGTGGACTGGCCATGTGGGTGGTGGTGGTGGTGGCCATCTTGAGTGCTGGCTGGTACAGGCAACATGTGCTTGGGGTGCAAGGGGCCATTTTGAAGAGAGGCAGTGTCTGAGGCCTGCTCTTATTTTGCCTACTTCTCATCCATTATGCCCAGGGGTAGTGAGTGTTGCATGGGCCTAGTCTTTCTGTGGGGTGTCTTCTTGAATTTAAACATCATTGAGGCCATGGATGGGCTGGGATTGTGCTGATTTTTGTGTTTTTTGTCGTTTCTTTGGGGCTGCAGGTGTGGCCTTTTGCCCAGGGGTAGTGGTGCATGGACTGAGTGTGCCTGTGGTGTGGCCTCACTCTCTTTAATGTAAACATCCTGGATGGCATTGGATTGTGGTGATTTTTTGGGTGTTTTTCTGTTTTTTTGGGGTGTACTGTTGATGTGGACTGGCCATGTGGGTGGTGGTGGTGGTGGCCATCTTGAGTGCTGGCTGGTACAGGCAACATTTGCTTGGGGTGCAAGGGGCCATTTTGAAGAGAGGCAGTGTCTGAGGCCTGCACTTATTTTGCCTACTTTTCATCCATTATGCCCAGGGGTAGTGAGTGTTGCATGGGCCTAGTCTTTCTGTGGGGTGTCTTCTTGAATTTAAACACCATTGAGGCCATGGATGGGCTGGGATTGTGCTGAATTTTGTGGTTTTTGTCGTTTTTTGGGGCTGCTGGTGGGGCCCTTTGCCCAGGGGTGGTGAGTGTTGCATGGGCCTAGTCTTTCTGTGGGGTGTCTTGTTGAATTTAAACACCATTGAGGCCATGGATGGGCTGGGATTGTGCTGCTTTTTGTGTTTTTTTGTCGGTTTTTTGGGGCTGCTGGTGTGGGCTTTTGCCCAGGAGTAGTGGTGCATGGACTGAGTGTGCCTGTCGTGTGGTCTCACTCTCTTTAATGTAAACATCCTGGATGGCATTGGATTGTGGTGATTTTTGGGTGTTTTTCTGTTTTTTTGGGGTGTACTGTTGATGTGGACTGGCCATGTGGGTGGTGGTGGTGGTGGCCATCTTGAGTGCTGGCTGGTACAGGCAACATGTGCTTGGGGTGCAAGGGGCCATTTTGAAGAGAGGCAGTGTCTGAGGCCTGCACTTATTTTGCCTACTTTTCATCCATTATCCCCAGGGGTAGTGAGTGTTGCATGGGCCTAGTCTTTCTGTGGGGTGTCTTCTTGAATTTAAACACCATTGAGGCCATGGATGGGCTGGGATTGTACTGAATTTTGTGGTTTTTGTCGTTTTTTGGAGCTGCTGGTGGGGCCCTTTGCCCAGGGGTGGTGAGTGTTGCATGGGCCTAGTCTTTCTGTGGGGTGTCCTCTTGAATTTAAACACCATTGAGGCCATGGATGGGCTGGGATTGTGCTGTTTTTTGTGTTTTTTGTCGTTTTTTTGGGGCTGCTGGTGTGGCTTTTTGCCCAGGGGTAGTGGTGCATGGACTGAGTGTGCCTTTGGGGTCTCACTCTCCTTAATGTAAACATCCTAGATGGCATTGGATTGTGGTGATTTTTGGGTGTTTTTTGGTTTTTTTGGGGTGTACTGTTGATGTGGACTGGCCATGTGGGTGGTGGTGGTGGCCATCTTGAGTGCTGGCTGGTACAGGCAACATGTGCTTGGGGTGCAAGGGGCCATTTTGAAGAGAGGCAGTGTCTGAGGCCTGCACTTATTTTGCCTACTTTTCATCCATTATGCCCAGGGGTAGTGAGTGTTGCATGGGCCTAGTCTTTCTGTGGGGTGTCTTGAATGTAAACATCATGGATGGCATGGGATTGTGCTGTTTTTTCTGTGTTTTTCGATTTTTTGGGGTGTATAACTGAACTGATGTTCCTCTGTCTTCCATTGCTTTTAGGTGCACAAGACTCAAGAGAACCACCAGTGCCAGGAAGAAGTCCTGCAGCGGTGTGTGTGTGCAGCATAACGTGCAGCATAATGTCCCTCAATCAACACAGGTTGTTGTAACTCATCTGACGAGTGTTGAACAACCACAGCCGCAACAAAAACCACATGTGCAAGTACAAGCCCAAGTACATGTGGAAGGAGAGGCAGCGCAAGGAGATGCGCAAGCAGAGGTGCATGGAGGGTCACAAGTGCCCACAATAGTTGTTCCTCCCGAAGTAGGGGCACATCAGGAAATCGACAATCAAGGCGAGGTATCATTTGAGGAAGACACTCCTCCTGATGATCATTCATTGTCTCCCACACCCCTAGCAAGGAAGAGATCAAGGGTGGTGTCTACATCTTCTTCAAGCACACCTCCTTCTGATGATACGGATCAAAATTGGGAACCAGCACCACTGCCGTCTGAGAGTGAGGCACATGATCTGACAAAGGTAGTTAAGCGTAAAAGGAAGCTCGTCCAAAGTCTCAGAGTTATGGAGTGTGATGATGAGGCTCAACAAGAAGTGGCGGATACTGCTGCTGATGAAGACTCTGACAACGACGACCCAGTCATCATAAAGGTCACTGCAGCCCCAGCGGGCATGCAGCAAACAGACATTTTGACCCTAGCCCGAAAAGCTGCTGAGCGTGATGATGATGATGTTGTAGACGAGGAGGCAGTGGAAACACCACAATCATTGGAGTTAAGTACACCAACTCGTACCGCTTCCATATTTCTTTCTCACAAGAAGGGACCTCCATCCACCTCGACCTTAATTAGTGGCGGTGAAAGTGCACAACGTATAAAAGTTGGGCAATCCAGATCCTCCACTTCATCTGGCATTAGCAGCATGACCACCACCACCAGTATCGCCGCCTCCTCCAGGCCCCACAGACAGTTCAAGTCCCCAGTTTGGGACTTCTTTACTGTTTGGCCAAAAAGGGAAAAGTTCGCCATTTGTACCCTTTGTAAGCTTGCAGTTAGTCGTGGTAAGTCAGGTAACAACTATGGTACCGGAGGCCAGAGAGGTCATCTTGAGAGACAGCACACTGTCCAATGGTTTGCGCACCTAAAGGCGATCAAGGAAGCCCGAATTGGAAGTCAAAAAAACGTTGATGTTTCATCTGATGATGACAAGGAGGAAGAAGACGTGTCAAACACTTCACTTACACCCAGTACCCCTGTCAGCAGCACACCCCATGTGAGGCACACTAAGAGTGTTGTAGCGAGTGAGACACCAACGCGAAAAAGTTCACCAGCGAGCATAATTGGGTCAAAGAAGTCATTATCATCCCGTAAATGCTTGGTCCAGGGCAACATTAGAACCATGTTTTGTTCAGACGCGCCATATGAACGCAACCACCCACTGACGCGTCTGTATAACACTAAGCTGGCTAAAATGCTAGCTGTGGACCTTCTCCCTTTTTCTTTTGTAGAAGCGGTAGGTTTTCTAGAATTAGTGGCAGCGCTCTGCCCTATATGGAAGGTTCCTAGCCGGTTCTATTTTGCCAGAGTTGCGGTTCCAGCACTACATGAAGATGTGCTGGAGGTGATTGGGGCAGCTTTGCAGAAGAGTGCTGTTCACACTATACATCTGACAACAGACATGTGGACCAGTGGCGCAGGCGCTGATTACATGTGCATCACTGCACACTGGGTCTCTTTTTCAGGGGTTAAAGCAAAGCTAAACGTAGGTGTGGACCCGGACCAAGTTTTTAAAGCTGCTCGGAAACATGCAACACTAGCCATGTTTGGCTTGGAGAAAAGTCACACAGCACGAAACATTTTGGACGAGTTTAACAAAAAGGTCTTTCACTGGCTGTCCCCAAAAAAACGCCAGATTGGTTATGTTTCCACGGATAATGGCGCCAATGTAGTTAAGGCCATGGCGCTGGGTGACTATTTCAGAGTGCCGTGTTTGGCGCACTGTATCAACCTGGTAGTTCAAAAATTCTTGAGTGATAAAGACAGTCCAGCGTGCGAGGTAATGGCCACCTGCCGAAAAATGTGCAACCATTTCAGCCATTCTTTTAAGGCCCGGAAGCATCTGAGGAGCCTGCTACATGAACGTCGAATGCCAGTGAAAGCACTCATCCAGGAGGTGGCAACACGTTGGAATTCAACCTTCTACATGCTTGAGCGTCTGTATGAGCAGTATACGGTACTCGATCACTATTTCTTAACACTGGGTACAGCTCAGAAGGACCTGAGGATGGATGCGGCGCACTGGGAAATAGTTAAAAGCCTGACAGAAATGCTTCGTCCTTTTGAGGTCTTCACGCGTGCAGTCAGCAAGGAGGACTTTAATTTGGGAAAAGCTATCCCATTGTTGTGCATGCTGGAGCACCAACTGAAGGCGGTGTCTTCTGAGTTAGAAAAAGATGAAAAAAACAAAGACCCTTTTGTTTTGTCGGAGAAATTATTAGAGCGCCTACGTGGTGATGAACTTCTTAAAATGATCAACTCAGAAAAGCATTACATTTGTGCTACTATTCTGGATCCACGCTACAAAAAGGCGCTGGCAGGCCAAGCATTCTTTCCTTTTGCTGATGAAGATGTTAAAAAGTACAAACGTTGGCTAGCCTGGTCAGCCAAGAGGTTTGAAAAAGAACGGCAGGATATTGAAGGAGAAGGCAGTACATCAGCATCAGCATCAGCAGGCCATCCCCAGTCAAAAGAATCCACTTCTGCACCTGTGGCTGTGGCACAAGTGACCTCTCAGCCGTTAAAGACACCGGCAACCGGATCATCTGCACCACACACAAGAGTAACATTGGCTGCTGAAGAGGATTGGCTATCTTGGCTTGGGTATGGTTCTCGAAAAAAGGTCACAGGCACAGCAAAAAGTAAGCAAAGTGGAGGAACCGTTGAGGACCTTGAGTCGATGGTGCAGGACTATCTGAATGACTCAACAGAGGTCTTTCTTAATGATGAGCCATTGGAGTATTGGCATGGGAAAAAACAATTGTGGCCACAGCTCTCCAACCTGGCTATAAACTACTTGTCTTGCCCACTCGCAAGTGTGTCTTCTGAACATGTTTTCAGTGCTGCTGGTGGCATTGTAACTCCCAAACGGAGCCGCCTCTCGCCCAAAAATGTGGAGAGGCTAACAATGATCAAGATGAATCAGCACCTCATACCACCAGATTACAAAGTACGAGAAAGCACGCCGCATGAAGACGAGGAGGACAGCAACGTAGATGAGGGAATTTGTTCTCTGTTCGGTGACGCTGACCTCATCCTGCCTGAATTCGCAGAGTATGATGACGAACTCTTATTCTTATTCCCTGACACCGAGCCCTGAAAATGAGACAATGAATCAATAACTTTCTTTTTCGTCCTTATTCACTTTTATTCCTGTGTGTCTGTCTTTCTTTGTTTTGCACAGTTAATTTAATTCAAACTTTAATCACCTAATCACAAAAACAAGCCCATCAGCAGAACTGTCTTCACTTGTTTGTTTATTGATTTGAAGGTGCCGCAGTCTACATTCCTCAGGTTCACACAAGTTCAGAAGAACATGCTCCTCTATCCTCCTCCTCCAGACTCCTATTTCCCTCAAAGCAGAGGGCTGGATTACGCCCAATGAAGAAAGACTCAGCACTTGTGGAGGTGTTCTACTTCTTTGCGGGTGAGTTGACGGCTCTGGGCCCATTGCTGTGAAGCTCTAATAACGGATAAAAGTGTTTTGTACCAAATATGAGGCGGAAATTTCTTGCAGTTTTTGCTGACTTGCTTGCCTTTGAGGTGCTCTTTGGCGGGGTTCTGGGTGTTTGTGGGTGACTTTTGGGGTCTGGGAGCACTGCTGCGACAGTCTAATCTTGATTGCATTTGCTTTTCAGGAAATCCGTGGTGGAAAACAGGAGTTATGATGATGACCTAGCTGCACAGCGCGTTTGGACCGAAGGCCGAGAGATATTGTAAGTATGAGATTTTGCTTTTTGGCTGTTTGGGGGTGTTGTTGCGTGCTTTTTTGCGGGTGAGTTGGCGGGTCTCTTGGGGCATTCCTGGGAAGGTCTAATACCGGATAGAAGTGGTTTGGACTAAATCCATGCTGAATTTGTTTTGGCTATTTCTTCTGACATCTTGCTGAATGTAGCGTTTTCGGGGGCCTGTTTGGGGGGCTTCCTGGTGTTTGTGGGTGGGTTTTGGTGTCTCTGTCGGAGCACTGCTGCGACAGTCTAATCTTGATTGCATTTGCTTTTCAGGAAATGCGTGGTGGAAAACAGGAGTTATGATGATGACCTAGCTGCACAGCGCGTTTGGACCGAAGGCCGAGAGATATTGTAAGTATGAGATTTTGCTTTTTGGCTGTTTGGGGGTGTTGTCGCGTGCTTTTTTGCGGGTGGGTTGGCGGGTCTCTTGGGGCATTCCTGGGAAGGTCTAATACCGGATAGAAGTGGTTTGGACAAAATCCATGCAGAATTTTTTTTGGCTATTTCTTCTGACATCTTGCTCATTGTAGCGTTTTCGGGGGCCTGTTTGGGGGGCTTCCTGGTGTTTGTGGGTGGGTTTTGGTGTCTCTGTCGGAGCACTGCTGCGACAGTCTAATCTTGATTGCATTTGCTTTTCAGGAAATGCGTGGTGGAAAACAGGAGTTATGATGATGACCTAGCTGCACAGCGCGTTTGGACCGAAGGCCGAGAGATATTGTAAGTATGAGATTTTGCTTTTTGGCTGTTTGGGGGTGTTGTTGCGTGCTTTTTTGCGGGTGGGGTGGCGGGTCTCTTGGGGCATTCCTGGGAAGGTCTAATACCGGATAGAAGTGGTTTGGACAAAATCCATGCAGAATTTTTTTGGGCTATTTCTTCTGACATCTTGCTCAATGTAGCGTTTTCGGGGGCCTGTTTGGGGGGCTTCCTGGTGTTTGTGGGTGGGTTTTGGTGTCTCTGTCAGAGCACTGCTGCGACAGTCTAATCTTGATTGCATTTGCTTTTCAGGAAATGCGTGGTGGAAAACAGGAGTTATGATGATGACCTAGCTGCACAGCGCGTTTGGACCGAAGGCCGAGAGATATTGTAAGTATGAGATTTTGCTTTTTGGCTGTTTGGGGGTGTTGTCGCGTGCTTTTTTGCGGGTGGGTTGGCGGGTCTCTTGGGGCATTCCTGGGAAGGTCTAATATCGGATAGAAGTGGTTTGGACAAAATCCATAATGAAAATCCTTTTGGCACTTTTTGTAACTTAGGGTTCGTTAGGGTTAGCCCTAGCAGCAGGATTGCATGTGTTTCAGGGTGTTCTAGATTTTTGCAACTGAGTTCTAGGGTCTTAGGGCACTCTTGGAGCGATGCTGGCTATGGATACTTTTGCTTGCTTGCAAGTGGTTTGAATTCAATCCACGGTGAGTAAGGGGGTATTTGGGCCTACTTTTACTTTCAAAGTACGTTATGTCACCATTTTTCTGCTAGGCCTCGTTTTTTGAGATCTGATTGGGGGTCTTCTACATTTTTGCGACTGGCTTTAGTAAGGGTCTTGGTGGGAGCATTGCTGGGAAGGTCTAATTTTGTTCTAAAACACAGCTTACAGTACACCTAGCTTGAGGGGAAAGATCCGCTAAATTAATTTGGCCATGCTTATTTATCCTTCAAAAGGTGACTCAGACAGAGTACGCAATTTCAAAAATATTGTACTGTCTATTAGGAAAATGAAAGTGTGACTTTTTGCACCACACAGCATTTATCAGTGGTATTGTAATAGCACTTCCTGTTTTCCGTTCAATAATTACAGGCCGGGTTTCAGTCAACATCCGCCAGGCAGGCAGTGGACAGGGTGTCTTCTGTCAGTGGTCACCAACATTGATGGACGAAGCGTCAGCTGGAATGGAGGAGTGCCGCTAATAAGAGGAATTGTTTGCTGTATGCAACTTACTTACCAAATTCAACAGGACAACTCCAACAACATACAGACAGATACAGTATCCATTGTTTTCTTCTATGAGTGTGACTGCAGGTGGTTGGCTTTAGTTTGTACCCAAAAATTTCTTTATCTTCAATTATTGTTTGTCCATGCTGTGCTTTTTTTTTCTTCTTTAACAAAACCTACCCAAAAAGAAACCCCCATTCCCATCCATTTTCCAAACCCTAACCCTCTTCCCCCGGGCTGTGTGGTTTTGCTTGATGTCTGACTAAATGACATCAATAATTCCACACACTTGCTGGGGAGGATAAGGTCATAGCAACAGGCTGGTGAAGGAATACGAGGATATATTCTAGACTTACTCAGCTTCAGTACTATTTCTTGTAGTAGTAGGAGCCAATGTCAAATAAATTCAACGCAAGTACTAGTTATACTTGCAATACTTTACCATTTCTTAGGCTACATTGTGGCACTGTTCTAGTGTACTGTCACCTGCTATATTCTTTATCGTACCGTAACCGTTGTAATGCTACAGTAAGGACAAACCAGGTTTCGTTTTCTTTTTTTCCATAGGCATGCAACTGCCACTGTGTCACACCACTAGTACCACCGCAATGAGGACATTTCATCCGCCCAGGATTGCCAACCTTAATCCCCATTTCCCGTGGAGGCAGCCCTGGGCCTAGCCCTAATGTCAAACACAAATTACAGGTAAGATAAGCGTTTGGTGGGAGGTAGTATAATGGAGTATTAGGACTAGACGAGAGATTGACGGTAGTACTACTAAAGTCCTAGGACTCTTCAGGAAAACAAACTTACTGTTAAACCCCCACCCACCAGACTCAAAAGCAGTAAAAAACAGGTATGGTCAGATAAAGTTTAAAAAAGTATATTTATGTAGCCCTAACAAAATAATCTCCCTCAAGACCCTCCCTAACCCCAACGATTGTCTTTCAAAAGTCCCAAAAAGAACCCAACTCCCAAATCCCACCCCCCAAAAGTCTCTAAAAAAAGGGCAAGGGACACTCCACTACTGGAGGGTGCTGGTGAATTTTGCGGCCAGGGCATCATACTCCTTGCGGAGGGTGGCATGGTCGAAGTGGAGGCCCTCCACCAAGTTCTTATAGTTATGGACCTCCTGCTCCAGGTACGACACTCTGAGTCCTAAGCGGCGCTGGCGTGCCTTGCAACTCCTGTGGGGGGCAGCTGGTGTTTTTGCTGCTTGGCGGTGGCGGTTGGCTTTGATAGCCCGGCTCCGTACCGCTGGAGCACTGCGCTGGCTGGCAGCCCGTGGGGGCACGGAGGAGGATGCAGCTGTCCCAGTGGAGGATGTTGTGGTTCCACCGGTTGACTGCGTGTCCTCCTCCTCCAGGGCCACCAGCCGCCGATATTCGGCGACAGTGTCATCCAGCCTCCGTTGCCGGGCCATTCGAGCCTGCTCCCTCCGTGATGTCGATTTGGAAGGAGCAACTATATGAAGAAAGAAAGACATAGTCTGTAACCAATGCTCCTTAACATTAATAACACAAAGTGATTGAGCCGAAAGTTGTGTCACAGTACAAGTAGCAAATTGAAAGCACAGTACATAACTATTGAGGACAGTATCTATCTAACCTCCCACTTCTGCAACTCTAACATTAGTGGGAGTTTAATGAACAAATTCTACAACCACTATGGACTTCCATTACAGTCGACTATGACAGTACACCAGTCTTATTCTTCTTCTTCTTCTCTCTTGTTTAGGAAAATTGGTACGTTATCTTATGCAAGCTGGCAGAATGCCAGCGCAGTGAACTTGCACCCGAGAAAAACAGACGCACACCATGATGAGTGAGACAGACTTGCGTTACTGTACCGGTCCAGTACATGCAGGTGGTGAAGATATTACTTTTCTATTACGGGTGGCACAGAGAATACTCTGTTACAAGGGCTACTGCTTAATTAATTTACCTTTCACCCTACAGTGCAAATGAGTACTAGAAAAGGAAAATGAAGAAGCTAAATAATTTGATTATCTATCACTTCACATGGGATGTATTTGATGACATATGGGATGACTTTAGGTGCTTTGCTTATTATTGAGTGAACAGTGATACACCCACACATGAAAGACGTACTACTAATAAACTAAAGTTATTAAGAGAGGTACGGAGTGTCCACCGTAATAACCGGATATATCACAGCTAAGTCGAAGTACATTTAGAGGAGGCTACTACCTGGTTGATTTATAATACACCCGTGCAGAAAGCACACTATGCAGTCTTCAATCTCAATAAGTAAGGAATATATAGCTTACCTCTTCCCGCCACCACCGTGCGAACCCTCACAGGAACGTCCGGCACTTGCACCGCCTCCTCCCCAGAGTCCGCGTCCAACACCACCACCTCCGCGCTGGCCCCGCCACCAGATGTTCCACCTACAAAGTACATTTAAGAATGTTAGAATACACTACTCACTACTATATATTATTTGGTCTAGGAGGAATAAAGAAATGTTAAAAAAACGAAATACAATGTAATAATTTGTAACTGTCTACTCTAAAGTAAAAATGTCCCTTTTTCCAGGGAAGGCTGTTGTCTTGATGCACTTTTTGGCACAACTGATGAATGCTTGCTTTTTATTTTTAACACACACCACTTTTTCTCCTAACAGAAGCTTGACTTATAAGAACACGATCAGGGTCAAGCTCAAGTTCAAACCAGGTGAGAGCTCAGCTCGACCACAAGAAATGTGTCCAATTAATCGTTAGCACTAAGCACTTTTCCATTTTCAGTTAAACGTTTACTTTTATGACAAAGTTGATTTTAATAAATGTGTTTAGTTTTAATAAAGCTTTTAAACTTAAATAGACTCTGTGGTTTTTGGTCCTCCAGACTAGAGTGGATGAGCTAAAGGTTTTGGAATTTTTGCAAACATGAGTGCCTCTGACACTTCTTGACTTTGACTCCGTACTCTTGTCCTGCGTTGGATAATCTAATCATCATTGGGGATCAATCATCGGTGACTTTGGGAGCTAAATGACTCTGCCACACTATCTAGTCAGTAAGGAGATTGGGGGTTCTTCAAAGTCTGATATCACTGAGGTATGTGGAAAGAAAGTCTACCTGCGCCTATTATAATTGATAAACAATGCACTATTTAGTGTTCATAGTTCGGTTTGTGCAGATTTGTCCCTGCAACAGTAGTAGAATGGATTGTCCTCCTATCCAAACCAAAAGTAAAGTAGTATCTTATTCTTTCTTGGTGGTCATTCACCTTTTTATTGTTGGCAATTGTCAAAGCATAAACATTTAGAAGACTTGAAAAGACATTATGGACAATCCCAGAGGACTGCACTCAGGGCATAGAGCTATTGCTGACTAGAATGGGAGTCCAATGGAATTGCCAAATGTGCAATCTTAGTTAGCTACACAGACAGACTAATAAGAATAATCTAGTAATACCACAGGGAGTCATAGTCGAGGCAGGATAAGAATTTAGATCCAGTCTACAAGAAGATCAAAGACGATTTAGAAAAAATCGAATGAGGAACGCTAGGAAAAAATAGGTACTCTATATTAAAATTAAAACTTACTGGGGCCAGCAAAGGAGCCCTCGCCTGCCCGATCCTGGCCTGCATCCTCCTGAACAGCACACTCCTCCTCCTCCTGTGTCCTCTTGCCCTTGGGGGGAGCTGATGTAAAACATGAAAGAAAGAAAGACCAGAAAACATGGATGAGATTTGTCAACCAAATCAAACATTTCAAAAGAACAATAACAAAATATTTTGGAGAAATAGCAAATAGATAGACAACTATTCCACAGGATATATCACAGGATATATTGACCAATCTCATATGGTATACTACGTTATTCGTATTGCCTGATTTGCTGACCGTTGACTTTGAAAGTTCCTATGTAACTCACTAAACAGACTACTAAAAAGGTTTGACTAGGCCTGGCAGGCAGCAGTCCGCAGCACGTGAAGTGACAGACAAAGTCCATCGTGCTTGCAGATCAGTGAATACTCAAACTATCAATCCACCGACCACCACCACTATTTCTTCTTAGAGCCATGTGTCTAAAGGAAGTACTGGACTTCAGTCTGTTGGGGCTGATTTAGAAGTCCCTTGCGGCTCATTTTCCTCCATTGTTGCGTGACTTTTGTGACGCAGCGGCAGAACAAAAGAGGCGCCATGGTGCGGCGTATATAAAAAAAAAAATGACGCATATGGGAGATGCATCACGTTGTAAAGCCCTGCGCCATCAGGGGGCGTTCCGGCGCAAGGGAGGGCGTTCCTGCGCAGGAACGAATCATAAAAGTGGCTGAGGGAAATCTACAAGATGTCAATCAGTCACTTTTAGGACAATGATACGTGACTGAAACACTGCGCCTGCTTGAAGCCGACGTACGGCTTGATGCAGCATTGGGGAGATAGGGCACCCCAGAGCATTGCTGGAGCTGCGCCATCGTTAGCACGCAACTCCAGCAATGCGCTGCCTTTACGGCACAGATGCGTAAGGCTTCTGTGACGTTTTGGGCCCATGGGTGGTGGTGGTGGCATGGTGCACAATTACTGCCGCATCCCTGCTACTTTGCAGGGATGCGCCGGCAATTGAAAATATGACCCTTAGTGTCTAGCATTACGCAGTTCTTTACACTACACTCATACATAATTTCTCAGGCCAATGAAATGAACACAAAATACAAAACAAATAAGCATAGTAGCAAGCAAGGCTACTGCGAAGTAGAGCAGTGCACCTGAAATGCATAGAAGATTTTGAAATATAATTTACCTACAATGTAATCGGCAGCATTATTGCACTTGGTAAAGAACAAAGATTTGCAAATAACAGAGCCGGATAAAACAGAGTAGTGATGAAATAGCTAGAAATAGCTACTACTACTCACCAAGCCCGGGGACCTCTACGCCGAGCGCGTCCAGCAAGTCGCGTTCCCGGTCCATGACATCCGTCCAGCCGTGGGTGGCCTGGTTATAGGTGCGCCGGACCCCAGAGAGCTTAAACATGGCCCGGCACACCTTCTCCCACCGCTTCCGGCTCTCCCGGATGCCATAGCCGGTTGCGATCTTGCCGCCTCCCAGGATGGTCTTGGGGAGGCGGCGCTGGACGTGGAATATTAGTGCGGCCACCTCCTCCGCGCTAAAGATCTCCCGTGGCATCACTAGCTCCCCCCTCAAACGCCCGCACGGTCTGGGCAGAAATGAAGTTAAATAATAAAGAAGAAATAGAATAGGGAAGAAGAAAAGGAAAGAGTTTAAAAAAGTAGTTTAAAATTAACAAAAAGTAGCAGAAAACACAAAAATATAGAGCTAGAAAAATAGAGGGATAGATAATAAGTAAAAGTAGATCAAAAAAACTTCAAACAAGCAAAGGATGGCAGAGATTCAGAGAGGATACAGAAAGCATGCCCAGAACCATAGCAATGAATGAGAAACAAGATGGCCGCGCCCGTTCACGACCGCGTGGGTAAGTTCGCGCGAGATTTTCCTCGCTATCACGCGCGAAATTGTACTAGCGAGCAGCACACTTTGCGAGATTACACATAGCGGCCGGAAACGGAAGTACGTCACGCAAACAAGATGGCCGCGCCCGTGTACAACCGCTAGGGTAACTTCGCAAACGTATCCCTACAAGCGCCTTGCGAACATGCAAAAAATCACGCGAACATACACGCCGCAAAAAAAAAATAGTGTATTCGCACGTATTCGCGGCTTCCGAAATCGATCTCGCACGGATTCGCGCCCCGCAAATGGCGCGAAATTGCAGAAAAACGATTTTTGCTAAACTGAAAGCAATCAGCAGGTGCAAAAGTTCAAACTTAACATTAGGAACCATTCACTCTAGTGCTTCCTGAGGGGCCCCTCCAGAGTTCAGTTGCCTATTTGCAACTATTCTATGACCCTGCTATGACCCAAACAGCAGGCTCATAGAATAGCTACAAGTAGACCATAAAGGTCCTGTGAAAAAAAAATTCACTGCAACAGAAAGGAAATTACAGATAAGGAAGGAAGCAGGTGCCAGCCAGACTGGAAGTTTCAAAATTACTGACACATTAATGACCCCCAAATTAATTCATGGCAGTTGAAGAAGGGCAGGTGTGCTTGCTTTCACTGCAACAGAAAGCAAATTACAGATAAGGAAGGAAGCAGGTGCCAGCCAGACTGGAAGTTTCAAAATCACTGACACATTAATCCATGGCAGTTGAAGCAGGGCAGGTGTGCTTGCTTTTTTTCACCCCCATAATCTACAGTTATAAACAAACCTAATGGGTGGCAGTGAGGATGTACCAGAGGGTGGCATGGGTGTACCAGAGGGTGGCAGTGGTGAAACAGAGGGTGCTGTGAACCTGTGATAATAAACCAGACGTAGAAACAACATAGTTGCGGCCGTTGCGAGCCGAAAAGTAAGTTCGCAATTGCGAAATGGTCCACAAATCCTCGCGAACGCTCGCGAACACAAAAAACACAAAAATCCACAAATCCGCGAGAGTTCGCAGATTTTGCGGATTGCGAATCCGTAAATACGCAAATTCGCCTACGCGAGATCCGCTAGATCCGCCCATACTTAATTAAAACTTAATTTCCCATCTGGATCCCTTTAGCTAATGTTAACACTTTTAATTCATTCATTCTACTCACTTTTCACTACTCTTCCATGCAAACATACATCGGCAAAAAAGAAAAGGTCCTCGATAAAGAACACACTTGATGGGCCCGTTGGGCATTGCAGCGCCCGCCCAATGAGGAGCTGCATGATGATGAAGCATGATACCCCTAGTGGGGCTGAGCCTTGCATTTATACAGTGTTAAGTTAGCATGAGCTTATTAGAAGTTTAAACGCCATTTTACCTTTAGCTTTCTTTTGCAGCCAGATAGGTGAAAAGACCACGAAACACGTGATAAGGCGTGTTAGCAGCAGGAAACTAACACCTGCACTGACCGGGTGTACAGTCTGACCACAGCCTGCACCAGAACAGGGAGCCACGGCCAGAGCTACACCTGAAGAGCAACAGATGCCATGGAGCTACTGATCATGCAGCTGGAAGCCACAACAGGGCGACAAAACCCACCGCCACCACCCCGAGGACCACACCCCTCTCCCCCGGGCACACCCCACCATCAGTAACGGACCAAGACACTGCACATCAATGGCCCGAAAACATGGAAAAAAACACACATGTCTGTACAGAAATTCTGAGTCATTCATGCACCTTTGAAAGACTAAACAAAATGTCACATACTAATTTGTCTCCAAACAACTATTGTGAAGAGTCATGGCGGGGCATCCCTGGACAATCTGTGAGTCACAGCCTGCAAGATAATATCCAAGATAAGAAGGTGTATCAGGCACTCAGCAAAGGACAGGGGAAGAGAGAGAGAGAGAGACTGAACAAGGAGCGCAATGGCAATCGTGCCCTTGGCTCATGCAAACATGGCAACAGGTGAGTGTGTTCCGAAATTGGTGCACACCAAATCACAGGCCTGGCATCAAAGTCAGCGCGAAGGCCACATCACATTTCCGAAATGCAAGCAGTAGTCAGACTAAAATTAGGAATGAAAGCTCCTTTGTTCATACACACAAAGCGGAAGGCCAACCGACCCTCCGACCTTGGTCCTGAATGCGGCTGGCACACCCTGCATGAGATACCAAACAAGCCTCCGATGACTCTCACACCATTAACAGCGCTAATGAAAACCAACGTCCCACACCCCTGTAGCAGGGCTGAGCCTTGCATTTATACGGTGTTAAGTTAGCATGAGCTTATTAGAAGTTTAAACGCCATTTTACCTGTAGCTTTCTTTTGCACATGGCACACACGTTAGATATTGTTTCGCGTTAGGCTGAGAGTTTTGATCACATGAGAATAACTTGTTTTTCTACATTGCTAGACTTGCTTTGTAAGCTTAGTCTGAACAGTGGGTGCCGAGGCCTTCAAGGTTATATCAACACTGTTGCTGTTGTTCGAACTGATCAGTGCACGTTCTAGACATAACATATATGCAGCTGTGGACAGCTCAGATACTGGCACCTTTAATAATACACTGTGTAGGCATGATTGAACACACTTGGAGAACATTCGTATGCTGAGAGCTTGTGCTGAACTCAATGTGATTCACTCCTGCTAATATCTGAAGTATGGGGTCGTCTATGTAAGCCTAAGAGACCTTCTTTAGTTATAAAATAACCTACTAGCAAGGGAGGGTGAAATATAGGTATATATTTAACTTGTTTCCATTTAGCATTATAACATGCTTTCTCCCTTTGTATTTTATGGAATAGTAACTATGTGACAATCATATGTCTGCCTGTATTAGATAGGATGCTGCACCTGGGATCACGGCGTTAAAATAAACATTTTAAACTTGCTTGTGTCTCCTTTTACTCCCTGTTCTGGACTGGTATGAGAGTATAACAAAAGAGTGCACATGTTTTCCACCTTACCTGAGGTATCCTAAGTTGCATGTTCTGGGTTGTCTAATCATTGGCTACTTTGCTATAGGACGAAGAGTTAATGAGACACTGATGCTATTCTGGTAGGGGATTTTGGGTACTAAAGCGAGTTTTTGGTACACCCGAATTCACTGAGGTCCTGAGTCTCTGTGCACAGTTCTGTGACTGAGCAGAATCCCTGCAACATGGCGCACAACGTGGTGGTCTTATTTCATGACGCTTGAGTAGTGCTTATATCAGTCCTTGACCCCTTCACTATTTTTTCCGGTTAACAGTGGCGATGAATAAACCTACCTATAGTTACATTGGTCTTTTCAAGCTTGAATCTTTCAAAACGGTTTCCTTTTGAATTACTACCCAAAGGTGCTACACTGTTTTGCATTGTACCTTTCCTGTCTGTGTCATTATGGGTGACATTGACATACCGCAGCATAGTCGCATTGCTGTCCACAATCACTTGCAGGCTTATAATGTCACCATGGAGGGCATGGCGGTTATTTTGGTGGTGAGTGCTGAGATAGCTTACCCGTTTGAGATTTTCTACTGATGGGTGACATTTCCTGCTGTGGAAGCGGCTTCTCAGGTGTTTCACACTTATACTCACACAGCCATGCCCGGTGAATATGTTCCTTATAGAACACAGGAAATTCCGATTTCTGCATGGCAGCACCGTGTTTGGTTTTATGGCGCCCTTCTCCACAGTTTAATGACGATTAGATTAGGTCATTTGTCAATTCCAGGCCCTTCTCGGCCTGTTTTGGCTGGATTTACCCCGCATCCTCGTGCGGGGGCAGTCCCCTTTGCTGACTTGAGGCCCCTAAATACCTCTGCAGTTGGCGTTATTAGGGCCTTGGTTCAATATATTACCTGCAATTTCCAGGGCGGGCCCCTTGTGTTGCGGCGCTCCCAGCTGGAGCGAGCGGGATGAAGCTTAGTCGTGTTATGGTTAATGCGGTTATGGGCAAGCGTCCCCAAGATAAGGATGATCTGCCTTTCTGGCTTTGCGAGAAATTTGACCAACTGGAAGCAGTTTTTCCTAATTCTAGTCCTGTAGAAAAACACAGGTTTCTTACAATTAGTTTACCCAAGGACTTGGTACCGGAAGCCGGTGACTGCGAGTCATGGGGTAGAATCTTTGCGGCAGTGTACACGAGGTACTTTGGCACTCCGTCGATGTCTGTCCTGCCCACGGTCATTAAATGTGTTCAAGATGAACACGGACCTGAGGCTGCGGTTGAATTGGGAATGAGACTCGTTGGCTCATTTGATGTAGTTTCCGATCTCGTCCTTTCTAATATAAAGAGAGATGCGGTGAACTTCCAAGTGTCTAATGCGTTACGCGAAGTCCCCGATGCCGATAAACCCCGTCAGTTATTACAGCGGCTTATAAGACCATAGGCTGTAATAGTTTAGGTGTCAAGCCCTTTTCTGCTAAAGATAAAGAACAAACTCAGGGGTCGAAGTCTGAGAAAGACGATCAACCCAAGGCTCCAAAGCAAAATTGGAACAAAAACAAGAAACAGGGAAAACAACAGAAACAGGAGTCCCGTCCCGATTCACCATTACCTGAGTGTAATGAGCGCTCTTATGACTTGCGCGACCGCGCTACGATTAAGTCACCTGATCGTTTTCAGGTTCCTAATCAACCTTCTCCTCTCTCTTTACAGGACACATCGGCCTCATGGTTTGGTGGTGGAGGCGGCAGCAGAGGCAGGGGTGGCCAGCAGAGTCGCGACCAACCCCGCCTGAAAGACGGAAAAGGCAAGCAGGACGATTCTTCACAGAAAAGACCCCAGTTTCAGAAAAAGAAAGTTGACGCTTTAACAGCGAGATATGCTACAGATAGTGAGAACGCAGCTTCGGAATCAGACGTGGACGCAGACAGCGACTGACAAATTAGTTGTTGTTGAGACAGCTGATACTAGAGTAGCTCCCCCTGATAGGTTATTTTAAATCAGCCTTTTAATTGAAGGTGACATACAACGTACCATAAAAGGGGTATTTTGGGAAAATCTTACAACTACGTATGACATTTTGTTAGCAGAGGCTGACTGGCCCACCACCTTTTGTTCCCCCAGCTCCAAGAGGGGAGGACGTAATCCTCCCTAGTTTCGCGCACACCGTGTCAAAGGAGCATACGCTGAATTTTGCAGAAGAGTGGGCTAAGGCCCTTGCACCTGCGGTTGGGATAAATACTCCCCCAAACATGAGATTCCCTTGCGGCGTGAAGCGAAAGCTTCAGTCACAGAAATCCTTGAACAATTGGAATATCAAGGTGTAATTGAAACTTGTGTGTCTCCGATAAACAACTCTCTTTTTACTGTGACCAAGCCTGATGGTTCTTACCATTTGGTATTGGATTACCGGCATCTAAACACGCATTGTCGTACGTGTACAGTACAGAATACTCACGGCTCTGCCCTGGTGGATGGTCTTGTGCGTAAAAGGTTTACAAACACACTTGACATATTCAATGTTTTTTTTGCCCACAATCTATCTGAATTAAGTAGTCAATGGACCGCTTTTCCCAGTGGTGGCACACAGAAAAAATTCAAACGTTTAGCAATGGGCTATAAGAATAGTCTAGGTGTGTTTGCTGCCCGTATAGTTTCTCTTTTAGAGAGAATCGACCCAGATGCGTGTTCGTATGTGAATGACATTTATCTCACAGACGACGAGATATGGGCGCATCTGTGCCTAGTTGACCGCATAATTTATAATTTTGCGGACTTCGGTTACATATTTAACTTTGCAAAGTCTCACATTGCTGAGTACACAGTGTTGTTCCTGGGCTATGAGCTCAACAATGAAGGTCGAGGATTGGCTCCTCACTTCTTGGAGAAATGCGGACAACTGCGCGCTCCTATAACACTGAAAAAATTGCACTCTTGGCTAGGATTTTTGAATTTTGGGCGTACTTACATTCCCGAATATGCCCAGCATATCAAGCCATTATATGCTCTGATACAACCACCTTTAACAAATCGTGCTGGCTGCCTGAATATTCAGTCATTTTGCAATCTTTGCAGGCTGATCTGCTAGAAGAACAAAAGTTACTTACCTGTAAACTGTGGTTCTCCAGTATTGGTGTCTTTCATAGATTCACATGCTTGAATATTCCCCGTCGTCGAAGTGGGAGTCCCACGGTACATAAATAGCAGTAATATATGCATGTATACATGAGAAATATCATAAATAAAATATACATACATATAATGCAATAGAAATGTAAACTTGAAAAAAGGACCATAGAACAGAATAGGCCCATTGAAAAGCCCAAGGGAGAATTCACTTTAGTAACATATTAGAGTCATTATGTGTTGGTCCACATTCCAGCCAATCTGCTGTAGCCTCCTCTAGAACCTTCTCCTCAGAAGCCCAAGTCCTCAGATTTTCGTAGCACAAGTAAGTATAAATGCCTGAGGAGAAGAGAGCCTCTGAGGGGAGGATGGGAGGGTCGCATGTGAATCTATGAAAGACACCAATACTGGAGAACCACAGTTTACAGGTAAGTAACTTTTGTTCTTCTCCAGTATTAGGGGTGTCTTTCATAGATTCACATGCTTGAATAAGAGTAGAAAGCAGTAAATCATACATTAGTCATAAAGGAAATATACGATTAAAGTCTTGGCAAAACATATCACTTAATAAGCAATAAATACCAAAAATCATGAGAAAACCTTTATGACTGGAGGCGGGTAGCAACAGAGGCTCACCTTTATCGGAAAAGATTCCGCAGCACCGCTTGACCTACTGCCGCATCCGCGGCATCTGTTGATTGCAGGCAGTAGTGCTTCGTAAAAGTATGGCTGCTAGACCAAGTAGCAGCTCTGCAGATGTGTCTCAGAGGTACCCCCGCAAAGAGGGCAGCAGAAGTCGACACAGCTCTCGTGGAATGAGCTCGAGTTGGAGCAGGAAGGGGATTGCCGGCCCGTTGATGACAGTAGGATATGGCAGACGATATCCATCTGGTGATAGTCTGTTTGGTTACAGATTGACCTTTGCACACTGGGCCATATGCTACAAATAGTTGATTTGTCTTTCTAAATGTTGCTGTGCGTTGAATGTAAAACTTGAGGCAACGTTTCACATCCAGAGCATTCCGCTGCAGATTGTGGTGCAGGAAAGAAACTTTTAAGAACAATTGGTTCATTGAGATGGAAGTCACTGGGAACCTTAGGAATAAAACTGGGATTTGTTCTCAAAGTAACAGCCTCGTTGGAGAACTGTAGAAACGGTGGTTGTATAGTAAATGCTTGGATGTCGCTGACGCGCCTGGATGAAGTCAGAGCAAGCAAAAGAGCCACTTTCCAAGTGAGGAATTTTAGACTGGAAGAATGGATGGGCTCGAATGGAGGCAAAAGTAGTTGAGACAAAACTAAATTCAGACGCCAAGTAGGTGGAGGCCGACGGATTGGTGGGAACATCCGAAAGAGGCCCTTGAAGAATTGTCTAATTATTCTGGAGGAGTACAAAGATGTTACGCCATCATGGCGAAAATGAGAAATTGCAGCTAGAAACACCTTTAGAGTGGAGTGTGATAGTCCTGATCTTGCTAATGACAGGAAGAAAGGCAAGATCTGTTCAGGCTGAGCACACATGGGATCCAGGGTTTTAGTGGAACACCAAGCACAGAAACGCTTCCACTTTAGCTGGTAAGTTTTGATGGTAGACGGAGCGCGAGCACTTGCTAGCACCATCCTACAATCCTTGTCGATATTCATGTGTGCAAATTAATTGTACTCAGGTTCCAAGCATGAAGTTGGAGATACGCTGGATCCGGATGGCATATCTGACCTTGCTGCATCGTGAGAAGATGTGGCAGAGGATGCAATTGTATCGGATTTGTCAGAGAGAACAGGAGAAGATCCGAAAACCAAGGACGTCTCGGCCATTTGGGTGCGATCAGGATTATTCGACACTGTTGGAACCTCATTCTGTGCAACAGGCGAGGAATGAGCGGAAGTGGAGGAAATGCATAGATGAAGTCGTTCGACCAGTCTATTGAAAAGGCATTCCCGCTCGACTCCTTGTGTGGATGCCGGCTCGCAAATTGTTGACACTTCCTGTTGAGAGCAGTTGCAAAGAGATCCAACTGTGGTCGGCCCCACTGTCGGAAGACGAAATCCAGCGTTGGACGATTGATTTCCCATTCGTGGTTGTCCGAGGGGGCTCTGCTGAGCGAGTCCGCCAGAACATTGGCCACACCTGGCACATGGACAGCTGTGAGATGTATTTGCCGCTGGATAGCCCAATCCCATATTTCCTGTGCCAGTTGTGACAGCACAAGAGACCTTGTGCCGCCCTGTTTGTTGATGTAGTGCATGCTGGTGGTGTTGTCCGTCCTCACCAGCAATGTTTGTCCTTGCACTAACCTCTGAAAGGACTTCAAGGCCAAGAAAATCGCCAGTAGCTCCAAGCGATTTATGTGCCAAGTGCGCTGAGACGCCGTCCATTTCCCCTTTACGGACATCCCGTCGAGATGTGCCCCCCAACCTTCTAGGGAAGCGTCTGTTGTCATCGTAAGTGTTGGTGGTTCGTCTCTGAATGAACGACCTATCGCTATGTTTGGAGGATGAGCCCACCACTCCAAAGCGCTTTGAATGCGGGGCGTTAGGTGGATCTTGTCTTCGAACGACCCCGATATCTGCTTCCACTGCTTGTCTAGTTCCTCCTGTAGAACTCTCATGTGCAGTCTGCAGTTGGGAATTAGCTGAATGCACGAAGAAGCCATGCCAAGGAATGATTTGTACATCCGGACAGAAACGTACTGTCTTGACTGTAGGAACTGTACTTTCTTTATCATTCGATCTTGTCTCTCCTGAGAAACGAACACTTGCCCCAGCCGAGAATCGAGCGAGGCTCCTAGAAAGTCTCGCTGTTGAGATGGTTGAAAGTGTGACTTTTGGTAATTGATGGACAAACCCAACGTTTCGAAGAGGGATATGCAGACTTGAGTGTGCTGTTCCGTTAACTGAAAAGTCTTGGCCTTTATTAGGCAATCGTCCAGATACGGATAGAACTGGATTCCCTGTAGACGCAGGTAGGCAGCAACCGGGGCGAGAAATTTGGTAAATACCCTCGGTGCTGATCGAAGGCCGAATGGTAGGACCTTGAATTGATAATGAAATTGGCCGACTGTAAAACGGAGATATTTCCTGTGCCTGGGGTGAATAGGTACATGGAAATATGCATCTTGAAGGTCTATTGTTGAAAAGAACTCTCCTGGAATGAGGAAATTCAAGATTTGAAGCAGGGTTAGCATCTGAAAAGTCTTTGATGCGATGAACTTGTTCAGAGCCCTCAAATCTAAGATGGGACGCCACTCTCCTGATTTTTTCTTTACTAGAAAGAAACGGGAATAAAATCCCCTGCCGCGTTGACCTTGCGGTACCACTTCTATGGCTCCTTTCTTGATCATTAGCTTCACCTGAGCCAACAGTTCCTTGAAATGAGGAGAAGGTGGACCCGAAGGTGGACGAGTGGGGGGGAATTTCGTGAATTCCAGGGTATGTCCATTTGAAACAACGTCCAAGACCCATCGGTCGGTGGTAATGTTGGACCAATTGTAGAAGAACTGTGAGATCTGATCTCCAAGATGTACAATCGCCAGAGGGTAAAATTTGGGATTGTCACTGTTTTTTGTTGTTGTTCGCACCACCTCTGTAATTGGACTTACGCTGGTATGGTCTGGAGGTGGATGAACAACCCTGCGACTGATAGGAGCCCCTCTGTCTGTTATCATTGTAGGTGTATGATCGATATTGGCCTGTTCCACGAAAAGTAGAGGTTCCTCCTCCTCTACCGCGTGCCCCACGAAATGGCCTTTTCCGATATTGTAGTGTTGTCAAGGACTTTGCTGTGTCCGTGTCCTTCTTTATTAGTTCCAAAGCATCATCGACATGTTTACCGAATAAAGATTCACCGTCGTAGGGTAAATCCAAAACCCTGGATTGAACCTCCGTACGGAAGGTGGTTGATTTTAGCCAGCCTTGACGGGGCAAGACTGCAGCACCCGCTAGTTGCCGGAAACCAGTGGAGGATATATCGACGGCACAGTCGATTATTTCTGCCGAAATTTTTTCTCCTTCGAGAATGATGGCCTGCGCTTCATCCCTGATGGAATCGGGCATCTGAGGGATCAGACCAGCAATCTCAGACCACATTTGACGGTCGTAGCGACCTAGAATAGCCAAGGCGTTGGATGCTCTCACAGTTGTCGCTGCCATTGTGGTAAATTTTTTACCAATTGAGTCTAATTTACGGCCATCCTGATCAGGCGGAGATGTCAGAGGTATGGCCGGATTTCGAGATCTTTTTTGTGCCGCCTGAGTGATTACAGAATCCGCTTTAGGTTGAGAAACCAAACAGGCCGGAGAAGTAGGTGGCGCTTTGTATTTTTTGTCCAATCTGGGCAGAACAGCTGGTATGGAATTAGGACGTTCCATTAACCTTAGACCTTCTTCCCATATGTGGTCTATTATAGGAATGGTATGCGTTTGCTTCTGAGGTAAGTCCTTAAAATCGTATAAAAACAATCAGTTTGTTGCGCCTCGATTGTTAAGTGGAACCTTTTCGCAGCACGAACCATAAGGTTATGAAAACTCGCGATATCTACTGGCGGTGAAGCTCTTGGCGAGGCCGGTGGAGTAGAAGGCGTCTGTGCCCTATAATTGTCCCAATCTTGCATGTCATCATCGGTGTCGTTACCCCCAGTGTTATGAGGAGTTTGGTTCCCATTATCGGTATCAGGACAAACACCCGATGGAGACGTAGGTGCAACAGGCGCCGGAGCTTGAGGTCGAGGCGCTGGAGACGGAGGTCGGGGTGCTGGAGACTGAGGTCGAGGTGTTGGAGACTTAGGTCGAGGCGGTGGAGACTGAGACCGGGGCGCTTGAGGTGCTGGAGAAGTAGGCAACGACGGTGGAAACCTACGATTATAGTCGTCCAGCATATGTTGCAGGTTTTGCACCAAAGACAAAGGAATTTGTGTAACCTGTTCGTAAGTAGTTGGTGCTGCCACATCAATTGGAAAAAGTTCATTCCCATCTTCGACGTTATTATTTTCATCCTCATCCTCGTCAGTGTAATCCTGACACTTAATGTGTAATTCAGAAGGACTGGATGCTGGCTCATAGGTTTGATCCATTTCAGAGTCATTTCCGGATTCCTCTTCTCCAGACTGAAATAATTTCTCCGGAGGCTGAGATCCACTCCTTACCGGACTTAACTGAATGAGCGGAGCAGTCTTGAGAGGTGAGGCCGTAACCACTTTAAAGGTGGTAGTAGTCTGTAGGGGTTGGTGCGACGTCAACGAGCCCATCGACGAGATCTCCACAGTCTTAGCACCACCCTGTCGTTCTTGCACCGTTGCCGCAGAAACAGGCGTATGAATTGGCAGCTTACTCTTGGTCGACGATGATTTTTTGGTCGTCTACGACGTCGTCGACGAGGTTGCAGTCTTCGCCGTCGACGAAGATGCTTTCGGTGACGAGAAAGTAGCCGTTGACGGACCAGTCGTCGACGGAGTGGCCATCGTCGACGAAGTTGTTACCGTCGACGAGGCAGGCGTCGACGAAGCAATCGTCGACGAGGAAGATCCCGTCGTCGGAGTAGTCGTCGACGATGATGGCTTGTTCTTCATCAACGGAGGACCCGTCAACGGAAGGCGCGTCGACGATGACTTCTTCGTCGACGGTTTGATCGTCGACGAGATCTTAATAATAGACGAGATGGGTCTCACCTCTTGGCTGCTCGTCGACGAGATGGTCGTCGTCGTTGCGGAGCTGGTTGACAGGGAACAAGTGGTCGTCGACGTAGAAACAGCCATGACTGACTTAGTAGTCGCTGAAGACGTCGACGGACGCGTCGACGAGCCCGTCGACGAGCCAGTGCCCGTTTTTGAAGAGGAGGGCATAGTTTTGGGTTTAGACGCCAGAGAGCCAGGTCCCGTAGGCGCGCCCTGAAGCAAGTCCTGTGGGGAGACATCCTTGAAAGACCCCAACATTCTACTCTTCTTAAGAAAAGGAGAGGGTACTTCAGTCTCAGACCCACGCTTCTGAGAGGATTTTGAAAATCCAGATGACAGACTCTCAGCATCAGAAACCTCATTTCCTGAAGTTTTCAACTTCTGTAGCCACAGAAGGAGACGGGCCTCTCTATCCCTCAATGTTTTAGGGGGAAAAGTGCGACAGAACTTGCAGGTAGAGGCATTATGATCCGGGTAAAGACAGTAAATACACTTACTGTGTGGGTCCTCATGAAAAAGGCGTAATTTACCACAGGATGGACAAGCCTTGAACAAGGTTTTCTTAGTAGAAGACATTTCTGAAGAGAAAAACAGCTAGAACTGGTGAAAACTGAGCAGAGCTCAGGGAGACTCCCTTCATACGACGTGCGGTAGAAAATCTGAGGACTTGGGCTTCTGAGGAGAAGGTTCTAGAGGAGGCTACAGCCTGATTGGCTGGAATGTGGACCAACACATAATGACTCTAATATGTTACTAAAGTGAATTCTCCCTTGGGCTTTTCAAGGGGCTTATTCTGTTCTATGGTACTTTTTTCAAGTTTACATTTCTATTGCATTATATGTATGTATATTTTATTTATGATATTTCTCATGTATACATGCATATATTACTGCTATTTATGTACCGTGGGACTCCCACTTCGACTACGGGGAATATTCAAGCATGTGAATCTATGAAAGACACCCCTAATACTGGAGAATCTAAATTATTACTGACTCGTGATAACCACACCAACCTGGTGATAAGAATCGTCCCTGGGGCGGTGGGTTTCACGTACCTTACTTTTAACAAAGGTGACACAGTACCCATCGCTTACAAGTCACAGTTGTACACTTCGGCTGAAATGTGGTTTTCCACTGTGAAAAAAGTTTTGACAGCAGTGCAAATGGAACGCGCACTGTCGCAGGGAAAACGCATGTTGGCTGTTACCCAGTATCCTGCCTTGGAGGCAGTTACGAAAGCCAGTACACCTAATTCTAAAGGTTTGCACCCACGGTGGATACAATGGGCAACATCATGGACGTCTCCAGATGTCACGTTCATTTTTGATGCCTCCTTACGGTCGCAGGAGTATTTGCAGTATGAATTTGTTCATCCTGCCCCTTTGACTATCCTTTGGAGGATTTCTATTGTATCATTTACACTGATGGTTCGGCGCAAGTCACGCATGGGTCTAAGCACGCATACGTCTCAGCTTGCGCAATTGTGGTTGGTACCATGGTGGATGGAGAATTCAAGTCCGATGTCATGTATACACAGACATTAGGGGACTGTACCGCCCAGTTAGCGGAGCTCTGTGCTCTGATGCTTGCATTGGAGTATGCAGACCCTGGTGTGACTACTCTTATTGTGAGTGACTCTTACTACTGTGTCCAGTCTTACAATAACAATTTGTTCTTTTGGACTCAAAATGACTATCATGACTCCAAAGGTAGCACAATAAAACATAAAGGGCTAGATGTAGGTAAATCTTATTTACTGATTCAAAAATACCGAATTTTACCTATTCGGTATTCATGAATAATTTTTACCGAATCGGTAGGATTCGTTATTTACCGATTCGGTAATTACCGAATCGGTATTTGCCATTGATTCCTATAGGCCTTGAAGCCCATAGGAGTCAATAGCAAATACCGATTCGGTAATTACCGAATCGGTAAAAATACCGAATTGCCAAGGGGGGCAGGGTGTCACTTTGACACCCTGTTACACCCCTGTTTCTGGCTTGTGTGCCATGTGACACACATACATGCCCTTAGGGCATGTATGTGTGCCACATAGCACAGGTGTACATGCACAGATGTGCATGTACACAGGAATTCGTTATTTACCACCCAATGGTATTAGGTGATAAATAACAAATTCTAAAGGCCCTGTAGCACTGTTTAAAGTGCTACCTACATAAGAAATTACAGATTTGGTCATTTTACCGATCGGTCATTTTACCGATTCTGTAAAATTACCGATTCGGTAAATTTACCGAATCTGTATGTTTTTGCTACCCCTACTTACCAATGTCCAAATACCGGTCGGAAACGGCCGAAAATCGGTATTTTCGGCCGTTTCCGACCGGTATTTGTACACCTACATCTGTCCCAAAATGATCTGGGTTCGAGTGGCAGAACTGAAAGAGCAACTGTCACTTGTGTATGTAATTCATACTCTTGGTCATCAGCGTGTGGGAGTTCATGCTATTGGGAATAGTTTGGCAGAGGAGGCCGCAAAGACAGCAGTTTCAACATATTTGGTTGCAGCAGTTACACGTTTCAAAAGTAAGATTGATGGTGACATCTTGGCAGCAATTTCCGCTACTGAGAAGGGAAGTAAATATCCTCCTGGATTTCCTTCAAAGTATTCTTATCATTTAAGTCCTGATAAAGTTCCTTATGTGACAATACCAGACGTTGGTGACAGATTGATTCCCAATGTGGACCACAGGTCAGCGCTGATTACAGTTGCCCACATAGGTGTTGCGTCCGCTCATGCGGGCGTTGCGGCCACTGTATCTCAGTTACAACAGCGTTTTTGGTGGCGGGGACTGTATAAACAGACGCGTGATTATGTCCTTCAATGTGACATTTGTCAGCAGATCAAGCCTTCGTCTGCTACGCGTCCGCCTCAAACACAGTTGTACATTTCCAATAAACCACTTGGTTGTGTTTATTTGGATCACTGCGGTCCCTTTTCCTCTGATACTGCTTATAAGTACATCTTAGTTGCAGTTGATTCTTGCACGTGCTTTGTATGGGAGTGGCCCCACCGAAGTGCTGATTCACGAACTGTCATAAGAGATTTGCGTGTCTTTGTGGGAATTTTTGCATGTGGCACCTTCCATTCGGACCAGGGTCCAGCATTCGCCTCTAAGGCATACAAGAATGCCATGAGTTCATTGGGGTCCAAGTCAAATTTTCATCTCCATACCGACCTGAGGGTAATAGTGTTGTGGAGCGGATGAACTGTGACTTAAAGCCATCGTTGAAAGTATTGTTATAGGTACCGGCAGGAACTGGCTGGCCCATCTCAATAGCGTACAGCATGCACTTAATAATCTCCCTAGAAGGTCTCTGGGAGGACGGACCCCATACGAGATGGTCTTTGGAATCAAAATGTTTGTCCCAGACCATGAAGGACTAGACCAGGCGGCGGCTGCTTACCCCTTTGATGTAGATGAACATTATAATTTATTACAGAATCTACTAGAGATGAGAGACAGTCTTGCAAAAGAACATTTGCCCTCCACATCTGACACTGCGTTGCAGATTCCGGTAGTTGGCTGGCTACCCCGAGTTGGAGAACTGGTCCGAGAGAAGATCGAGAACAAGAAAGAATTTGGTCCCTCATATCGAGCTCCAGTTCCTGTATTTTCCGTGCAGGGCACAAGAACAGTCATTTTACCCCCACTTCCAAGTCGAAAGGAAAAAAGGTACATCTCCATTGACAATGTCCAATTACAGAGAGTGGCCGATTCTTCTTAGTATGACACCTGCGGTCTCTTGTCCATCGATACTGAGAAATTCTGTTTTGGCTCCGGCTCCTAATAACAGGCCTGACGTTGCCTTAGAGATGCCTGCAGCTTCTAGTCCTTTATTGAATATCCCACCTGATGCTCATCTTGATGAGACTGAGTATACTTACCCACAGACTTGTCGATGGACGATTTACAAACCTGTTTGGGCACTGAGTCCAGATTTTCATTTGACACTGACTCTACCGCATCAAAGTCCCCTTCAAAATGTTCCGTTTTTGCAACATGGTTTAAAAAACATTTTTTGATTCCTCCTTGGACTTACATTTGGTTGGTGCTTTTTTCAATTTTTTTGTTTATGTCAATTGGAATTGTGGTGTATTTTTTCCGTCTCGTGAATGGACACTAAGTAGAAGAGAGGACTGCTATTTGACTAACTACTGGAACATTGGCACCCCATTCCTCATCACACAGATTGAAGAGGGACCTGACTTTTGTAAACATTACTGCTTGGCCCGTCTTAGATGTGATTGTATGGGATGCTGTTAAATTTTAAATTCATGGTCCCACAGAGGTTATAAATGTCCCGAAACTACTAAGAGTTTCTATGGGGGATGTGATAAAACAAAATATACGCTCTGATGATTGGGATGTTAAAGCCGTAGAGTCTTTATTTTCAGATTTGGAATATTATGCTGCTTTTGATGCTGAGGATTTATACTTAGATTCGGCTAAATATTGTTATTTGTTCTATTATCAACACTATGGCAATCACTACCTACATAAGGCAAACACAAGAAGGAATATGGTTAATTATACGCAATGAGATTCACTTATTTTACTGATTTCAATCAGTCAAATCCTAATGCATTTTATTTTAAGATGACGAAAAGTCCTCTTCCAAATTAGACTTACCCACACAAAATTATTATATTCCAAGTCCTTTCTTGACCAATTGGCTATTGGGGCTATGAACTGTGGAAAGATACAATTGATCTTAAATCTGTTTGGGGTTCTAAAAGATGGCAAGTGCAGGGCACAGAGGCTTTGCATCGAGCATGTTTCATCCCGAACCATTTGTTGTTTTTGAATTCGAATATTTCACAAACCACCTGCTTTGGATTGGCTACTACTAAAAAATTAAATGCTCCTTCTTTTCCAGAATTGGAAGAGTACCCCGGTTGGGATAATAATACCAGTATTTCTATTAGAGAGTTACAGACCCTGTTGCTGAATTCTACTTTTAACATATCCAGTTCCTAATGGTTGGTTGTTGTGGCACAGAAGTGCAGATTCATGCCAACATAGTTTTCTGGGTTTAGCCCCTGGCTACACACAGGTTAGGGTGGATCCCTTTTTTGAGAGTGCCTATTCTATAGCTACCTATTCCGTAGGCAAGCTGTGTCAGAATTGGTGTACAGTCATAATATCGAGTCAATTATTTCGACTGGACAGAATATCGAGTAAAAAATATAGAATGGACATAATATCGACTAGACATAATATAGACAACAAAAATATCGACTAGAGAAAATTAATATCGAATAGAATGGACATAATATCGAATCAAAAATATAGAATGGACATAATATCGACTAGACATAATATAGACAACAAAAATATCGAATTTAAGGTAAGTTAATAATAATTTTTATTTTTTGTGTAATATAAGTCTGTAGCGGGTTGTGGGTTTATAGGGGAATAGGGTGGGAAGTAATTTAATTCTAATTAATTAAATATGTTAATTTATTTATTGATATATATTTAGAATTAATTGTTAATTAATTATTAATTGGTAATTAATTAAAATATAATTGGTAATTAATTATAATTGATTAATTGATAAATATTTTAATTTTAGTAATTTATTTTCTGTAGCGGGTTGTGGGTTTATAGGGGAATAGGGTGGGAAGTAATTTAATTATAATTAATTAAATATGTTAATTTATTTATTGATAATAATTTAGAATTAATTGTTAATTAATTATTAATTGGTAATTATTTAAAATATAATTGGTAATTAATTATAATTGATTAATTGATAAATATTTTAATTTTAGTAATTTATTTTCTGTAGCGGGTTGTGGGTTTATAGGGGAATAGGGTGGGAAGTAATTTAATTATAATTAATTAAATATGTTAATTTATTTATTGATATTTTTAAAAAATTAAGTGTTAATTAATTATTAATTGGTAATTAATTAAAATATTATTGGTAATTAATTATAATTGATTAATTGATAAATATTTTAATTTTAGGGTTCAGGGTCAGTTGTCAGTTTTTGGGTAAAAGGGTATTTTTAGGGTTCAGGGTCAGTTTTCAGTTTTTGGGTAAAGGGGTATTTTTAGGGTTCAGGGTCAGTTTTCAGTTTTTGGGGTAAAGGGGTATTTTTAGGGTTCAGGGTCAGTTTTCAGTTTGTAGGTAAAGGGGTATTTTTAGGGTTCAGGGTCAGTTTTCAGTTTTTGGGTAAAGGGGTATTTTTAGGGTTCAGGGTCAGTTTTCAGTTTTTGGGTAAAGGGGTATTTTTAGGGTTCAGGGTCAGTTTTCAGTTTTTGGGTAAAGGGGTATTTTTAGGGTTTATTTATTTATTTTTATTTATAATTGCATTTGTTGAGCGCACAGCTACCCGGAGGTTTCCCGGCGCTAGAGCAAACTGAACGGAGAAAGGAAGGGAGAATCATAAAATCAAATTAGTTGTTAAAAAGCCAAGTTTTTATTCCCTTACGGAATTTCAGAAAACACAATTCAGTGCGCAAAGATTGAGGAAGAGAATTCCATAAAGATGGGGCTAACAGGGAAAACGAACGTCCTCCCATCTTGGCTCTGTTGATGCGCGGAATCTTAAATTTATTCTGCGTCGAAGACCTAAGTGTGCGGGGGGGGATGTATTGCTGCACCAGAGCAGAGAGATAGCAAGGGGCTCTACCAGTCATAATTTTGTGCATATAACAGAGTGCTTTGAAGTTAACTCTGCTTTCAATCCGCAACCAGTGCAGATTCCGCATATGGTGAGCGACCGAGGATCGGGCAGGAAGGTGACAGATCAAGCGGACAGCCATATTCTGTACCACCTGGTACTTCCTGATTACCTCTTTGGCAGCACCTAGGAGCAGGATGTTCCCATAGTCCAGGCGTGAGATGACAAGAGCCTGGACTACGGTCCTCAAGGTGTCCGCAGGTAACATCCAGGTGATCTTTCTCAGCCACCTGATGATGGTAGTACAGGTGGCTGAGACTTTCACAGCGTGTTGTTTGAAAGTGAGTTGGTTGTCGAAGGTTACACCAAGATTGCGGGCAGACACAGATTGAACGGGAAGAGGACCCATCTCTGGAGGCCAATGGTGTGGGCCCCAGAGAGAAGTGTCTGGGCCAAACAGGAGCAGCTCTGTTTTATCCCCGTTCAATTTTAGTTTGTGCTTCAACATCCAGTCCGATATGTGTTTCAATCCAACTTGCAGAGAGGAAGAGGGGAGATTTTTATTGGCGGAGAGAGAGTAGATGACTTGAGTGTCATCAGCGTAGGAATAAATTGTGAGGCCAGCTTGTTCCGCCAGGAAAGCAAGCGGCCTCACGTACAGGTTGAAAAAGAGGGGACTAAGAATAGACCCCTGAGGGACACCGTGAGGGGAAGGGAGAGTAGATGAGACAGATGTGGAGGAAAAAACTTGAAAAGTGCGCTCCAAAAGAAAATTGGCAATCCAGGCCAGGGCGGTACCACCGACACCAACTGCCTCCAGGGTGGATAATAAGATGGAATGGGAGACGGTGTCAAAAGCGGCACTCAAGTCAAGCAGAATGAGTGCCACCGTCTCACCATTATCCACTTGGCGTCTGATGGTTTCTGACACACCAAGGAGAGTTGTTTCCGTGGAAAAACCAGCCCTGAACCCGGATTGAGAACCATGAAGAAAATTGGTGGATTCAACAAAGGAAGACAACAAAGAATTAACATGCTTCTCCAAAATCTTGGAAAAGCAAGGAAGCAAAGAAATAGGGCGAAAATTGGAAGGATTATTGGGGTCTGCGTTAGCCTTTTTTAGTAATGGTACCACCATTGCGTGCTTCCATTCATTTGGGACAATTGCTTCTGTGAGGGAAGCGTTCAGGACGTCCAAAATAATGTGGAGTGGGGCTGGGTCAAGGGAGTTCAGAACTTGAGGGGGCAAAGGGTCAAGGGGGGAACCAGATTTGATGTCCTGAAGATACTTTTTTAGAAGCACGGGGGAAATAAGATCCCAAGCGTGAAGTGGGGTGGTAGTAAGCAACGAGCAAGGGGTAATAGCCGAAGGGAAGTTGCACGGGGTAAGAGCAACGTGAGTTGAGTTGAAATTCGCATAGATTTTATCAATTTTTACACAAAAGAAGTCGGCTAGAGCGTTACACTGGGCCGTGTCTAGGCAGGGATCCTTGGGAACAGAGGACGCACCTGAGAGCTCCTTGACTATTTTAAACAAGGCCTTAGGTCTATTTTGAGCTGTGAGTATGGTACTGTTGGCAAAGTTAGCTCTAGCGGTATCACATGCCGCATGATAGATTTTAAGAGCTGACCTATAATTTGCTTTATGCTCAGGGTTATAATTTGACCGCCAAATTCGTTCCAATTTTTTGCAGTTAGATTTTTCAGAACGGAGGGAATCATTAAACCAGGGTGCCGGGGGGTAATGAATTTGAGATTTGTTTTTTTGTGTAGGGAGACATGAGTCTAAAGCAGTAGTTAGCCATGATGTAACCACCGGTAACTCTTTGATAGTCAAGTTGGAAACCGAGGGTTTGGAACTGACAAGAAGAGAGTTTAATTTGTTTAGATCTAAGCGCTTCCAGTTCCTGCTAGCTTTGTGAGGGGGGTCAGGCCTAAACGGAACAGCTTCACACGTTTTGATCGAGAAATTAACAATAAAATGATCAGACCAGAGGACAGGGATAGAGGATTGATAGGAAATGCCAATCAAGTTGGAGATGATAGGATCTAGAAGATTACCGGCCTTATGAGTAGGGTCGGAGTTAAAGAGGTGCAGATCCAAGGCTTCAAGATCCTGAATAAGTCGTTTCGCAATGGCACAAGAAACAGAATTAAAATGGATATTCAAATCCCCAACAATGGTGAAGTTGGTAGATTGTGCTAAGAAAGGGGCGATGAGATCAGGAAATGAAGCGGCCCAGCAGCTAGCTGAACCTGGCGGGCGGTAAATCAGGGTGCCAGTTAGGGTGAACTGAGGAGAAAGAGTTAATTTAAATAGGCCAGCTTCACAGTCTGGAAAATCTAAATCTTCCCATTTACAAGAGAATGCTCTCTTGAAGATGATAGCAATTCCCCCGCCGTCTTTAAGTGCTCGATTTCGTCCCACATAGGTGTAGTCGTTGGGAAGAGCCATGGCGATATCGGGGCCAGAGCTATCATTTAGCCAAGTTTCGGTGACAAACATGGCAGCAGGATTCGCTGTCTCCAAGAGGTCGAAAATATCTCTCTTATGTTTTGAGAGAGACCGACAGTTAATACTGATGAAGCTCAGAGCAGGTGAGGGATTGTGCAAGGTGGATGGTAAGGTGCACGTAGGGGAGGAGAAATTCCAAAAAGTGGATGACATGCTGTCTATACATGAGTCTAGAGAGTCTAGAGCCAAAGAGCAATGGGAACAAGATATGGGAGCATTATTACAATTCAGCACGGTATGTGAGGGGCACAGTGGTTCTCGCAAATACAGTAAAGCGGAGCGTGAATAGGAGATAGGGGTCTGTGCAGGGGAGCTGAGCCCTGGGCACGTGCTGGCGCGGACGGGCGCAGACGGGCGCAGACGGGCGCAGACGGGCAGGACTTTGGCACGACTTCGGCGCGAAGTCGGCGCTCCCGCTGCGCTCGTCCGCTGCGCTTCCGCCATTGTGGCATTATATACACCCAGAAAGATAACCACTACACCGCTAACCTGCCAGTTGGGGAGCAGGGCGGAAGTGGGGATGTAGGGCGGAAGTCAAAGTGCGCTCGTGTGGCCACCGCCGCTGCAAACGGCACAAGCCGTGGCGGATCGGTGCCAGGAGCGTAGATCAAAATACAGATACTAGTAAGGACGTTGCGCCAATAGGTGGCGATCAATTACACACGTTGCGCCAGAGCGGCGATCAGAAAGGGTGAGTATGCGTTTTTAAAATCAACAGTGCATAACAAAGCAAAGCGCTGAAAAGCGCTTACTCCAACAAGAAATAGTGCTTAAAAGTTTTTTTTTTTAAAAATAGCAGGTAACACACGAAGCCTCTGCAGCCTCTCTTACCGGCAGTTAGCTCCGAACTAGCAACAGTGCTGGATTTAAATAGTGCCTCCTATTCCAACCACTACACCGCTAACCTGCCAGTTGGGGAGCAGGGCGGAAGTGGGGATGTAGGGCGGAAGTCAAAGTGCGCTCGTGTGGCCACCGCCGCTGCAAACGGCACAAGCCGTGGCGGATCGGTGCCAGGAGCGTAGATCAAAATACAGATGCTAGTAAGGACGTTGCGCCAATAGGTGGCGATCAATTACACACGTTGCGCCAGAGCGGCGATCAGAAAGGGTGAGTATGCGTTTTTAAAATCAACAGTGCATAACAAAGCAAAGCGCTGAAAAGCGCTTACTCCAACAAGAAATAGTGCTTAAAAGTTTTTTTTTTAAAATAGCAGGTAACACACGAAGCCTCTGCAGCCTCTCTTACCGGCAGGGTTCAGGGTCAGTTTTCAGTTTTTGGGGTAAAGGGGTATTTTTAGGGTTCAGGGTCAGTTTTCAGTTTGTAGGTAAAGGGGTATTTTTAGGGTTCAGGGTCAGTTTTCAGTTTTTGGGTAAAGGGGTATTTTTAGGGTTCAGGGTCAGTTTTCAGTTTTTGGGTAAAGGGGTATTTTTAGGGTTCAGGGTCAGTTTTCAGTTTTTGGGGTAAAGGGGTATTTTTAGGGTTCAGGGTCAGTTTTCAGTTTGTAGGTAAAGGGGTATTTTTAGGGTTCAGGGTCAGTTTTCAGTTTTTGGGTAAAGGGGTATTTTTAGGGTTCAGGGTCAGTTTTCAGTTTTTGGGGTAAAGGGGTATTTTTAGGGTTCAGGGTCAGTTTTCAGTTTGTAGGTAAAGGGGTATTTTTAGGGTTCTGGGTCAGTTTTCAGTTTTTGGGTAAAGGGGTATTTTTAGGGTTCAGGGTCAGTTTTCAGTTTTCGGGTAAAGGGGTATTTTTAGGGTTCAGGGTCAGTTTTCAGTTTATGGGTAAAGGGGTATTTTTAGGGTTCAGGGTCAGTTTTGGGTTTTTGGGGTACAGGGGTACTTTGTAAAAATAAAGTAAAATTACATTTAAATTACATTTATTTAATAAAATTAAATTATATTAAATTATATTATAATATTTTTTATTAATTTATATTCAAAAAATTATTATATACTTACCAATACTTATGTTGTAATGGTATGCGTTGTAAAGGTATATGCGTTGTAAAATCTTGCGTTGTAAATGTATGCGTTGTAAAAGTTTTTGCGTTGTAAAAGTTTTGTTGTAATGGTAGGCGTTGTAAAAGTATGCGTTGTAACGTCATACATCCCTGGAGTGGGAATAGTAATTTTAACCTCTACGCTATCCAGCGCTTTCCCTACTGTTGCACCCACTGGAGTGGGAGTAGTAAATTTTACCTCTACGCTATCCAACACTTTTGCTAATGTTGAACTCACTATAGTTGTAACAATAAATTTTAAACATTTTCTAAAATGTTATATATGTTTATTTAATAATATGTTTAAATATATATATATATATATATATATATATATATATATATATATATATATAGATATATATATATATATATATATATATATATATATATATATATATATGTGTGTGTGTGTAATTTTTGGTGATATAATTTTTTTAATTATATAAATTATTTATTAAAATTATATTTTTTTAATAATTATTTCTAAGTTTATATTAAATATATTTATTACTATATTAGTTTTAACTTACTTTTAAGACATTTTAAAAAATCGATATTTTGACAGTCTATATTTTTGTAAGTCGATATTTTGGAGTCGATATTTTGGTACTTACCTGTTTGAAGATAGGGAGTCGATATTTTGTCAATCGATATTTTTGACTCGATATTTGTGTATCTCGATATTTGTGTCGTCGATATTATGTCAGTGATCCGTCAGAATTGGCTCAAGCACTCCACTTTAGCGTCAGTTAAGCTTCATTTATCTAAATTGACTGACGATGTTGATCTGAATGACTTTTTCAAGGGCCCTGCTTCGGGCAGATCCAAAAGGTGGATATATGCTATTTACAATGAAGTTTGGAAACTGTCCCAGATTGAGGCTGCTTCCCGCTTAAGAGCTACAGATCAAGCTAATTTAGAAAAGGTGCTCGCAGTTGTAGATAACAGAATTAACACGCTTTCTTCCCACATTTACACATTAGATAATATTGTTTTGTCTGTTGTTGATATAGTGCAGGAAGATGTCTCTGTTTTGTACCATGGCCAATATCAATTGCGTTCCATTATGCAGTTTGCTTGGACTTTACAAACGTTGAAGGCGGGAAAGGTGCCCTGCGACTACATGAACACGTCCTCATTATTTGCCCCTTTTAATTTGACTGACAAACAGGAATTTATGTCTATGAAAGATGCAACTTTTTCTATGTTACATATTGAAAAGTTTGAACCTGTACCGTTTTCTGTGGCCGAGACAGATTCTGCTGTGTGGCTCGTACATGAGCTAATAACATTAACTTTCCTTCTGTTCAAGTTCGAAGCTTGCATGAAGTACTATGCTATTGGCAGGTATGAACCTCTGGGTACCGCTTATCTCCATGTAGCTTGGTCACTACCATTTACCTGAGGGAGGGTAAAGAAGTTTATTTAAATGGTGAAGATTGCACAATAACACCTGATCACTCGTTAGTGTATAGGAATATCCAATTGCATGGCTCGTGTAATCATAATGCGCCTAACTTGGCCTGTGTCTTAAAAGGTACACCAACACCTGCTATCATACCCACATTCACATAACTAGCAAACAGTAGTTATGTACTTTTAAATAATGAAGATTTTTGTGGGATGCTAGCAGGAATTCCTTACATCGTTATGGTCTCCCAACGTGTAGTTTGTTGTTAAAACGTAATGTTTCCTCCTCCACATGGGAAGCTGGATGTTTCCATCTGGCTGTCTATTCTGACCTTGAAAGCAGAGGTCAGCAAGATACGTCGAATAAAAGCTCTTTTGTCCCAGCAAGAAGTCGCCCTTACTTCTGTCCATGAAACATTTGTCCTTCACATGGCAAACACCCGCACAGAAGTGCATGCCTTATTAAATACGGATCTGCCCCTGCATTTCGGGGCGTTAATTCACACTATCTTTAATGCCTCCTCGACCACAGGGCTGGCTCACTTTTTTAAAGTTGTTAGTAGTGGCCTTGTGACTTCTTTCCAAACTATATTCGGTGTATTCCCGGCATTTTTTCTCCAGCCCCTTTGGTGGATTTCCCCTGAGGCTGGCTCTGGTTGCCAGAGTGCTTTTACTGCTTTGTTTATTTCAAAATTGATGCACATCCTGTGCCACGAGACAATTTGCCCCGGCTGTTGCTGCTCCGCAACCTAATGCTTGATTAGTATGGACCGCTGCCTCTGGCTACATTGAGTGCAGTTTATGGATTATCGTTTCGTTTCCCTTTTTCACATGCGTCCAGCCTGTCTTTCATTGCCTGAGCTGCGATTTCAAATGGGCTCTGGATTTGTGTCTCTGCAGTACGGTGTCTCCCAAAGCAGATTATGATCAACTGATGAGCCCCTTAGTTGCTCATGAATTGCTTTTTTCTGGCGGCGGGATTATGGCCTTTGCATCGATGCATAGAGTCCTGGGATGTTGGAATATTTTTGCAGCGGCGCATAATTTCTTGGCACGCAGTTATATTGACATAAAACCAAGTTGTCCTCTGATGGTACTAGAGGCTCCGGTTCTTGAGGAACATGTATGTTCATTCCCATTATTAAATTGGATGGCTGAAATGTTTTCAGATGAGAACAATGGCGTCCTGTTGGAGGCTGTTGCAATGTACTTTGCATGTACACTATTGGAGTGAGGTGCATTTCATACTGTTTGTTATTCAAGACTGACGTCACATGTTGGACATCAGATTTTTTAAAACTATTTTTTTTTTTTTGGCCTATTGGATTTATTGTGCCCACAAGTGATTACAAATTTGGAGTATTTTCAAAATTCGGATTTTGCTCCCGTTTTTTACATTATGGCAAATTTGAACTTGATTCTGTCTCTCGAACTTGAACTCTGCGTTCCTGCTTTGCCCACATTACTTGTCCGTGCTCCGATCAAGGGAGGGTGTAGTGGGGCTGAGCCTTATATTTATACAGTGTTAAGTTAGCATGAGCTTATTAGAAGTTTAAACACCATTTTACCTTTAGTTTTCTTTTGCACACGGCACTCACGTTAGATATTGTTTCGCATTAGGCTGAGAGTTGTGCTTAACATGAGAATAACTTGTTTTTCTACATTGCTAGACTTGCTTTGGAAGTTTAGTCTGAACAGTAAGTGCCGAGGCCTTCAAGGTTATATCAACACTGTTGCTGTTGTTCGAACTGATCAGCGCACGTTCTAGACATAACATATATGCAGCTGTGGACAGCTCAGATACTGGCGCCTTTAATAATACACTGTGTAGGCATGATTAAACACACTTGGAGAACATTTATATGCTGAGAGCTTGTGCTGAACTCGATGTGATTCACTCCTGCTAATCTCTGAGGTATGGGGTCGCCTATGCAAGCCTAAGATACCTTCTTTAGTTATAAAATAACCTACTAGCAAGGGAGAGTGAAATATAGGCATATATTTAACCTGTTTTCATTTAGCATTATAACATGCTTTCTCCCTTTGTATGTTATGGAATAGTAACTATGCTGACAATCCTATTTCTTATCATATGTCTGCTTGTATTAGCTAAGATGCTGCACCTGAGATCACGGCGATAAAATAAATATTTTAAACTTGCTCGTGTCTCCCTTTACTCCCTGTTCTGGACTGGTATGAGAGTATAACGAAAGTGTGCTCATGTTTCCCACCTTACATGAGGTATCCTAAGTCGCATGTTCTGGGTTGTCTAATCATTGGTTACTTTGCTATAGGACGAAGAGCTAATGAGACACTGATGCTAGTCTGGTAGGGGATTTTGGGTACTAAGGTGAGTTTTTGGTACACCCAAATTCACTGAGGTCCTGAGTCTCTCTGCACAGTTCTGTGACTGAGCAGAATCTACTAGACCTAGCCTCCCACTTAGGAGCAGCACACTCTATATTTTTTCACCACTGGTGGGGCCTGTGTGCTGGATTTCTCAGAAAGCCCCAGTCCCTCCTTCTTCGTTTTGAGTAAATTCAGTCCTCAGTTAAGATGAGGTTGTAACTTGGAGCCAGATTTGGCCACTGGATTATGCAAATCCCCTTTTAGTGAATTTACAACCTTTTCAAATTACAAAACTGAAACCTTCTATCTGTAAGGCTGTCCACTAGGGCGGCAGAAAAATTACTGACTCTGCTGTGGGTGGAAACACTTTTGCAGAGAAATATTTCAGTATAAAACTAAACCATTGGCCATCGCTGGCGACAAACATTCAATAGTAAATGTGAGCACTTTAATGTCCCATCAAGCCCTCATTGTGGATTCCTTAGATATATGTTTGGGGATACTAGGAGGCTGCAATATCTGATTCTGGTATACCTGCACTTATATCTTAGGTGCAAGGATAGGGGGGGGGGGGGCAGAAGTTCCTTTTCCAGATCATATCCCCATGCCTAAATCTGGGAATTACGAATGAATTCCTTCAGAATGGGTAATAACTTATGGACCAGTCTTTCAGGTGCAAATCTGTGTATTTTTCCCCAGTCCAGGGAAAATACTGAGCCCAAGTCTGCAACCATTTACCACCTCCTCTAAGCAGGTGCTAAATGGATGCAGTGGCTTCTTTTGTCCTATGATACAGGTGCCAGAGACAAGAGGGTCCTGGCTCCTGGCCACTGTAATAACAGCCAGAGAAGGGGTACCTGCCAGCGTCCAAAGAGTAGTCCTGTAGCGCTAAACCTACCTGTTGGACTTGGCCCTTTTTGCAGGGTCATCCCTGAACTTTTTGCCGTCCTCCTGTATTTTATCTGACCTGGTTTTGTTGGTTTTATGACCCTGGGCACTTTACCATTGCTGATCAGTGCTAAAGTGCATATGCTCTCCCTATTGTAAATTGATGTATGGATTAGTGACTCCATGATTGGCTGATTTGGTTTACTTGTCAGACCCTAGTACAGTTCACTGAGTGTGCCCAGGGCTTGTAAATCCAAATGCTGCTAGTGGGCTTGCAGCACTGGTTGTGCCACCCACAGAAGCAGCCTGTAAAAGTGTGTCTAAGGCCTGCCATTGCAGAGCCTGTGTGCAGTCTGGTACTGCTATGCTGACTGGGCAAGTGCATCACCTTGCCAATCCCTAAACCTTCCCTTTTCTTCATATAGGACGCCCCTATGGTAGGCCCAAGGGCAGGATGCATTGTAAGTATAAGGTAGGACATGCCCTGGCGTGTGTGGCATGTCCTAATAGAGAAATTACAGCCATTTTCGTTTTTCACTATTGCAAAGCTACCTTTCTCCATAGGCCAGAATGGGCAGTAGATTATTACATTTTATAATCCTAACTGACTCAGGGACCATAGTAGAAATTCGAGTTTAGTATGCCTGAACTCAGAATGATAAAATACATCTTTTAGTGAAGTTGGTTTTAACATTTTGTGTTTGAAAATACCACTTTTAGAAAGAAGGTATTTTCTTGTCTAACCTTCCAAGCCTGCCTCTGCTAGGTTGTGTATTCCTTGTCTGGGGTTTGTGAGTGACAGGGATGGGAAATTCAAGGAGACAGAATGAGTCAGCCAAGTGGTGAATAGAGAGATCTGCATCTAGATGGGAGGGAGGAGTTGCACCTGGGACCTGAATAGGACTGTGCCGGCCCCCCACAGTGCTGGCTCCACCCCCTGTGGTGCGTCTGATGTCTCTGCCCTGCACTGTGAAAGGAGAGAAGGAATCATGTCAACAGAGTGCTCCAGGGCTGTGCCTTTCCTCCACAATGCTGGCTCCACCTTCTGTGGGGCGTCTGATGTTTCCACCCTGCACTGTGAAAGGAAAGAAGGATTTTGGGGTATAAATATTGGGACCCCGATCCCAAGAAATTAGATCACTTTTGGACTACAAGAAGAAACCTTTGCTTAGGAGAGGAACCTGAAGAACCTGAGGAGAGGCTATCCCTAAGCTGAAGTGCTGCTTGGGGGATTGGCCTGTAGTGGTTGCCTGGATGCCAAAGAAAGGAGAAAGACCTTTGTGTGCTTTATTCTCAACTTGTGAAGGATCTTCAAGGGCTTGGAACAGAGCTTGCCTCCTGTTGAAGTCTCAGGGACAACAGACTTCAAACCCCAGCTCCCCGGAATTCTTTGGAAGTGCCTGCTGCTGTTTTTGGGCCTTCTGAGGGACTGGGTGTCGCAAGGAGCTGGAAGCGTGACTCAAGAGGAAGAAGCGTGTACCAAGGAGCAGCCGGTACCGTCGCCACTCCGAAGGAGGGTGTCGCTGCTGTAGCTGATGCATTGCACCACATCGAGAGAAGCGTCTCACAACAGAGAGGAAGCTTGTTGCCATAGCTGCTTCTGCCGTCGCATCTTTGATGTCGCCGTTGTAGCTGTCGCTTTGCACCGCATCAAGAGAAGTGTCTCGCAAGGAGGAAGAAGCGTGTCGCCATTGCTGCTGCTGCCGTCGCATCGTGGATGTCGCCGCTGTAGCTGTCGCACTGCACCGCAGAGAGAAAAGCGCTTCGCATCCACGGAGAAGCGTGCCGCCATCGGAGCTGCGGCCGTCGCATCTTGGATGTTGCCGCTGCAGTTGTCGCATTGCGCGGAAGAGTCTCGCAATCACCGGAAAAGAGTGCCGCAGTCGAGGCTGTTGCCTTCGCATCGCTGAACAAGGGTGTCACAGCTGCAGTTGACGCATCGAACCGAGACTTCTCGCATCATCGGAGAAGCGTGCCGCATCTGGAAGATCTTCACGTCTTTATTACTTTGCACCAGAACTTTGCCGCATTTCCAACGCTGCAACACTTTTGTTGTGGAAGTGTCACGCATCGTAAGGTACATTGACTTAAAGTGTCGCATCTTAAGAACTGAACAGAACTAAGCAAAAACTACCCTTTTAAATATAGTATTGTGGATTTTTGTTGTTTGTGGTCTTGTGTTAAGTCTATATAAAGAACACTTATTTTTAATATACAACTGTGTGATGTCCATCTGTAGTGTTGTCACTGGGTTACTGTATGTGGTCACAAATGCTTTACACACTGCCTCTGAGATAAGCCTGTCTGCTCATGCCAAGCTACCAAAGGGGTGAGCAGGGGTAGTTTTAGGAGTGCACCCCCTTACCTTGACTAGAGGCAAGGGTCCCTATTTGTCACAAGTACCTACCTGTGCCAACTAGGGACCCCCAAATCTAACACTACCTGTAACTACCTTTTGCTGAATGTCCATCAACATTTCTCTTGCGGTCTGTCCCAAACTCTAATAGAAATGGTTGCAGACCAGAGGCCACAATACAGATAGGGCACACTGTGCTGTACTGCGCAGCAGCACACCATTAACTAGGTACGCCGGGTAAGGGTACGCCGGGCAGCGGCCCGTGTGTCCTATTACAATGAAAGTGCAGTTCATAGGAACGATCTCAAAAATGCACTGCGGAGAGCACATTAGAAAAATAATAACTGTTTGAAGCCATTGGTCTGCCTATCACTGCAGCCTGAGTTTCAATGGGGGGCGGAGACATTTTTATTTAGCAGGTGTGATAAACATTACTTACACTCATAATTAGGGCCTATGTAAAAAAGGGGACAACAGAGCAAGTGCTAGTGTATACCTGGTTATTTAAACCATTGCTAGTTTTACGTGGTTTTACCTTATTGTTTACAGTAGTCATTAAAAACTCAGTTTTTCAGTCCCTCTTAGCCCTACCTTAGCCTTTTCACAAGGACATAAAAGGCATGAAGACAGATGCCGTGCACAGGTGGAAGCCTCCAGTGTCTGGGTAGGCTCAAAGATAACTCCGTCTTAAAATGGCATGTCTAAAAACAATCCAATTTCAACTCAACATCCTAAATCACTGTGAAGCCTTCCCTCTCATCCTTCCTAGTGTGAGCAGTGTGCCAGCGCTGTAGTCAGTCCTCCAGCTGCTGTACCTCAAGCTGGACTTGTTCAGTGCACATAAACGCCTCTTCCAGGAAGGGATTGGCTGTTGTAACCTGGCCCATCCTAAGGTGTAGAGAAGACAGCACAGAGTAAAGGTTTGGAAAAGAAACAGCTCTCACCAAGACATTGACACACTGACCGCCTTCATAAATATTTACTAAGCTTGAAGTATTTGCACATCACAACTACTTGAATTTGACAGAACTTCTCCCGTGCACTCGAAGTAGGGAAATATGGACGAGGTCACAATGTTCCAGCGTCAGATAAAAATATCTGCGCTACCTTTGTTTAATTTCATTGGTCCAAGCCTCCAAATTTAACAGGTACTGCTATGTTATCAGAAAGTGACTGTCTGATAGAAGGGTCACGGTGCCCATTACAAATGTGTAGGGTAATGAATGAATGAAAACGTCTTCATCAAAATTCCTTCTTTTTGGGCCTTTTTTAGGGGTTGGGTGGTGATGGCAGTGTTTAAACTTCACATGCGGAATTAACATTACTATCCTTTAACACCACTCTAGTGCCATATGGAATGGGATTAAATCCTATAGAATGGGGAATAACAACAAAGACCCATTTTACCACAGTTGCATGGGGCTTAATGCATAAATGTACCACCTGCTCTTAGCAGGTGGTAAGTGTAAGCTGTGACCTCTGTGTGAGGTGAGAAAGGAAACAAGTTATGAAGGAAGTGAGCATTGTATGTTCCCCTGCCAGAATAACAAAATGGGTAAAGAGTTTTGACTGCTTCTGCAGCCAAAGCCGCATAAGAGCTTTTGGGTAGTGTTCTAACACTAGGAAAAACAAGCATTTGCAATGCAATAGGTCTCGCATGTAAGTGAGTTTAAGCTATTGGCATTGTAAATCACAATGCCTTGTATTTATGTTTTAAAAACGAAAACAAAAATAAAAGGCATTGTTATTTGCAATGTAATAGCTCAAACTCAGTTATATCCAAGACCTATTGCATTGCAAATGCTTGTTTTATTAGTGAGTAGGAATGCTCCCTTTCGGCCCGTGCAGAAAATTAATTAAATAAACAAGCGCAGCCACTAATGTGAAAGTAGACCCCACTGCAAATAAAACAAGCATTTACAATGCAATGGTCTCGGCATTATTAAAGGTAGAGCTATTAGCATTGCTTATGACTTTTTTTTTTAAATCATAAATAAAGAGCATTGTCATTTACATTGCCAATAGCTTAATCGTTAAATAAATGGCATTGTCATTTACAATGCCAATAGCTTAATCGTCGCATATGCATGAACTATTGTATTTACACCCACTCAGAGCCACACACATACAGAGCCACCCACAAAGAGTCATTCACATAGAGCCACCCACACACACAGAGCCACCTACACAGAGCCACCCTCACACAGACAGAGCCACCCACACATAGAGCCACCTACAAAAAAAGCTATTTACACAGAGCCACACACACACGCAGAGCCACACACACACACACAGAGCCACCCACACACACACACAGAGCAACACACACACACATACATACACACAGAGCCACACACACACAGAGCCACACATACACACAGAGCCACACACACACATACACACAGAGCCACACACACACACACAGATCCACACACACACACACACACAGCCATACACACACACAGAGCTACAGACACATACACACAGAGCCACACACACACACACAGAGCCACACACACACACACACACACACCCAGCCACACACACAGACAGAGCCACACACATAGACAGAGCCACACACACAGACAGAGCTACACACACAGAGAGAGCCACACACACACACAGAGCCACACACACACATGAAGCCACACACACAGACAGAGCCACACACACAGAGCCCCACACACAGAGCCACACACACACAGAGCCACACACACACAGACAGAGCTACGCGCTACAGGTCTCTTCTATACAATATTTCTTGCAAGCGATAGCGTATGCTGCCAATGCGCAATTGCAGGCGAGAACTAAAAAATAGACACTATCAACTTGTGGCTTATTGATTTTTGTACAGTAAGCCCTCATTGTAAATTATTTAAAGTGAACAGAAACTCATTAAAAATATAAGTCATTTACAAGTAAACACAACTCCAAAGGTTTATCAGTGCTGCTTCAGGCAAACTGCAAATTTGCATCAAGACAGCACCACTTAAATGTAAAATAAACCAAATATTCACAATTTTGCCATGCTTTTGTTGATATTTGGCATCATTATTAGGCTGCTGCGTTCTCTCGCCTTTTTGTAAGTGCCAGCCCTGCTGTGTTGAGACTTTTTGGCCAATTATATACTGTGTGACAGTGTGCAGAAATAAAAAGTTTGAGTCTTCTGCTTGATAAAATAATATAACTAATGTACTTGCAGAGAACATGTTCACATAGAGACATATCATAGTATTCCTGACAGATAAAATATGTTTATGGTTTCGCAACTCAATGGAACTGAATGGTCTTGCAAACTTGACAGTGATCATGACATCAAACACAGATACCTGCAGTGGATGCATTAGTCCACTGAGCCATTGAGACTTGATTGGGACACTAAGGGCATTGCAGCAGTACAAACATGAAGACACGGAGACGAGACGGGCCGGGGCAGACCTGCAAAAGAAAGAGAAAGAGGCATTAGATGGGCAAGCAAAGCAAAGAAGGCTTACCTGAAACACGCCAACAGCAGCATTCATACCGGGCAGAGCACTCCGTGCACGACCGTGCGCGGAGATGAGACGGCCCGGGGCAGACCTCCAAAGAAAGAGAAAGAGACATTAAATGGGCAAGCAAAGCAAAGGGGGCTTACCTGAAACACGCCAACAGCAGCATTCATACCGGGCAGAGCACTCCGTGCACGACGGTGCGCGGAGACGAGGCGGGCCGGGGCAGACCTGCAAAAGAAAGAGAAAAAGGCATTAGATGGGCAAGCAAAACAAAGAGGGCTTACCTGAAACATGCCAACAGCAGCATTCATACCGGGCAGAGCACTCCGTGCACGACGGTGCACGGAGACGAGACGGGCCGGGGCAGACCTGCAAAAGAAAGAGAAAGAGGCATTAGATGGGCAAGCAAAGCAAAGGGGGCTTACCTGAAACACGCCAACAGCAGCATTCATACCGGGCAGAGAACTCCGTGCACGACGGTGGATGGAGATGAGACGGGCCGGGGCAGACCTGCAAAAGAAAAGAGGCATTAGATGGGCAACCAAAGCAAAGGGGGCTTACCTGAAACACGCCAACAGCAGCATTCATACCAGGCAGAGCACTCCGTGCACGACGGTGCATGGAGACGAGACGGGCCAGGGCAGCCCTGCAAAAGAAAGAGAAAGAGGCATTAGATGGGCAAGCAAGGCAAAGGGGGCTTACCTGAAACACGCCAACAGCAGCATTCATACCGGGCAGAGCACTCCGTGCACGACGGTGCACGGAGACGAGACGGGCCGGGGCAGACCTGCAAAAGAAAGAGAAAGAGGCATTAGATGGGCAAGCAAAGTAAGAGGGACTTACCGGAAACACGCCAACAGCAGCATTCATACCGGGCAGAGCACTCCGTGCACGACGATGCACGGAGAAGAGACGGCCCGGGGCAGACCTGCAAACGAAAGAGAAAGAGGCATTAGATGGGCAAGCAAAGCAAAGGGGGCTTACCTGAAACACGCCAACAGCAGCATTCATACCGGGCAGAGCACTCCGTGCACGACGGTGCACGGAGACGAGACGGGCCGGGGCAGACCTGCAAAAGATAGAGAAAGAGGCATTAGATGGGCAAGCATAGCAAAGGGGGCTTACCTGACACACGCCAACAGCAGCATTCATACCGGGCAGAGCACTCCGTGCACGACGGTGCGCGGAGACGAGACGGGCCGGGGCAGACCTGCAAAAGATAGTGAAAGAGGCATTAGATGGGCAAGCAAAGCAAAGGGGGCTTACCTGAAACACGCCAACAGCAGCATTCATACCGGGCAGAGCACTCTGTGCACGACGGTGGGCAGAGACAAGACGGGCCGGGGCAGACCTGCAAAAGAAAGAGAAAGAGGCATTAGATGGGCAAGCAAAGCAAAGGGGGCTTACCTGAAACACGCCAACAGCAGCATTCATACCGGGTAGAGCACTCAGTGCACGAAGGTGCACGGAGACGAGACGGGCCGGGGCAGACCTGCAAAAGATAGAGAAAGAGGCATTAGATGGGCAAGCAAAGCAAAGGGGGCTTACCTGAAACACGCCAACAGCAGCATTCATACCGGGCAGAGCACTCCGTGCACGACGGTGCGCGGAGACGAGACGGGCAGGGCAGACCTGCAAAAGATAGTGAAAGGGGCATTAGATGGGCAAGCAAAGCAAAGGGGGCTTACCTGAAACACGCCAACAGCAGCATTCATACAGAGCAGAGCACTCCGTGCACGACGGTGGGCGGAGACGAGACGGGCCGGGGCAGACCTGCAAAAGAAAGAGAAAGAGGCATTAGATGGGCAAGCAAAGCAAAGGGGGCTTACCTGAAACACGCCAACAGCAGCATTTATACCGGGCAGAGCACTCCGTGCACAGCGGTGCATGGAGACGAGACGGGCCGGGGCAGCCCTGCAAAAGAAAGAGGAAGAGGCATTTTGATGGGCAAGCAAGGCAAAGGGGGCTTACCTGAAACACGCCAACAGCAGCATTCATACCGGGCAGAGCACTCCGTGCACGACTGTGGATGGAGACGAGACGGGCCGGGGCAGACCTTCAAAAGAAAAGAGGCATTAGATGGGCAACCAAAGCAAAGGGGGCTTACCTGAAACACGCCAACAGCAGCATTCATATCGGGCAGAGCACTCCGTGCACGACGGTGGATGGAGATGAGAAGGGCTGGGGCTGACCTGCAAAAGAAAAGAGGCATTAGATGGGCAACCAAAGCAAAGGGGGCTTACCTGAAACACGCCAACAGCAGCATTCATACGGGGCAGAGCACTCCGTGCACGACAGTGCACGGAGATGAGACAGGCCGGGGCAGAGCACTCTGTGCACGACGGTGCATGGAGACGAGACGGGCCAGGGCAGCCTGCAAAAGAAATAGAAAGAGGCATTAGATGGGCAAGCAAGGCAAAGGGGGCTTACCTGAAACACGCCAACAGCAGCATTCATAGCGGGCAGAGCACTCCGTGCACGACGATGCACGGAGACGAGACGGGCCGGGCAGACCTGCAAAAGAAAGAGAAAGAGGCATTAGATGGTCAAGCAAAGCAAAGGGGGCTTACCTGAAACACGCCAACAGCAGCATTCATACCGGGCAGAGCAATCCGTGCACGACGGTGCTCGGAGACGAGACGGGCCGGGGCAGTCCTGCAAAAGATAGTGAAAGAGGCATTAGATGGTCAAGCAAAGCAAAGGGGGCTCACCTGAAACACGCCAACAGCAGCATTCATACCGGGCAGAGCACTCCGTGCATGACGGTGTGCGTAGACAAGACGGGCCAGGGCAGACCTGCAAAAGATAGAGAAAGAGGCATTAGATGGGCAAGCAAAGCAAAGGGGGCTCCCCTGAAACACGCCAACAGCAGCATTCATACCGGGCAGAGCACTCCGTGCACAACGGTGCATGGAGGTGAGACGGGCCGGGGCAGACCTGCAAAAGAAAGAGAAAGACGTCCTAACAAGCACTCACCTGAGGATGTAACCAGGACACACGTCCTAACAAGCACTCACCTGAGGACGACTTCTTCCGGCGGCGGTCGGGCTGAAATGGCTGCCGCAAAGCTCCAACATTTTTGCGATTCGGGGCGTGTTTTTTGCTGAGTGACGGATGACGTCACGGGTAGAAAGAAGGCAAAAACACGCCCCCGAATCGCAAAAAGACGAGGCTTGATTAGAGTGACGCCCCTCTCCTCCAATGGCTGGCCAGCATTTACGAGGCCAGCCAATGGAGAAGAGGGGCGGGTTCAAGCCCCGTACTAAGAATCATTAAATCTCTGACCGAGACTGCGCAAGCGCAGCCTACGGTCCACGACCTAAAAAGAATAGTGCTTACCGACCTATGAAGGAGACGGTGTAACGCCACAAGTAAAAGATACAGCCCTTATGGGAGGTAACCAATGGTGACAGGGCGGTAACAAGGAGGGACTAACAAGCCTCGTTATCAATCGGAAGTCAGCATTTACCAAGGACAATGACACCAGCCAATCAAAAATATGGGAGGAGAGAAGGCGATGCTTCGACAGCATACTCGATTACTGCATGCCTAGTAGAGCGAGCAGTGCATGTGCGCTGCCGCTAGGCTCGACCTAAAAACAAAGTTCGGGGGAATATTTTAAATTAAAGTGTCCATTTTCTGTTGGCCTTCCTGACGTCACTGCGAGGGCCAAGGTTCATGTTTGGGTGGGCCAGGCTAATGTTTGAGTGGTCCTGGCCCACCCAATAGAACCGGGCCTGTCTACAACTGACTGTGTCTGTCGGGAATGCAATTGGTGCTCATGTAAAGCGTTCTGCTACCTTCGGGTGGAGTTCGCGCTATAGAAAACCGCCCAAAAAAAACATCGACCGAGGCAGGCAAATGAACTATCGCAACATCTCTGTTTGCTGCTCAGATCATTGTTTTCGTTCGGTGGTTTGCATATCTCGTTAATTTATTTTGCATAAAAATAACTCACTAAGCCCTGTCCCATGAATAAATGTCACGTATAAAACCAAATGGCAAATAATGCGCAGTCAGTGATTTAAGAGTCATGCGCTGGTGTATTATCAACACTGTCCAGCAGATATTTTCATATAATTTACTTATTTTATAGGCATTTCTTATTTAAACAAGTAGTATGACTAATAAAGGACATTGAAAACAAACAAAAAACATGAACTACATTGCGTATGTTTAAATTCTTAATTAAAAAAAATAGTTCCTTTCAAAATGACTTTCACTCTTTATTCCCGTCCCCATAGCTTTCCCTCACTTCCTCCCATCTAGTCTGTGTCACGGGCCCCATTCCCCATATCATTTTTTCTTTCCCTCCCATTCCGGCTCTTTATTAACCTGGCCCCAGTGGCTCTATTAGCATCTCCCAAACAATACTCCTACAATGCATCTAACAGTACAACATGGACAATAGGAAGCTCTCTACTTAGTCATAGACGGCACACCTCTTAAACACTACGTAGAAGGCATCATGTGGACAAAAATTATTTATATGGTCTTTATAGCCAAGCACTATAATTAAAGATTACCAAGAGACTTACCCGGTGATTGTGCGCTCTATAAATTGCCAATAACATAACATAACAAGATGTTCTTAAGTTCTTTTTAGTCTATTTGGATCTCGTCCAAATCACACGTTGCCCTCAGCCTTAAATTAAACCAAAACAAAATAAAAAAACAACTTAAGGAACTCTTTAAATAATGTTTTTGCGCCAAAAGAACAGTTGTGTGTCTGAGTCTCTGGTACTCACTAAAATGTGTATGAGGTCGCTGTTAGCTACAACAAGGTCATGAGCAGATCTTTGCAGCTGGTAATCAGCTCAGTAAATCTTCACAGAAGTGACAATTGGGCTCAGCTAGATGTATTTGGCTCTGCACCATTTTTCCCCATGTGAGCTTTCTAAACTGTCAGTCTGGTGCTCCCGGGATCCTGTTAGTATGGCCACTAACTGTAAGCTGATTTGGAAGTAGAGCACCAGTTAATGAATTAGTTCTTCGCGCAGAAGCGATGTTGCTTTTTACACAGCTGCAACTAACTCAAATTCTGCCCTTTCTGACTCCCCCGTCTGCTTACTGTAATCTTTTATTTTTGTGTTACTGTATTTGTTTTACTTTTGCCTAAAGTTCTCAATGCCAAAAAGTAATTTTATCAGGTTGCAATAAAACAGTTCAGAACTCCATTCATTCAGTCGCACAAGGTTCACCTCCAACTGAGCATAAATATCTAGAAAACTCAGCTGAAGTACGGGCTCTTTTTTATATCGCAATCCAATGCAAAAAAAAAGCACGTAAGTAAAAAAAATTATCATTTACAATGCCAATAGCTCTCACTTTCACAAATGCAAGACCAATTGCAGTGCAAATGCTTGTTAACTTCATGATGTCCCATTTGTAGAGTATTAGCTTGAGCACCATGAATGTCTTCCTGTTTAAGTTGTCGTCCTGCTGTTGTGGACTCCCATGCATACTGGGCTCTCGTCCCCCAGTCCCGGACACCAGAGATGATGGTGGCAAGAAGCAGCTGGCAGAAATCTGTCCTGGGCCGGGGTGCCCCCGTACTTATCACTAAAACCGATATGGCAGCTGCCGGCTCTACAGGCCTTCACCCGACATCACAACGCATCTTGTTGGAAAGAAGAGGGGGTGACTCACATCGGGGACTTCTACGCAGATGGGGTGCTCCACCCCTTCCCCGATATCTGTGAGGCATTTCAAATACTGCCCAAGTTCAAGGCCTACGGGGCTGTCTCTCATGTGCTAACCTCAAATTGGGGACAGGAACCGATGGGGCCTACAACCTCACTCCTATGTCACACCATGCTGACATGTGGGGGTACACCTAAAGCCATAAGGGCCCCCCTGTACGTACCTTTCCTGGGACAGAAACAGAAACCGAGTGCTAAGTCAAGGGACCAAAGGACAGTGGACCATCGCCTCCCATTAACGGACAATGGTCTCAACCCTGCGGCAGGTTGAAGATGTCTCGCGGAACTCAAGTTTTCATTTCACTCAATTCAACTAGCTGCATCACACCTATCTCACACCCCACCGCTTGTCACACATGTTTGCTAAATCCGACTCTGACTGCCAATTATGCGAGGTCAGGGACGCAGGAATCTTCCACATGCTATGGGACTGCTGGGGCTGGGAAGAGGTGGGGAGATTACCTCTACCTTGGTTGTCACAGCGTCTTACCATCTATCACCAGAGTCCTGCTTTCTGGGTATCCGGCCCAAGCCAAGGATGACACTTATCCGCCACAGATCCATCAACCTGGTGTTTGTGTTCTGTAAATGGCAGATTGCAAAGGCCTCGAAACCACCAGCTGCACTGGACACACCGGTCTGGCTCCATCCTACATTGAACTGGGCGAGGGCCGAGGCAGCAGTGTTGTCGGACAGGTGGTGGGGGCGAGCATGGACTCACAACATGGGACATATACTTGCAAAGGTTGGAGGCGAAGGATGATGCGAGACTGCCAAAAGCGGGATACGCACGGGATACTGACCTAGAGCGGACATATAGGACGCAAAGGGGACACACCCGCAGATGACACAGAGGGGCTCAATACATGTTACACACTTGCTCAATGAACATGTTTCTCCTGCCTTAACTGGAATTGTTCAGCCTCCGGACTGAGACTCTGTTATTGCTGGAGCATGCATGGGTCCGCACCAACACAGCACCGCTGCGAGGTAAATCCACTGTTATACGTAATAAAATAAACAAGCACTGTGACCCTGAAGCCGGCGCCATGCTCAATCTTAAAGTTATAAAAAAATAAAAAAATAAAGGAGCACGGTGTCCCAGAAGCGGGTGCCACGCTTATTGACATGAGCTCCAAAAAAACTTACGGTGGGGCTAACTTTGCCCTCTGCCTTGTGTGAATTCGCTGCATAGATGCCGTGCATGTGCACATCCCCTGTCCGGCATGTGTCTGCCTTGTGTGAAGCCTCAGAGATGCCCTGCGTGTGCACATCTCCTGTCCGACATGTGTCTGCCTTGTATGAAGTCGCAGCGCCGCAGTGAAAGTGAAAGCTGAGATCGAGCATGCGAAAGTGAGAGCATGGTGGGAGCCCGTGAAAGTGAAAGCTGAGATCGCTAGAGAAGAGACGCTGTGTGCGTGCACATCGGCTGTCCAGGTAAGTGTTCATCTCCTGTCCCCCTTCGGACGCAAAACCCACAACAATAGATTTCGCCAAGGCGGGCAACGAATGCGCTGCATCGCTAGGCGAGACCTAAAAAACAGGACCGGGAACACCAGGACACTCAGAATCAGGCACAATGTAATTCTTTACGGTAATTCCATTCCATTTAATATTAAACAGCGAAACATATAAACAAAGTAAAAAAATGCAATCAACATTACAGGTATGGACCGGATATAAATGCTGCTAAAACATAAACTAAGAAAGTTAAGAATCGTGGGTCTTACAAGATGTTTACTGTGACAGGAATTTGCTTTCCACTCACCCACATTTTTTCACTTACAAACTCAGACCCCCCCCCCCCCCCCCCCCGCAAGGAACAAAACTAAAACAAGCAGTTTCGCCTTCGTGATTAATAATATGTTTTTTGTTGTTGTTGTATACTTTAGCTTGGTGAGCAGTTGTGCAATATAAGTTACTGAAATATCGTATAAGTGTTATGACTTGTTTATTGAGAAAGGCAATATGTGCAGTAATGGCATTTTTCACACAATTATCGATTTGCCACATTTGCCACATAAGCAGTTGTCAGATTCATAATCTGCAGATTAAAACAAAAGATTTTAGCCCAAACGTTACTGAAAACGCAGTGACACACAGTGTAATACCCTTAGCAAAGGTTCAGTGGTCACCATTGTGTTGCTTATTGCTATATTTGGCTGTTGAACCGGTACTAATGAGCTGCAACCTATGCCCAGATAGTGCTAACAAGTGTAACAAGTGTTGGAGGTCAGCGCAAGTTTAGAGATTGACACCTCCCCCAGCAGGCAAATGCATCCTTGCTACACCTATGCATGATGTGCTTAAAGCACCCTCCGTCAGACAGCTGAAAAATCAAGGGTTGGAGTTAGAGTGTAATGACTTGGGCATGGCATAGTGGCCAGAGCTGCCAACTTTGCAGCTAGGGAACCTGGGGGCATATTATCAAGGACCGATGTTAAAATTATCGCAGTTTTATCGGCAGGAAACTGCTGATAAAACGGCGATAATGGGCTTCATAATACGCCCTTGTTAATTCCCATAGAGGCGCATGTTCTGATGTTAACATGGGCTTCTATGGGAATTAACAAGGGCGTATTATCAAGCCCATTATCGCCGTTTTATCGGCAGTTTACTGCAGATAAAACGGCGATAATTTTAACACCGGTCCTTGATAATATGCCCCCTGGTTCAAGTCTCTGCATTGGCTCAACATCCTGTGATTCTGGGCAAATTACTTAATTTCCCCATGCCTACCCAAAAATGTGGTCATCATGTAATGTAATTGGTACTCAAATAAAGTGCTCCAATACCTTCAAGTCCATCAAACTGTCTAAAAAAACTAGAGTGCAACATTGCCCATTGGCACGTGCGCAACCGTGCAACCTTTAGTAACGGCAAGCGCTAAATAGCCTTTATTGTATGTGTGATTTTGCTCCATACAAATAATATTATAATGCACGCCTCAAATGTATGCTTACAGAAAGCAAATAAATCAACCGTTTGGTTTCCTAACAAATTTATGGAGCTTGGCAGCATGCTTTAAACAACTCTATTTTATTTGAAAGGAGCCAGAGGCCCAGAAGCCTATAAAAGCATAGACATTAGAAGCACAGTTCCCAAAACGGTGCACCAGTAAAGGCCACATGGCCCACGTTTTTGGTTTTGTTGTATTTACATTTTATAAGCGTGACCTCCACACAAAGGTACAACAGCGCTTTTACATGAGCCCCAGTTGCGTTTTTAATTGTTGGCACAGTGACATTAAGTAATTTGTCCAAAAAGAAAGGATATTGAGCCTGCTCTAAGACTTTAACTTGGGGGCATATTATCAAGGACCGGTGTTAAAATTATCGCCATTTTATCGACAGGAAACTGAAGATAAAACGGCGATAATGGGCTTGATAATACGCCCTTGTTAATTCCCATAGAAGCCCATGTTCTGGTGTTAACATGGGCTTCTATGGGAATTAACAAGGGCGTATTATCAAGCCCATTATCGCCGTTTTATCGACAGTTTCCTGCCGATAAAACGGCGATAATTTTAACACCGGTCCTTGATATTATGCCCCCTGGTTTCCTAGTTTTAAAGTCGTCAGCTTTGGATGTGCACCCATGCAACCCTTATATAATTTAGGCGATAGCTTTTGGTATATTGTGTGATCCTGCTCTTCCATTTGTAAAAACTTTTGCATTTCCACTTGTTTAAAATGTTAACTGATATCCGTAGGTTAATCTTTAAAACAGGCATGTCAGCGCTCAGCGCACAGAAAATAAACTAATTAAGTATAAAGTTGTCAACTCCACGTGGCAAAGGCATGCAAAGATAAATTGACTTCTTTTTTTTTTTTTTATTTTTATTGTTTTCAATGGCAGAGGCATACAAGGTACAGGGATGAAAAAGGAACATTTTAAGTTTGACATAATAATGCTCATTCACGTAGCAGTCGATACATTATTAGAAGAACCAGAGACGAGAAAATAAACCAGATAAATTGACTTCGATGTAAAAATGCAAACAAATGTGTGTCGGCAGAGAAAGTGAATGAAAGGTCTAAATAAATGTGTGCTCATCCAAAAAGCTAATACATAAATAATTACTGTAGAAGTAAAAAAGCCCATTATAAATGCTGCAGTCTGGGGAAATTAACTAAATGCTGGAGTAATATGGACTAAGTAATAAAAGTGTAAGATAAATAACAAGAGTAGCTAGTGAAATGTAAGTATTGATGTGCGACACGGTTGGGCTCTGTTGCTGAAAAAAGCATATATTTTGTTATTGGTATTTCTGCGTGGGAATGTTAAAATTAAAGTATTAACTGTATCAATGTTTGTAACACACTCCTGCCATTTAAAAGTACTGGTAAAAACAACTACTCATTTGAATGTTTTTACATGAACCCTAGTTTCGTTGCACAAAGACACATTTTTTTGGTAGTTACTGGGAGATTAAGTGAATTGCCCAAATGTATAGGATGTAATGCTGGCACTGAAACATGAACCACTTTCCCTAGGTCCCAAATTGGCAGATTGAGACGGTAGTAATGTGCAACACAGTCCACTCGAAAATGAGCAAGTACTTAAGCAAATGTGTGCATGCTGTTAAAGTTAAAAGTCCAAATAAGTAATAAACGTATCGTAAAATGAAAGAAATGGAGAGGGAAGTAATGTGCAACACGGTTTGAAAGCAAAATAAGCAAGTTGTGAAAGGTAAAAGCTGAAAAAAATATGAAACATATTCAAGAATGAAACAAATGGAGACAGCAGTGATGTGCGACAAGGTTTCACGCGAAAATGAGCAAACTGTGGGGCATATCAACAACAAGAAGCGATAATCATCGCTAAGCATGCTTAGCGCCTTTTACCTTAACGACAACTGTCGGTGGATTTTATCGCAGAGATAGCGCGCTATCCGCAACGCTTATCTCCAATGAGATAGGAAATCCAGCGATAGCGGCAAAAGTGGGTGATTATCGCTGGAAACCTACCGATAACAGCACAGCGATAGTCAAATCCTTGTTGATAGTGCAGGGCGGACTCATCCCTACAATCCACCTCCCATTGGATATAATGGGTAAGTCCGTTTGAAAGCAGGCGTAAACAAAGCATCGATAAGCGCGGTTAGCGATATAATTATCGTCTCTACGCGGGTTTGCGGCCAGATTGCTGAAAGGAGTAAGTTGTGTAGCGACATGTCTCACGTTATTTTAGTGCTGAACGCCTCCTATGCGTCTCATTAGCGTTGAGGTGCTGGGCGTTCAGTAAACAGGCGCTGAGGCATGGATTCACGTGATAGCATGACCTTGCTGATCATGCGATAAAATTATCGCCGCTTTTTGCTCGAAATGGACGCTAATGCGGCGGTAATTTTATCGCGGTGCCTTGATGATATGCCCCTTTGAAAGTTATAAGCCAAAAGAAGTTAAAGCCTAAAAAGTATTAAATGGATCGGAAAGTCCATGAAATGGAGACAAAAGTGGTGCCTGGGAGAGTAAACAAAATGTGTGATACGGCTTAATGCAGACAGGGAAAGTAATGCAAAAAATAAAAGTTCCACACAAATCGCATTAACTTCTGCGACGGGAACTAAGACCCCCCTTTTAAGATATAGTGAATACAGAAGATTTCACAAACTGTTGGCAAAACCTAAAAATAAAGAACAAAACAAACATTTTCGTTTTTTGATTCGGTTTTGTTCGCTTTCCCTGTGGCCTTTTTAGACTGACAAGTTAGTACAAGCATCAGGTGACTGAATGCAGCGCATTTTTGACCATAGATTTAACCATATGAAAAAAGAGTAAAAGCTACAATCAACAAATAGTGAAAACCAGTATAGCAAATATTGACAAAGACAATAGGTCTCACCTGTGATAGAAGGGTGCAGAACTATTGCATTTGACATTTTTACATGTTTTTTCTTAAGATAGCTACTGTGCATGTCTCCATTTATTTTTGTTCATTTTCTGCTTTTTCTTCAGATGCTTTTCTTGTTACGTGTATCTGTGATTGTGGATGACTGTAGTACATCTGTTGTTTATTATTAATGAAATTAATTTGTGCCTACCTCTTCCTGCCTCCTCTGTTCTATAAGCCCTGGAGGGACACCAGGTATTTTTTATTAATTCAATCAATTTTTGCCTGCCTCCCACAGGACTCCCAAGTGACCTGGAAGGACAACTGATAGCTTCAAGTTAGCTTTTCCTGAATTTGAGTAGTGAAATCTCGAACAAAAAAGTTCATTTATATGTAGATACATGACGATGTTATGATGATGCTGTTGATGATGATAATGATGACAACTTGTATTGCATTGATTAGAACAACTAAGTCTTGCTGCCCTCCTTCTTATATTTGATTGCCTGCAGGAGCACGTGATAATGTGACAAGATGTCTGAATTGCTGATCCATAGTCCGGGGAGCTCTCTTTTATTCCAGATGACAATGCTGCTGATTAGCAATACAAAAAGTAAAGAATATAGCCCCACAGACGCAGGCTTGTGTCACGAAAGTGGCTACTCAGAAGTCTGTTGTCACCACTTTCATTATCTCTTTTTCTGACAACACTGCATACTTGCTGCACCCCTTTATGAGCAAGAAGCCTCTGGGAGGAGGATAACCCCTAGATCAACAAAGGTACAACCACCATCAAAAGCAAAGCAAATGTCTTTCAGCTTTGCAGTGATTGTAGTCATGGCTGAGAGGAGTGAATCTGAAATGGAATTGTCCTAGCAGCAAACTGAATATTCACAAGAATCTCAACAGCAACCAGAGTCTGCCATATCTAATATTTCAATGGAAGGAGCAGAGCAGGAAGCTGAGCTTGTTGCGTGGCAGGATGCTGTGTCTGCTCTTCCTTTTGACACATCATCTCCACTATCTCCTCCGAGGAAACAAAGAGCACTCCCTCATCTTCTCCATGTCCTTCCTTCAATGATCCACCAATGGGGACAAAGGACCAGGTGCCAGAAAGATTATAGAGAGACTATATGGAAGTAAGGAAGATGAACCAGTGAAACTCCACCTGCTCAACCAACTGACCACCACTGCCTGCTTCCATCTTTTCAAGAACCCAAAAACCTGCAACAGCTACCATTTCCACTGCAGTCACTGCCCAACCTATGCATAACCACCTGGCTTTGTATAACATGTTCTCCTGGCTTTGGTACTATAAGATAGATTTCCTTCTCTGTTTGGGAATTCTCTAAATTTAGTCTGCATGAGGACTACAAAGCAGAATGCACAATTTGCCAGAAGCCTGTGAGTGCCAACCAGGTGGCCAGTACAGTACTGGGGCCCAACTGGCTTATCTGAAAAACCAATATATAATTGTGTTGGAAGAGCACCTCAAAATAATAGCTGCTGTCAATAGAGGAGTACATGTAATACAGATAAAAGTGGTGATAAGGAAGAAGGTGTCAGCTATATGTGATAGAGCGCTGTGACTGTCACTTGTATTGTTCAGTCAGTACCTGGAGCAATCTGGGCTTAGCAGAAGGAAAAGATGGATACAATCACCCTAAAGTGTCCAAGTAACTAACACACCACAAGTGCGTTATTTGTGGAGGCATCCTCATGAGAAAAACAACAGTCACAACACACAACTATCAAGTCTATGTTCAGCAAAGAGTTGCAGAACCACCAAACCCATGAACTAGTCAATTTTTATAATGGTACGCAAAGTAATACCAATTTTCATTCCTTTTCCATCACTGGATGTCTCCATTTACACGAATTGGCTGTGAGGAAAATGGAAGATGAAAGACTGCAAATTCAAGAGTGTAGAAGAAGTGAAGTGCTGTGTTAAATCCCTGGAGAACACTTTGGTGCCTCAGAGTCCAGAAGCACGTCACTACTGTAGCAGCAGCAGCATTCACTAGCATAAACACAAAAATCGCCATTTGAAGAATATGCACCAGCTACTAAATCAACATAAACAACATCAACAGACTCCCTTTCTCTTCCAACCTCTACACATGGCTGGCCAGGAGTTCGAGTCCCTGTTGGTCCAGTGGTAGAGCCTCACTGCTCTGCTGCTGGGCTGCCCTTTGTCTCTCTTTTGCTGTTTTTTTCAGCCTTTTGCTGCCTTCTTTGATTCTGCCTTTTTGATCCTTTTTCTTGCACTTTTCTTTTCTCCTTTGCTGCGTCGCTCCTACCCCTGAAGCTGCAATCCCCCATCGCCCTGCACCCTCCAGTGACTCTTTTCGCCTCCCAGCTGTCTAGCTCTGCTGCACACTACTTAATGGCGGATGCTGTGCTGGCATGTGCAGTGAGCCAAAGGCAAGTCCGTCTGCGCCTGTCTGAGCCTGGGCCGTACCCAGTGCCACGGACCCTGATTCTTGGGCCTTCCACTGATACGAAGCCAGAATCCTCCTCGCCCTCAACACAGGATGTCACGCCACCTCCCACCTCACGTTACAGAAAGACACCCTAGTACCCTTCTCCTGCCTTCACTGCAGCTACACCCTCACCCACCTCCGCACTTGAGCTCCTCTTGCCACCGAGCCGACCAACAGTGCACCCGACCAGCTCAGCTTCATCCTCCTCAACATGCGCTTCCTCCACAAACAAGCAAAAGAATTCTGGAACCTCCATGACTTAGTCTCTCTCAACATTGCCTTCATCACGGAAACCTGGATTAACCCCAGCTCTGGCCCGGACATTGCCACCACCATCCCCGACAGCTACAAAATTACCCGCAAGAACAGCGCCGACCGACTAGGAGGAGGCATCACCATAGTCCACAAGAACATCCTCCGCCTGACCACACACTCGACAACCATGGGACACCTCCACTTCCAAATCCAGACCAACCCCAATAACACCCTCTGTGGCACCCTGGTCTACAGGCCTTCTGGTACCCACCCACCCTTCGCCGATGCCATTGTAGACTTCATCACACCCCAGGCTCTCGCTTCCACCGATTACATCGTACACAGTGACCTCAACTTTCCCCTGGACAACTCAAGTGACCAGAACACTGCATCCCTGCTTGAGAATCTCGCTAACATTGGACTCAAGCAGCTAGTCGACCCACGTAGCGGGACACACGCTCGACCCTGTCTTCTCTGACAGTGGAAACATCACCTACAACCACACCACAGAAACTCCTCTGGACCGACCACCACTGCGTGACCTTCGCCTTCACCACACCCACTGTACACCACCACCCTCACCACCTCCCCCGTAATAGCTGGAAAAAGGTCACCGAAGAATATCTCACTGCCTTTCTCAGCACTACCACATCGCTGACATCAGCAGACACTAACAACTCAGCACGCAACCTCCACCGATGGATCTCCAACTGCCCCAACACTCTGGCACCTCTCAAGTAAGCACCCAGCAAGCAACACTCCAAGAAAGCCAGCTGGTTCACTACTGCCCTCCATGAGTCCAGACGCACCTGCAGATGGCTCAAGATGAGAAGGAGGAACAACAAAACCCCTGAAACCCCCCCAAAGTTTAAAACCACCATCACCGCACATCACCTCCTCCTCAAAAACACAAAGAAAACAGCCCTCCAAGGCAGAACCAATGCTAACGCACACAACAGCAAAGAACTTTTCACCATTGTCAAGGAGTGTGCCAGGCCCAACAGTGAGACCACAGACGTCCCACCCTCCTAATACCTCTGCAACAAACTCAGCACCTTCTTCCAAAACAGGATCAGGCAGATATACAACAGTTTCGACACCAAAGATGCTCCCACCACGCCCAACACCACAGCACCAAACCACGCTGCACTCCAACAGATCCTGCTCAATTGGACTATGCTCACCACAGACGACATATTCAAGACCATGAAGAGCATCTAATCCGGAGCCCCTACCACATCATCCGTAGAGCAGCAACCTCCTTTGCCGCAAGCTTCGCTGCACCATCAACTGCTCCATTGAGACTGCCACCTTCCCCGATGACTGGAAACACACCAAGATCAGCCCTCTGCTGAAGAAGCCATCCGCTGACCCGACAGACCTCAAGAACTTCAGACCTATCTCCCTGCTCCCCTTCCCAGCCCAGGTCATCGAGGAGGCCCTCAACGCCCAACTCTCCGAGTTCATTAAAGTGAACTACGTCCTGGACATCTCCCAATCCGGCTTCCAAAGCAACCACAGTACAGAGATTGTAATCCTCGCCGGCACCGACGACATCCATTCCCTCCTCGACCAGGGCAAAACCGCAGCCCTCATCCTGCTGAAACTCTCGGCAGCCTTCGATACCGTCTCCCACCGCACCCTAATCACAAGACTTCACAACGCCAGCATCCGCGACAAGGCCCTAGACTGGATACACTCCTTCCTCACCGGCTGAACACAGCAGGCCATACTACCTCTGTTTCTTTCGGAATCAACAGAGATCAGCTGCAGAGTGACCAAGGGCTCCTCCCTGAGCCCCACCTGCTTCAACATCTACATGGCCCCACTAGCTGCCATCGCCAGGACCCACGGACTCAACATTATTATTATTATTATTTGGTGAGCGACTAATGCAAATAAACTTATATTAACCAGTGTACATGGCACACATTGTTAATAGAAGAGGAGAGATCCATTTCGGCCTCATGACTCAGTGTTCAGAGGTGACAAAGAAAGAAAACTAATTCAGACTTAGGGTCAGCCATAGACTTTACAACTAGCAATGGTAACTCTGAATATGCAATGAATGCCTCTAGTTCCCAATAGAGCAAGATATCTGCAATGCCTAACCTTTCTTTCCCATGCTCAGCTATCAATGAAGATTGAAAGAACTGCACTTCTTAATTGTGTATTTTGATTCTATGGGAAAGGGAAAAACACAAATAGATAAAGGCACTTCACGCTAGCAACAGGTAGCTTGTACCAATGAAAACCAAAAGATTACCTATATGATGGATGGGAGGGGCTTAGATAAACTTAGTACTAGATTAGGGTCTAATCTAAAGATTGCTGGGTGGACTGTCATTTGTTAAGGTGGCAGAGGATATTGTATCCCCTATCCCGAAAGACTATCGCCCACCATGAATAGGGACCACCGCTATCCCTGGGGTGATCTCTGTGCATTCAAGTCACGTCCCTGCAAGTTTGGTGCATGGTCACATGAAATACTTTTTTAAAACACGCTTCCAAAGTAGGAGCTTGTTATAAATAAAAAAAAATCCACAGAACCTGGGAATTTTCTACCAGGGTGTGGTGGTCATTTTTACTTTTCTCTGTCGAAGACCACTAGGTTTTTCCTAGATGTGACACTAGAAATAAAAAATACATCAGATGGTCTGCTCAAAAAAAGGTGGGCAGCCTGAGGCACTTACTCCATCAGCCCATACTCCATCAGCCTGTAGGAGTAAGCTTTATGACAGGGGAGGTAGCAGGGGCACCACTGTCAAAAAGATGATTCCCTGTCTGAGACTATTTATGGTGTGGGGAAATTTGGTTTGTCTCACAGGGTACTCCAACACATTTGTGGCCAAACACTCAGACGTAATTTCTTTTTATTTTCTTGTTCAACAGGTCTGTCACTTTTTTGAACAATTAAAATTTGCAAGTCTTGTCAGCAAAATCCACGAAGAAGATCAATAACTATGTACTTCAACAGGAAATAAGACGCAAAGAGGACTTCACCTGTTGACTAAAAAGAGGTTATTTAAAATAATGCAGACTAGTGGCTCAAGTGGCAAATACTAAGTAGTTGTGGACATGATGGGCACAGCTAAACTTTGCTACTGTTTAGGTGATCAAGCAATATGCATCTCATTGTTTTATGTCTAGGGTTCGGTTGTAAAATAATGGTACAGAAGGCAATTCTCCACACTCTGACTCCTAACACTCCTGCCTGCCCTGGCCCCAGATTGTCTGGGGTCACAATAGACTAGTGTCAAGCCTTTTGTGAGGGTGCCCAAGCAGGGCCTCTGTGATGTGCAAGTGTGGTAGGTGACACCTCCTCCTCCTTGTTAACTCACAGTGGTCCATCCTGCCAACACTTAGTTTCCCTTTATCTCACTGCTTAAGAGCAATGCACAAAGACCTGCTGACAACTACATGTAATCGTGTGACTGAAGACAGCAAACACCAAATGGCTGGGACAAGAAATTGGAATGTTTCTAAAAGTGCCATTTTCAGAATTGTGATAACAAAATATGACTTTACCATTAAAGAATAGAAAAAATCTAGTGATGACACATTAATGACATTTTGACATTCTAAAACCATAGAAACAATAACCATACCATAGAAGGCTTTTAATTACAATTCTTTAGACACCAAACTCCTGTCTACCTGATTTCAAATAGAAGTTTCAGCTTATAAAATGTAATAAGCTACCTCCAATGTTTTCCTATAGGAGATTTAGGCCTTGCAGTAGTAAAAAAAAGAAATAGGAATTTTCCCTACCAGGACACATAAAACGTAAAATACGTCTCCAACTTTTTAAATACCATTCACCCTGCCCTCTGGGCTGTGCAGGGGCCTGCCTAAGGGGTGACTGTAAAAAATTGGATTACTGGTTTAGGGGGGAACACTTACTCAGGCAGCAACCACAATCCTAGTCATAGTGACGCACAAGCAAACTGCAAATTAATCTTAACCCTCTGTCTGGTAGCAGTAATCAAGTGAAAACACAACACAAGAAAAATCCAACACCAATGTAGAAAAATGTAGTACATTTTATTAAATAAAACAAGACCAAAACAACAACAAATCCAATCAGTAGAATCGGAGATATACAGGTTTAAAGATTTCAGCAAGTATATCGCCAAAAAGCGAAACGTGCCAGCTGTGGATATCTGGTCGTGCTGGACTGAGGTTGAGTCACAAGTCCAGGCCAATCATGAGGGAGTGTGGGCAGGCTACAGGGACCCAGTTAGGTCAGCTAAGTGCCTTAAATCCTGCTTGTGGAGAATTGTGAGGTCCCTCGCCAAGGATGCGTGAAGTGGCAATGCAAGGTCCTGCATCGTCATCGAGGATCCTGTCGTTTAGGGCTTCCAATGCAAAGTCCAACATTGAGGATGCGTTGCGCAGTTGAGGTGATGCATTGGTCCTGAAGAGATGCAAGGTTGCGATGAGAGAACTGGTGACACGGTCGAGGCTGCTGTCAACGCCAGATTTGCGACTCGAAGATGTGCTTTGGTGAAGCTTCACACAGTAGTTGTTCTGATACAGGCTGCAGCATCGATGCAAAGTCCTTGTGCTGGGAGAAACCACGCAGCAAAGACGAGGCCTCAGTTCTGCACGGGATTGTGCCACACAGCAGAGAAGATGCGTTAGTTCTGCTGGATCCAGAGATGGGCTGGCAGAGCACCTTGAGGCCCACGTCCTAAGGTCCAGGACTGGGTGGCACCACTTGGCAAGGCAGGACTCACAGATGGCAGAGTCCAGGTGCTGTGTTCACGGTTGTTGAGGACTTCTGTCCCTGAAGCTCTAGTCAGGAGGCCAGGCAACTATCCCTTGGAGTCATTTTGGGGTCCTAGATTCAAGAGATGCAGGTCCAGTCCTTCTCACTCAGGCAAGAGGGCAGCAGGCAACATATCATCACAGCAAGGCAGCAGTACTTCAGAGCAGCAGTCCATCAGGCTGGTAATCTTTCCAGCAGCACAGCAGTCCTTCTTCCTGGCAGAGTATCCACAGTTCCAAAGGTGTGCTGAAGACTTGGTGTCTGGGGTCCAATATTTATTCCTGTGCCTTCCATTGAAGTGGGAGAAGCTTCTTGAGGTTTCCTTTTGAATTCCCCAGGCATCAGCACTTCCCTTTCCTGGGTCCAGACAAACTAGAGGGGGTATAGCCCTTTGTGTGGAGGCAAGACGCAGCCTATTCAAATGTAATTAGGGCTGTGCCCAACTCCGCCTTCCCATCCTGCCACTGATGGCCCATCCAGGCAAACCTACGCTCTCTATTGTGTAAGGCTGTCTAGGAGGAATACACTAAGTCCATACAGTCATATGGCCCAGAGGCAGGCTCATTGCAGTAAATAGCTAAGGCAGGAAAATGCCAACTTTCTAAAAGTGACATTTTCAAAATTGTAATTTAAAATCCAACATCGCCATGGGAGAGGATTTTTCATTGCAATTCCAGAGACACCAAACATGAATTGGTTACTTGCTCCCATTTGAAAACTATCAGATGCAATAAAGTAAATCCGCTATAAGGCTATCAAAGAGGTAGGCCTTGCAGTAGGGAAAAAGGAATGCAAGTGTCTATCACTACCAAGAAATATCAAACTAAATGGCACGTTCCATTTTTTAAATACATTGCACCCTGCCCTCTGAGATGTCCAGGGGCCCATCAAAGAGGTGACTTACATGTATGAAAAAAAGAAAGGTTTGGGCCTGGCAAAAGGTTTATTTTGCCATGTCAACTTGGCAGTTTAAAAATTCACACACAGGCTGCAATGGTAAACCCGAGGCATGTTTAAAGTACTTTTTAATTGGGTGCCACAATCAGTGCAACAAGCACACTGGTAGCATCTAATTTACAGACCTGGGCACAGGTAGTGGTACTTTACTAGGTTCTTATAAATAAATTAAATGTACCAGTTGGGTACAAGCCAATTCAACCATGTTATAAGTGGAGAGCACAAACACTTTAGCACTGGGTGGTAAAGTGGGCAGAGTTCTAAGGCCCAAAAAAATGAGCAAAAACATAGGAGTGAATGCAAAGGGCTTGGGGAGGCCACCCTAAGACTGACAGGTCTAATGTGTACCATTTCTCTACAATGTAGTCTTTATTTACATTTAAATATTGTTGATCTGTCTGTGTATTCCCACTTTCGCATTTGAGCCATGGTAACTATTAACTAACTTGGGGACTATGGGCTGCTAAAGAATGTTTAAATGGATTAGCTGTTATCTTCCTTATATGAAAGTTCTTGTGGCATGCTCATGGAGTTGCTGACTGATATATTGGTCTTTCCTACGGCACCCTTTTCCTACGTCCTTCTGTCCATCCAGTCATAAAATCCCTAACCCAATCCTTAAGTAGTATGATCTAGTGTGTTGGTATCTATTTTCACCATCAACTGAACTCACAATTTGGGGGTTGGAGATGTAGGGCAGGAAACGCTAAATTGTTACAGGGGGAGGCTTGTCCAGATTACCCCCAATACCCTGGCCATAATGGGACGTAAAAGTGCAGATAATAAATTATAACAATGGTAGGCCAAAGATAGGTAGCTGCCACTTTTTTCCACAATCTGCGCCCCACAGAGAAATAATCTAACTGATTATTCTGCTGAACCCTAAACTCCTCCTGAGACTTGAATATTCATTATGCTTGCTTTTGTAAATGACTTTGTACACTATGCTTATTTATGCTGGTTTCTGTCTTGAATTTTCCACTCACTCACTCTGTCTTTTCTTTTCGCTTAGTGTCATGTTACAGAATGGCAACAGTAGTTCTCCTGCTCCATTCAGAATAAGAACATTGTTTTGTCAATGATGTCTTCCCTATTTGCGCCTTTTAGGCCCACTTGCACATAGTCCCTTTGGCAAAAACCTTGCCTCAACACTGAGCCATAGGGTAGCTGGCAGGCAATACATTTCTGCTCAGGTAAGAACTGGAAGGAGGGAGTGGTCGGGTCAACAGTTGGTAGCATGTGTAATGTGACATCTGTGGATTTTATTCCTTAGTGGTGAGTGACTGCAGAGCGTAGGGAAGTACAGAGCTCTTATTGTTGTGAGAGCGGATACTCCTACTCACTGCTCAAGTCACATCAAGTCATGAAGTCTGGGACAAAAGTTGTTTATGGTCAATTTTCTAACCCTGATTTTTGTATGGTAGACAAGATGCTCGCAATGTGAGGAGCTAAGGGCAGGTAGATAGAGAATAGAAAGAGAGAAAATTATGGGAGTGGGCTGCAGAACTTTTGTTGTGAGTTGAGGTTCAGTTATCAGCCTCTGTTGACAGGTAGTAGATAGATGGAGCACCCTGGTTTTAAATAGTTAAGGAAGATTCTAGAGTAGAGTAAGGCAACCAACCAGTAATAATGTAATAATCAATAATAATACCAACTACAATAATAATAACTACCCCACAGCTGCCGAGGCTTTTCCAGCTCTAGTGTGGAGCCCTTTTATGATGTTTGGGGCAATTTGTGCTTTGGTATTGATAACTATTTTTCCGCAAAAGGTATTCAGGCCAAAGTTGCACCCTTTTATTCAAACATCCTGGGGATAATAAAGGTACCCAGGGTTTGTGGATTACCTTTGAAGGAGTCGAAATATAGCAAGTGTTTGTTTTTGTTTTTAAATGGGGAAAAAGTGCTGTGCGTATGTACTTTTTTGTAACAAAGACATAAACAAAGTGTTTGGTCTGCTTGGATCACCATCTTCCAGGCTGTCAGGAAAGAGCAGAGTTGGCAGTAGGTCCCTGGACCACTGCCTATTCGCACACACACATTTTTTGACCGGATTTCGGTCACAAAACACTGATACATCTCTTAAGGTATCTTTGGGCCATATGTATCAAGCTAATTAGCATTCGCAAAGGCCAAAATTCTGCGAATTTCGGCCTTTGCGAATGCTAATTAGACAAATGGTATGTATCAAACATGTTTGATGCAAAATAAGGAATAGCAAAATTTGCTATTCCTTATTTTGCGATTGCACTTAAGGAATCGCAAATTTTGCGATTCCTTAAATGCAATGTATCAAACAAAAAATATTCAAAAAATGCCATTAAGGATTAGCAAATTACCACCAACTTCTAGTTGGTGGTAATTTGCTAATTCTTTTCAAAAAGCTTTTTTCCAAAAAACAAAAGGTGCCATATGACGCCCATACATGCCCTTAGGGCATGAATGTGAGCCATATGCCCCCAAATGTCTTTTTCAGGGGTGCAGCAGGGTGTTCTTGAGACACCCCTGCACCCTTGGAAAAATTCCTAATTTGCGATTAGCAAATTGCTAATCGCAAATTGCCCCTTCATTCCTATGGGTATCCTGGCCCATAGAAATGAATGGGTAAATTGCGATTAGCAATTAGCTAATCGCAAATTAGGAATGGTAAGGAATCGCTATTATATAGCGATTTTGTACATACATACCGTTTTGCGAATTCCAAATAGCGATTCCTTAAAATTCGCTATTTGGAATTCGCAAAACGGAAGTATGATACATATGGCCCTTAATTTGGAAGGGGTGCATACATCAGGCTCCACCCAAATAGCAATTCCTTATGGAGTTGCAAACCTGTTTTAGGAGTCAGTAATAGTTTATTGACTCCTAAAATGGGGCCACTATATATGAAAGAAAGTATTTATAGTCATAAGTAGTTTGAATCGCTGTTTGAGTCGGCAAAAAGAGTTTGTGCACCAGTACCCCACAGTACACAAACTACTGTAACAAATCCACTCTTGCTACGTACAGTGCTCTGAAAACTAAATGGGTTATATCTACTCTTTATAAAGCATTTAGGGTAAATATATACAAAATGTGAATAGAGGCTTCTAAATGTTTATCGTTTTCTTTCTTAAGAAACCTCACTACTCTATACTATTGAGATCACTTTCGTATCAATGTGTGTCAAAATGTTAAAATACCTGCATAACAAAGCCACAGAGTGTGCCGTATAATTTTGCTTTATTCCCATATTATGCCACATACATTGCCTTTCTTTGCCACACAATTTGTAGAGACAGTCTAGTTGATGCACGTCACGTCGGCGACGTGACGTGTGGGCGGTCGGTACCGGCTGCGCGCGCAGAGGCGTGTGAGTGGCGCGAAGAGCGCGGAGGCAGCCAGAGCAGAGCCGGAATAGGGTAGAGGCTCGGCGCTCTTTAGGGAGAATACAAATAAAACCAGTTAACCATCTCCTGGCCTCAGAGTCCTTATTAGTGTATGCCTGCATCACCACACAATTCGACTAGACTTTCCTTCGCCAGTATTTTAGTCTAACCAAATGCATTATTTGTTGCCTGGGCGCAACAGGTTTCCAGCGGCCATTCCTATGGTGATTAAAATATAGCATATGACCACTGTTCTGCCTACCATTGCAAAGGTGGACATTGCAGAGCGTTGAATGGTACAGAAGGCTTACAAATAACCATCTGATCTTTAGGATATGCTTTATAGTAAATCAGACTCAGTGGCACCCTCGTCACAAGCAAACTTGATGTAAACATGCACAATGACGCCTATTAGCCCGTAGCTTTTTAAATAATTACATTTTCGTGGGATGCTTGCCAACTACTGGAATTTGTGGATTTCCAATGATGCTCACAAATCAAATCGATACATTTGTAAACCCACATTATGGTGCACGGTGCAGCACTAGCCCTGAAGCCTCAGTGCTGAGAAAGTAGGAAAGAGTTACTGGTATTACTGATGCAGCTAGAGGAGTCTCACTTTCTGAAGAAGGGGTATTACATCAGCAAGGAAATACATTTTAAAGTTTTGTTTGTTTAGTACCAGTGTAACTTATCCTGAGTCCTCTGACTCTTCTTTGTACGCTGTAGTAGCTGTGACTGTAGAAACCCAGCTATACACTCTCAGTGACTTTATTCGTCTCTTTCACTCTATTCTTTTTCACAAGGAACACATCCAGACTGCTATGGCAATGTGTGTTATTCAAGATCAAAATACTGTTTTGCTTTCAGACTAATTAGCTACTGGCGGTTACCAGTAGGTAGTTATAGTTAGGATACAGTTCCCATAGGAAGAGCATTTTATCAGTTATCAATGACTTTGGCGTCGTTTGACGAATCCTCATGACATTTTCAAAACTAATATACGCCAGTCACTTCAGTTGCTGTCTTTAAAATTTCGTTGTGATCCGTCAAGTCATGAAGTGTGGGGCAAAAGCTGTGTATGGTCAGTTTTCCAACACTGATTGTTGGATGGTGGCCAAGATGCCCGCAATGTGAACAGCTAAGGGCAAGTAGATAGAGAATAGAGAGAAAGAAGATGATGGGAGTGGACTGCAGACACTTTTTTGTGAGTGGGTGAGGGTCAGTGATCATCCTCTGTCGACAGGTAGTAGGTAGAGGGAGCATTTTAAATAGTTAAGGAGGATGCTAGAGTACAGTAAAGCAACCAACTAGTAATAATGTAATAATCAATAATAATAATCGTAATAATAATAATAACTACCCCTCCGCTGCTGAGGCTTTTCCAGCTCTAGTGTGGAGCCCTTTTTTGATGTTTGGGCAATTTATGCTTTGGTGTTGAGAACTATTTTTCCACAAAAGGTAGTCAGGCCAAACTTGCACCCATTTATTCAAAGATCCTGGGGATAGTAAAGGCAGCACGGGTTTGTGGATTAACCTAAAGGGAGACGGAATACAGGTAATGTTTGTTTTTGTTTTTAAATGCGAAAAGAGTGCTGTGTGTATGTATGATTTTGTAGCAATGACATCATCGAAAGATTTGGTCTGCTAGGATCACCATCTTCCAGGCTTTCAGGAGAAGCAGAGTTGGCAGCAGGTCCCTGGACCACTGCCTATTTCCACACACAAACGTTTGTGGCCGTATTTCGGTCACAAAACACTGATACAACTCTTAAAGTATCCCTATTTGGAAGGGGTACATACATCAGGCTCGACCCAAATAGCAAATCCTTATGGAGTTGTAAACCTGGTTTAGGAGTCAGTAATAGCTTACTGACTCCTAAAATGGGGCCACTATATATGAAAGAAAGTATTTATAGTCATAAGTAGTTTGAATCGCTGTTTGAGTTGGCAAAAAGATTCTGTACACCAGTATCCCACAGTAACACAAACTACTGTAATAAACCCACTCTTGCCATGCACAGTGCTCTGAAAACTAAATGGGTTAAATCCACTCTCTTTATAGAGCTTTTTAGGTAAATACATAAAAAATGTTAATAGAGGCTTCTAAATGTTTATAGTTTTCTTTCTTAAGAAACATCCCTACTCTGTACTATTGAGATCACTTTCATATCAATGTGTGTCAAAATGTTAAAATACCTGAACAAGAAGGTCACAGAATTTGCTGTATAATTTTGCTTTATTCCCATAATATGCCACATACATTGCCTTTTCTTGCCACACAATTCGACTTTCCTTCACCCGTATTTTAGTCTAACCAAATGCAGTATTTGTTGCCTGGGCGCTACAGGTTTCCAGAGGTCATTCTTATTGTGACTAAAATATAGCATATGACCACTACTCTGTCTGCCACTGCAAAGTCGGACATTGCAAAGTGTTGAATGGTACAGAAGGCTTACAGATATTCATCTCCTCTTTAGGATGTGAATCATAGTGAATCAGACCTGGTGGCATCCTCGTTGTAAGCAACTTTGATGTAAGGAGACCGAGATAAAGGGGGGGGTCCCAAAATGCCTTTTCTCCATATTACTTTCCAAAGGAAACTTTAGACACGGCTACAGCCTAAACTGCTGAACGGAAATACACCAAATTTGGTAATAAAGTAGCTCTTGGTCCTGAAAATGACCTTTTTGTTAAATAGTGTAAATTCGTTCAACAGTTGCTGAGAAATGTAAAGATTTCTCAGATATACTACAGATGCTGCGGTGGATCCACTACCCCTCCTGATCTCGTGTTTGAGATCTGATTGGCTGCCAACACTTCAAACCAGGAAGTGCTGGCAGCCAACTTGTGACTCGGTTGAACTGAGTCACGAGTAAAAGGATTAAAAGAAAAGAAAAGAAAAGCTGCAGGGTAGAAACACCTGACCCCCTAGGTCTCTGGGGGGGGGGTCCCAGAGGGACTCCACATGGCCAAAAAAGCCTTTTTTAAAACGTTTTCAGTGGGAGTTGGGCAGGTTCTGCGTCTCCCGACAAATTATTTTTTTAAAACAAATCTACTGTGTTTCGTTAAATAATGGCCCCTCTGTGGGGCAGGTCCTGAGGGCAGTTTATGTAGTAATGCGGGGGGTGCCTATGCTGCAATCTCGCGCACCTGGGAGCGCCACCTCCGTGTGACAGTCACAATATTATATATGGTAGAGCCATGTATCTCCTCTGGTGCCAAGGGGACCGCCACCTCCCCTCACAGACCTCTACCAGTACTCACACACCCACTCACTCCTCTATAGAGCCAGTCACACACCCCCTCACTTGTACAGCCACTCACACAACCATTTACTCACCCATTTAAGCAGTTACTCACCTATATAGCAAGCCACACAAACACACTCACCCATACAGCTACTCACACACCCACTTATTTACCTACAGAGTCACACATCCACTCACTCACCCAATCAGCCTCTCAACACAGCTACTCACTCACCCTTACAAGGCACTCAAACACGCACACAACCACCTACATACCCATTCATGCATTCCTGTACTTACCTATACAGCCATTCACACAGACTCTCACTGTCAAATACAGTAACTCACACACAGTCACTTAATAAAACACCTACTCAAATAGCCACTCACTCACCCATACAGCCACTTACACATTTACACTTACTCATACAGCCATTCAGACACCCACTCATACAGTCACTATATACCCACTTACCCACTGATAGAGTCACTTACACTGTCACTCACCCACCCATACAGCCACTAACACACCCACTCACTCACTAATACAGCCTCTCACACAGCATCTCTCACCCACACAGCTACTCACAAAGCCACGTATACACCTATACAGCCACTCACACACCCATACACACAAGGCAGCCCCTCACACACCCATACACACAAGGATGCATACAGTCACACAGCCACTCCCATGATATATATTAAAAGTAGTATCACTCATTAGTAGTACACCTACTATACTACTTTAAGTTTTGTAGTGCCTTAGTATATATGTTTAACAATCATAAACTCTTACAAAATACTTACACTCACTGAATGGTGTCATCAGTGATGACATTTGAGATGTCATCAGTGATGTCATCAGTGAAGTCACTGACCATATCATGAGTGATGTAATATGTGACGTCATAAGTAGTGCATTGCGGAGGCGTAAGTTATAGTTAGCTCAGATAACTATTACGGCTGAATTTCACGGGTTGTGTACAACTTAAATATGACCCTAACTATAACATCCCTGTAACCATTGTTTTTTCTATGTTTTGGTGAGTGCCTGCCAGCTTGTCCCCAAAATCTTTTTACAAAACACATGACAAAGCAAAAAATAAACATTCTTAAAGATAAACAGGTGAAAAAGGAAGCGCTGAAAAAAGGAACTTCGGGACATATTTACAAGAAAGGTGACAGAACGCGATGTTAGCCTTCTTGGCCTAATGCCGGGCTCTGCAACTTTTTGGAATGCAGGGCTGCACCGTATTTACAACAATACGGCCCAGCCCTGCGTTTCCCTCTGTGCTGGCACTAATCACAGCTGCCTAGCACCAACGCAGGCCCCCTTGCACCATCGTGCAAGGGTGCCTGCGTTGTGGGAATGATTGTTTATGTGCAGAAAGGTGTCCCTATCCTCCACATAAACAATTTTAAATGGTGATTTGTAACTTCTATGTGTGCTGCTTTGTGCAGCATACATAGAAGTTGCAGGTTGCATTTGCAGTTGCATTAGGTCGAGCATTCGAGACCTTGAATATACTTTAGTATATACATATATGTGCATGTACTTTGTGGACTCTGGAGATCAGCACTCTGACTTGTCGGCTTCCGCTTAGGGACTTTCTTTTCTGTTCAACTGCCTCTATTTAACTGTCTTGATTGAAAATGCAGAGGTCAGTAAGACACCAGAATTGCTTTCTGCCCAGGGACTTTCTTTTTTGTATTTTTCTGGCAACTGCCTCTATTTAACTTTCTTGATAGAAAATGACGAGCAGAGGTCAGTAAAATACCAGAATCCCTTTAGCATTCTCTACATTCTAGTCCATAGAAATTGTCTTCCACGAGCACCCGTAGACAATAATATTTGTTTCAAATCTTGTATTTTCACTGTTATGACCACAGAAGGCCCTGATTTTATATTAAAAACAGAGCTTTAGACTATACCATGTACTGCAGAGAGGCAATATTGCTCTCCATGTGTTCCCATACCTGGCGAGTCACGCAGTTTGGTGCTTACTTTTTCTTCATGTTAAAGAACAGTAAATGTTTCAGCAGCCAGGCTAATGTGCTGCATAGCTAAATACATATAAGGTCCCAAATGCGATACAGATTGCATTGCAAATGCTTGTTTTTAAAATGATTGTTTATGTGCAGGAAGGGACACCTTCCTGTACATTAACATTCATGCATGGCGTTTTGCTGTGTTTATGCACATTGCAGCACACATAGAAACAGCAAAAACGAGGAGAAATAAAGCTTTTTTTTTCATTGCGCCATGTTAAGACCAGGTTTTGTTTTTTGGTCTTAATTTTGACCCTGCTTCATATTTATGCCAGCCTTGTAAATATGGGGCAGCGTCAAAATCAATGGGTGTTGCGGTGGAACACCCACCCCAACACTCATTGCCCTCCCCTTTCATGCTAGGTATAGCCTGAAAGGGTGCCTTATTTACAAGGTGGCCTTAAGCCATGTTCAGTGGCTTACCACTGCCTTGTAAATAAGGCAAATCGCCACAGGAACGTCTAAAAAAAAGTGATGTTCCTGTGGCAATAGGGGCTTGTAAATATACCCCCTAGTTTTGGTGGTAATTCTGCCAGAATTGGGCCTAGCAATTCTCCATTCACTGGCTTGACTACAGGATAAGAATAACAGCTCATCAACTCCTCAGAATACTCCTGGACCTGGAAGAGAGAAATTCTGCCTGACCCCCTGGAAAAGAACTATGATGGACTTCAGTTTTCCACTTACATAGAGGGCCTGGATCTTCACTCCAAGGGTGAGCTAGATAGCCGCCCATTTAATACCACGAGGACGTAAACAGCTGAAGATCTATCCTGTGTGGAAGGAACAGTTGTTCAGTTGTGAGTGCACTGCATTGCCCCATGTGGGAGACTTGCCTGGAGAGAAACCTGAACCCTAAAAACCTGCCCTGATCACCCTGGTGCTGTTGGGAATACCAGGAGAGACTTTTCGAGCTTCTTCAAGAAATGTTGGGTTTCGGATGTAGCATTTATTAATTATTTGTTGTTGTTGATGTTCTTGATAAGCTCCAGACTCAGTGGAATCAACTGACGTGTAAACAGGGCATATTTCATAATAGAATGAACGACTAACACACTGGGGTGCTGTAATATTAAGTTCTGCTTTAGTAGTGATGCCTAAAAAACGTTTTTAACTATGCAATAGGTTTGCATGATTTTAGTCATTTTCCAGCGCTTTAAGATGCAGAAATATGCACAGGCCAAAAGGGAGAAGCTGCCTAATGAATGGATTTGGGGCGAATTTGGACTGGCATGTATAACACTGCCAAAGCATACACATTGTAACGAGGTGTGTGTGAAATGTCTGCAATTTGCTTTCGAGCAATTATTTGAAGTTTCAGGAATATTACGTAAAAATATGCATAATTAGGTGGCATGCACATTCTTTACTTAGCATAATATACTAGTGCAAATGCATCCACACATCAATTTTTGAAACAAGGATACTGTTAGCCCAAAAAAATGTGTGAAATACACATGACACAAGACAAACTGCCGCTCACGTTCGGGCTACATTTTTACTGCGAGCAGTGACATAATTATACGATTCGAGTAATGACATCAGTTGGGGATTTTCAACTAACAAGCATGCTGTAGAATATCTAAAATAACGCAAATATCGCAGGGGTAAACTATTTTTGCCGGAATTGTGCTGCCTGTAATTTTACCTATACCTTCGCCGTGAAGTGGCTTGTCCAACATGTCTGATGTGACCTGTTTTTTTTGTTTTCTTTATGTTTTATGGAAAAAATAATAAACAAAGTTAAAAATATCGCTGAGGTAATAAAAATATTGCCAAGCCTAATTCAAACATCGATTTTGAGGACATGTGCCCGCAATGTTAGATATGAGAAATTAGGGGTGAACCTCTTTAACTCACTTGTAATGTCCCCAGTGGTTGCTCCATGTTACCCAAGGAGCGAGGGGTGTGCCCCAGTTAGACCCTGCTACGTAATTTATTTATTTATTTATTTATTTGCTTGTTAAGCGCGGCTGCCACCCAAAGGGTATCCTGGCGCTGAGACTGCGTCTATCCTGCAGGCAAACTGCCATTACATTGCTCTAGGGAATAAAAAGGTCTTAAGAGCCTTTTTAAAAGGAATGAAATCTTGTCTACACCTCAGCGCCAGCGGGAGTGTGTTCCAGAGAGTGGCAGCCGTAAAACTAAAAGCACGGCCACCCGTCCTCACTCTATTGATCCTGGGGACCGTCACCAGGAACGCAGAGGAGGATCTTAGGGGTCTGGCAGCGCAGTACCAGGAAAAGAGATTTTGGAGCGGTATCGGCCCCTGTCCGTGCAAAGCCTTAAAGACGAGACAAAGCGACTTGAAGCAAATTCTCTCTTGGATGGGTAACCAATGGAGGTCTGCTAATGCGCCAGAGGAAGAGGCAAATCGAGGACGGGATAGAGCCAATTTAGCCGCCATATTTTGGATCCTCTGCAGCTTTAGAATCAAAGTTTTTGGGGCTCCCAGAAGTAGTGCATTGCAGTAGTCTAATCGACTAAGAATAGAGCTGCGCACTACCTCTGCCCTTGCCTCCTTAGGGAGAAGCGGTAAGATCTTACGAAGGGCACGAAGTAAGCCCATACAACCCGCTATAGTTCTATTCACAGAGGCATCAAGCTGCAGATTGGGTTCAAACAGAAAACCCAAATTACGGGCCGACTCAGCAGCCTCTACCGTACCTGGAATAGATGTAGGCCAAAAATCGTCCGGGAGCGGACGAGGGGTACGGTCTAGGGAGCAATGAAGAACCTCCGTTTTGGATCCATTGAATTGGAGCGAGTTGGCTCGCAGCCACTCCGCTGTAGCCGCCATGCAGCAGTGGAACGTGTCTCTCGATGTTGCCCTGGTACCCTCAAATGAAAAAATCAATTGAGTGTCATCGGCATAATTGATGACAGATATGCCGAATGACTTTATCAGGGCAACCAGGGGTCGCAAGTACAGATTGAATAAGATCGGACTGATCGCCGACCCCTGGGGGACACCCTGATCCACTTGCTGCATGGCAGAACGAAAAGGTGGTAGTGCCACTGCCTGCTGTCTGTCACTGAGATAAGATGTTATCCATCTCAAGGCCAGGCCAGTTACTCCTGTACTCCGGAGACGGTCCAGCAGTACTGCATGGTCCACCGTGTCGAACGCGGCCGACATGTCAAGCAGCACTAAAAATGCTGACTTGCCCATGTCGACAGGCGCTCGTAGATCATCCAACACGGTGACCAAAGCAGCCTCCGTACCGTGAGCCGGCCTAAAGCCGAACTGTGATGTATCCAGGCCGGAGTTATTTTCCAGAAAGTTGGATAGTATTTTCGTGACCCACTTCTCCACAACCTTTATTATAAAAGGCAGAAGCGAAATAGGCCTGTAATTGGCCGGGCTTGAAGGGTCCAGGGAGGCCTTCTTCAGCAATGGTGTAACAATGGCCATCTTCCAGCTATCTGGAACTACTGCTGTACTCAGTGACTGGCAGCAAATGGCGTGGAGCGGAGGAAACAGCTCAGTTTGAAATGCCTTCCAGAACTTATGGGGCATAGGATCAAGTGGCGATCCCGAAGACACACCATTCGCCAGAAGGCAGAATTCCTCCAGAGAAGGACTAGGAAAGCAGGACAACTGGGTCTCCGCGAGAGGAGGTTCTGCCAGGGGAGGCAAGATAGATGTAAACTGTCCGGAGATCTGAAGTCCGCTCAGAATTTTCTTTATCTTCTCCTCAAACGCAGAGGCCACAGCGTCACACAATTCCTGGGAGGCAGGGATGGCCGACGCAGTGCAAGGCGGGTTAGCTAGATTGTCGACCACTTTAAACAGAGCCTGCGATTTGTTAGGGGCCTTGGCCATCATATCTGCCAAAAATTGAGCCTTGGCCTTCTTCAGCTGAATCTTGTATTCCTGCAAGGTGGCTTTATATGCTACCTTGTCTGCCTCCCTATAGTCTCTCCTCCAAAGTCGTTCCGCCTGTTTGCAGCGGAGTTTGTGCTGTCCAAGATCATCCGTGAACCAGGCATTAGTTCTTCTGGGTCTGTCCCTCACTTTCCTTAAAGGGGCTAATTCGTCCAGAGATGTCACAATCTGCTGGCAAAGGACCTGATAACTTTTATCCGCACTATCCTTCACCATAAATGGTCTGGGCAGCAAGGTAGGTCTAATTGGGTGTTTCAGAAGACGAGACCATTGCCTACTGATCTTAGTGGCACCTGGATCACCTGTCCTTAATGGACCAGGCAAGGAGATAGACAGTGGGACTAGTGCATGATCAGTCCAGCATTGATCCACGACCCATCCCACTACGACCAGATCTTTATCGGCAAATACAAGATCTAAAGTATGCCCTTTGACGTGAGTAGGTGCTGAAACCAACTGTGCCAGTTGTATAATGCTACATGCTTGGCAAAGTTCTCTATATGCCAAATCTTGAGGGCCAGAAGGCCAAAGGTTAAAGTCACCTAGCACTAATAATCTAGTGTGGGAGTTTGGGAGGTCGTAGATAAGGTCAATCAAAGGCTGAATGGCCGTGGTGGTTGAGGCGGGTGGCCTATAACATAAAAGTCCTGTTACCAGGGTACCGCTCTGGGCCGTGATTGAGAAGCCCATGATCTCAAATCCTGATACATCCTTCACCTTCACCTCCACCTCCTTGTGGGGTGGCCCGGCATAGTCTCGGCCAGCACGTGTGTGCACTAATAAATAGCCCAGGGTTCCTGGGCGTGGTTAGTACGTTACTGGCCACTAACTGAAATACCTGGTACTGCCCTCTGTGTCCTGGTGGTTAGGTCCTGTACAGCAACTATACACTGGCGATGAGGTGTTTTCCCCACCCCGCCGCGACTCACCGCACCCGCTGTGCCTGCCGCTCACACCTTCACTGAGGAGACGCTCCGGCCGCGTCTCCCGCACCTCCTGCCAGGCACATTATGCGCTCTGTCAGATCAGTTGACTGGGGGTTAGTGTTTGATTTGCTCAAGCGCTCCGTCCATCATCCCCTTTTGTATCGCTCTGTCGCGCACCCGCCGCTGACTCCATGAGGCTCTGCAACAGCTCCCAGTGCCCCTCGCAGCCGGTGCCCTCGCTATCGGCCACTGCCTGCTCCACCAGCTGCGCCTGCGCACAAGCATGCCTGCGAGCGGCTTCACCACAACCCTGCCAACACCCGCAATCTCCGCAGCGGACATCCTGCAACCATCAAGCCTGTGGTAAGAGCGTCGACGCTCGCTCACGGTCTTCCTCCTCCAAGTGCCTTTCGCGCCACGTGCATCCTGCCACGACCCCTGCTGGGCTCTGTTTCTCTCGCCCTTAGTCGTAACCACTCCTGGCAGCTTCTGTCTGGCCTCACGTGGTGCCACATAGCAGCACTAGCCCAGCTCACACAGGCCTACAGCGCTTGGACCAAGCTTACCTGAGCCTACCTCTCTGCGCCCTCCTGTGTCTGTGCACACCCACCTCTTGTGCCATGCCCCTGGCATCCACCATCAAAGCCTGAGCTACTCTACAATGCCCGCTCTACGCCATGCCTGCCACGTGCCCGGCCTACTAGTGTCTCAATGAGTGGTCTGCTACCTCCGGCGTGGCCACTGACCCGCCCACATGTCGTCAGTTCCACATTTGGAGCCATTCACCGTCACAGGCCCCCACCCTCCCAGGCATCGTGCTGGAAGGCATTGGTTGAGCGCCTCGGAACGTATTTTGATGCCACAGACATCCCTGCTCCACAGAGAAGGCCCATGTTCCTTCACCTCAGAGGGGCGGACATCCATAAAATATCTAAGACTGTACGAGAGGCAGCCCCCAAGGAACTACGCCTCGATGCTTGACACTATCACGGCCTATTTCAAACCATTTGCCAACCCTGACTACGAGCATTTCTTGCTCCGCCAGGCTCGCCAGCAACCAGAGGAGTCCACAGATGTTTTCTACGCAAGGCTAAATGAACTGGCAAGCACCTGCACCCTCCCAGACGAGGACGACGAAGTCCGGGCCCAGTTCATACAGGGTTGTGCGTCCTCCAAGCTGCGCGAACGAGTCTTGCAAGAACACAACATGTCAACGAAGGACATCTTGACGCTTGTCGGCTCCGAAGAACTGTCCAAGGCTAGGGCAGCGCACAGGGACCCAAAGCCGACCGCCAAGATCAAGGAAGAACCAGTGTGTGCCCTTCGCACCGACGTGCAAGAACCTCGACAGATGACCACCCGGCCGAAAACAACTTCCCAGCCAAGCTCAGGTAGTCGCCCATGTGGGTGGTGTGGAGGCCCGTTGCCCCACGAAGGAGCCTGCCCCATGCAAGGCAAGACCTGCAGCGCTTGCGGGAAAGTGAACCATTTGTCCAAAGTATGGGTGATCGACGCAGAGGAGGAGGCAAAATGGACCGCCACGGCGAGTTCGCGCAATTGCACCACCCCCCGATGGTCCCTCCGGCAGTGACATTGACGACGATGAGGCCGATGCTGCCACTGTTCACGTGGTCAGAATGCTGAACACTCTATCAGCAACCCAACATGCTACACCCATGTGTACAGTCAAAGTACAAGAATACGCTGTAGCTGCCCTCATCGACACAGGTGCTACCATAAATCTCTTTGCCTGCCAGCGTCTACGAGACTTTTCTCAACCCTCCTACGCTACGGTCTACCAGAGTACAAGTCTATGCCTTCGGCACCTGGTCTCTACTCAAGCTGTGCGGGGTATTCCAAGCCAACCCTTCTCATGAAGCGCACACCAGCAAGCCAAAGTCTACGTCTCACAGGAAGGTTCAGTGTTCTTACTGGGCTGCCATACCGCACAAGACCTCAACCTGATTCATTTCGCATTCAAAATCCATGCCAGCAACCTAGACCACCTGCTGAAAGGCTTTGAAGCTTCGTTCGATGGAATCGGATGCCTCAAGGGATCAGCGGTCCAACTGCACATTGATGAGTCAGTCGCCCCTATCGCCCTCCGTCACAGGAGGATCGCATTCCACCTCTGCCCCAAAGTGGAAGCAGAACTACACCTTCTGGAGAGAGCGGGAATCATTGAATGGGTGCACGGCCCCCACCCCATGGGTGCCACTCTTTGTTGTCACGAAGAAACCGAAGCAACCAGAAGCAGCTGTGTGGACATGAGGGTCCCAAACCTCTCCAATAAGCGGGAACGCCACCTGACTCCGACTGTAGACAACATCACCGGGGAGTTAGCTGGCTCCAAATGCCCCTCCATCCAGACTCTCTCTCAATTACTCCTTTCTCCACCCATGCAGGACTCTGGCGCTACACCCGCCTTAACTTTGGAATCTTCAGCGCTGCCGAAGTCTTCCAAAACATAGTCAAGAATGTCCTCCAGTGGCTGGAAGGTTTGCTCAACGTGAGCGATGACATTCTGGTACATGCACCCACACTGGAAGAGCATATACAGTGTCTCCAAGCTGTGTTCTCCCGCATCCGAGACAGCGGACTCACCCACCACCACGAAAACTGAGGAGAGACAACAGTTTCTTTGGCTATCGGTTCTGCGTCAAAGGTATTGGCCCCGACCCTGATGAAGTAAAGGACATACATGATGCCCCCGTCCTGACATCAGTGTCTGGCGTCCGCAGCTTCCTGGGCATGGTCACATATTGTGGATGTTTTATCAAAAACCTATCTGACCTGACCGGACCCCTCCATGACCTCACCAAAACCACCAGTCACTGGGTGTGGGAAGCAGAGCAAGAAGAAGCGTTCTGCCTCACGAAAGCGGCTCTCTCAGCGGACAAAACGCTGGTGTACTTTGATCTCCGAAACTAGTCCCAGTTGGTAGTGGATGCCAGCACCACAGGCTTAGGAGCGATCCTAGCCCAACAGCAGGCCTGTGGAGAATGGGCCCCTGTCGCCAATGCTAGCAGGACTCTCACACCCACGGAACAATGCTATTCTCAAATCAAGAAAGAAGCTATAGCGATCCTGTGGGGTTGCCACCATTTCCACATTTATCTGTATGGACACACTTTCACAGTTGTGACGACCACAAACCTCTTATTCCGCTCTTTCAAGGATCATAATCGCGTCCTCCCCCACAGATAGAGAAGTGGGTGTTGCAGCTCCAAGAATTCCAGTTCACCGTGGAGTATAAACCAGGCACCCGGAATCTGGCAGATTTCCTGTCCAGGCACGCCAGGCCGGTCACCGAGCCAGAAGCTGCAGAAATGGCAGCAACCGAGGACTACATGCGAATGATCATCCAACGGTCCAGACCGCTCCCAATCTCGCTGGATGAAGTGATAAACGCCATAAGAGAGGACGACTGCATTCAGATCACCATCCAGGTGATCACCTCGGGAGACAGGAGGCCCTTCTGCACAACTGAAGCCAGACCACTTTGAGGGCTCTACGCAAAGTGCGCCACGAGTTGTCCGTATCTACGAATGGTTGCCTCCTGAGAGGTCTGCACCTTGTCCTGCCAAAACACCTGACTCATCAGGTCACCCTCCTTGCACATGGAGTGCACCAGGAAATTGTGAAATCGAAGAACCGCTTCAGGAGCACAGCCTGGTTTCCCGGCCTAGATCAATAGGTTGAGTCGGTCATCCAGCGCTGCCCAGTTTGCCTCTCAACCAGCCTGCCCAGTAGACCTGCACCTGTAATCACGAGACAGGTCACAACGCCCCATGGAAAAAAGCCAGCACAGATTTCGCCAGCCTACCAGGAGGAAAGTACATGTTGGTAGTCGTGGACGACTTCTCACGAGACCCGGAAATCGAAATCGATTCCTAAACAGCAGTAGGAGAAGTCATTCCCAAACTAGAAAAGATCATGGCAACCCACGGCCTGATTGGAGAGCTCCGGACAGACAATGGTCCGCCATTCACCAGCGCTGAACTATTTGAGTACCTATCCTCCCACCGGATCAAACACAGCCGCATAACCCCAAGGTGGCCCCAAGCAAATGGGGAAATCGAGCGTCTAATGAGAACATTGAACAAGACGATCAAAATAGCTCTAGCCGATGGACACAGCAGGGAACAAGATCTGCACCAGTTCCTCCGTGAATATCGCCTCACACTCACTGCACTACCGGCATCTCCCTGAGCCGCCTGTGTTTTGGTCGAGTAATGACAGACACCATTCCGCATCACCGAGTGTGGGCAGAGTCCCCGTACCCTCCGAACCAGTCCCTAGCAAAGCGGATGAAGACCATCCTTGAGGCATCCCGGAGAAGGCACCGAGTGCTTGTGCGAGACCGCCATCCTGGTGGGAAGTTTAGGCTGCCGTTTGAGCCATTGACTGTGACCGAAGTCAAAGGCACAATGGTGACGGAATCCCGGGGACACAAATGTGTAACCCGCAACATGTCATTCTTCAAAAGGGTCCCATCAGACGACGCGGAAGAGTTTTCGCTACTCGACGTGCCAAGAATGGGTAAGCCGGACAGTCCTCGCAGGTCCGAAGAGAGCAACGGCCGTCCCACAGCCATCACCGCGGAAGTTGACCAAAGCACCTCAGCTCCTGAGAAGACCCATGACCAAGACTTCCGAAGCAGTCAGCCACATGAGAGAATGACAACCTGTGAGAAACTTCACCGACCCCCCTGCCTGAAGCAGCCAAGGTCAGTATGGCCTGCGGCCCCATCCCAAGCCCTCTCAGAAGTATCAGGACTTTGTATCCTGCTGTCGACCTCCAGGCAAGAGATACGGAGGTGCCTGCAGACCAAGTAAGACTGTTCCGTACATATCCAATTTGTCATGGACTGAGGCTTGTGGCTATTGGTTGTTTCTCAATGTTTTGTAATTGTTCTATTCTTTGGGTAAAGGAGGAATGTAGTGTTGTCCCCAGTGGGTTGCTCCATGTTACCCAAGGAGCGAGGGGTGTTTCCCAGTTAGATCCTCCTACGTAATGATGTGGGCTGGCACAGCGTACGCTCGGCCAGCATGTGTGTGCACTAATAAAAAGTTCAGGGAACCCTGGGCATGGTTAGTATGTTACTGGCCACTAACTGAAATACCTTGTATGGCCCTCTGTGTCCTGGTGGTTAGGCCCTGTACAGCAACTCTACATCACTCTACAAGAGATCCTTCTAACTGAATAATACCATAACAGACTCCTTTTCTTGCACCACTTGGCCTCCCTGACCTCTGCTTCCTCACCATTTCCCTCCCCACAACTCGTGCCACCGGGGAGATTTACAGGACAGAAGGGGGGGTGATCAGGTGGCTCGCTATGTGCATTTATTTTACTGTAATTCATTGGTTTTTATGACTTCTTCTATGGCAATATTAAGAATTTATGTGAACTCTTCAAATAAAAAATAAAATTAAAAAAATCAACAAAAGAAAACATTGACACATCTCTGTTCATCAGCACAGAAAGTGGGATTGGTCCAGCCATGTTGCATGCAATGTGGTAATTGCATCCACAATTTGCACAGAGCTGCTTTGTACTGCCGATTACTATTTATTTAGAGATGTTTACAACGCCAGCCTAAATAGAGCCACCACATCAAAAAACCAGCCCACACTCGGATATAAAATCGACAAACACACTGACCTGCAAACTGCCCACCTGGCAGTGCTAGTTAGCCCTCGAGTCCAGTCCAATACCAGCAGCATGTTTAAGCAAGTGTGGGGGAAAAAATAAAACTAGCATTGGCAAGGCCCATAATTCTCACTTAGGTAAATAATTGGGATAGTTAAGTGTTTTTATTGTTTCTGCCACCTATATATATTAGTTCACATGCATGTTGTGCACTGTTTTTTCGCTTTTGCAGTTCTATGTAGCCGAACTTGGCCCAAAGGCATCAGAGCGCTCTCCTTGAGCACCAGATTACATTACTAATACTTTACCACCTACCAATATTCGTTTTTCACTTTGTTCCCTATAAATCTTGGGAAACATTACACACAGTCAAATCCTTTCATTTTTATCGTATGGTCAAAGGTGATAAACTTTCTACATGTTCCTAAAAACTGCTTATACTCCTGAACATCGAGTGCTCTCTTTCAGTCGCTCCAACCTTGCTGACAAATCTTGGTATCAGTATTTGCACATCTTTATTGTTCCGCTGTGTAGCAAACGGGCTGCCAGCATTTAAACCATGTTCAATGATTATATTTCAACAGCAAGTATTTTGTTTTCTGTTTAATTAGCACATGGAGATCCAATTTCACATCAGCTGAAAATTTGATATTTGCTGCGGAGATATTATGCAAGGTGCCTCAATACAAACTTATTTGGCATATTCAGTTTTTTCTTACTGGATGTTTTACCCTTGAATAATCACATATAGTTGTATCAAAGTCTTACAAAATTTATTAAATCTTTATTAATTGTTGTATTTTTATTATATCTTCTTTCAGTTTTAGCAGACACTTTTCTGAATAACAACATATTTGTTTTTTGCAGACCATGGGGTTCATTTAGAGTTTGGTGGAGTACGTACGAGCTCCACCATATATTGGTTGAGCTCCTGTTCCATGGTACTTGAAGTTCCACTGCAGGTGCCTCATTTAGAGCTGGGGAAACCACGTGGTTTCCAATGTCTTGTCTGTTCCCATTGGGCTCAGGGTCAAGACTGATTTGCATATGGCTGGGTCCAAACTGGAATGGCATGGTGAGCAAAAAAATGATAGATTTGGGCCCAGATCTCTGTACTAGGGGGGAATGTATGACATTGTTCTACATTCTGTCGATCAATTGTTCTTTTTGCATTTGTCACCCCAAGTGGGACGGGTATACCCAGACATGGGTCCTGTGCTCTCCATGCCACTGGAGTCAAGCTATTCTCGCTGATGAGGGCTGAAAGCCTGAAACCCGTCCTAGGATGCTCGTTTCCAGTCCAGGGAGGACCTGGCCTGGCAGTTCAGGCTGGACTGTTCCCATTGGGCGCAGGGCCAAGAGGGATTGGCATATGGCTGGGTCTAAACTGGAATGGCATGGTGAGCAAAAAAACGATGGATTTGGGCCCAGATTTCTGTATTGGGGTGAATGTATGACATTGTTCTGCATTCTGTCCATCAATTGTTATTTTTGCATTTTTCCAATTTCAGAGCCTCCGATGGCTCTGCCATCAAAAATGCTTGACTGTCTGTCACAGTGGTAGTTCCCTCACCCTATTTACAGTGGGGAATCTGTCTCTCATTTTGCTACTCATGTGAGGTATAGATGTCCTAGGAAGGAATATGTGAAAATGTACTTGTTAGACCTGGAATCCTTGATGTGGTTTTTCCTTAACATGTTGAATGGGCTTACACCCAATTGGCATATTTAATTTACTTGTAATTCCGTAGTAAAAAAGGCACTACCTGAGCCCAGGGCCTGTAAATTAAATGCTGCTAGTAGCCTGCAGCACTGATTGTACCACCCATGTATGTAGCACTTCAAACATGTCTCAGGCCTGCTATTTCAGCCTGTGTGTGTGCGTTTGTGTGTGCGTGTGTACAGTTTTAAACTACCATTTCGACCTGGCAAACTAAACCTTTTACCAGGTCCAAACCTTCCTTTTTAATACATAAAGGTCACCCCAAAGGTTGGCCCTGGATAGCCCCAAGGGCAGGATGCAATGTATTTAAAAAGTTAGACGTAACTTTTAAGCTTTACATGTTCTGGTAGTAAAAAACTCTTGCAGTCGTGTTTTCACTACTGCAAGGCCTACCTCTCCCATAGGATAACATTAGAATTACCGTATAAGTGTAATTTCCAAAAGGGAGCAGGTAACCCCTTCATGTTGGGTGTCTCTGGTATTGCAGTTTAAAATATTAACTTATGGTGAAGTCGGATTTTAAATTACAATTCTGAAAATGCCACATTTAGAACATTGGCATTTTCTTGCCACAGCTATTTGGTGCCTGCAGCCTGTCTCTGGGTCACATGACTGGTTGTAGTTGACAGTTGGGCTTTGTGTATTCCTCCTAGACAGCCACAGACAATGGGAAGCTTAGGTGGGACTGAATAGGCCATCATTGGCAGGATGGAAGGGAGGAGCTGGACCGAGCCCCACTTATACCTGAATAGGCTGTGTCCAGTCCCCACACAAAGGGCTGCATTCCCACTGTGGCTAGTCTAGAGCCAGTGTCATGAAGGCAGGGCACCTATACACTTCGAAGGCATGTCTTTACAAGGTTCTCCCACTTCAAAGGCACGAATGGGTATCAATACTGGACCTCAGGCACCACCACTTCATTACACTTCCGGACCTGTGGATACTTTACAAAGAAGAAGGACTGCAATGCTGCTACAAGGACTGCCACTCTGCTGGACTGCTGCTCTGACGGAACGGCTGCCCTGCTGTGCTGTCCTGGTGCCCTCTTGCCTGTGTGAGGACTGGACCTGCCTCTCTTGAACTCAGAGTGACTCCAGGGGGAAGTTGTCTGGCCTCCTGATCTGAAGCCTCAGGGACACAACAGGCTTCCAAAACCTTGCACCTACACCAGGACTCTGCCATTTGTGAGTCTACCCAGCCACGTGGTGCCATCTCAGTTCTGGGCTCTTGGAACTAGGCTGAAGGTGCTCTGCACATCTCTTCTGCTGCACAGCACAAACCCTACTAGAACTGACCTATCTCCCCTGCTCGTGGATTAGACCCATCTCAAAGACCTGCATCGTCGCCACAGTCCATTAGAACCACCACTGCATGATGCATCTTCAGAGCAGGCCCTCCCATCCCTTGTAGACTGCTGCCTCGATGACAATGCTGGACTCCGTATCGCAACCTCGCAGCTCTTCAGGACCGATGCACTGCCCTGACTGTGATCCCCATCCTGAACCCTGGACTTAGCACTAAAAGTCCCATTGATGGGATCCTGGATGACGCTGCAAGCCCTCGTCTTGCACTCTCGCCACATCTCGGAATCGACACATCGCTTTGGCATCGCAACGCATCTTCAAACCAGGACTTAAGGTACTTTGTTCAGCAGGCCTAACTGGGTCTCTGTAGTCAGCCCATGCTCCATTACAGTCAATCTGAAGTTGAGACTTTGTCCTTGTCTGACGTGACCAGATATCCACAGTTGGCGCTTTGTGCTTTTTGACTCTATTTTCGGGAAAATCTGAAAAAATTAATATTGCTGGTACTAATAATTGAATATTCGTTTTTTTAGTCTAGATTTATTTATTAACCCCTTCCATGCTGAGGACGGCCCCCAGCCATCATGCATCACGGTGGGCACGTGCTGATGATGGCTGGGGGCCGTCATGAACCCACCCACTCATTAAAATGGCCGCACAGGTGCAGAATCGCGGCCGCGCCCAAGGGGTTAAAAAACTTTGAATTTTTCTAATTTGGTGTGGGATCCTTTTTGTGTGGTGTTTTCACTTTATTATTGTTTGAAATATTGCACAAATACTTTATACATTGCCTCTAAGTTTAGCTTGACTGCTCTGTACCAAGCTACTAAAGGGTTGAGCACAGGTTAATTTAGGGTTCGCTTGTGCCTCACTCCGACAAGGACTGTGCTTGCCGCTTGACCAGGGCTCAGGCTCTAGTGAACCAACAACAACAACTCACTGCTTTCGTCGTTTCTTGTTGACATGCACAAGAGAATGCTTAAAGATGGTGCTGGTTGGGCATTCTGCTTTGCTTTCAGGGCATCTGCCTTCTTGATATGGTGGGCTGTCCTCCCCTATGGGGGCGCTGCCGAGTTCCTGTGCTTTCCCTGGCAGGCTGCCTTCTACTACCAAAATGATTCCCCTAAATGTTTCCTCATCTTCACACTCAACTAAATTAGAATAGAATGGCAATATTAATTGCACACACTATTGCAAGAGCTGCCTTGCCACTTATGACAGAAGTTCTTTATTTATCCACATGCATTTTATATAATGCTCGTGTATGTGCGTGTGCGTGTGTGTGTCACCAAATTATGCTTCAACACATAGGAATTTTCTTGTTATGGCATGCCATCAATAAGGAAGTGAAAGTAGAAAGGGCACCCTAAATCTGGTTAAGTCTCAATAAGATAAGATCCTTGAAAATGTTAATAAGGCTGCAAGGTTCACAGCTGATGGGTTAGATGAGATAATAAAGTAACTGTGTGCGACCCTCACTTGATGAAGTACTTCGTATGTCTGATTAGAAGGCAAATCTTACCTAACTATCATTTGTTGCTCAGTGCAACAAAAAACGATATGGTCATGTTTAGACTGGTCTATTGCAAAGAGTAGACACAATAAAGAAGCACACATTTGTGTAGGATGCTTGTGCTTCCTTGATGAAAATTCTGCCTATTGTCACTTTTCCGAATTTCCTGAACCTTAGTAGGAAGCCTCAGCCATTAAGTGTAGTTCAGAGACATTCTATAGTTTTGGTCCCTGGGTTCTAAAGAATCTGTATCTATGTTTCTGAAGTTTCTCTCTCGGTAGAGATTTAGTGAAACACTGGTTCTATCAGGTCTCTTGCTGGTGAGTATGGAGTTGCTAGTTTTTGGAGGTCGTCTGTGGCTGTTTTAAAATTGCATCTGTTCATTATACCTAGAATGTTTGATTAAAATAGTCCTCATCCTGAAGACAGTGAAGGAATTTCAAAGTAGGTGTATGTGGCACTTTTGACATTCTTGCGTTTTGGTTCGAGGTTGTTTCCTCCGTGATAGATACTTTTTGGGGGTAATACACATTCAAATGCATTGTAAAAAACCAACTGAGACATCCCCAATGATTCAATCAGTGCTGTCAAGTATGTTCAATTGAGGAAAGTAAGACCATTTCTGAGCATAGAGAGTTACAAGTTAGGATTGTGACCACTTCATTCATTTGGGACTTGAAGGTCCGATCAGAATCTATGGTTATAACCAAGGAATTTCACTTAACTGTTGATTATTGAGAATTATTGGTTCTACTATTGATGGCCAGTAGAAAAGGCATGCACTGTAGTTAGTATGACAGGAAAACAAGTTCTCTCTTTTAGAGTCATTCAGACACAGAAAATTATCCTTAATCTAAAAATACACTGTGCTCAGGACTTTCTGAACCTGTCCTGCAGTCCCCACCAATAAACCATGCATAGGTATATGTGTGTGTCATCAGCATGCATATGGAAATGTAGGTTGCATGAACAGTCAGGCTAGTGGATACATTAAGGCATAGACGAGATAGGGGGTAAGGCTGATCTTTTTGGTATGCTGAAAAAAACTATTGACATACAAATTCGGTTTGCCAAACCTAACTTGTTGGCAAGTGTTATGAACAAATGATTGAATCTACTCAAATGTTGACCCAAAGCTTCGTACCTAATCTTTTTTCCTTTTTATCAGAAGGCCATGCTCAAATTGTAAGTCTCAGGCAGATGGATCCAACGGCCACATGCATCATTGTAGGATTTTGCACTTCCTAAATTGCGAAAATTAAGAAATCGCAATTTAGGAATTGCAAAATCCTATGCATCAAGAAATCCTCAAAGTTTTTAGGATTTCTTAATTTTCGGAAATTGCGATTCCTTAATTGCGATTCGCAATTAAGGAATGGCATTACATTGATTCCTATGGGCCTAGAGGCCCATAGGAATCAATGCCGTTTTGCATTTCTTTTTTTTGGAACTCGCTATTTGTTGATGCATTGCAAGGGTGCAGAGGGGGGTCCAAAGGACCCCCCCCCCCTGCACCCCTGAAATGTATTTTAAAGTGCATGTTTCACACACACATGTCCTAAGGACATGTGTGTCTGTAACATTAAAGATTAAAAAATGCATTTTTTTTGCTTTTTTAAAGATTTTCGCAAATTAACACGAGGGTCAACCTCGTGTTAATTTGCACTTCTTATTTCAAAATTTGCATTTTGTAAAAAAATTGATGCATTGCATTTAAGGAATCGCACAAATGCGATTCCTTAAATGCATTCGCATTTTTAGGAAATGCAAAAAAAAGCGAATTTTGAAACATTGTTTCATGCATCCCAAAAACGTATTTAGGAAGCGCAAACGGCCGAATTTACCGATTCGCACCGTTTGCACTTCCTAAATAGGTTGATGCATGTGCCCGTAAGTGTATAAATGGAGCAGTGATATATATGTGTGTTTCAGTGCCCAAAAAAAAAAGAAAGATGATGGTTTAGGGAAATATTTAGGAAACATTAATACTTAAACTCAGTACTAGTATTAAGAAAGCATTTGATTTGTGTGTTTATTGTCTTTTGAATAAAGTTAGGATTCTCAATAAATTCTTTCACTGTGATTTGTTTGAGGTTTGACTGTTACACAAGTAATGGCATAGATGTAGAATTAGAGCAACATGGTTTTATGTTTTACACAGTTAATAATGAGCCTACAATGGATCTATAACAAAATTGTGTTCTAGTGCATTGCTTTTAACTGTTGTACATCTTGCAGGATATGGTTACTAATTAGCCTTTCAAGTCATGCAATTAGCTGGGTTTGGGGTGGGCAAGCTTTCAACATGGATACTGTTCTTGGAAGCACCAGCGAAAACTTAGAGGGCAATCCTGTATTCTTCAGAACAGGGATTTAATAGGTAGCATACAAATACAGCGGTAATTATGGATAATTTTGAATTAAAATATGATCAATTTGCAGGGACTAAATCTTCTTCTATTTAGTGTTTCCATTGTATAAACAAACAAGTGATATGATCTGATATGATAGATAATTATCACTGATGTAGCTGACCATTCCAAATGGCCTCTACCCTCTATGAGGTATTATTGGATTTCCCTTGCTTCATTATTTTCTGGGGAGTCCATTGCAAAGTGCCTAATTTGAGACAGTGATTGCCAGTGGAGAGAGTAAGCGAAGGAAAAAGACACAAAATGGAAAGGTGGAGCAAAAGAAAGACAAACGAAAATAAGGGAGAAAGCAAGTGCCAGTAAGAATGACATAAAAGGCAGGGAGTGTCTGGTAGTGGATTTAAGAGGCATGTGATAGATTTAAGACTTCTCAGCCTTGGTATCTGGCATACCAACATTTCATAGCGCTGGCCGTGGACTTATGAGCAGAGCTTGGTGAACGGAACTCATTCTTTTCAAATTAAGCACTAATGTTGCCGTACCTCTATGTGGCAAGCATTGTTCCCTCTAATTTTTTTCCTCTGTGTGCGGCAGTGTAAGGTCCGTGTGCGCTGCAACTAAGGCTATGTGTGCCAGTAACCAGACTGCGCGCGTGGATGCAGCGCCAAATATCACTCCAACTTTTGTTAAAAAAGTGAAAAGACGTGCATTTCCACACATACTGCACCACGTGAACAGTGTTAGGGCAGGTTTGAAACAGTCCCACATAGCAATTTGAAACCATGGCAGCTATGTTGCTGCATTTCCTTTCTTAATAGAGCTGGGCTGCACTTGTTAAAGTTTTCATAGTAGTTGCAGCTCATGACGGGCGCTGCGATTAACATGAAAACTTTAACAAATGTTCTCTTTGAGCAGGAAATATAAAATTATAAAAACATAGTTATTATCATTTTATTTTTCGCAGGTTCAGGACTGGGTTAGAGTATGGCCACATCAGGCGTTATACTAACACATTTTAATGATGGTGTTTGCATCACCGCTTAAAATGCATTAGTCACGCATTCTAGCGCCCCTCTGACTATACTGCAATTGAGCTGTCCTGCCAATAAGGCAGCACCAGCACGCTAAAATTGTCTAACATATATAATCATGCAACTGCGCCCTCAAATTTAAAATGCTATGTGTCACTCCACACATAACAAAACAATGTTCTTCCTCCAAATTGAGAATGATACTCAAAGACTTCTGTTGTAGCACAAGTGCACCACCATCCAACATGGGTCCCAGACCACAGACCTTCCTTCTTGAACCCCAAAACAAAACATTGTGAGACCATCAGAAGAACCTTTGTCATTGATCCCCTATTTTAACATCGATGACATTACACGCTTTATTACGAGCTATAGATGCATTAATTTCACACCTGCTGCTGCCAGAAAAGTTAGAATTTGACACTCATCAGTAAAACACATCCTCTATCGTCTAGTGCCCCACCGAACTCTTGATTATCCTCACTGCTTTTCAGTGTCTGCACAAGACCCCTGGAACACCTAATTGTGCAGTACGTAGTGTAATTCAAATGTATGAGGACTGAACTACAAATCAGAAAACACAAAGGATCAAAGCAAGATCAAGGGGTGTCTCAGAAACAACTTGTGGATAAGTGAGAGCTGCTCAGGCCTCAACAGATCCTAAGTCACTGATCAGGACAACTATAGCTTTACCCTAGCCTTTGATGGTCTTAGGAGCTTGGACACACTGCAGTTCCCATTCTAGAATAATGGAACACAGATACCTGATTTGACACAACTTTTCTTGCTACATTTCAATGATCATAGAAATCAGCAAACTGCAACTCATGATTCTTCGCCCGCCATGGGTTAATAGAGGATAGAGCCACGAAACATGGAATGTCAATACCCACTGAATCTTTAAGTCCCAACCACCTCTCGAAGAATGTGGTAGAACCTCACAAACGTAACATCTCTGTGCTGCCAAGTGGCCTGCGTGTGCTACACAAAAACACATAGATGGCACAAGACTAGCCACCATCACAATGATGCACAACACTCCTTTTAGCAAACCTGGCAGTTCAACTTTACTACAGCTGAAGTGCCAATTTATTCTGGCATCAGAGCGCTGTTTAAGAATGTTAAACATTAAGTAAAACGTGTATATAAACTGTAGCAGCACAGCACAATTGTGTCTTGCAGGTTTTATGTGTCATACAGTGGAAATTAAGAAAAATGTGCAGGTTAGCTATAAAGCTCACACAGTTCAAAACAATTGTCATTGGCTCTTCACTCCGAGTCAAGGTGCATTGCTAGGAATGTGCTGAAAACGTCCCTTCAAAACTGGTGCAACTTAATAGGAAGCAACTGCAAATCTCGGCCACTAGGCCCATCAAAACTGTTGTTCCCGAGCATGCCCAGAATTATATGTATGCTGCTTGGTCTCCAGCCTTGTCTTGGCGTTTGCTCTGCATTGGCCTCACCGGTTATATACAGGACTTTTCTCCACTAATCCCCGCTGGAAGGATATGCTTCTTTCTTCACATGTGTTCTGTTGCAAACTTAAATGACAGCATGAGAACAACAAAAGAAGCTGTTTGACTGCAGAAACACCCTGGGCACAAATGGAACAGAGCAAACGTGACCTTGGCCTATATTCGGTGAGTATTTCACTGTGAAGTGAATATCAATATGTGGACCCCGAGACAGAGTGAGAAAAGACATCACAAACGGAAAAAGAGAAACATATTAACACACTAACAAAAAAAAAAACACATACACAAATACCTCACAGAAACTAAAACGCATGGTAAAATCGAATTGCAAACGGTGTGTCAATAGAAAAAGTTGCAACGAAAAACGCGTTTAGCTTCGGAGTTGGCTTGCTGTAAGAACAGAACACTCAAAACAAGTGCAACAACGGAGCTGGAAACGAACAATTCAGAGTCCCACGTGAAACGAACATTAAGCAAAAGGGCGACAAACCATTTCCAAACACATGAGATACCCTAACGAGAGCAGCACCTCATGGTCACACTACAGTTGGCACATTAATTGCTGTATTCTTAGCCTTGACAGTTGGCATTCATTTATCATCATTTAATAATTAAAGATTTTTAATACACCACAGGGTGCATGTCATTTAGTTTGGATACCGCAGCGCTGAATAACTAACTGGTGGTCTACTTGTCCGCGAGGCATCTCTCGATGCATGCTAAGGCAATGAGATGTCTACATGACGTCCTGCACACACCGGGTTTCTTCAAGTGCAAATCAGGACACCCTCTCACGAGAGCTTGGAATGAACGCACGCAGGAGCAGGAGTAAGCAGGTTGTAGTGTAGTTCCTATATTCCAAATAGGCTCTGCGCATTGGAATAATGGGCCATATGTATCAAGGAACCAATATGCGATTCTGTAATAGTGATTTTTAAGAAATCGCTATTTCAGAATCTCAAATTGGTATGTTTCAAGAAAATCGCAATTTTTTAGCGATTTCTTGATATTCCTTAATTGCGAATTCACAAATTGCGAATTCGCAATTAAGGAATACTTTCCCATTCATTTCTATGGGCCAGGAGGCCCATAGGAAGGAATGGGAATTTTTTCTCAATTTCCGATTCGCAATTTGCAAATCACAAATTGAGAATAATTTCAAGGGTGCAGGGGAGTCCAAAGGACACCCTGTTGCACCCCTGAAATAAGCATAGGTGCACATGTGGTGCACATACATGCCCTTAGGGCGTCACATGGCACTTTGAAAACTTCAAAAATGTGCATTTTTCAAGGAATTCGCAACTTACCACCAACTAGAAGTTGGTGGTAATTTGCAATTCCTTAAGGCCATTTAGCAATTTTTTTTTGTCTTCTTACATTGCATTTAAGGAATCGCAAAATTTTCGATTGCTTAAATGCAATCTCAAAATAAGGAATCATAAATATTGTGATTCCTTATTTTGCATGCAGATTTGTGCGATACATACAATTTTGCGAAAATGCGTTCGCAAACGAATTTTGGCGTTTGCGAACGCATTTGGGCATGATACATATGGCCTAATATATCCTATAGATGTGACGTAGGACTTATGTCTACTAGGTCTCTATCGAATATATTAGACTTAATTGTGAGTGCCAGCTAGCTCAGAGGTCACTAGAAACTTTCTCGAGTTCACAAGAAGGGATTTAGTTTCTGACAACCACATAAACATGACAACTTTGTTTCCCCAGAATAATACTGATCTTCAGAATCGTGGAAACAAAAGATAAATATTTTACTCAGTCAATCGTGCATGCTTCGTTTCAACAGAGTTGCAGAGAAGTAGAGAGATAGGCGTTTTCAATAAAAGGTATTTATTGAACAATCTTCTTTCGCAAGCATAAGAAGTGTACTGCTACAATCGTAATACTGGTTGCAAAATATAATGCATAGAGTAAAAAGAGTAGAATAAAATAATACTGTAAGGGCAATGTATAGTTCCTAGATCATAGATAAATACATACATAAATAACAAAGGCTAAAAAGTACTCAACTGGTGCTTCTAAAATACGCCTACCCCGATGTACCTAACCTAAGCTTAGTACGAGGGAAGGAGTAAGAGGGGTGTAGCAGAAATGTAGTATTCTTTGCTAAGAATCTATCCAAGATTTCTCTAAGGGTCTAATCAGCTCCGTACCTTGGTGTAGAATGAAGATGGTTAGTCTCAGGAATCGATTTCCCAACATCTCGCAAGGGTAGCTTGGAAAAACTGGAGCTAGATTTCTCGGCAAGAGAAAAGACAGTGTCTCTCTCAGTGCATCTGCTGGAGGGTCAGCTTTCTTCGGCACTTGCTGTAGCAGGATGCGTCGGGTAAGTATTTAGTCAAACTGCTCCAAACCACCGTGTGTTTGCTATGGCAAGTGTGGGCAAATTTATACCTTGAAGGTGCAGAGTTTGACGTAAAGGTGGACATAATAACGTCATCAAAGAGTCTCAGTTCTTTGAATACTCCATGAGTTCTTGGACAAGTCAGTATTTGAGCAAGGGGAAGTCCCTAGCTGCTGAGGCTAAGTTTTCCAAGAAATCGTTGTGGATTTTCAGAACTAGTGGAAGTAGCCCTGCCGTATTTGGACTGCATGAGCTATGTCTAAATATGGTTATGATTTCTATGGCTATATAGGATATGGTGATTTATAACTATATAAGGGCATGCATCAGGAAAATTACAATAGGGTCCTAAAATGCTATACAGCAAGGTAATCATTAGGAAGAGGGCTACAGCAAATGATCGTAAGCCACAAGCACAGAACTGAAATAGTACTGTATTCCAATTCTTTACCTGGAAGCAATGTTTTTGTATACGAGTGCCCCCTATATCGCTAGCACGCCACTTCAGAGCACTTCAAAACACTAAGCTGAAACTAGTTCCACAAAAAAGTTACGCTTTGTGAAGTATGGAGAGGCGCAGGGCCCGGCAGGTGCATAGCAGGCGGCAGACTTTAGACGTATTTGTAGACTTGCTGCATTTCTTTTGTTTTGTAGAGTGCGGCTCTGGGACACATTGTGTGCTTTTGTGAAAGTATTCATGTTAATTGCAGCTCGAGACGGCCCTGCAATTAACATGAATACTTAAACAAAAGCACACAATGTGCCCCACCAGTTTTTCGTGCCACTCGCCTTATAAAGGCGGCAGCGCAAACGCTCTCTGGGGATGTGGGTACGCACCACACACACAGCACTGCGCGCTCGGGAACACAGAGATGTGCGCTGGCACACGAGCGCACCTTGAAGGGAACAGTGGTGGCAAGTAAGAGTGGGCGTAAAATACGTTTCGTTTGCGAAATTTGCTGATTTTTGGCAAATTGGCAGTCCGCGAATCACGTGAATTTGCCCAAAAATCCGCAAATTCGCAAGCTGTGGATATTTTTGCTTGGTCGCGCTTGAAAAATACAATATTGCACGCGCGACGTTGATTTACTGTGATTCTGAGTCCGCCGAGTTATTTTTCTCCTGGTTTGCGTGTGCTGCGCCATTTTGGATCTTGCTGCGTGATCGCGAGAGAGTTTTTCAAACGCAATTACATCATCCTGGCTCGCCATCTTGCACAGCGAGAGTTTGACAACGCCCGCGATTACGCATTGCGGGAGTAAACAATGGCGAACACGTAGATGCGGCACGCAGCTGACTCCCGGCAGGAGATTTGAACAGCTCGCTTTCCCGAAATTGCAAAAATTGCAATTCTGCACAAGAAATCCACCGCAGGAAGCATACACCTTCTGAAAATGATGATTTGGCTGCACTTTTTGGTGCAAGGAGTCCATTCTTGGGGGGCGGTGGGATGAAAGAAGTGCCCCAGAGACTCCAACTTCCTGTTCCTGTCCAGCAGGCTCCTCCCAGTGCTTTGTCCATGTCCTGGTCACTTTTGATTTGGATCTGGAGCTGGAAGGATTACTTTTTGTGGCTTCTGCTGGATATTTGTATTTGAGGACTTTTTGGACTTTGGAGTTTGGATCACTTTTGGACTTGAGATTTTACAAGTAAGTTGGTGTTGTTTGTTTGGGGCATTGCAGTTGCTGCAACTACAGTTTTAAAACTTTTTTCACAAGTTTAAAGCGATATATATTGTGGGTAGTCACAGTATCCAGTAGGCCCATGGTTAATCATGGGTGCCTGATACAACTGTTTCTGTGATTTGTTTTTTAACTTAATTCTCATTTATGTCATGGAATTTTAGCTCACTGTTATATGTTGTTTTTTTTTTAATTTTGGGGTGCCTGTAAAGCCTCACTAGCCAGTAGGCCCAGGGGTAGTGAGTGGTGCATGGACCAAGTCTTTCGTGGGGTGTCTTGAATTCAAACATCATTGAGGGCATGGATGGCATTGGATTGTGGTGATTTTTGTGTGTTTTTGGACTTTTTGGGGTGTTGTTGGGGCCTGGCCATGTGGGTGGGGCCATTTTGAGGCCTGGTCCAGGCAGGGCCTGGCCATGTGGTGGGGGTCAAGGGGTCATTTTGAAGCCAGGCAGTGTGCTCAGCCCTGCACGCAGTTTGCCTTGCTTTCACCCATTATGCCCAGGGGTAGTGAGTGGTGCATGGACCGAGTCTTTCTGTGGGGTGTCTTGAATTTAAACATAATTGAGAGCATGGATGGCATTGGATTGTGGTGATTTTTGTGTGTTTTTCGACTTTTTGGGGTGTTGGTGGGGCCTGGCCATGTGGGTGGGGGACATTTTGAGGCCTGGTACAGGCAGAGCCTGCCAATGTGGTGGGGGTCAAGGTGCCATTTTGAAGCCAGGCAGTGTGCTCAGGCCTGCACCCAGTTTGCCTTGCTTTCTTCCATTAGGCCCATGGGTAGTGAGTGGTGCATGGACCAAGTCTTTCTGTGGGGTGTCTTGAATTTAAACATCATTGAGGGCATGGGTGGCATTGGTTTGTGGTGATTGTTGTGTGTTTTTCGACTTTTTGGGGTGTTGTTGGGGGCCAGGCCATGTGGGTGGGGGCCATTTTGAGGCCTGGTATGGGCAGGGCCTGCCAATGTGGTGGGGGTCAAGGTGCCATTTTGTAGCCAAACAGTGTGCTCAGGCCTGCACCCAGTTTGCCTTGCTTTCTTCCATTAGACCCAGGGGTAGTGAGTGGTGCATGGACCAAGTCTTTCTGTGGGGTGTCTTGAATTTAAACATCATTGAGGGCATGGATGGCATTGGATTGTGGTGATTTTGTGTGTTTTTTGACTTTTTGGGGTGGAGTTGGGGCCAGGCCATGTGGGTGGGGGCCATTTTGAGGCCTGGTCCAGGCAGGGCCTGGCCATGTGGTGGGGGTCAAGGGGCCATTTTGAAGCCAGGCAGTGTGCTCAGCCCTGCACCCAGTGTGCCTTGCTTTCAACCATTATGCCCAGAGGTAGTCAGTGGTGCATGGACCTAGTCTTTTTGTGGGGTTTCATGAATTTAAACATCATTGAGGGCATGGATGGCATTGGATTGTGGTGATTTTTGTGTGTTTTTTGACTTTTTGGGGTGGCGTTGGGGCCTGGCCATGTGGGTCGGGGCCATTTTGAGGCCTGGTACAGGCAGGACCTGGCCATGTGGCTGGGAGACAAAGGGTAATTTTGAAACCAGGCAGTGTGCTCAGGCCTGCACCTAGTTTGCAATGCTTTCTTCCATTAGGCCCAGGGGTAGTGAGTGGTGCATGGACCAAGTCTTTCTGTGGGGTGTCTTGAATTTAGAATTCCAATTTGGGTGACTGAGCACAAGCGTAAAAAAATTCCTCAGTAAATAAGTTGTAGCGTGCCACGAAGGTATCACCTAGTCGTGCAATAGGTGTTTCAATTAAATGAACAGCGTGGCGTCCCCTGAACTTAGGGAACGACCCTCTGGGCGCAACTAGAATAGGTCGTCAATGCGATATTTTCAGAATTGAGCAATTGTTCTTTTATGAAATCAAAATTGTCAACTGTTTTCAATAAAGGTAAGTTTATATTTATTCGCTCATATTTGTAGAACTTCAGCTGATGTTGTAAGTCACATCAATAATGTTCTTTAAATCACAAATGATGAAAAACAATCATGATTGGCATGATCCCAATGCATTTCGTGCCAAGAAAGGCACTTCATCAGGGGAATCTAACAAGAAAAAATATATATATGAGGGTCCACACGTTTAATGGAATATAGAGAGAATGTCGAAGCAAATACCACCAAGTAGTTAACTCCAAGAGTGTGCAAAAATTATCAAGCAACCTGAGGGAAAAAGTGTAAGGTGCTCTTCAAATTTATAAACGAAAATAACTCTCTTGTGTATTATAGAAAAAAGTAATTAAGGATATTGAAGGTGAACAAGCAAGATAAAGAAACAAGCCTATACATTGGTATTACAATGCTGAAATAGAGAAGACCATCCACTGAGTGAACTAATAAAAAGTAGTCTCAAGAAAAAAGTGAACTACCACGATAACGAACCATTCTGAGTTGAAACCCACGAGGTTCAAAGTGCTCAAGGAAAATGCGTGATTTAAGAGAAAGCGTGATGAAAAGTTACTCGTAACTCGTAAATACATGTCGCTATACGCATCAACCCGAGAGTGTCGAAGATTCTTACCAGAGTACTCTAGCGAGTTGATAACTCGAAGTAAAGTTTCAAGAACTGATGCGCGGCGAAAAACACCGACAGGTAAATGCTGTGTGCTTCCGAATAGAAACTGACGATGTCTAGAGGGAGATTGTGTGAGAGTGCTGGCCATATTGAAACAGGCATAAAGTGAAGAGAACAAAGAGTGAGGTAATCTAAACATAACAAAGTAATGTTGTACATGAAAGTAAATAACCAAAAAAGCAGATGAATGTGTATTTAGAAGGCCTATCGTAATAGACAGTAATAAAAAAAAAAAGAGGGTAGTTATGAAAGATGTGAAAAAAGAAAGATAAGGGTAACAAGGAAGAAAAATAGCAAACATATTAATGGAAACATCAAAGGAGAAATATTAAACTCACACGAATGTGCATTAATTCAGAAAAAAGTGCACTAATAATGAGGAAAAAAGCGAGAAAAAAGCGTGAAAAAAGCACTAAGGTGAAAGGGTAAAAAATAACACACTGTGTATAGAGTTGAACAATACTAGGCTAAATCATGTCAGAAGGCATGAGAGGCATCATAAGAGAATAGTTCACAGGTAACAAGAGAACTCCAAGCGGTCATTAAGCCCATGAGGCTTCATTGAGTCAAGTTTAAAAATCCATTCATTTTCCTTTTGCAGCAATTTTCTGTTTACATCTTGGTTTTCTATGTTGGTAATAGTTTCCAAAACCATGAATTGTAGTTGAGCAATGTTATGTCTCCGATCATTGAAGTGTACTGCTATGGCTGATTTCTCATTTTTCGTTCTTATATTGCTTTTGTGTTCTGATAGCCGTGTTTTTATTTTTCTGGTGGTTTTGCCCACATAGACTAAGCCACATGGGCATTTTAGTAAGTATATCAAATTCATTGAATCACAGGTAGCAGTAACTTTTAACCGAATAGGAATTCCTTTTCGTGGATGATTGATCGTGGTTCCTTTGATGATAGCATGGCAATTGTTACAGTCATAACATGGCAGAGTACCTTTGAATACATTCTTGTTATTGACTTGTTCAGATGGTTTCAAAATATCTTGAATGTTTTACTGCGTGTAAATGTAAATCTTGGTTTCTCTTGAAAAATCCCTTTGAAATCCCGTTCATTCGATAAGATTTGCCAGTGTTTTAGAATAACCTGTTTATAGGAATGACTTTTTGTAGAAAATCTTGACACTACAACCACCCGTCTTTCACTAGGTTTATTGGTGCCTGTAAGTAATTGAGTACGTGATTTAGCACTGCATCTTGTTTCAGCAATTTTTAGAACTTCTATAGGATATCCTCTTTCTTGAATCATATTCTGTATCTGTTTCTCTGATTCATTGGGTTCTGAAACTATCCTTTTAACTCTGTAAAGTTGAGATAATGGCAAATTGTTTTTGAGTGAAGTCTGGTGGAAACTCCCATAATGTAGTAGGTTATTTCGATCTGTAGATTTTTTTAACAGTGTTGTAGTGATTTTGCTTTGTTCAATTTGCAGTAATACATCCAGATAAGCAATGGTTTTGTTGTCAATTTGATGAGTAAATTGAATCCGGTCATTGATGGTATTCAACTTTGCCAATTCTTGTGTCAAAATGAAATGTGGACCTTGCCAAAGGACAAAAATGTCATCAATATATCGGAAAAAGACACATGCGTATTTTTTCCACTGTTCACCATTCAAGATATTGTTAGTTTCAAAGTTGGTCATGAAAATATTTGCGTAGCAAGGAGCTGCGCAATTTCTCATGCTGGTACCTGTAAGTTGTAAGAAGAATTTGTCTTGCCATTTAAAATAGCTTTGGTAAAGCGTGAAGTTTAATAATTCCATAAGAAAAATCTGAAAGCTGTGATCAAAACTTGATTGGAGTAACATCGCTTCAACTGCTTCTGTCCCAAGGTTGTGTGGGATGGACGTATAGAACGCTTTAACGTCGATCGTGCATAGCCATACTTCTTCGTCCTCTGGTAAAGTGATCTGAGAGATCTTAATAAAAAAAATCTGTGGTGTCTTTAATATATGTGGTAGCTTTCGTCACAAAATCTTTGAAATGTACATCTAAAAATTGGCCAATCAGTTCATGAATACTTCCTCTAGTGTTCACAATAGGACGAAAGGGAGGTTGATGCAAGTCCTTGTGAATTTTTGGGAGCATATAAATAGAAGGAGCAGTCGGAAATTGTTTGGTGAGGAATTTCTGTTTTTTTTGAGAAATTGTGCCATTTTCAAATGCTTTGTTCAAAATGTTCAACAGAAAATATTGTTCACTAATTGATTGTCTATTTCTTTCTTCTGTTGCTCCTGTTGGCTGTTGCCAGAACCTTCAGAGTTGATGTTGATGGTGTGCTTTCTTTTGCCCCACCGGGGTCTTCGAGATCTTTTTGGCCCTCTTCTAAAAAAGGCACCCTTGTAGATGTTTGTGAGGTGGTGCGAGCTATTGGTTGAACACTTGTTTCTCTTTGCTGAGTTGTTCAAGTGTCTCCTTCCGATGAAGACGTTTCAGTTTCTGTGGTATTAGACTGTGGTTTGTTCTGGCGTCTTCTTGCATACACCTCAGCCCAGGAGTACACCTCCCCCAGTTTATAATCGATGGTGTCTCTTTTAAATTTGCGCACCTTACGTTCATTGATTTCCTCTGTGTATTTATCCAATTGGTGATTTATGTCTGTAATGACTTTATCCCAATCTTCTTCATTCAACATTTCTTGTAAATCACTTTTAGATTGTGCGATTTCTTTATTAAGATCTTCTACTACTTTAGATAATTCCTCTATTATGAGCAAGATTAAGTCTAGCGAGCATTTATTTAGTATGGCATACCACCTTTCGACGAATATTTTGATTATTCTTACATAGAAGTGGTTTTAATGGAACTCTGAGGCCTCTAGGAACCCTCTGTGCCCTATGGTATCTAATGAGAGTGCTGGCATGGAGCCGTTGGTTGATTTCTCTCTTTGTCAGGTATAACAATTGTTTAATGTTATTTTCTTTGTTTCTTTTATTTGAAATAAATGTGGACACCTCTTTGATGAGTGCAGATATCTTTGAAGCGTCTTCTTCAATAAATGCAAATGTTTCGGCATGGACATCCGTGAGTTTAGTAATGTCTTCATATGTTGCCATAATCAGCTTGAATTTATACATCATTGAGGGCATGGATGGCATTGGATTGTGGTGATGTTTGTGTGTTTTTCGACTTTTTGGGGTGTTTAACTGATGTTCCTCTGGCTTCCATTGCTTTTAGGTGCACAAGAGAACCACCAGTGCCAGGAAGAAGTCCTGCAGTGGAGTGTGCAGCACACGTCACGTGACGTCAACATGTGGCCACAGACAAGACAACTCTGCAACTCGTGCAACTGCGGCCTGCTGTTCTGACATCTGAAGAAGATGGGCCCAAAGAAAGGTGGCCGTAGCGCCTCAGCGAAAAAGGTTGCCAGTGCCACTGCCAGTAAGAAGGAGCAGAAGAAGCAAGTGGCACCACCTACCAAGGAGACTGGTGTGCCCACCGACACCTTTTTTGGGGAAAAAAACTACGCCTGCAGCAGCAGCAGTGTCCGCCGGGGACCAAGCTGGAAGCAGCACCTCCGCTTCATTGGGCTCAGTGCCACCACGCCAAGTTAGGTCCAAGACCATGAGTGCTGCTGCGGCAGCCACTTTGGTTGTTCAATCACCATAGACCAGTGATGTTGGCTCATCACAAGAAAGTACCATCCAATCAACGCCGGGTGTAACTCAGCTGACGAGTGTTTAACAACCACAGCCGCAACGACAACCACAGGTGCAACTAGTACAAGCGCAAGTTCATGGGCAAGGAGAGGCGCAAGGAGAGGCGCAAGGAGAGGCGCAAGGAGAGGCGCAAGGAGAGGCGCATGGAGGGGCGCATGGAGAGGTGCATGGAGAGGTGCAACTAGAGGTTCATGGAGCGGCACAACTGCCTACAACGCTTGTTCCTCCAGAAGTAGGGGCACATCAGGAAATTGATATTGAAGCAGAGGTATCATCCGAGGAAGCCACTCCTCCTGAGGATGATCCATTGTCTTCCAGATCCCCAGCAAGAAAAAGGTCAAGGAGGGCTACTACTACTACAAGTTCTTCTTCAAGCCCCCTTCATTCTGATGACCTTGATCCTGATTGGAACCCACAAATGCAGTCTGAGAGTGAGGCACGCCATGAGCCGACAAAGGTAGCTAAGCCTAAAAGAAAGGTTCCCGCAAGTCTTCAACTTATGTGTGATGACGACGAACAAGAAGTGGTGTCTTCTGCTGCTGATGAACAGTCTGACGACGACCCAGTCATCACAGACGTCACTCCAGCCCCAGCGGGCATGCAGCAGACAGACATTTTCACCCTATCCCGAATGGCTGCTGAGCGGGATGTGGGCGGCGTGGCACTAGTACCACCACCAACGCAGTTAACTATAACACCAACACGACCTACATCTTCCATATTTTTTAGTCAGAAGGGCCGGCAGGGACCTCCATCCAGCTCGACCTCCATTACCTCAAGTAGTGGTGCTGTAAGTGAACAACAGAAACAAATTCAGCCACACCCATCCTCCACTTCATCTGGCATTGAAAGTCAAAGTAGCACCTCCACCACCAGCAGACATTTCCAGTCCCCAGTTTGGGACTTCTTTACCGTTAGCCAAAGGGCGGAAAACATGGTCGTTTGTTTGATTTGTAAAGTATTAGTTAGTCGGGGTAAGCTTGGTACCAACTATGGTACCGGAGGCTGGAGAGGTCATCTCCAAAAACACCACACTATCCGGTGGGAGGCGCACCTAAGGAAGATCCGGGAAAACCAAAGTAGAACTGATCCAAATGTATCCATTCACATTGCATCTGATGCTGACAAGGGGCTGTTTGTGCAGGGGGGAAGTCAAGAACCGACCAATATTTTTTCTGGTACACCCAGTACCCCTGGCAGCAGCACTGCAGTGGTAGCGCCCACACCCTCTACCCCTGCAACATGTATGAGTCACACTAAGAGTCTGGGAGAGACAACAATGCGAAAAACGACATAAATGAGCCTAATTGGTTTGAAGTCTGCATCATCATCACGTAAAACGGCCCAGCCCACCATTGGAAGCATGTTTTGGTCGGATGCGCCATTTGAACGCAACCACCCAACGGTACGTCTGTATAACGCAAAGCTGGCTAAAATGCTAGCGCTGGACCTTCTCCCTTTTTCTTTCGTGGAAGGGGTGGGTTTTCTAGAATTTGTGGCAACAGTCTGCCCTAAATGGAAGGTTCCTAGCCGGTCCTATTTTGCCAGAGTTGCGGTTCCAGCACTACATCAAGATGTGCTGGAGGTGATTGGAGCAGCTTTGCAGAAGAGTGCTGTTGACACTATTCACTTGACAACAGACATGTGGACCAGTTGCCAAGCCCTTGATTATATGTGCATCACTGCACACTGGGTCTCTTTTGCAGGGGTTAGAGACAAGACAAGTGCAGGTGTTGACCCGGACACAGTTTTTCAAGCTACTCGGAAACATGCAACATTAGCCATGTTTGCCATGGAGAAAACTCATACTGCACCTAACCTTTTGGACGAGTTTGATAGGAAGGTCGCTGAATGGCTGCATCCAAGAAATCGCATAGTTGGTTATGTTTCCACGGATAATGGCAGTAATATAGTTAGGGCCATGGCGGATGGTGAATATTTCAGAGTGCTGTGTTTGGCGCACAGTATTAACATCGTGGTGCAAGATTTCTTGAAAAACGAAAACACAGTCAGCAAGTTGCTGACCACCTGCCGAAGAATCTGCACACATTTAGCCATTCTTTTAAGGCTGGGAAGGAGCTGAGGAGCATTCAACATGAACGTAGACTGCCAGTCAAAGGACTCATCCAGGAGGTGGCAACACGTTAGAACTCAACCTTATACATGCTTGAGCGTCTGTCTGAGCAGTGGGGGGTAATAAATGATTATGTCTATAAACTGGGTTCTACTATGAAAGACATGAGGCTAGAGTTGGAGGAATGGAAGCTAGTTGCAAGCCTGACTGACATGCTTAGTTCTTTTGAGGTCTTCGCGCGTGAAGTCAGCAGGGAGGACTGTTCTTTGGGCAAAGCTATCCCATTGTTGCGCATGCTAGAGCACCAACTGAAAGCGGTGTCTTCAACGTTCCAAGATGATGCTGAAAAGCAATACGCATATCATTTGGCGGAGAGGTTATTAAGCCGCCTAGTTGACAATCAAAGGCTTAAAAACATACATACAGAACAACATTACATTTGTGCCACTATTCTGGATCCACGGTATAAAAAGGCAGTGGCCAGCAAATCATTCATTCCTTTTGATGAAGCAGATGTTTCAAAGTACAAACATTGGCTAGCTGTGTCAGCCAGTCGTTAGAAAAAGAGCGGCAGAAAATTCAAAAAGATGGCAGAAGTACAACTGAATCAGCAGGCCATCCGGTGTCAAGTTCCACTGCTGAATCTGTGGCCGAAGGGAGTCACTTTCCCTCACAGCCGTTAACAACACCAGCAGCAACCGTATCATCGCCCTCACCTGCACCAGGCCGAGCCATAAAATTGTCGGAAGAGGATTGGCTAACTCATCAAGGGTTTGCTCGTTACAGTGATGCAAAGACCACAGATGGTACGCAAAGTGGAGCAACCTTGGAGAACCTTGAGTCGATGGTGCAGGCCTATCTGGATGACCCAACAGAGGTCTTTGTTAATAAGAACCCGTTGCTGTATTGGTTTAGGAAAATGCCTCTATGGCCACTGATCACCAACCTGGTTATACATTATTTGTCTTGCCCACTCGCAAGCGTGTCTTCTGAACATGTTTTCAGTGCTGCTGGTGCCATTGTAACTTCAAAAAGGACCCGCCTCTCGCCCAAAAATGTGGAGAGGTTAACACTGATCAAGATGAATCAGCACTTCATACCACCAGATTACAAAATACCTGAATGCACGCAGGAAGAAGAGGGCACCCACTTAGGTGACGGAAGTTCTTCTCTGTTAGCTGACCTACTCCCGTCTCAATTCATAGAGTTTGAGGACGAGCTCTACTTCCCTGACACCGATGCCTGAAAATGACTTCCATTTTTCCGTCCTTATTCACTTTTGTTCCTGTGTGTCTTTCCTTGTTTTGCAACTTCTACCACAACAAAACTCTAATCACCTAATCACAACAAGTCCATCAGCAGCACTGTCTTCATCTTATTTTCCTTATTGATTTGAAGGTGCCGCAGTCTGCATTCCTGAGGTTCACAAGTTCACAACTCAATCATACTCCTCTATCCTCCTCCTCCAGACTCCCCCTATCCATTTCCCTCAAGGCAGATGGATGGATTACAAAGAATAAAGAAACTTTGTGTTCGTAGATGAGTCCCCTCAAGTGGGACTGAAATTACTGACTGACTACATGCTTGCTGACTGCTGACAGACTTACTTCTGATATTGACAGGAGAGGCTGCCCTGTGGGCCCTCACTTTCCGAAGAAGATGCGGACAAAAAGTAGAACAGGTAATGAATAATTGAGAAGATGGCATGCATAAGTGTCACAGTTAGCATTTTTGCTTTTTGCCTGTTTGGGGGTGTTCTACTTTTTTGCGGGTGGGTTGGCGGGTCTTGGGGCATTGCTGGGAAGGTCTAATATCAGGCGCAAGTGGTTTGGACAAAATCCATGGTGAAAAAGTGTTTCAGTTTTTGCTCACTTCCTTGTTGTCGGGGGGCTGTTTGGGGGGGTTTTAGGTTTTTGGGGGTGGGTCTGGGGGTCTGGGAGCACTGCTGGGATAGTATAATTTTGATTGCAAGTGATTTGAAGAAAATCCATGGTGGGAAAGGGGAGTTAGGGCCTAGCTGCAGAGCGCGTTTGGACTGAATCGAAGGAAGGCCGAAAATATTCTAAGTGTGAGATTTTGCATTTTTGATTTTTGCCTGTTTGGGGGTGTTCTACTTTTTTCCGGGTGGGTTGGCAAGTCTGGGGGCATTGCTGGGAAGGTCTAATATCCGGCGCAAGTGGTTTGGACAAAATCCATGGTGGAAAAGTGTTTCCGTTTTTGCTCACTTGCCTGTTTTTGGGGGGCTGTTTGGGGGGCTTCTAGGTTTTTGGGGGTGGGTTTTGGGGTCTGGGAGCACTGCTGGCACAGTCTAATTTTGATTGCATTTGTTTTTAAGAAAATCCATGGTGGAAAAGGGGAGTTAGGGCCTAGCTGCAGAGTGCGTTTTGGCACGATTTGGAGTTAGGGTTCAACCTGGTAGCAGTATCGCATGTTTTTAGGGGGCTACTTGGGGGTGTTCTAGATTTCTGTGAATGGGTTCAGGGCCAGGGTCTGGGAGCACTACTGGTAATGTCTAATTTTGGATGCAAGTGTTTTTAAGAAAATCCATGGTGGAAAAGGGAGGTCTGGGCCTAGTTGCAGAGTGAGTTTTGGCATGATTTGGAGTTAGGGTTAGCACTTTCGCATTTTTTCTTGGGGCTACTTGGGGGTGTTCTACATATTTGCGACTGGGTTCAGTGGTCTGGATGCACTCCTGGGAATGTGTAATTGTGATTGCAAGTGGTTTGAAGAAAATCCGAGGTGGAATTTCTTTTTTTTTTAACCAAAATTGCTTTTCTGTGGAGGCCTACTTGGGGGGATTCTAGATTTTGCGACTGGGTTTAGGGGTCTGGGAGCACTCCTGGGAATGTCTAATAATCATTGCAAGTATTTTGAAGAAAATCCATGGTGGAAAAGGGGTCTTTTGGGCCTAATTTCAAAGTGCGCTTTCTGCTTGATTTTCAACTAGGCCTCATCCCCGTCGCAGTATTGCATGTTTTTGGGGGGCTACATGGGGGGGTTCTACAGTTTTGCGCCTGGGTTACGGGGTCTAGGGGCACTCCTGGGAATGTCTAATTTTGATTGCAAGTGTTTTGAAGAAAATCCACGGTGGAATAGGGGGGTTTGGGCCTACTTGCAGAGTGCGTTTTTGCACGTTTTGAAGTTGAGGTTCAACCTGGTAGCAGTATCGCATGTTTTTAGGGGGCTACTTTGGGGTGTTCTACATTTTGCTGACTGGGTTCAGGGGTCTGGGATCACTCCTGGGAATGTCTAATTTTGTTTGCAATTTTCTTAAAGGAAATCCATGGTGGATCAGCAGAATTCAACAATAGTTACAATAACTATCCTTGTAAAGGAGAACCAGGTTACGCACTTTTGAAGTGATGATTGTATATAATAATAATGTCAGCTCTGAAAACTGAAAGTGTTAGTTTTGCACTACACAGCGTACCTTAGATTTTTTTAACTGGTTCACTTCCTGTTTTTTCCCATCAGAAATTAGAGGACGGCTTTTACCATGTGCCATGGAACAAACGCTGAACTCAGACGCAATCCGCAATTACTCATCAGGCAGCCAGTGGACAGTGTGTCTGGTCACCAATATTGATCGACGGAGCGTAAGATGGAATGGAGGAGTATATCGCGAATAAGAGGAATGGCTGAATGCATGCAACTTCAACAATTCAACAGGACAACTACAACATAAAGTTACAGTATTCTCTCTTAACTTCTCCTTATCTTTTAAATGTTATTGTTGTAAAAAACTTGAACTTCTACGTATGTGACTAGGTGCGTTTCTTCTTTGTTCTCAGCTTCAAAGTCATCTCTCCAGCTATTTCATACGTGTCTTTGCTATTTTTATAACTACCTTAATGTACTAATAATAAGTGTTTATTCTCTATGAGGGCACAAAGGCAAGTGAAATTGCGTAATTAATGCAGCCCTGTACTAGTGTCAATGTCAAATTGTTTCCTCATACTTACTAATAAGATGTAGTAAGTACAACTTTTCAGTAGCCTAACCATCCATTTAGCAAACAACTTCATGTATGCAGTAGTGCACTACCTTTATGTCCCTTAAAAGATTTATGGATATCTTTGAATCCAAAAATGTGTTTCTCTTTATTTGTTGTTTGTCCATGCATTGTTTTTTTTTCTTCTCCCCACAAAACTTTTCCCAAAAAACCCCATTCCCATCCAATCTTCAAAAACCCTAACCCTCTTCCCCCGGGCAGTGTGGTTTTTCATTGAGGTATGACTATGACAACAAGAAATTCCACACACTTGCAGGGGAGGATAAGGTCTAAGGACCAGAAAAATGTTGGAAAATGGAATTTCATGTGCGACATCGTGAATTGAGCATCCAACATCATGCTCGTACACATGACGAATCAAATGGTTAATTCTTATGTTTAAGTATCCTTTGCCTTCATAATATTTCTTATAGTAGCCATAGTCCACGAAACTAGTACTTATATTTAGAATACTTTAGCACTGCTTAGGCTACAATTTATGGCACTGTTCTGTAGTGTACTATCTATCGTACTGTTTCTAATGCTACGCTCAGGCCACTCAATGTTTCATTTCCTTTTTTTTCATATGCTGCTACTGCCAGTGTGTACCACTAATACTACCAGCACAACAATGATATTTCATCAATCGAGGATTCATGTCAACAACCAACCATTTGCCATGCAGGCAGCCCTGTGGCTACCCCTATTCTCAAACACGAATCACAGGTAAGATAAGCATTTTGGAGAGGTAGAATAATGGGCTAGGACTGGGAGGAGAGCAGAGACTGCCAGTACTACTAGTAAAGTACTAGTAGGGCTACTGAATTCACTAACTCGGTTACTGGTACATTGGTACATTTCAGGACTAGATGTTCCACTCATGCTGGTAAGTTGGAAGAAACCACACATCCAGTAACCACCGCCCACCCCCACACAAAATAATATGAACGCGTATACTATGTTTTGGTATGAAAAATAATTATTAAGAAATATATTCATGTAGTACAAAAATAAAATAAATTAACCCAACTCACCCCCCCTACCTAACCCCAACCAATGTCCAAAAGTCCAAAAGTTCCCTTTCCCAAAAACCCAAATCCCACCCCCCAACAGTCTTTAAAAAGGGGCAAGGGACAGTTACTTCCTCCGGTGGCGTAGTGTGGACAGCTGTTGCTGCATGTCCCGCAGCTCTTTGCGGAGGTCCCGTCGCTGGCGATGATGTTTTTCGGCCAACAACTCCATGTACTCCACTCTTTTACGGAGGCGGTGCTGACGTACCATCCAGGCCCGGGGGGGCGGGGGGGCGGCTGATTGTGTTGCTGCTGTGCGGCGGCGGCGGGAGGCTGTCGGGCCACGGCTCCGTTTGGCTGGAGGCTTCTGGCTGGTGAACACGGGGGCACTGGAGGAGAATGCAGTGGTTGCTGTCTCCTCCTCCTGCTCCCGAGCCCACAGCCGCCGATACCCGGCACAAATAGCCTCCAGCTTATGGGCCCTGGCCCGGACAGCCATCTCCTTTCGGGTGAGCTTTTTCGGAGTAGCATCTATATGAAGAAAGAAAGAAAAATACTGTAGCCAATATTCTTTAACATAAAGTCAAAATAAAGCAACGGAAAGTTGACTCTCAGTAACATCAGCAAGTAGCAAACTCAGTATAACATTTCGGCATGTATCTTTCCCCCGTCTTTGTAGGCCTGTGACATTACTGAGAGTTTCAGGAATTCCACTAGCCGCACCAGGGATGGACTCACTAATACATACATAGTCAGAGAGTACTAAAAAAGTCTTCTGGTTTTTTCTCTTGTTTTGCAAAAGAAATTACTGGTACGTGAACTTGTGGTAGCCGGCATGGCAGCTCACTCAGCTTGCACCCAAGAAAAACAGACACAAGCCATGATGACGCAGACTCGCTGTACTTTAAGCAGCACATGTAGGTGGGGATAGGAAGCTCTTACTTTTCTATAGGGGTGGCTCTGCCACTGGCCATACTCGGTTACATCAAGGGCTACTGCTCAATGTAATTTATATTTTGCACTGCCCATTAGGACCTTGACTACTACAAAAGGAAAATGAAGATTATTCATTTCTGATCATATATCCTGCCGATCACATGATCTTTGCTTATATGATGGATGACTTTAGGTGCTTTCTTTTGATAGATTGAGTGAACTACAGCGATAGTCCACCCATGACACAGCTGAAATAAAATTATTAACATAGGGAGTGAGTGTGGAACCCATAATTGGCGGAGGAAGTGACTTGACTTGATATAATGTTGTCAACTATAGAATCCATACACAATAGATGCTGCGCTTGCAAAGTAAATTACTGTACTGTTAGTCAAGGCAGGGAGTATTTGTGATCAATCACAAATTCTAGTATTTGGATTTCCTCAGCTTTGCTACTCTGGCACGGACATGCTGTTCAAAGTAACAATCTTTATCCACTCAGCATCTGCTCTACTACATCATACACCTCTGCTATCGATGAGGAAAAAGAAGATAACATCCAGGCTTCCAAAGTACGTCTATCATTCTTCTTAATGTCTCAAATGTACCAAATTTTCTTTTTCTCAACAACCAACTAACACCCTTTTCATTATATTTTGGAAACCACCGTCTTCTTCTCTTGACTTGCATTAAAAAACACCATTCTTTACAGTCATAAATGTTAAGACTCACTCGTCCTTCGTTTCACCCTTCTTTCACTTTTCGTTCTTCACATCCCTAAAGTACATCTGATATGACTTGGCTTCACGATAAAAGTTTGCCAGCTGAGTTGAAGTCAAATAGAGGGGGCCATTTTTTACCCGAGAAATACCGCCGCTAATGCTATTACAAGTCAAGGTTGACTGTCTTCTCCGTGATAGCCAAAAAAGTAGTTCTACATTAGTAACTGTTCTTAACAGTACAGTGTACTTGTACTAGTGTACTGTACAATACATCATACACTCCTTTGCGAGCCTACTCAAAAATGTCAATAAGTAAGCAGTATAATAACTTACCACCGTCTGCCGCCGCTGAGCCTTCCTCCCATCTCCTCCTGGTGGTGCCGCCACATCCGCCCCTAGAGTGGAGCCCTCCGCAGTGCTGGCCCCGGCACTGGTGGTCATCTCTGCCACATCAGATGTTGTGACGTCTAGAAAAAACATGTCATATTTTCAGATGCCATACACAACCCCCTGTTTCGTCTCGTAATGGAAGGAAATGTTACATAACACATTTTGTATTACTGGGATTGAAAAATAGTAACGGTTTAGGGGAGGGTGTTAACTTTTTATATGCTTATTCCATTAAATGCTACACTTCTTAGGACAACTGATGAATGCTTGTTTAACGTACACCATTTTCTAATTACAGAAAGAAGATTACATTGCCCTTCTGCCAACAGGACGATTCACCAACTACTAGTAAGTCATCACCAGCATTACTTTAACTACTTTAAAGAAGGTGGTGGCTCCCGCACAGTTTTTCTAATAATTTCATGTGTCTGTTAACTATTACGTTAAAGTAATTTGATACATGGGAATGTTGTTTAAACTTTACCGTCATCTATCAGCAGTGCTCGCTCCGGATACTACGCTATTAAAAATAAAGAAATCATTTTTTCATTTCTTAATTGAAAATAAAACTTTAAAATTAACAAACACTGTGTGGTTTTTGTTCACGAGTGAGTGAACGGAAGGGTTTGAACTACTGCACTTGGCAGTCATGTTTCTGTGACTCAGATAGGCCGGGGCTCGGCGGTAGTCTTCTTCTGTACTTCTGGGTCGTAAAATCATTGGTCAGACACACTAGATGGTCGGTCAGGGGATTGGGGGTTCAACTTCTGTTCGGGCTGAGGTATGTGGAAAGTCGAACTGCACCTATCATCAATAATGTCCTATTTCTCTTGTCCATACTTCTTTATGTGCAGAATAGTCCCTGAAACAATAGCAGTATGGTATGTGCTCCTAGCAAATCAAAAAGGCAACTGCTACCTTTTTCTTGGTGTAAACATTGACATTTTGTTGTTGGAAATTGTCAAAGCACTTACATTAAGAAGACTGGAATAGACAGCAAGGGCAACCCAGATGACTGCACTCGGTGCCTAGAGCTATTGCTGGATCAGAGTTTTGTTTAACACCGTTTGCCGACTGGGCAAGCTTAGCTACCTACACAGACCGACTCATAATCGTAACTAGTAGTAGCACAGAGAGTGATGGTAGAGGCAGTATAAGAATGTAGAAAGTAGTCTAGATTAGAAGATGATCAAAAACTATTTTGTAAAAAATAGAATTAGGAAACAGTTTGTAATGAATAGGAGCTGTAAAAGTTAGGGAAGTATAAGTATTAATAGAACAATAGAACAACTTAATGAGGCCAACAGAAGAGCCTGCAAGGGACTGCTGTGACTGTCCACCTTCTTCCACCGGAGTCTCAATGGTGCTGCTAGTCGCCTTGCCCCTGGGAGGTGCTGATGATCATGAAATAAAGAAGCACAACATGGATGATTGTTTTTTTGAAATATTTGATTTCTTTGACCACAATCTAAAATTATCTCGGGGAAACAAATTAGCAACAATTGCACTACATGTATTAACCTATCTGATCTGGTTAACTAGGAGGATACTACTAGTACAGTATTGCTGGATTCGCAGACCGTCTACTTGGAAAGTTATGTAAATCACCAACTAAACCAACAACAAAAAAGTTCTACTACGACTGCCAGCACTCAGCAGCATGCGACGTGACAGACACAGTCCGTCATCATGATTGCAGAGCACTAAAAAATGTCCTACTACTACTAATAACAAGTCATAATATACTCAACCTATCAATCCATCACTATCTCTTCTTCTTAGTGGCAGCAGGAGTACAAAGGAAGGACTAGACTTGAGTCTCTAGTCTCTCTAGCATTATGCAGTTCAGTAAAGTACTACACTCATACATATTCTCAGGCCAAATGAGCACAAAGTTGCAAACAAGTAAGCATAGTAGCAACGCCACTGAGGAGGCGAGCACCTGCAATCACAGAAGCTATTTAAACACTATTTTACCCGCAATGTAATTGAATAGGCAGCATTCTTGCTCTCTGGAAAAAACATATATTAGCAATATTACAGAGCAGAAGAAAACAAAGTAGTTATTAAATAGCTACTCACCAAGTCCAGGGATCTCCAACCCTAGCAGGTTGAGCAGGTCCTGCTCCCGGTCGAGGACGTCGGCCCACCGGTGCGTCGCTTGGTCGTAGGTGCGCCGGACCCCCGACTCCCTCCGCATGGGCCGTCACACCTTATATTATACCTTAATATGAAATATTCTGAGCATTCATTTCTCAATTCACAAAAAGCATGCTTTATGGCTCAAGATCTAGCTTTCTGCCAAATTTGTTAGAATTCAGTTCAACCATGTTGGCTGTAGCATTGTCTAAAGAGGTTCTGGGAAATTGCTTGGGGAGAACGCATTTTGGTACCCCCCTATATCTCTGCCCCCGGTTGATAGATCAGCCTAAAACTTTCCAGGAAGAAGCTGAGGTGGATGAGACTTATTAATAAATGTTTTGTGAAAATTGGTGAAATGGCACTAAAGCTACTAGCAAACCAAAAAATCAATTTCATATGGAAACATGGCCCTAACTATATCTACCCTGAGTAATATATCTATATCAATCAATCAATCAATCAATCAGGGGTTTATAAAGCACGCTGGCGGGGAGGGTCGGGTCGGGTGGGGTGCAGCTCCGTATCGGCCGAAGAGCCAGGCCTTGAGGCTCTTTCTGAAGGTGTGCAGAGTATGTTTATACAGATATATAGATATATTACCCAGGGCATAGTTACGATTATGTGCCCATAGCAAACTCATGTTTTCTTTTTCTAATAGCTTTGGTGCCTATTGACGAATCATCAAAAAACTTTCCCAAAAAATGTTCTTCCACCTAAGCTCCAAACTGGAAAGTGTTGGGGTGATCCGTGAAGCAGCACAACTGGGTAGTTATAGATAGGTTTGCTTTTCCATAGACAAGGCTTTCTAATAACTTTGGCGCCGTTGAACAAATCATCACAAAACTAGAAGAAAAACAAATAGCAAATTGTCTGTAGCTCCTTCCAGGAAAGATTTGGAGTGATCCATCAAGCGGTGGCCGGGATAAAATGGGGGTCCCAAAACACAAAATCCCCATGCATTTTCCATATACTTCCAAAACTTATGAACTGTATTACACCAAATTTGTCAGGAAGCTAGATCTTGGTTCACAGATTGTACTTTTATTGTGATTTTTTGTGATTTCATTAGTTTCTGAGAAATTAAGTTTCAGAAATATTTGCATATCTGGAGGATTGGGTTGGAGGAACTCTCACAAGAGCCCCTCAAGCCAAATTAAAAAAATAGAGAGTTCTGATTGATCCAGGGAGCTTTTTTCCTTTGACAATCTTACTCATGCAATAATAGGACTTGGGGACTCAGGGTAGGGATGTCGCAGAGGGACCCCCTCCCCCATGACCATAATAAAACTTTTGAAAAAGCAATTTTTGTTGCAATCCTGCATGAGTCCCATGGGGTTTGTGGGGAAAAAAGTAAAATACAATTTTATAACTCATGTAAGGGGAGGAGATCAGATCATGTAAAGGGAGGGATCATGCAGCCCCCCTACCCAAGCTGTTTTCTGCCCCTCATACCCCATCCCCTGGGGCCCAATCTAGTTATTATGGGAAGGGGGGCAGGCAGCACATTAAGGGGCTGATTCTGATGCGGGTTGGAAATGCTTCCCGACTGAATCGGGTTGGAAATGGTTTCCAACCCACTCGGATCGGGACAGTCCGACCGACGGAGTACAATGCATCCGGATGCTTCCCGATACGATTTGGTTGGACTCCCATTGATTTCAATGGGAGCATATGTTCCTAACCGCATCATGATTGGGCCCTGGGTCGTTCCCGATCCGATTTGGAAGGAGCAAATGCCATTAGCAGGCCTTCCTAACCGCATCAGAATCAGGCCCTAGGTGGGAAAGCTTTCCAACCCTCATCAGAATCAGGCCCTAAGAAGCAGATAGTCTCCATTTTCCCACACTCCCTCTGGACTCTCCCACATTTACTACTGATGAATAAACATATTCTGCACAGATCTCTGCACATAAATGGTAGGTTTGTAAGCTACAGTTTGTAGTCAGTAGTATGACTGTACTTCTACTTTCCATACTACATATCAGGCCAACAGCGTTCTGTAACTAACATCGGGTTGACATCGGTGAGGCAATGTATCATCTGAGCAAATATAATTCACAATTTTTTTCTAACCCCTGAACATGAAAAGGAATGTCTGACATCTTTTATTTTAAATGAATCAATTACCTGGCACACCTTATGTTATCAATATGGGACTATTTTGTAGTGTTTTCTGCTGACAATAATAAGATATTGAAAGTTTTCGGTCAGCACACAGTATTGTCTGCCGACCACTGCCATTGTCTCTCTATGCTCAGGAATATGCACCTCTGTCATTCTTGCATGTGTCTGGATGTGCGGGGTGAAGGGGAAGCATGGGGAGAGGATGTGGCTCAACGGTCAGAGCTGCTGACCTTGGAGGTGGGGATCCCGGTTCGTCGGCTCAATATCCTGTGATTCTGGGCAAATCACTTAGGGCTAGATGTAGGTAATTTCTATTTGCCGATTCCTAAATACCAAATTTTACTGAGTCGGTATTTAAGAATCGGTAAATAGAATGTAGGTAAAAAATCTGTAAATTTTACCGATTCGGTAATATTCATTATTATCGATTTGGTATTTATCGAATTGGTAATAAGGAATACCTTCCCATTCATTCCTATGGGCCTAGAATGGGAAGCCATTCACTATTCACTATTCACTATTCACTATTCACTATTACCGATTCGGTAAATACCGAATCGGTAATAGGGGGAGCATATTCAAGGGTGGCAGGGTGTCACATTGACACCGTGGTGCACCGCTGAATGTGTGCACATGTGGCGCACATACAAGGGCATGTATGTCTGCCACATGGCACTTTTAAAAAAGCACAAAATTGCTTTTTTTAAAGGTATTCAGTATTTATCACCAACTTGTAGTTGGTGGTAAATAACGAATCCTTAAACCAAAAATGCATTCACTAGAGTGCTCCCTACATAGGATTTAAGGATTCTGTAATTTACCGATTCCTTAAATTAAGGAATCGGTATTTTATATATTATATTTTGTGATAGGAACATTTGTTATTTACTGAGCTTAGAAACTGCAGAATTGTGGGTTGAAGTGCTATACAAAAAATACAAGTTCTTTGAAAACTTACACAATGGTGTCACTGGGAAAGGGCAGTTCATTTAATAATTATTTTACCAGATAATTGTTAGATTAGGAAATGCATAGTCTACGATAGGCCCCATACACCTTTTGGCCAAGGTGCGTTTCTGCAAACCTCTCCCTCCTTGTTATGAAGCGGGCAAGAGCTTGGCAGCCTCAGGTCATATCAGTCACTTCAACAGGACAGCACAGGAGCTCTAGATCAGCTACTGTGATAGCATAATGAGGTCTAAGATTGCCTTTGGCACCGCTGCTTCTGCTTTACTCCATTGCTTTGTAAAAATAAAAAGTGTTTGCACTATTATGAAATTAATATGGCGGAAATTGAAACCAGCCCATTAGGCTCAGCACAAGGATGTAAATGAAACAGCTACTGATTCAGGAGTTAATGCCCTAGCACATGCCAAGGTAATGCAGATTGGAAACCGCAAGCTGACAACATACTTTTATTTTAAGATACCCAAAAAGATTTGAGCTTTAAAAACTCTGAGCGAGTGTTTCAGACTTTAGTGAAGCCTCTCACCTTTAGGGACCAGTTTATCACACATTACTTAATACTAGTACTAACTATGCAAAATAGAGAAATGTATCCTTCCTTAATATTTTTTGTATTTTCAAACAACAGATCGTGTTTCCCGATACAAGTTGGGTTAAGCTGTTTGCTTACAATATTCTGCTCCAGGTCTGCTGATCGGATGCACAGCTCTACAGAACAGCCGTGCACAACGTAGGTCCGGGAATAGGCAGATCTGTGTAAGATAAATGTATTTACATACATTAGTCTCCATGGAATTGGTAACATTGCCAAGACTCTTGTATTACCTTGCCTCACTACCAATATGGATACCGCCCAACAATTTACTCAGCTCAAAACAGTGGTCACTGGGTTCTTATGGAGAACTGAGAGACGAAAGGTTGCACTCAGTACAATGATGTGCCCCAGAGCGGAGGGAGGCTTAGCTGTGCCTGACTTTGAAGCCTACTATCTTGCGGCGCAGCTGCAGTGGTTCATGAAATGGGTGGCGGGACGACTCAAAGGGACAGACGACAACTGGAGCAACGACCCGAGCCTGCGGCTCCTATCACAGATACCGTTGAAACTTCCCACACGGGGTCGTTCGGTACCTTCTGATTTGAGTACAGTGCGTAAATGCTGGAATAGGACCCTCCAAAGAGCTTGGATCCAATGCCCCTACGCACCTGAAATCCCACTGACCATATGTGAGGCTCTACCCCACGGGGGAATTGGCGTAGGTTTGAGGCCTGGGGGAAGCGGGGATATCCACTGTTGGAGAGTTGTATGAAGAGAGTACCATGCTGCCCTTCAATGCCCTCTGAGAGAGATACGACCTGCCAAGAGGTGATTTTCTTCTGCACACAGCTCTCACGACAGCCATGGACAAAACACTGGCAAGGGGGGGCTCGCTGAACCCCAGACGTCAACAATCTGCCAATATGTAGTGATGGCCGCTGGAACTTTTAAGGCGGTTACTTACCTATATAGGCGCCTAACGCATGAAATACTACAACCCTTGACTGAGTTAAGTCTCAAGTGGGAGAAGGATTTGGGTGAGGCTATAGCTGAAAAGCCATGGGGGGAACTAGGGGAGAGAGCCTGGAAGAGCACCAGGAATGAAAGATTCCAGCTAGTCCACTTCTTTGTCTTGCACAGAACATATCTCAACCCGGGTAAGATTAATTAATACTTTGATACCCACTCAGCCACTTGCCCTCACTGTAATATGGAGGGAGCGGGGTTTCTGCATATGTTCTTGGATTGCCCAAATTTAAGCAGCTTCCTAGAGGAGGTCATCACAGTTTGGCGAATGTAACAGATAGGGAAGTTGAAGCGTCTCCAGGTTATTCCCTGCTGCTCTGGTTCCCCCACACAGCTAGGAACAAGGTCACAAGTACGTTTTTGGACTTGGGGCTGGTATTGGCTTAAAGGGATATCACTAGTCACGAATGTATGTCGTTACTACGCGAACCATTACTTCGCGTGTTTTTAGTTCGGCGTTTTTACTTTGCAGTTTTCTACTGCGCATGCTTTTATTTCACAACTGCTTTGAAAAGTACTAAACATGCTTTTTCTATGCATTTTATTACTGCGCATGCCACTGAAATGCTTTTTTTCCTCGTAATAAGTGTATATTTTTCAAAAAATGAACCAATTCACTGTGTCGTGATGACAAGGAAATATGTGTTTTGGGTGGGGGATTAATTTAAGAAATCGACTAATAATTTTTTATTTGGTAATAAATAAAATTCACTACTTATTTTCTTAAATACACACAAATTGCGATCTTTTTTCAAAATGAATATGTCCGTCATCTTTTAAATCATTTTTAAGTCCGATAATCAAACATTCTTTTTTTCTTTTCAAAAACATTAATTCTGAGCTAAAAAACGAACATTAAACGCATAAATCATTTTTTTAACAATTGAATTTTGCTTCTTTTTTTAAATACATCTTTTCAAACTAAATTGTTCTAGCATATTGTCATTTTTATCTAATAAAGTCCTTCCCCTATTTATACACATTTTCATTAACTATTTTTATCACAACACTACCCTAACCCTCAAACCCTACACTACCCTACACTAATTAAACACCACTACACTACCCTAAACCCTAAAACAATACCCCCAAACAATACTCCCAAACACTACCCTGCACAACCCCCAACACTACCCTAAACCCTAAAACCCTACACTACACTAACCCCACAACACTACCCTTAACCCTACAACCCTACACTACACTAACCCTAAAACACTACCCTAAACCCTAAAACACTACCCCCACAACCCCCGACACTACTCTACACTACACTAACACAAGTACACAACCCACAACTCTACACTACACTAACATACGTACACAACCCACAACTCTACACTACACTAACACAAGTACACAACCCACAACTCTACACTACACTAACACAGGTACTCAACCCACAACTCTACACTACACTAACACAAGCCCCACTTACCTCGCATTGTTCAAATGTTCTCCCCTTTCCGGCTTCGATCCGTCATGGGCAAGCGCAGAGAGTGGCACACGGAAAAGCAGCAGCAGACCCCTCACTGGAGCAAATGGCAGCCGCCGTGACGAGCTCCAAGAGCGCCGCACGCCCCTACGCATGCGGCATTACTACGCATGCGATGTAACTGAACGCGCACTAAAGGCAATGCATTGTTACATCGCATGCGTAGTATGGCTTGTAACAGCATGCGTACAAACAGCCGCGCACTAATGGCTGTTCACCCTAGTCACTGGAAAGTGAGGAGTGGGCCTAACGTATCCAGATAGAAGAGAGAATTTGTAAAATGGGCAGAATGCGAGGTAACAGTCAGAATGCAAATAGCAAAATGGACAGGGAGTGATAAAGCATTGGAAACAGCCAGGGCATGGGTAGCACTGGCAGAGGTCCTGAAACACCCAGAAGAGGAAAGGGAAGATAGTCTAGTGGAAGTGGGCCCTGATAAAGGCAACTAGCCCCTCAGGCACCACCGCCGATCCTAGTTGATGCCCACACATCAGGCCGGGTGCATCACCTCATGTACCCCCCATGTCTTGGGGTTGGGATGGGTAGGGGACTATTTGCTGGAGGGCCAGAGTTGTACAGAGAATACAAGGACTGACAGAGGTGAGCCTCGTGGCTCAATAAAGTACTGTATTATGTTTATACTACGTAAAGAGTTGCTGAGACTGGGAATTGGGCCATTGATATGTTTCATTCTTTTATCCTATTCCAAAATTGGGAGTAATGGGCAACTGTAACCGAAGGGATTTGCTTCTGTTGTTATTAATTAATTTTCTTTGCTTTTTATAGCTTTTCATCTATTGCTACTGTAACCAGCAATCCATTATTATATGCATACTGAAAACTCAATAAAGTCTGCTTAAAAAAAATCCTCTCCATGGAATTGATTTGCATAGTCAATGATTATCCTGAAAATGTGGCAAGGATCTGTCTCACCTGGATCTAGGTTGGACAACCCTGGTGTAGATGATTGTTAAAGGCTGGATGAAAGTGAGGGACAGCGAGAGCCTAGCAGCCCAAGGATATTATATAAAGCAGCTCTGTTTGGAGAATTCCGTGCCCAGGGTCCTGGAATGTGCCAATGGTAAGAATGTAGTGAGTACTAAATGGCAGATGGAAGTGCACTGGTGTGGTTAAACCCACGCCAGGTACTTTTGAGGGGTACCGGAAACCTTAGCTTCAGATGCAAGAAAGGCCTGTGAATAGAGGGGATTCATCGATGATGGTCAGCAATTTACAGTCTTCTAACTTAGATCACTCTAAAAGGATCTACTGGCTTCTTTTCTGTTCAGCAGAGGTACCTAAAAAGCACAGTGGCTCTTACACTACGCAAACCAGAAACTGACTTTGAGAATAACGCTGCTCACATATGCCTTGGGTGAACATGTAGAATAAAATGTGACATGAAAAGAGAGATGAGTGATGGTGATTTCAAGGATGAAACGCCCCCACAATTTTCACAAACAATGCCATAAAAATACAATCCCTAGTGTACTGCGAAAGGTAAAGTACCCAAGCAATGCACCTGAGCATCATTTCGAACCATTGAAATAAAGCTAGTGCCTTTGAAAAGCTTGAGAGGCCAACTGAAAGTTGACAGTTTATACTAAAAAACGCCAATGGCCTGATTGCGCATGGTGGATACCTGTGGAAAACACTACAATGAACATGCTACAACTTGGAAAAAGAAAAGGGGACAATGTAATCCAAAACAGAATAAAAACATCACAAGAGGTCCTGATGAAGACAGCACTTAGATTACACATTTCTGGTTATTTCAACTAGCACGTGCGCCATGAGACCCAATCTGTAGTGTGTCATCAAGAGATGATTCTACCCATGACTTAAACCGCAAACGACCCGTTATGGCAACAACATTTTGGCCTGTAGTACTCTTTCACAAACTCTTACATGCCCATTTGAATTGGCCACAAAAATATCCAAAATTGAGAATACATTGGGTATGTTCATATACAATTAGTACACACAGACAGGACTTCTGTTCTTTTTGCACTTTTCTAATAGGGAATGGACATCTCGCTAAGGACAACAGAAAATAATTTGGTAATTCATGACCCTTGTGATTATTCCCTATTCTGGGGACAAAAACTTGTAATGTCTGGATTTAGAGGTGATCACACCAGTCAGAATCAGTGACTCAGCCTTGAGTATTCCTGCACTTAAATGTTGCCACCTGGTAATAATCACCTAAGACCAATTCATATGCTTGTGTTGTGTAGACAATCAAAGGTATGCACCACACCTATTACAATCAATCACACAAGCACCACAAATATTACAACCAATAACATAAGCAATGATGGTGTGAAAATGAAACGATCATAGCCACAACAATCAAGCACTACAAATACCTCCATGTCTACAACCACACTTCCTATGGTGTGCTTAAAGTTGGGGTACTCCCCAGTGAATACATAATTTTTCACTTACTCATATCTGGGTAGTATATCTTTGAATGATGTCCTCCTGGACGAAATTTTAACACACTTGCATGGAAACACCTTTGCCTGTACGGTGAAATATTAGATAAAAACGAAACAACTGCAACAAAGGAAGACTGAGAAAAAAACATACTGGCAAAATACTGACATAAACATTTGAAGATGAATCCAAGGTAACTGTAAAAACTGAACGTTTCAACAAGGAGACAATCCCTCCTGAGAAAAGCCTTGAAACTACAAAAACAAATGCTCACACAATGAATGTGATAAAACGATTAGCAAACCATGTCCTTATAGATTCACAAAATAATGAGACAATGTTTTAAATGCAGTCCAAAAGGTATGTAGCTATTTGGGCGATTGTAAATATTCATATGGCCAATCAGTTCATATGGTTTACTACATGTATGCATAAATGATTTCCATCCAGCTTCCCACCTCCTACCTTCATCCCTCCTCCGCTTTTTTAAGAATCATTTTCTTTCAAGTTTCCACATCTTGAAAGAGGGAAAAAGGCTCCTTTTGCCACCCAGCACATTCATAAATGCTGTGCTCAGTGTGTGGCTGAGGGTGCACGCCCTCTGGTTTCTGGCATCTCTGTATTTGCAGTCACTATTGGGGTATTTCACAAGCTGCCTGGAGCACCAGGCTTAAAGGGTGGTGGTAGGTGTTTGCAATTCATTGCAGAACAAGAATGTCAAACCTGGCCGCCATTTTCATTTATCAAATGAATGCCATGACTTATGAAAGAGACTTGGACACTAACCTACTCTTCCCAAGGTGGTGGCATGCCCATGAGATACTATTTGAGGCTCCCCATTTAAGGTAAAGATAGAGTCTTTTCTTCTGATGTCAGTTCCTGTTTGTCTTGCATATAGAGAAAACATTTATGAGGGGAAGTTTCTCAAATAATTTCTTCCCTTATATTAAATCACATTCTTCCCCACTCTTCTACTATTTTGATCCCAGATGTTTTATTCCAGCAGTTTGAGATTCTTCTGGATTCTTTGCTTAGAATTCTTGCTTGGCTCTTTTCCACTTTCTGATGTCAAGATTGTTTGCTCTCTGCTGATTTCTTCAGCATTCATCCCCTTCTTAAATCAAGTTGCACAAGAATGCCAAGGAGGTCTTTTCCCCTTTGTGGATTTTTCCTCCTACCTGGGACTCTGTTAAGGAGAAACCTTAGACCTTTGACTTATATTATTCTGTGCAGGTTGTCAACAAGGTCACTACGAGGAATTGCCATTTCTTTGGACAATCAAGAAGTCAATGGACTTTCTCAACATCCACTCCATGGCACTTTCTTGATGAAGGCTAGCTTGGGGCTCTGATTCTCCCTAACCCCTCAGAAGGATACATCTCATTTGCCACACCATCCTTAACCCCTTCGGTGCTCATGACGGAACGGTTCCGTCATGAGCACCTGAGTGTGCTCATTCACCATTCAGTCATGAGAACACATGCACTAAATCCCTCTGTTGTTTACAGCAGATAGATAGATAAAATTTATTTGCACAATTAATTAAAATCATTGCAATTTACACAGTCATGGTTAAAAGTTAGAAAGAGACACTAATCAATTCTGATAAGTAGACAGTAGACACGTAGGATAAAAAGAATCAATTTTCAGGAATTAGAGTTCATTCTTGATCATCTGGTGGTAGCAAAAGGTTAATTTCAGATATAAATTTTACAAAGCGCGTTTCCATCTGAGGTGAGTCGCCACTCATACATGCTTCCAATGCTTCTTGGCATGTCCTGATGTTAAGAGAGATCCAAATCGGGCGAGGCCAAAAAGTTCGTTGGGCTAGTAAGCATCTGCAAATGCACAAAATGTGAATCAGGTTTTCCTCCTCCTGGTTGCAGAAGCGGCATTTGGTGGAGGCGGCCTTCTTGTATCCTTGGCCGAACTTGTATGCCATCAGTGGGATTAGGCCAAAACGTAGTCTCATTAATTGATGTTTTACATAAGGTTTCATAGGCGATGAAATATAAAGCGGTAATATTTTTGGGGCGTAGAGTTTAGAGGCCCAGCTGCCATGAAAGAGCTTTAATACTAGTTGTGCATCGTGGTCGTTGGAAACAATTTTTGCTTGTTTGGGTAAAAGTTTGGATTTCGCCTTTATGGGCAGCGAAATTGACCATATATCGTTAGCCTTTAAAGTTTCCAGACAAAAGGTGAAATATTTGCTCCATCATGTGGCAGGATTGCTGAACAATGACCATATACAGCTCTTTAAAGTGTTGGAGCAGGCTAGTTTCATTTTTAGGCTGTAAACGATGAATCCTGCACTCATGATCCAATGCTGGGAAGATAGAGAAAATTCCTTTCGGATTTGGGCATGAGAGGTCGAGTTTGGCAGTTGGAATACTCTGCGGAAGCATGATGATTGAGCTCTATCTAACCAGTTGGTCATTTTATCTTTATAGGTTATAGCGCCAAAGGATATTGTTGGAAGAAGTTTAGCACCTATCAGTTTTATTAGTGGGGCAAAGTTCGGGGAGTGGAGGGCTCTCTTTGTTCTTATAAAAGCCCCCTCCAGGCTTCGAGCAACACCCTGCATTGCGGTTATATGCGCGGTCGGTCTCCCTTTATGATCTATCCAAACACCCAGATATTAATATGCAGTGACTGATTCCAATGCCTTCCCCTCAATAAACCAAGTGCTCTTTTTTGTTTTCGAAGAGGATATTACCATTACTTTGGTCTTGGTGGCATTGATCTCTAGAATATTTGTTTTACAATACGAGGCGAGGGAGTCAAAGAGTATTTGAAGACCCACCTGGGTTTGATCGAGAAGAATGGTGTCGTCAGCATATTGCAGGGTTTGGATTTTTATTGGGCCAAATCTTGGTGGAAAGGCTCGACAGCGGGACAGCCATTCAGGGAGGTCTGCAAGGTACAAATTGAATAGTAAAGGTGCAAGGATGCATCCTTGCTTTAGGCCTCTGTTGGTATAGATTTTATTAGTGGATGACCATCTCGAGGTGACTCTCATTTTAACCCAGGTATCTGTATGTAAAGCTATTAGCGCATTCAGTAATGTCTGGGGAATGCCCCATTTTGCCAATTTTTACCAGAGTTTAGGCCGAATCACGCTGTCGAAAGCTTTCCGAAAATCAATGAAGCCCAGGTATAGTGGTTTGCCTTTTGTGGCTATGGTGGTTTCCATCATATGGGCTATGCAGATCAGATTATCTTCAGTATGGCAACCCCTTTGGAAGCCAGTTTGTGTGAAGGGAATTAGAGTGCAGTGTTCCACCCAAGTTGTTAGTTTGGATAAAAGGACACTTGCGTATGCCTTCCCGTCCACATCAAGGAGGGCTATCATCCGATAATTGTCGGGACGAGAGCGCAAGCCTTTTTTGTGGATGGGAACGAGTAGTTATCCTCGCCAAGAAACTGGGATAGGACCTCCCAGTATTGCTGCCTCAAAAAGAGGTGCCAGCATCAAAGCCCATTTCTGGGCAGAAGCTTTATATACTTGGGTGGGAATACCATTGGGTCCTGGGGCACCACCTGAACGAATTTTCTTTATAATTAGCGCTATTTGGTTTGGGGTTATCTTGGCAGTTGGGGTCGTATCATCCTGGGAATTCTGTTGCTTGAAGATGGGAGGGCTATTGCAGTTGGTAGCGTATGGTGCTGTATAGAGTGGTTTGACGTAGATCTCCCAGTCAGCAGGTAAGATGTTAGTCGCACTGGGAGGTTTGGCGGTTTTAGCAGCCTTGTTTACCCAGTTCCAGAATTTTCTTTGGTCCTTAGATTTTATGATCTCGTGGGCCGCTGCCCAATGGTGTTCCTCCTCCAATTTCCTTAGAATAAACCTGGCCTTCCTGTATTCTTTTCTGATAGATGATATTTGGCTCTGCAGAGATTTATATTCACTTTAGTTGTTGGCGGTAATTCGCTGCAGTTTATTTAATTTGTTTTTTGTAATAATTGTGAGTTGTTTTTGCTCTAGAAGGGTAATTGAAACCGGAAGATATTTAACTATACTTTTTGTTAGCTTTGGGGCTAATTTGTCGCTGAAATCGGTCACAATACTTTCCCATAATAATGCCGTCAAGTGACTTGTGCCATTCGGGGCCCATTTGGTCAGCATATCGTCCACTTCTGCTTCTATTACATCTTGATTATCCTCAGACCATCTCAGTTTTCTTACGTTCTGTAAGTTCGATTCGTTGCCAATCAGGGGAATATTCGGGTGGTGAGACTGCCAAAGATCAATTTTGCATGTTAAGATTGCGTGAAGACGGAGTTACCAAAAACTGCCGTACCAACTGGAAGTGGACTACTGATATCCATATGTAGTCCAGGGTGGCCATTCGTGAGGGGGATACATGAGTATATGCAGCCGGTTGATCCGAAGCAATTCTTCAGTTTAAGATGTGCAAGCCTAGTTGGTTTAATTGTGTTGCCAATTTTATCCCATTGGCTTCCTTCTGTTGGAACTGAGATTTTATCTCCGGGATTGCCCACATATCGTTAATTGAAGATGGTTGAGAAAGTGAGGTGCAATCAGGCTCCATTAGGTTGGTGTTGAAGTCACCCATTTCCAGCCATATGTAATTTGGAAAGTGAACTTCGAGGTTGGCTATATCAGGTAGCATTTTTCTCAATGTAGCCTCTCGTCTTACTTTAGAGGGATGCAAATAAACACAACCGAGGATGATTTTTTGTTTTAATTTTTCCTTTTCTTGGCACTGGATCTCGATGCTGATAAAGATGTAGTCGCCTTCGCCTTTATAGAGTGGTAATAGGTTTACGACCAGAGTGTTCTTCATGGCGATCAGCACACCTCCAGAGGCATGACCACCTACAGCAGATGGAATAGCGTGTGATTCTTTCCAAATGGTATTCTCCAGGGCCCAAGTTTCTTGGAGAGCAAATATGTCCTGGGTCTTCTGGAGACCTGTGGTTAGTCGTTCAGTTTTCTCCTTCATTAAACCCCGGATATTCCAAGAGCATATATTAGGATAGTGGGCTACATCATAGTTGATTTTTTCTTTGTTCAATGTTTTCTGTGTATTACCCTAAGGCCTGAGAGAGCCAGGACCAATCTTGGGATTTATGAGGCTTAAGTACGCATTTGCGCGGTCCCCCTACTTTTGTAGCTGTTATTTGAAGTGGATTCTCTATCCAGGGTACAGTTTTTATTCCTTGTCGGGGGTCACTTAGTGTTGAAGATATCTGCTGTATATTCTTATCCTGTTTTTGTTCTAGTTTGTTACTGGCGACCATTGGAGCGTTGCATATGTTTTTTAGAAAATCTGGTTATTTAGCATTGGTATAGAGCAGTGTTTCCCAAACTGGGGTCCGCGGACCCCCAGGGGTCCGCGACACATTCCCAGGGGGTTCGTAGGAAGCAGTTTTATAAACACAGAAAAGTTTCTTGTATAATTAGCAGCTTTCGAGCAACACTAAAAGTGTCAAGAAAATGCCAGTGATTTATGTAACTGCTGGAGAGAGATGAGAGTTTTTTTCCGTGGCAGCTATAACTTAACTAATGTAGCACTGAGGGTTAATGTGCCTACTGCAAAGAAAGTGTAACCTGCATTTTAAAAAGCAGTATGTTATGTGCATAGGTCTGTGGTTACTGCTTTTGTCACAGAGATTATTTTTTTACTGTGCACTTCACAAATGACAATCGTAATCTTGCAGAGGGACCTATAAACCGTCATCAAAGAGCTGCTTGCAAACTGCATGGTATCAGTTAGCAACATGTTTTTCCCAGTCATTCATTATCCTGATGCTGCTTAAAAGATTTATTTGGATGGAAATACATTGTTAATGCTAAAGTCAGTGCTAGCCACTGTGTTGTGTTCTGAAACCTGAGTTTGTGCTTTTCCAGACTAAGCACTATTTAAACATGCCTACCAATATGAACGACATGTGAATACTACACCTTGTAGTCCCCTTTACCTTTTGTAACATTTTCTATACACTGATTTACATGTATGATTCATTGTCTCTATATATGTGTGATGTAAAGTGCTCTGACATCCTACAATGGTATGAGAGATGCTATAAAACAAATGAAATACATGTGACAGAGGGGCTATTCCTTCAATATAAAATACTAAGGGCCAGATGTACGACCCGTTTTTATAAGCGCAAACGGATTCGCAAACCCGCTTGAGCATGCAAAAACCTATTGGCCCATGTACATAGACTATTTCGTGAGTCGCAATTTTTTTGCGACTCGCTAAATAGGTTTTGCAACTTGCTATTTGGAAGGGGCACTCCCTTCCAAATAGCGAATCTCAAAACCATGTACACATTTTTTGCGGCTGCAATTGCAGACGCAAAAAACTCGCAATTACCACCTACTTCAAGTAGATGGTAATGCATTCGCAAATGGGAAGGGGTCCCCAGGGACCCCCTTCCCCTTTGCAAATGCATGCTAAATTATATTTTAAGGGCAGGCAGTGGTCCCAGGGACCACTGCCTGCCCTTACAAAATGAATCAAAAACGTTTCATTTTCTTTTCTTTTAAATGCATGGAAAACGAGCTGCATTTTTAAAAAGAAAACTGCTTTATTTAAAAGCAGTCCCAGACATGGTGATCTGCTGAGCCTAGAAGGCCACCATCCCTGGGAGGGCTGACATTCCCAATGGGCTCACAAATTGCGAGAGACTCATTAATATTAATGAGCCTTGCAATTTGCGACCCCATTGGGAATCCCAAACAGTGTTAAACACACTGTTGTACATTTCATTTAGCGACTCGCAATTAGCCACTCGCAATGTGTCGCCAATTGCGAGGCGCTAAATGAAATGGTCGTACATCTGGCCCCAAAATCCTTAGTAATTGGAGTATTTGTTTTGTGTGCACACGTGTGTTTTTTTTTTAATTACTGTTTTAATATTTGAAATTTAACTCATACAAATTGCTTGGGGGTCCGCGTATTCCAGTGGTGACTCAATGGGGGTCCTCAGGAGTCAAAAGTTTGGGAACCACTGGTCTAAGGGATATAAAGGTAGTTTTGGGCTGGGAAAAGCAGTTACTGTGGCCTTGCCACAAACGATTATTTCAGGATAGAGAGAGACCAAGTCTGGAGAGGCTGAAAATGTTACTAATTGGTTGGAGGAGGTTGTATTCTTACCACATGGAAGATGAAGGGCGCTTTTATTAAGCTGATCAATACGAAAGAAATGGACTCTAATGTCGCCAGTGCCATTGTTTTTCCCTTTAGTTGGATGTGAGAGGTGTGAGGGATGTAAGGGGGCGGTTGTTGGCATTTTTTCCCCCTTTAGCGCTTCAATCTGCTCCCTGGAGTGCGCTCCGGTTACTCCAGCTGCTCCTTCGAGTCGCAGGGAGTGAGGAGGGGGCTGATTACCGCGACCAGCCTCTTGCGGGTACAGCAGTTTTGATTTCTGTCATTTAGCGGTCTTGTGAGGACGATGAGAGGATTGTAATTGGGTGCTACTCCTTGTGCGCATCGTGGTGAAAGCAGATGTTTTCCTTTACTCTCTTGCTTATGTTGTTTTGTGTTGTTTTCTGTTTTCTATTTTCCTTTTCTGATTTTTTGGAGATTTACTATCCTCTATCCTCAGCCGCTTTGTAGGGCTTCTATGCCGCTTTGTTGTTTTTTGTTTTTTTTAATCAGTTGGAGGACACTTCTTCACTTTATTTAGTTTTTTAGGCTTGGGTTAGGCCAGGGTTTTTTAAGTTGTTGCTGATGAGTCACGCTCTGTAGTTGGAGAATGAAAGTGCGCAGCAGGAAAAAGGGAGTTCCCCCCCTATCCTATTAGCAAGTTGCACACCACCTTCCTATTTCAACTTGTAAAAGCTTATTAGCGGTTCTAAGTCTGATCTGATATCCTCATAGTGGCTAGGAGAGAGGGAGCCAAAAGGAAGGGTTTTAGAAGAGCTCACAGAAACGGGTAAACGCAAGCGGAGCACACGGGGGGGCACTGGCGTTGTCAGACCTAGTCGGACCCGCCAAGGACCACCGCCCGGCTCTTACTTCGCGGCCGCCTCTATCGGCAGCCGTGCTTGCGTTTTTCGTTCTGATTCGGCCCCCTAGTGATCTCAGCTCGTTGGCGACACTGGCTGCGCTGGAGCAGGTACAGGTGCCGATAAGATCTCCGAGAAATCCTCGCACCGAGTGCGATAGAGACTGCACTGCCACAAAACCCCCTGGCAACCACCTATTTCGGGCAGCCTCTTCGGGATTCTTTTCGGCTTGTCAGTCTTGGATTTACGAAAACCCAGGTTAAAGGCTGCTCTTCCACACAGCGGCTCTAGCCCTCGCTCCTCACTCTTCGCTCCTCCTCCTCCGGTCACGGGTCCGACAGCAGCACTTCTCCGAGACAGCTGAGGCATTTCCTTTTTTACATTTTTTGCCTCAGGAGGTGGGGAAGGGCTTACCCAACCTCCAGAGGCATTTATTTTTGCTTCAATGCAATGACGACTGTGCGCATGGCGTGCTGATGTCATTGCATTGAAACTCAAACTGAAATGAGCCGATCGTCTCATTACAATTTCAGTGCTTCTGTGTTCGTGGTGCTATCTCAGCCCCCCAAGCCCTGAATCACACGGGAGAGGTATCGTTGGAAAGGGGAGAATCTCTCCTTTCCAATGATATGCCTCCCCAGTGGATCCCTGCTTGGGGTTCACTCCAAAGGCAGGGATCCACCCACTAGGCACCAGGGAGGGGGGAACAGCCCCTTGGGCAAGGGCCTTTGCCCCCCCCACAGGAGTGTGGAATTTAATAAAATATCAACTTGTCCATGGGACACGTTGCTTCATAAAACTACTTGTCCTGTAACCAAATTCACTTGACCAGTTGGTGCCATTTAGTGCGGCAACAAATTATGGCAGCAATCTCATCATATAAGAGCTCTGATATAGCCTCTCTGATTATGCCAGGGCTCATACCACAGTAGTGTTTGAATACTTGCAATCCCCTTATGTCGCCACGTTTCCGCAGATCTACATAGTGGGGCTGAAGGTAGTGGTAAACAATAGTTCCAGGGTTAGAATGCCCTTTTGAATCTGTGCAAACCTACTAACTTGCATGTTTTAAGGGTTTTCAACAACTCTTCTCATCTCCGAGAAATGTTGGAAATGTACTCCTGACAATGGCAGATGTAAACCTTCTTCCAGAGTTGGGAAAAAAGTGATTGGAGGGAAAGCAAACTTGCAAACACTCAGATTTTCGCATGAGCAAATTTACACAGGCATATTTGCTCATGCTAAAATGCAGTTAAAAAATATTTTCTAGGAGTACTATTGCTTGTCCTACTTCTGTAAATTCTTGGGAATTCATGAAAGCCGTATACATGCACCCCAAAATAAAAAATAAAAATACACATATAGTGATTTAAAATTCAATGACATAAATGAGATTTAAGTTCAACAAAACTCACAGAAACAGTTGTATCATGCACCCATGACTAACCCTGGGCCTACTGGATACTGTGGCTACCCACAATATATTTTTTTTAAAGTTGTGAAAACGTTTTAAAATTGTAGTTGCAGCAACTGCAATGCCCCAAACAAACAACACCAACTTACTTGTAAAATCTCAAATCCAAAAGTGATCCAAAAACTCCAAAGTCCAAAAAGTCCTCAAATACAAATATCCAGCAGCAGCCGCAAAAAGTAATCCTTCCAGCTCCAGATCCAAATGAAAAGTGACCAGGAGATGGACAAAGCACTGGGAGGAGCCTGCTGAACAGGAAGTTGGAGACTCTGGGGCACTTCCTTCCTCCCACCTCCCCCAAAAATGGACTCCTTCCACAAAAAAGTGCAGCCAAATCTCAATCTGAGGAGTTATTCTGATCAAAATCATGATTTTCAGAAGGTTTATGCTGCCTGCGGTGGATTTCTTGTGCAGAATTGCAATTTCGGGAAAGCGAGCTGTTCAAATCTCCTGCCGGATGTCAGCTGCGCACCGCATCTACGTGTTCGGCATTGTTTACTCCTGCGATGCGTGATCGCGGGCCCTTATGACGTACTCGCGTTGTCAAACTCTCGCTGTGCAAGATGGCGGACCGCGATGACGTAATTGCAGTCGAAAAACTCACGCGCAATCACGCAGCAAGATCCAAAATGGCGCAGCACACGCAAACCGGGAGAAAAACAACTCGGCGGACTCAAAATCACGGTAGGTCAATGCAGCTTGCGCGATATTGTATTTTTCAAGCCCGACCAAGCAAAAAAATCCGCAGCTTGCGAAATCGCAGATTTTTGGACAAATTTGCGGATCGCGAAATTGCCAAAAATCCGCAAATTTCGCGAACGAAACGGATTTTACGACCACGCTTAATTTCACTTACGATGCTTTAGGTTTATGTTTTGTTTTACTAACTTGTCTTGACCTTCCGTGTTTTGAGAACTCTTTGTGGAGCTTGTTTCCAATATTGTGTGGGCCCTTTTTTCTCTCTTTTGGGAGGTTCCGAGGCTACTGGTAAATATTTCCCAACGGCTTAAGTTAGCTGTCCGAGTCACAGTGCTTTTTTCCCAAAACATTTTTGCTTCTTTTTCAAAGCCTTCCAAGTTATGCGTTTTACATTTTATTATTTTTGGATGACCGAATATGAAGATCCCACATTAGCTACTGGCAAGGTGACCGCAGCCCCGTAGGTGTTAAGGGTGATCTCTTGCCGTAAGTGGTCACTGGCTGCCGTTGTTACTATTTGGAAATCCAAGACTTTACCAAACAATTGTAGTGCTGAAAATGTAAAGTCTATAGTTGAACTTGCGGTTGCATTATGAAATGCGGCTGCTGATGGGCTGTCATTTGTGAAGCGGCCATTCAGAGCTACAAGGTTAAGATGTTCTAAGTCCTTTAAGCTGTCTCTTGCCAGTCTGTTTAGTTTTCCCCATTTGCTTGCCACCTGTTGTGGGATGCCCCATGGACAAAAATGTTCTTCCAGAAGTGAGTCCCTAGTCTGGGGCCCTCCTAAATACATGTTAAAATCCCCTGTTACTATGAAGTTAGATGCTGATTCCTCTGACAGGATTTTGTGTTACTTCTGCAGTCAATAGTTTCATCCCGGCTTTTTTCTCTCGAGGGTCTACGTATACGTTTAGCAGTATAAGCTTTTGGTTTTGATCTTTTCCCCCTAGATCCAGCTCTATTGTTTTTATGCTGCTGTTACCTAACTGTGTAGCATCTTTGTTCTTTATTTCATTAATGCTCTTTATTGAGGTGTATATTGTTTGGCCTCCTTTTAAGTGGCCGTATTTGGAGTTTCTTGTAGCTGGTAGATGATATGCTTTGAAGCCCTGTATTTGGTACGGCTGATCTGACCAGGTTTCTTGAAGGGCAATTAAATCAAATTCCTGGAGGTAAAGTAGAAGCTGAATATCATCCTCTTTGTTTCCTAAACCATTTATGTTCCAAGAACAAATTCTTAATTGGTTATTTTTTGGACTATTTTGTTGTGTATTTTGTCATGTCTTCACGGGCCTTGTGTTGATGGTCCTTGCTACCCAATTCCAGTCATTTTCTCCTGGTGGTCCTTGGACTTGCCTTGAGCTCAGTGAATATGTGTCCGTCTTTGAGACTGATATGCTTCTGGCCCCTTTCAGGACACTTATCGTTTCTCTGGATTTTGTTTGTTTTGGAAGGTGCAATCGTATCTCTCTTTTTGTGCATGACATAGTGGTTCTGGGTATCCTGTTTTTTCCTGCCTTTTTAAGAGCATCCCCCACGCTTGAAAGCGTTGTTCCAACTCCATGATTCTTTCAGTTATTTTCTGCGTGGCCCATGTGCTTTTAGAGACCTCTTGGTCTTACAGGTAGTTATAGTATACAAACTCCACAGATTCTAGGTCGTTTGTTTTTATATCCACCAGGTTGCTGATAGTGGACAATAAGCGTAATATATTACATCGGTTGAGAATATCCCCTCTGCCTCTTGACCTATACTCCGGGATAAGTAAAATTGTGTCACTTTCGGCTTCCTTCCGCTTATGGGGCTGTTGATTAGGTTCTTCCGTGGCTGGTTTAACCGGTATCCAATCTGCTCTTTTTATGAGTGGTTGCTCTTCAACTCGCGCTTCTGATTCCTCCTTATCTTCTACCAGCATTGGGCCCTGTGCCACGGAGGCTCCCTTAGTATCTATTAATGACGCTCCCAACCTTTCCGTTTTTGGTGAATCAGTGATATCTGCCCTCTCTGTCCCGTTGTTGGGCTTGCTTTTTTCTTGACTGGTTTCTGTTTGGCGCTTGTTGTTCGTGCTTCTGCCTGTGTATTTGGAGTTCTGACTTAGTGTAGTTTGTACAATCTCCTTGACCGGTAAAGTTGTTGTGGTCACTGTTTGCTTGTCTGTTTCTGCTTCTTTTTCCTGAGTCAAGTTAACCACTTTGAAAAATGCTTTTATGTTGCTGTTCTTTTTTCTCCCTTTCCTTTTTTGTTTTCGTCCTCGTTTATTTTGTTCCCTAAGTTTTTCTGGGCTTTCTTTCCCCAAGCTTTTGTCTTGACGGCTGTTGTGATTGATGATTTCTGGAACCTTCCCCTGTTGCCCCTGCATGTAGCTGAGCTGTGTATTCATTTGTTCTAAGCGAACCTTTCATTGTGATTCTGCAGGCCTCTTTGTGGCTTTCCCTGCAACAGCGGCATAGGTTTCATCTTTGTTTTTCTCCAAGATGTTCAAGCTATTTGGCTCGTCCCCACTTGAGTTTTGGGCCTTCTGTCCGTGCTTCGTTTCAGAATTTGATGTGTTGTGTAGGCTCCGTGTCTCTTTTATTTCCTGCCCAGTGCCGTATTTGTCTCTTTTATTGCTGCTGAGGCTACTGGGAAGATCGTGGGTTGTGTTCAGCAGTTTGAAGGTCCTGAGCTGTTCCCTTGGCTGGCTGCAATATGGCTTTGTTGGTGTGTTCGCCATGCCTGAGTTTCCTCCATTTATTGAATTGTCAGTTGTCTTTTTTAAGTCGTTCAGGATACCCCCAATAGTTGTGGGATCTTTGAAAGTTTGTCCACTATTGTGTAGCAGGCGCAGCTTGGCTGCATTATTTTTGTTTCTGCTTGTACCCTTTCGATCATGTTGTTCATGTCTGCGGGCTTATTGTCAATATTGGCTACATGTATTGCTAAAAAAATTTGGAGGGATAATTGCATATTCATTTTGTCCGAGTGGTACTGCATGGCCTTTATTGATAGCTGTAATGTGTTTAGCAAGGATGACTATAGTATTTCCGGTCCCTTTGAAAGCTCTTCTGTGATTGGGGTTATAACAGGAACTCAGTTACTGTCTTTCTCCTGTGGAATAACTGGGGAGTAAGATGCTACTAGTCTCTACCACTCCTCTGCTGTGAGCTGGGTAGTGTTTTCTAGTTTGGAGATGTCTGTTTGGTCACACTCTGTTTTTTCTGTCTCTTCTGGTTCTTCTATATTCTCTCTTTTTGGTGATTTTCCTAGCTCTCTCTCGGCACCCACATGTGAGTGTTCTGGTTGTGACGACTGAACTTGGGCCTGGTCTATGGAGATGTCTGTCGCGAGTTTGCTAGTGTTGAGTCCTGGATTTGTTCTTGGTTGAACCAGCGTATTGAAATCCTTGTTTGTTGGCTGTCTTGAAGATTGTGGCTCTGATTTTCTGGGTGTGACTAATTTTCTGTTGTTGGTGAGCTCTTGATTATTTCACTCGGCCTCTATTACTGTTATTAATGGCTGTGAAGTTGGCAGGATTGCTATCCTTGGCTCAAGTGGGTAGCCCCTTTCACTCATGATACTATTGTGGACCTTGTAGTTTTACCTATAGCTGCCTTTGCCTGTGCCAATCATATCTGCTTGGGTTGGACTTTCCTTGGGTGTGTGTGTTCCCGGTTCACCCTCAGCCTTACCCTCCATCCTTCTTCATTGTTCTTGATCTTCATCCCGACCGGCCCCTGTGCCTCTCGCATTCCTCGTTGTTTCTTGTGTTATATTTTCAGTGTTTTCACTTTTTTCGCCTCCAGGGGCGGTGGCAGTAATTTGAGTAATCCCCTCAGGTTCCAGAGGTGAGGGGAGGCCCCTTGAGATTGCTAATTGAAGTACTTATGAACAAACCAGGATCTTTCAAGAATGAGAAGATTGTGTAGATTGTTGGTTGATGTCCCTTGGGTGCTTGTCTACTCAGAGTTTCTGTCTCATCCTCCACACGCGTCAGGTTTTCTGGCGGAGATAGGTCCTGCACCAACAAGTGTTTTGTTTCGTCTGGTGCCTTGGGCTTGCTGTTGCCGCGCCTTCTTGCCGGAACGTTGTTTGACGCTTTCCTGACTTTGCCTGCCCTCATAGCGCTCTCAAGGGGTCACTGGGGTTACAGTTGTAGTTAACACCCCCTAAGGTGATTGATTCTAGGTTGTCTGCTTGATCGCTCACCTGCTCAGCTGGTTGATTACTTAGTGGTGGTTTAATTGATTTGCTGATCAGGGGTAATGTTTTTTACTTGTTTCCTCGAGTTTTCCTGATGTTCCTATATGGATTAACTCTCTGTGGTTCTCCGCTGTTCTCTCTGTAATATTCACCCCCTTAGGCAGCTTATAGAGCCTTTTCGGCTCCTTCTTGGTGCTCGTTTGGTGTTGGTTGGTGTGATGATAGACATGAAAAGAGGCCTGATTCGCCCCACTTTCGACATGTTCCACCTGTGTTTTCCGTCTGACGGAGCTCTCGCTCTGGTTCTGTCTCTGTCAGCCCCCCTGCTCCCGCTTCAACTCCTGCCCCTGCTCCTGCCTCCATCTCCACTGCAGCCTGCCACAACAGCTCTATTGTTGTGGCAGGAAGTGAGCTGTCTGGGAGTGTGCTCGGGGAACCTGTAGCTGGGGATTACAGGGCTCTCAGGGTGGGGTGGGGTGGGGTGGGGTAGGGTCATGGGCTTCCCCTAGGTGAGTTCTGTCCTCCCCTGTGCCCCTGTGTTCTGACAAGGGCACGCACCTCGATATGACAAAGACACGGACAAGGGAACACAGGGGCTACCGCAACAGAGCCGATTATGTCTCTTTCGTTTTCGTGTTTTCGAGCTCACCGTCACCGTCCGCGGTCGCTGCCTTGCTTCTTCTCGCTGTCTCGCTGTCACTCTCACTAACAAGATATCGGTCCGCGGGAGGCAGCGGTGGTGTTTACAATGAGAAAAGAAGAGGCCGGCTACCGGCAGCCCCCGACGCCGTTGCTGCTGCCCTCTGCTCCTCCACACCGCTCTGCTCCGCTGCTGCTCCGGGCCTGCAGCTCTGCGCAGGCCCGGAGATTCTTTAAAGTAGCTTCGTGCTTCTCTTTTTCACGTCTCACCAGCTGCTGGGGGAGGAGGGTGCATGGATGGCGCAACATAGCAAAGGGGTATAAATTACTATTCCCACTCCAGGGAGTGCAACAGTAGGGAAAGCGCTGGATAGTGTAGGGGTAAAAATTACTATTCCCACTCCAGTGAGTGCAACAGTAGGGAAAGCGCTGGATAGCGTAGGGGTAAAAATTACTATTCCCACTCCAATGAGTACAACAGTAGGGAAAGTGCTGGATAGCGGATAGGTAAAATTTACTATTCCCACTCCAGTGAGTGCAACAGTAGGGAAAGTGCTGGATAGCAGAGGGGTAAAAATTACTATTCCCATTCCAATGAGTGCAACAGTAGAGAAAGCGCTGGATCCCAAAATAATAAAAAACAAAACCATCACATTTTTAATAAATTCAATTTCCAATGTAAACATAATTAATATATACATTTTTAATACATAATAATTAACACAGATAAAAAATGAATTACCCATTATTTATACTATAAAATCCACAACACACACCTACAATTAATTACACAATTAAATCTAATAATTACTAATTAATTAATGAAAATGTATTTATTATTTATTAATTTATCAATAAAAAATTAATTACTTACCACCTTTCACACCATTTACACATATTAACACCAAAACACACACCTAAAATTAATTACACAATTACAATTAATAATTACTAATTAAGTAATGGTAATTAATTTAAAAGTATTTAATAATTAATCAATAACAACATTTTATTACTAACCACTCTTCACACAATTTACACATATAAACACCACACCACACACCTAAAATTAATTAATCAATTAACCTAATTATTTATTAATTGACTCATTGAAATGAATTAACAACTAATTATTAACTATTATTAATTAATCAATTAACACATTAGTTATTCAATACATTTTATAAAATTAAATTACTTCCCACCCTATTCCCCTATCAACCCACAACCCGCTACGGAACTAAAAACGCAGAATTAAACTTAAAATAAATTAATAACTAGTAAAATTCTAAAACATAAAATAAAATGACAAACGATTCTCATTAAAAACACTAAAATACATACAATTATTAACAAATCGATATTTTTGTAAACTATATTTTTGTAAACAATATTTATTACAAAGATATTGATGTAATCGATATTACTTACCTGTCGGTGAAGAAATTGAAAATCTTCATTTTCAGGGAATACTTACTAATATAACAAAGAACTTGGCACAGAAGCTGTAATAGGAAAAGACATCTTTATTAAACTTAATTAAGTGAGGCCACGTCACACAGAAGCCGTAGCAACTGAATGAGGTAGTCTGCGGAATACAGAGGACAGAGGCCTTTTATATGTTTTAGGGTTACATGACTCAACACAAAAGTAAGGGGCAGTCCTAGCTTTTACAAGCATGCAAAAAATCCAACATTCCCTCCTTACAGTTTGACCACTCACATGTTTCCACGACAAAAGCAGGATCATGATGACAAGCCCATTTTTCAGTTTGTCCAGCCCAAAATCAATCATTGGTTAAACTTAACATTTTTCATCAGACAGGTCGATCGGACCCATAATAAAAACGGGCACATCCCCATCGTAAATAGGCCATAAAGAAGGAACAGAAACAGATGAGAGGCGAGATAGAGGGCGTGTGCCTGTACCATAAACTCAGCAATGTCCTGCTCTTTGATCTCTATCTTGATCAGCTAAAGGGCAAGAACTGGTTTGGCAAGGTCAGCTTCAGGCAACAGGGTCAGTTTACTCAGGTCATCTAAGAGTCAGCTAAAGTCATCAGCCTGTGTGAGGGCAACTACAAAATGGCTGCCATGCACAAAATGGAACCCAAGGATTCAGAACGAAATCTTCAAATACACAGTGAATCCATCGGTGTAACATGATGAAAACACTCATACTTGCTGAGCTCACTGTTTACGGTTCGCTGTTACCAAAATCGTAACAGAACCACGACCTTTATGACCCAGGTTCAGAATTCACGGAACCTCATCGGTCGATATTCTTGTCAACTATATTTTTGTTGTCGATATTTCTTCCCCACAATATTTTTGCTGTGATATTTCTACTCTGCACCTTTTGTACAGCACACATCCTGAGCTCACCTATTTTAAGGTGTTCTCATATGTGATAATTAAGATAAAGAAGGCACGTTGAACCAGATCTTTGCATAGGATCACACAAAGGGGCCGATTCGGATTCGCGTCCGAAATCGGCCTGACCGACTCGTACCCTGAACGGAGTCCGACCGACACCTACCGGCACCCTACGACCCGTGCAGTACGATGCAAAACCTGTGATTTACAATCGAACCGTACGGAAACCAAGCCGTCCGACCGAGCCGTACAAAATGTAGCCATCCGGCCGGAAAATGGACATGAGCCGCACCGACCGAAACAAACCCGGAATTAACCCGACCGATACGTACCTGCGACGTCCGAGCCACACAGTACGATGCCAAATGCATGAAATCAGACCGCCGAATCGCACGGAGCCCAAGCCGCACGACCGACCCGGACCGAAAACGTACCTGAAGCGGGAGAGACCACGGCGATAGACTCGCATGGACACAGAGCACAATCAGCGTGAAAGACACGGAGCAGCCCTCACAAGCCAACATGAGAGCCCGACTTGGTCAGAAGAACGTCTCCTACATGCCCACCAAAACCAATGCCAAAAACACAAAAAAGGACCAGTCAAGCCATGAAAAAGTCAATAAATATACAAAAAATAAAAATAAAAACAAAGAAACACCCACAACTCCACTTATAAAAAGGCAAAACTACACTACCATGATCCTTTGCAAATACAACAGAGCAGCCAGCACAGAACAACTTGAGACACCAACCACAGACACACACACAACTCACCCATCGCACAAACCAGCACTCCTCCAAAAGCTCTCACAAATACACCTAACAAAACAGACAACTCACTTGCACCCACACACCCACCCACCCACATCACTCCTCACCACCACCCATCACCATGCCCCCTAAGAAGAATCCACAGTACACAGACACTGAGTTAGAAATATTAGTAGATGTGATCCTCAGAGTGCAGCCACATTTGTTTGGCACATTGGTACAAAGGACCCCCATGTCACAGAAAACCAAGATGCGGGACAGAATCGTGGGCAAGGTGAACGCACAAGCACCAGCGTATCGCACGAAGACCAATATCCAGAACAGGTGGTATGACATACGCAGGAGGGTCAAGAAGCTCCTTGAGAAGGAAAATGCCTTGAGTCAGCGCACTGGCGGTGGCCCTCCTGCCAAATCAGTCTACTTCAGGTCCTGGGAGGAGAAGGTACGGGACATCCTACCACTAGAGGGCATCCAAGGCCTATCTGACATACCAGAGCCTGGTGAGTACACAACCAATATGCCCAATATTGTGTCAAAATTCACACACAGCACCGTTAAGGGGACTCTGAAACCATGAAAAAAAGAAAAACCAAAGGTAATGATGGACGGAGCGTTGACAATACAAACACTCAACCCCAGTCAACTGATCTGGGTTTAATCCATCACCGTTCTTTAGCTCACTCCGCCACCCGAGTTCAGACATGGCCATATGCAAATCAGTCTGACCCTGTGCCTCATGGGAACAGTCCAGCACGAACTGCCAAGCCATGTCTTCCCTGGACCGGAATCAAGCTTCCCAGGACCGGTTTCTGGCATTACAGCCGTCTTCAGCCAGGCTTGCTTGACTCCAGTGGCAAAGTGAGCAAGGGACTCACGTCTGAGCACACCCTGCCTACTTAGGGCGAACAAAGCAAAACCAAAGGTAATGATGGACGGAGCGTTGACAATACAAACACTCACCTCCAGTCAACTGATATGGGTTTAATCCATCACCGTTCTTTAGCTCACTCCGCCACCCCAGTTCAGACATGGCCATATGCAAATCAGTCTGACCCTGTGCCTCATGGGAACAGTCCAGCACGAACTGCCAAGCCATGTCTTCCCTGGACCGGAATCAAGCTTACCAGGACCGGTTTCTGGCATTACAGCCGTCTTCAGCCGGGCTTGCTTGACTCCAGTGGCAAAGTGAGCAAGGGACTCACGTCTGAGCATACCCTGCCTACTTAGGGCGAACAAAGAAAAAACAAAGGTAATGCTGTGACTGTCCACCTTCTTCCACCGGAGTCTCAATGGTGCTTCTAGTCGCCTTGCCCCTGGGAGGTGCTGATGATCATGAAATAAAGAAGCACAACATGGATGATTGTTTTTTTGAAATATTTGATTTCTTTGACCACAATCTAAAATTATCTCGGGGAAACAAATTAGCAACAATTGCACTACATGTATTAACCTATCTGATCTGGTCAACTAGGAGGATACTACTAGTACAGTATTGCTGGATTCGCAGACCGTCTACTTGGAAAGTTATGTAAATCACCAACTAAACCAACAACAAAAAAGTTCTACTACGACTGCCAGCACTCAGCAGCATGCGACGTGACAGACACAGTCCGTCATCATGATTGCAGAGCACTAACAAATGTCCTACTACTACTAACAACAAGTCATAATATACTCAACCTATCAATCCATCACTATCTCTTCTTCTTAGTGGCAGCAGGAGTACAAAGGAAGGACTAGACTTGAGTCTCTAGTCTCTCTAGCATTATGCAGTTCAGTAAAGTACTACACTCATACATATTCTCAGGCCAAATGAGCACAAAGTTGCAAACAAGTAAGCATAGTAGCAACGCCACTGAGGAGGCGAGCACCTGCAATCACAGAAGCTATTTAAACACTATTTTACCCGCAATGTAATTGAATAGGCAGCATTCTTGCTCTCTGGAAAAAACATATATTAGCAATATAACAGAGCAGAAGAAAACAAAGTAGTTATTAAATAGCTACTCACCAAGTCCAGGGATCTCCAACCCTAGCAGGTTGAGCAGGTCCTGCTTCCGGTCGAGGACGTCGGCCCACCGGTGCGTCGCTTGGTCGTAGGTGCGCCGGACCCCCGACTCCCTCCGCATGGGCCGTCACACCTTATATTATACCTTAATATGAAACATTCTGAGCATTCATTTCTCAATTCACAAAAAGCATGCTTTATGGCTCAAGATCTAGCTTTCTGCCAAATTTGTTAGAATTCAGTTCAACCATGTTGGCTGTAGCATTGTCTAAAGAGGTTCTGGGAAATTGCTTGGGGAGAACGCATTTTGGTACCCCCCTATATCTCTGCCCCCGGTTGATAGATCAGCCTAAAACTTTCCAGGAAGAAGCTGAGGTGGATGAGACTTATTAATAAATGTTTTGTGAAAATTGGTGAAATGGCACTAAAGCTACTAGCAAACCAAAAAATCAATTTCATATGGAAACATGGCCCTAACTATATCTACCCTGAGTAATATATCTATATCAATCAATCAATCAATCAATCAGGGGTTTATAAAGCACGCTGGCGGGGAGAGTCGGGTCGGGTGGGGTGCAGCTCCGTATCGGCCGAAGAGCCAGGCCTTGAGGCTCTTTCTGAAGGTGTGCAGAGTATGTTTATACAGATATATACATATATATTACCCAGGGCATAGTTACGATTATGTGCCCATAGCAAACTCATGTTTTCTTTTTCTAATAGCTTTGGTGCCTATTGACGAATCATCAAAAAACTTTCCCAAAAAATGTTCTTCCACCTAAGCTCCAAACTGGAAAGTGTTGGGGTGATCCGTGAAGCAGCACAACTGGGTAGTTATAGATAGGTTTGCTTTTCCATAGACAAGGCTTTCTAATAACTTTGGCGCCGTTGAACAAATCATCACAAAACTAGAAGAAAAACAAATAGCAAATTGTCTGTAGCTCCTTCCAGGAAAGATTTGGAGTGATCCATCAAGCGGTGGCCGGGATAAAATGGGGGTCCCAAAACACAAAATCCCCATGCATTTTCCATATACTTCCAAAACTTATGAACTGTATTACACCAAATTTGTCAGGAAGCTAGATCTTGGTTCACAGATTGTACTTTTATTGTGATTTTTTGTGATTTCATTAGTTTCTGAGAAATTAAGTTTCAGAAATATTTGCATATCTGGAGGATTGGGTTGGAGGAACTCTCACAAGAGTCCCTCAAGCCAAATTAAAAAAATAGAGAGTTCTGATTGATCCAGGGAGCTTTTTTCCTTTGACAATCTTACTCATGCCACAATAGGACTTGGGGACTCAGGGTAGGGATGTCGCAGAGGGACCCCCTCCCCCATGACCATAATAAAACTTTTAAAAAAGCAATTTTTGTTGCAATCCTGCATGAGTCCCACGGGGTTTGTGGGGAAAAAAGTAAAATACAATTTTATACCTCATGTAAGGGGAGGAGATCAGATCATGTAAAGGGAGGGATCATGCAGCCCCCCTACCCAAGCTGTTTTCTGCCCCTCAGACCCCATCCCCTGGGGCCCAATCTAGTTATAATGGGAAGGGGGGCAGGCAGCACATTAAGGGGCTGATTCTGATGCGGGTTGGAAATGCTTCCCGACTGAATCGGGTTGGAAATGGTTTCCAACCCACTCGGATCGGGACAGTCCAACCGACGGAGTACAATGCATCCGGATGCTTCCCGATACGATTTGGTTGGACTCCCATTGACTTCAATGGGAGCATATGTTCCTAACCGCATCATAATTGGGCCCTGGGTCGTTCCCGATCCGATTTGGAAGGAGCAAATGCCATTAGCAGGCCTTCCTAACCGCATCAGAATCAGGCCCTAGGTGGGAAAGCTTTCCAACCCTCATCAGAATCAGGCCCTAAGAAGCAGATAGTCTCCATTTTCCCACACTCCCTCTGGACTCTCCCACATTTACTACTGACGAATAAACATATTCTGCACAGATCTCTGCACATAAATGGTAGGTTTGTAAGCTACAGTTTGTAGTCAGTAGTATGACTGTACTTCTACTTTCCATACTACATATCAGGCCAACAGCGTTCTGTAACTAACATCGGGTTGACATCGGTGAGGCAATGTATCATCTGAGCAAATATAATTCACAATTTTTTTCTAACCCCTGAACATGAAAAGGAATGTCTGACATCTTTTATTTTAAATGAATCAATTACCTGGTACACCTTATGTTATCGATATGGGACTATTTTGTAGTGTTTTCTGCTGACAATAACAAGATATTGAAAGTTTTCGGTCAGCACACAGTATTGTCTGCCGACCACTGCCATTGTCTCTCTATGCTCAGGAATATGCACCTCTGTCATTCTTGCATGTGTCTGGATGTGCGGGGTGAAGGGGAAGCATGGGGAGAGGATGTGGCTCAACGGTCAGAGCTGCTGACCTTGGAGGTGGGGATCCCGGTTCGTCGGGTCAATATCCTGTGATTCTGGGCAAATCACTTAGGGCTAGATGTAGGTAATTTCTATTTGCCGATTCCTAAATACCAAATTTTACTGAGTCGGTATTTAAGAATCGGTAAATAGAATGTAGGTAAAAAATCGGTAAATTTTACCGATTCGGTAATATTCATTATTATCGATTTGGTATTTATCGAATTGGTAATAAGGAATACCTTCCCATTCATTCCTATGGGCCTAGAATGGGAAGCCATTCACTATTACCGATTCGGTAAATACCGAATCGGTAATAGGGGGAGCATATTCAAGGGTGGCAGGGTGTCACATTGACACCCTGGTGCACCGCTGAATGTGTGCACATGTGGCGCACATACAAGGGCATGTATGTCTGCCACATGGCACTTTTAAAAAAGCACAAAATTGCTTTTTTAAAGGTATTCAGTATTTATCACCAACTTGTAGTTGGTGGTAAATAACGAATCCTTAAACCAAAAATGCATTCACTAGAGTGCTCCCTACATAGGATTTAAGGATTCTGGGCCCGATGTAGGTAAAACGCATTTACCGATTTTAAAATACCGATCTGTACCGAATCGGTATTTCAAAATCGGAAAATGATATGTAGGAAATAATCATCGGAAAAATACCGAATCGGTAGCATTCGGTATCGAGAGTCGATACGTACCGAATCGCCAACTACCGATTCGGTATAGGCCGGGTCGGACAAGTCCGAATCGGAAAAAAAAAAATGCGGAACCAACCGAATCGGTAAACGCCGAATCGGAAAAATAAATATGCCCCATGGGCCGAAAGGCCAATAGGAAGACATTATACATTCCGAATCGGTATTTACCGAACACATTCGGAAAATACCGAATCGGAAAATACCGATTCGGAGAATGCCGTTTTGCCGAGCAGGTTGAGTGACACTGAAGACATCAGCCAATGAGCTGTAAGCACCCTCCCCCACAGGGTGTGGCAACCCAGGCAGGTGCAACTCATCAGAACTTTCTGGAAAGCTGCCTGAGCTGAGCAAACACAGAGAGAGCAGCATTGTGAGCAGGATCCCTGAGAGACATGGACACCAGCACAGAGAGCCAGAAGGCAGGGCGTAAGCGCAATCCTAAATTCAGCACCATGGAGCTACAAACTTTGGTGGAGGAGGTGGTGAGGGTGCACACCCAGCTATATGGCAGGCAGTCCCTGACTGTCCCGGAGAGCACCAAGAGGAGGCTGTGGATCGACATCGGGGAGAAAGTGAATGCAGTTGGTGTCACCCACAGGAGCCTAGACGACCTCAAGAAGAGGTTTTATGACATCCGTGGCGTGACCAAGCGCAAACTGGCCGACCTGCACAAGCAGGCTGGACTCACTGGAGGAGGAACAAACCGTGCGCCACCCCTCACTCAGCTGGAGGAACTAGTGGCGACCACCATCGAGAGGGCCAGTGTCGTGGGAATTGGGGACCTGGATAGCTCATCCCGAGCTACAGCTACAGGTAAGAAGCATGCGCAACTTGACACACCATACCAGACACCTCCCCTACAGACCCAATGCACAACCAAACCCCAGGCCAGTACTGCTAGCAACAGACATGAGCAATGCATCTAGCTAAATGTACTCAGCAAAAGTTACCAAAAATGCCACAGCAGGAGCATGAGATAAATAACTGTAATACAGCATCAACGTGTTTGTAATGAGACGTGCAACGCTTTAATAGTTGTGACTGGAACACATTAGCACCCACTTGACAAATGCTTCTTTGTACCTAGGGGCACCATCAGGCGGGGGAGCAGCATCAGCTCCAGCACCAGCTCCAGCACCAACAGCCAGTGCGGCGGTGGCAAGCACCAGTGCAGCAGCACAGGAGGAGGAGGACAACAGCTGTGCCCTGGCAAATGAGGAGGACACAGGACATTCCCTCACAACTCCACACTCCCCCCGACTGTCTCAGTCTCAGTCGCCCTCATTGGTATTCTCCCCGGACAACACACCACCACAGAGCCACCCTGCACCTGCCACTTCCCCGGCCCGGAGGAGAATAGTGGCTCCATTAGTCATCATGGAGGGGGCAGCGGGTCAGGCTCCTGCACAAGACCCCGTGACACCAGCAACACCAGAGCACACACAGCAGGGCAGCAGAATTCCACGTAGGCCACGTGCTACCAGCAGCCCAATACCAGCACCGGGAGGCAGCGTCTTCTCAGGGCTGGAGACCAGCATGGTCACAATACAGAGGATGCAGGCGAAATCCATCCTGGCCTGCCATCGCCAGTTGCGCCTGCACAACCTGCAGATGGGTGAGATGACACAGGGCTTCAAGACCTTCGTTGACAGCAACAAGGAAATAGCAACATCAATTGGCCGAATGACCACTGCCATCACCCAGCTCTGCACCAGGTTGGATGACCATGAGCTGAGTCGTCGCAGGGATGCAAGAGTCACGAACAGGTCACTCAACCGCCTTGCGGCTGCGACTGCCCAGCTATGCCAACGTGGGGCAAACATGGAGGCCAGCCTCACACAGAACATGTCCGAGGTCACTAGGGGCATGGGCCGTATAACAACAGCCATGGAGACACTACTCATCTCCAACACCGTAGTGAATCCCGTCCTGGGCGAGGCTGGGGACAGCAGCAGCCGCAGCAGCCCGGCCAGCGCTGCGTCAGAGCCGCGCCGGAGCACCAGGCGCTCAGCTGAGGCTGCAGGGCATTCTGAAGGGGGTGAGGTTCATCCCAGTGGGCCTGCTAAGCGCAGCAAAAAATAGGACTGCCACTGCGGGTGAGGCAACCCGGACATTGGACATTCCTACCCCTTGTTGTTTAACTTTTCTTTTGTTGCACATCAGTGCAGTAACGTTGATGCAACATTATTAAATTTAATTTCTGAACACATACATTGACCTGTTTGTGCATCTGTACTCACTCAGAAATAGTTGTCTGTGATCTCCTGACGCCTGTATCTGCCGTCAGATGGTGCAGAGACTCCAGCAGGTAGTGGTAGTGGGACAGCATTGTCATCGTCAGGGTCCTCGTAGTCGGATAACTCTACCTCAGTGCCTTTCCTGACTGCAAGGTTGTGCAACATTGTACAGACAGCAATAATCTTGCAGCAGGTGATGGGGGTATATTGCCTTGCACCTCCGCTCTTGTGCAGACATCTGAACCTGCTCTTCCAGATGCCAAAGGTCCTTTCCACTACGTTCCTCGTGCTTTTGTGGGCACGGTTGTACCTCCTTTGGCTGGGTGTTGAGGGGTTGAGGTAAGGTGTGAGAATGAACGAGCGTAGGGCATATGCACTGTCGCCTGGAAGGAGAAGGGGTAACATTACTCACATGCATACATGTATTTCACACTGCAATTTTGGTAATGGGGGTCTGACACTGTGTCTTACCTAGGAGGTATCCATCGCCAAATTCCCCTGCCATCAGCCGTGCATAAATTCCGCTACTCTGGAAGATATAGGAGTCATGGCTACTCCCCGGAAACTTTGCAACCAGGTCAGTGATCACACACTTGGCATTGCATATCACTTGCACATTTATGGTGTGCCGTGACTTCCGATTGCGGTATACGTATTCGGTGTCAGCAGGGGGGCAAATCGGTATGTGTGTGCCATCTATGCAGCCAATGATGTGGGGGAATCTTGCCATCTGATAGAATTCAGCTTTTGTCTGTGCCAGTTCTGCATGGGTGGAAGGGAAGGAAATGTAGTGGGCCATCCTCTGGATCATGGCATCAAGGAACTTGTGGAAGAACCTTGACAGGCTGCTCTGGGTCACCCCTCCTGCCACAGCAACTACACTTTGATAGCTGCCAGACGCCAGCAGGTGTAGGCAGCATAGCACCTGCACCTGCACAGGGATTGCATGTGCCCTTGGGGTGGGGTGCTGCAACAGGGGTTGGAGGTCCCTGATGAGGTCTCTGATGGTGTCTGCCTCCAGCCTGTACCTCTGTAGGATCTCTGGATCTGTCAGCATGCACAGGGTCACCCTCTGCCTGTACACCTGCTCCTCTCTCTGCCATTCCCTCTCTCCTTCCTGCTGTAGCCGTAGCCGTCTAGCTATGACATAGAAAGCTGCCATGTTGCAAGTAGAACTGCATTTTGGGTCCTTTTTTATAGGTTGCACCTGGTTACCACCTGATTCCAATCCATGGTAATTTCCGACTCAGAAATACCGATTTTTGAGCAAAATCGGTATTTCTGTGCTTACCTACATCTCAATCTTAGGGTTTTCGCATGGAATCGGATTTTCACCGATTCGGAATATATACCAATTCGGCGATTTTACCGAATCGGAAAGTCACCGAGTCGGTCGGATTCCGATTCGGAAAAATGTAGGAATCGGAAAAATCTCCGAATAGGTAATCTACCGATTCGGAGATTTTTTCCGATTACTACTTTTTTCCGATTCGGAATCCGACCGACTCGGTGACTTTCCGATTCGGTAAAATCGCCGATTTCGCTGGATTTCGGCCTCCTACATCCCGTTGTCTGTATTCCGATCGATTTTCGGCCGTTACCGACCGGTATTTGGCCACCTACATCTAGCCCTTAATCTCCCTGTGCCTATGGGCAGTGCTTGGATAGCCTCACGGGTGATTAGCTGCACTGTACAAATCCGAGAATGTATTATATTTTGTGATAGGAACATTTGTTATTTACTGAGCTTAGAAACTGCAGAATTGTGGGTTGAAGTGCTATACAAAAAATACAAGTTCTTTGAAAACTTACACAATGGTGTCACTGGGAAAGGGCAGTTCATTTAATAATTATTTTACCAGATAATTGTTAGATTAGGAAATGCATAGTCTACGATAGGCCCCATACACCTTTTGGCCAAGGTGCGTTTCTGCAAACCTCTCCCTCCTTGTTATGAAGCGGGCAAGAGCTTGGCAGCCTCAGGTCATATCAGTCACTTCAACAGGACAGCACAGGAGCTCTAGATCAGCTACTGTGATAGCATAATGAGGTCTAAGATTGCCTTTGGCACCGCTGCTTCTGCTTTACTCCATTGCTTTGTAAAAATAAAAAGTGTTTGCACTATTATGAAATTAATATGGCGGAAATTGAAACCAGCCCATTAGGCTCAGCACAAGGATGTAAATGAAACAGCTACTGATTCAGGAGTTAATGCCCTAGCACATGCCAAGGTAATGCAGATTGGAAACCGCAAGCTGACAACATACTTTTATTTTAAGATACCCAAAAAGATTTGAGCTTTAAAAACTCTGAGCGAGTGTTTCAGACTTTAGTGAAGCCTCTCACCTTTAGGGACCAGTTTATCACACATTACTTAATACTAGTACTAACTATGCAAAATAGAGAAATGTATCCTTCCTTAATATTTTTTGTATTTTCAAACAACAGATCGTGTTTCCCGATACAAGTTGGGTTAAGCTGTTTGCTTACAATATTCTGCTCCAGGTCTGCTGATCGGATGCACAGCTCTACAGAACAGCCGTGCACAACGTAGGTCCGGGAATAGGCAGATCTGTGTAAGATAAATGTATTTACATACATTAGTCTCCATGGAATTGGTAACATTGCCAAGACTCTTGTATTACCTTGCCTCACTACCAATATGGATACCGCCCAACAATTTACTCAGCTCAAAACAGTGGTCACTGGGTTCTTATGGAGAACTGAGAGACGAAAGGTTGCACTCAGTACAATGATGTGCCCCAGAGCGGAGGGAGGCTTAGCTGTGCCTGACTTTGAAGCCTACTATCTTGCGGCGCAGCTGCAGTGGTTCATGAAATGGGTGGCGGGACGACTCAAAGGGACAGACGACAACTGGAGCAACGACCCGAGCCTGCGGCTCCTATCACAGATACCGTTGAAACTTCCCACACGGGGTCGTTCGGTACCTTCTGATTTGAGTACAGTGCGTAAATGCTGGAATAGGACCCTCCAAAGAGCTTGGATCCAATGCCCCTACGCACCTGAAATCCCACTGACCATATGTGAGGCTCTACCCCACGGGGGAATTGGCGTAGGTTTGAGGCCTGGGGGAAGCGGGGATATCCACTGTTGGAGAGTTGTATGAAGAGAGTACCATGCTTCCCTTCAATGCCCTCTGAGAGAGATACGACCTGCCAAGAGGTGATTTTCTTCTGCACACAGCTCTCACGACAGCCATGGACAAAACACTGGCAAGGGGGGGCTCGCTGAACCCCAGACGTCAACAATCTGCCAATATGTAGTGATGGCCGCTGGAACTTTTAAGGCGGTTACTTACCTATATAGGCGCCTAACGCATGAAATACTACAACTCTTGACTGAGTTAAGTCTCAAGTGGGAGAAGGATTTGGGTGAGGCTATAGCTGAAAAGCCATGGGGGGAACTAGGGGAGAGAGCCTGGAAGAGCACCAGGAATGAAAGATTCCAGCTAGTCCACTTCTTTGTCTTGCACAGAACATATCTCAACCCGGGTAAGATTAATTAATACTTTGATACCCACTCAGCCACTTGCCCTCACTGTAATATGGAGGGAGCGGGGTTTCTGCATATGTTCTTGGATTGCCCAAATTTAAGCAGCTTCCTAGAGGAGGTCATCACAGTTTGGCGAATGTAACAGATAGGGAAGTTGAAGCGTCTCCAGGTTATTCCCTGCTGCTCTGGTTCCCCCACACAGCTAGGAACAAGGTCACAAGTACGTTTTTGGACTTGGGGCTGGTATTGGCTTAAAGGGATATCACTAGTCACGAATGTATGTCGTTACTACGCGAACCATTACTTCGCGTGTTTTTAGTTCGGCGTTTTTACTTTGCAGTTTTCTACTGCACATGCTTTTATTTCACAACTGCTTTGAAAAGTACTAAACATGCTTTTTCTATGCATTTTATTACTGCGCATGCCACTGAAATGCTTTTTTTCCTCGTAATAAGTGTATATTTTTGAAAAAATGAACCAATTCACTGTGTCGTGATGACAAGGAAATATGTGTTTTGGGTGGGGGATTAATTTAAGAAATCGACTAATAATTTTTTATTTGGTAATAAATAAAATTCACTACTTATTTTCTTAAATACACACAAATTGCGATCTTTTTTCAAAATGAATATGTCCGTCATCTTTTAAATAATTTTTAAGTCCGATAATCAAACATTCTTTTTTTCTTTTCAAAAACATTAATTCTGAGCTAAAAAACGAACATTAAACGCATAAATCATTTTTTTTAACAATTGAATTTTGCTTCTTTTTTTAAATACATCTTTTCAAACTAAATTGTTCTAGCATATTGTCATTTTTATCTAATAAAGTCCTTCCCCTATTTATACACATTTTCATTAACTATTTTTATCACAACACTACCCTAACCCTCAAACCCTACACTACCCTACACTAATTAAACACCACTACACTACCCTAAACCCTAAAACAATACCCCCAAACAATACTCCCAAACACTACCCTGCACAACCCCCAACACTACCCTAAACCCTAAAACCCTACACTACACTAACCCCACAACACTACCCTTAACCCTACAACCCTACACTACACTAACCCTAAAACACTACACTAACCCTAAAACACTACCCTAAACCCTAAAACACTACCCCCACAACCCCCGACACTACTCTACACTACACTAACACAAGTACACAACCCACAACTCTACACTACACTAACACACGTACACAACCCACAACTCTACACTACACTAACACAAGTACACAACCCAACAACTCTACACTACACTAACACAGGTACTCAACCCACAACTCTACACTACACTAACACAAGCCCCACTTACCTCGCATTGTTCAAATGTTCTCCCCTTTCCGGCTTCGATCCGTCATGGGCAAGCGCAGAGAGTGGCACACGGAAAAGCAGCAGCAGACCCCTCACTGGAGCAAATGGCAGCCGCCGTGACGAGCTCCAAGAGCGCCGCACGCCCCTACGCATGCGGCATTACTACGCATGCGATGTAACTGAACGCGCACTAAAGGCAATGCATTGTAACATCGCATGCGTAGTATGGCTTGTAACAGCATGCGTACAAACAGCCGCGCACTAATGGCTGTTCACCCTATTCACTGGAAAGTGAGGAGTGGGCCTAACGTATCCAGATAGAAGAGAGAATTTGTAAAATGGGCAGAATGCGAGGTAACAGTCAGAATGCAAATAGCAAAATGGACAGGGAGTGATAAAGCATTGGAAACAGCCAGGGCATGGGTAGCACTGGCAGAGGTCCTGAAACACCCAGAAGAGGAAAGGGAAGATAGTCTAGTGGAAGTGGGCCCTGATAAAGGCAACTAGCCCCTCAGGCACCACCGCCGATCCTAGTTGATGCCCACACATCAGGCCGGGTGCATCACCTCATGTACCCCCCATGTCTTGGGGTTGGGATGGGTAGGGGACTATTTGCTGGAGGGCCAGAGTTGTACAGAGAATACAAGGACTGACAGAGGTGAGCCTCGTGGCTCAATAAAGTACTGTATTATGTTTATACTACGTAAAGAGTTGCTGAGACTGGGAATTGGGCCATTGATATGTTTCATTCTTTTATCCTATTCCAAAATTGGGAATAATGGGCAACTGTAACCGAAGGGATTTGCTTCTGTTGTTATTAATTAATTTTCTTTGCTTTTTATAGCTTTTCATCTATTGCTACTGTAACCAGCAATCCATTATTATATGCATACTGAAAACTCAATAAAGTCTGCTTAAAAAAAATCCTCTCCATGGAATTGATTTGCATAGTCAATGATTATCCTGAAAATGTGGCAAGGATCTGTCTCACCTGGATCTAGGTTGGACAACCCTGGTGTAGATGATTGTTAAAGGCTGGATGAAAGTGAGGGACAGTGAGAGCCTAGCAGCCCAAGGATATTATATAAAGCAGCTCTGTTTGGAGAATTCCGTGCCCAGGGTCCTGGAATGTGCCCATAGTAAGAATGTAGTGAGTACTAAATGGCAGATGGAAGTGCACTGGTGTGGTTAAACCCACGCCAGGTACTTTTGAGGGGTACTGGAAACCTTAGCTTCAGATGCAAGAAAGGCCTGTGAATAGAGGGGATTCGTCGATGATGGTCAGCAATTTACAGTTTTCCAACTTAGATCACTCTAAAAGGATCTACTGGCTTCTTTTCTGTTCAGCAGAGGTACCTAAAAAGCACAGTGGCTCTTACACTACGCAAACCAGAAACTGACTTTGAGAATAACGCTGCTCACATATGCCTTGGGTGAACATTGTAGAATAAAATGTGACATGAAAAGAGAGATGAGTGATGGTGATTTCAAGGATGAAACGCCCCCACAATTTTCACAAACAATGCCATAAAAATACAATCCCTAGTGTACTGCGAAAGGTAAAGTAACCAAGCAATGCACCTGAGCATCATTTCGAACCATTGAAATAAAGCTAGTGCCTTTGAAAAGCTTGAGAGGCCAACTGAAAGTTGACAGTTTATACTAAAAAACGCCAATGGCCTGATTGCGCATGGTGGATACCTGTGGAAAACACTACAATGAACATGCTACAACTTGGAAAAAGAAAAGGGGACAACGTAATCAAAAACAGAATAAAAACATCACAAGAGGTCCTGATGAAGACAGCACTTAGATTACACATTTCTGGTTATTTCAACTAGCACGTGCGCCATGAGACCCAATCTGTAGTGTGTCATCAAGAGATGATTCTACCCATGACTTAAACCGCAAACGACCCGTTATGGCAACAACATTTTGGCCTGTAGTACTCTTTCACAAACTCTTACATGCCCATTTGAATTGGCCACAAAAATATCCAAAATTGAGAATACATTGGGTATGTTCATATACAATTAGTACACACAGACAGGACTTCTGTTCTTTTTGCACTTTTCTAATAGGGAATGGACATCTCGCTAAGGACAACAGAAAATAATTTGGTAGTTCATGACCCTTGTGATTATTCCCTATTCTGGGGACAAAAACTTGTAATGTCTGGATTTAGAGGTGATCACACCAGTCAGAATCAGTGACTCAGCCTTGAGTATTCCTGCACTTAAATGTTGCCACCTGGTAATAATCACCTAAGACCAATTCATATGCTTGTGTTGTGTAGACAATCAAAGGTATGCACCACACCTATTACAATCAATCACACAAGCACCACAAATATTACAACCAATAACATAAGCAATGATGGTGTGAAAATGAAACGATCATAGCCACAACAATCAAGCACTACAAATACCTCCATGTCTACAACCACACTTCCTATGGTGTGCTTAAAGTTGGGGTACTCCCCAGTGAATACATAATTTTTCACTTACTCATATCTGGGTAGTATACCTTTAAATGATGTCCTCCTGGACGAAATTTTAACACACTTGCATGGAAACACCTTTGCCTGTACGGTGAAATATTAGATAAAAACGAAACAACTGCAACAAAGGAAGACTGAGAAAAAAACATACTGGCAAAATACTGACATAAACATTTGAAGATGAATCCAAGGTAACTGTAAAAACTGAACGTTTCTACAAGGAGACAATCCCTCCTGAGAAAAGCCTTGAAACTACAAAAACAAATGCTCACACAATGAATGTGATAAAACGATTAGCAAACCATGTCCTTATAGATTCACAAAATAATGAGACAATGTTTTAAATGCAGTCCAAAAGGTATGTAGCTATTTGGGCGATTGTAAATATTCATATGGCCAATCAGTTCATATGGTTTACTACATGTATGCATAAATGATTTCCATCCAGCTTCCCACCTCCTACCTTCATCCCTCCTCCGCTTTTTTAAGAATAATTTTCTTTCAAGTTTCCACATCTTGAAAGAGGGAAAAAGGCTCCTTTTGCCACCCAGCACATTCATAAATGCTGTGCTCAGTGTGTGGCTGAGGGTGCACGCCCTCTGGTTTCTGGCATCTCTGTATTTGCAGTCACTATTGGGGTATTTCACAAGCTGCCTGGAGCACCAGGCTTAAAGGGTGGTGGTAGGTGTTTGCAATTCATTGCAGAACAAGAATGTCAAACCTGGCCGCCATTTTCATTTATCAAATGAATGCCATGACTTATGAAAGAGACTTGGACACTAACCTACTCTTCCCAAGGTGGTGGCATGCCCATGAGATACTATTTGAGGCTCCCCATTTAAGGTAAAGATAGAGTCTTTTCTTCTGATGTCAGTTCCTGTTTGTCTTGCATATAGAGAAAACATTTATGAGGGGAAGTTTCTCAAATAATTTCTTCCCTTATATTAAATCACATTCTTCCCCACTCTTCTACTATTTTGGTCCCAGATGTTTTATTCCAACAGTTTGAGATTCTTCTGGATTCTTTGCTTAGAATTCTTGCTTGGCTCTTTTCCACTTTCTGATGTCAAGATTGTTTGCTCTCTGCTGATTTCTTCAGCATTCATCCCCTTCTTAAATCAAGTTGCACAAGAATGCCAAGGAGGTCTTTTCCCCTTTGTGGATTTTTCCTCCTACCTGGGACTCTGTTAAGGAGAAACCTAACACCTTTGACTTATATTATTCTGTGCAGGTTGTCAACAAGGTCACTACGAGGAATTGCCATTTCTTTGGACAATCAAGAAGTCAATGGAATTTCTCAACATCCACTCCATGGCACTTTCTTGATGAAGGCTAGCTTGGGGCTCTGATTCTCCCTAACCCCTCAGAAGGATACATCTCATTTGCCACACCATCCTTAACCCCTTCGGTGCTCATGACGGAACGGTTCCGTCATGAGCACCAGTGTTTGTGTGCTCATTCACCATTCAGTCATGAGAACACATGCACTAAATCCCTCTGTTGTTTACAGCAGATAGATAGATAAAATTTATTTGCACAATTAATTAAAATCATTGCAATTTACACAGTCATGGTTAAAAGTTAGAAAGAGACACTAATCAATTCTGATAAGTAGACAGTAGACACGTAGGATAAAAAGAATCAATTTTCAGGAATTAGAGTTCATTCTTGATCATCTGGTGGTAGCAAAAGGTTAATTTCAGATATAAATTTTACAAAGCGCGTTGCCATCTGAGGTGAGTCGCCACTCATACATGCTTCCAATGCTTCTTGGCATGTCCTGATGTTAAGAAAGATCCAAATCGGGCGAGGCCAAAAAGTTTGTTGGGCTAGTAAGCATCTGCAAATGCACAAAATGTGAATCAGGTTTTCCTCCTCCTGGTTGCAGAAGCGGCATTTGGTGGAGGCGGCCTTCTTGTATCCTTGGCCGAACTTGTATGCCATCAGTGGGATTAGGCCAAAACGTAGTCTCATTAATTGATGTTTTACATAAGGTTTCATAGGCGATGAAATATAAAGCGGTAATATTTTTGGGGCGTAGAGTTTAGAGGCCCAGCTGCCATGAAAAAGCTTTAATACTAGTTGTGCATCGTGGTCGTTGGAAACAATTTTTGCTTGTTTGGGTAAAAGTTTGGATTTCGCCTTTATGGGCAGCGAAATTGACCATATATCGTTAGCCTTTAAAGTTTCCAGACAAAAGGTCAAATATTTGCTCCATCATGTGGCAGGATTGCTGAACAATGACCATATACAGCTCTTTAAAGTGTTGGAGCAGGCTAGTTTCATTTTTAGGCTGTAAACGATGAATCCTGCACTCATGATCCAATGCTGGGAAGATAGAGAAAATTCCTTTCGGATTTGGGCATGAGAGGTCGAGTTTGGCAGTTGGAATACTCTGCGGAAGCATGATGATTGAGCTCTATCTAACCAGTTGGTCATTTTATCTTTATAGGTTATAGCGCCAAAGGATATTGTTGGAAGAAGTTTAGCACCTATCAGTTTTATTAGTGGGGCAAAGTTCGGGGAGTGGAGGGCTCTCTTTGTTCTTATAAAAGCCCCCTCCAGGCTTCGAGCAACACCCTGCATTGCGGTTATATGCGCGGTCGGTCTCCCTTTATGATCTATCCAAACACCCAGATATTAATATGCAGTGACTGATTCCAATGCCTTCCCCTCAATAAACCAAGTGCTCTTTTTTGTTTTCGAAGAGGATATTACCATTACTTTGGTCTTGGTGGCATTGATCTCTAGAATATTTGTTTTACAATACGAGGCGAGGGAGTCAAAGAGTATTTGAAGACCCACCTGGGTTTGATCGAGAAGAATGGTGTCGTCAGCATATTGCAGGGTTTGGATTTTTATTGGGCCAAATCTTGGTGGAAAGGCTCGACAGCGGGACAGCCATTCAGGGAGGTCTGCAAGGTACAAATTGAATAGTAAAGGTGCAAGGATGCATCCTTGCTTTAGGCCTCTGTTGGTATAGATTTTATTAGTGGATGACCATCTCGAGGTGACTCTCATTTTAACCCAGGTATCTGTATGTAAAGCTATTAGCGCATTCAGTAATGTCTGGGGAATGCCCCATTTTGCCAATTTTTACCAGAGTTTAGGCCGAATCACGCTGTCGAAAGCTTTCCGAAAATCAATGAAGCCCAGGTATAGTGGTTTGCCTTTTGTGGCTATGGTGGTTTCCATCATATGGGCTATGCAGATCAGATTATCTTCAGTATGGCAACCCCTTTGGAAGCCAGTTTGTGTGAAGGGAATTAGAGTGCAGTGTTCCACCCAAGTTGTTAGTTTGGATAAAAGGACACTTGCGTATGCCTTCCCGTCCACATCAAGGAGGGCTATCATCCGATAATTGTCGGGACGAGAGCGCAAGCCTTTTTTGTGGATGGGAACGAGTAGTGATCCTCGCCAAGAAACTGGGATAGGACCTCCCAGTATTGCTGCCTCAAAAAGAGGTGCCAGCATCAAAGCCCATTTCTGGGCAGAAGCTTTATATACTTGGGTGGGAATACCATTGGGTCCTGGGGCACCACCTGAACGCATTTTCTTTATAATTAGCGCTATTTGGTTTGGGGTTATCTTGGCAGTTGGGGTCGTATCATCCTGGGAATTCTGTTGCTTGAAGATGGGAGGGCTATTGCAGTTGGTAGCGTATGGTGCTGTATAGAGTGGTTTGACGTAGATCTCCCAGTCAGCAGGTAAGATGTTAGTCGCACTGGGAGGTTTGGTGGTTTTAGCAGCCTTGTTTACCCAGTTCCAGAATTTTCTTTGGTCCTTAGATTTTATGATCTCGTGGGCCGCTGCCCAATGGTGTTCCTCCTCCAATTTCCTTAGAATAAACCTGGCCTTCCTGTATTCTTTTCTGATAGATGATATTTGGCTCTGCAGAGATTTATATTCACTTTAGTTGTTGGCGGTAATTCGCTGCAGTTTATTTAATTTGTTTTTTGTAATAATTGTGAGTTGTTTTTGCTCTAGAAGGGTAATTGAAACCGGAAGATCTTTAACTATACTTTTTGTTAGCTTTGGGGCTAATTTGTCGCTGAAATCGGTCACAATACTTTCCCATAATAATGCCGTCAAGTGACTTGTGCCATTCGGGGCCCATTTGGTCAGCATATCGTCCACTTCTGCTTCTATTACATCTTGATTATCCTCAGACCATCTCAGTTTTCTTACGTTCTGTAAGTTCGATTCGTTGCCAATCAGGGGAATATTCGGGTGGTGAGACTGCCAAAGATCAATTTTGCATGTTAAGATTGCGTGAAGACGGAGTTACCAAAAACTGCCGTACCAACTGGAAGTGGACTACTGATATCCATATGTAGTCCAGGGTGGCCATTCGTGAGGGGGATACATGAGTATATGCAGCCGGTTGATCCGAAGCAATTCTTCAGTTTAAGATGTGCAAGCCTAGTTGGTTTAATTGTGTTGCCAATTTTATCCCATTGGCTTCCTTCTGTTGGAACTGAGATTTTATCTCCGGGATTGCCCACATATCGTTAATTGAAGATGGTTGAGAAAGTGAGGTGCAATCAGGCTCCATTAGGTTGGTGTTGAAGTCACCCATTACCAGCCATATGTAATTTGGAAAGTGAACTTCGAGGTTGGCTATATCAGGTAGCATTTTTCTCAATGTAGTCTCTCGTCTTACTTTAGAGGGATGCAAATAAACACAACCGAGGATGATTTTTTGTTTTAATTTTTCCTTTTCTTGGCACTGGATCTCGATGCTGATAAAGATGTAGTCGCCTTCGCCTTTATAGAGTGGTAATAGGTTTACGACCAGAGTGTTCTTCATGGCGATCAGCACACCTCCAGAGGCATGACCACCTACAGCAGATGGAATAGCGTGTGATTCTTTCCAAATGGTATTCTCCAGGGCCCAAGTTTCTTGGAGAGCAAATATGTCCTGGGTCTTCTGGAGACCTGTGGTTAGTCGTTCAGTTTTCTCCTTCATTAAACCCCGGATATTCCAAGAGTATATATTAAGATAGTGGGCTACATCATAGTTGATTTTTTCTTTGTTCAATGTTTTCTGTGTATTACCCTAAGGCCTGAGAGAGCCAGGACCAATCTTGGGATTTATGAGGCTTAAGTACGCATTTGGGCGGTCCCCCTACTTTTGTAGCTGTTATTTGAAGTGGATTCTCTATCCAGGGTACGGTTTTTATTCCTTGTCGGGGGTCACTTAGTGTTGAAGATATCTGCTGTATATTCTTATCCTGTTTTTGTTCTAGTTTGTTACTGGCGACCATTGGAGCGTTGCATATGTTTTTTAGAAAATCTGGTTATTTAGCATTGGTATAGAGGCTAGCCTGAACGCCCCATTCAGTCAGTTGTTTTTTGTTGTTCATTAGGATTGCCACCTGATCAGGATTATAAAAAGTTACCACAGTTGATTCATTTATCTGGCCCTGTTCAGGGTCCATGAAGGCCACACTTTCGATGTCCATTGATTTTATGCTTTCTAGGCCCGGGAGCTGCAAGCATAGCTTTAAAATATTTCCTCTATTTAAAATATCCCATTTACCTTGGGATACGTATTCCGGGTACAGTGATATTTTATTGTATCGTTGAGTGATTTTTTTCTTGGACATTCGGTGGTTGTGGATTTGGAGTAGATTCATTGCCAGAGTAAACGACCTTTCTTTGAGTGTCTAAAGCACTTTCTTTAACTGCAAAGAGGGGCTTTTCGTGTTGAATGTTTGATTTAACATTGTGTGATTGTTGTTCCGTTTTCATGTCACTCTTGTTGCAGCTTGGGTGTTCTGGACTATTTAGACCTTATTTTGCTATAGTAGGTTTATCATGAGTTTGAAGACTTGGGGAAATACACGTTTTCAGAGGCCTAGTCTGGGTCTCATTCCTCAGATCTTCAATTAGAGTGGACATTATTGCCAGCAACAATTCTAATTTTTTTAATAGAGGCTCACAATTACAGCCATTTTGCATTTGGTATAAGTTTAAGTTTGTATTTTCGTTTGGTTCTTGGCTTGAGTTCAAATTTGGGATTTGATTTTGAGCCACGTTTTTTTGGACTCTTCGCATCAGAGAGTTTAATTGCTCCAGTTTTAAGTCTATTCCCGTTATTGAGTTTGCTACTAATTGTAGAATGTTTATCTCGGCGTCCAATTTATCAGCATGCACATGTGCAGCGTTAGCCATTGAGTTCAAAGCTTGGTTGGTAGCTGAGAGAAGAGTCTCGACTTTGAGCATTGCTGGAGTATCGTGCGAGTCCCCTTGCCTGAGACCTATTGGGGAGTGATTTTTATCAGAGAAGAAAAGGTGGGCAGAAGGTAGATTGATGTTTGAGTTACTTAATGTTTGATTTTTTAGTTTTTTTTTTATTTGCGTCTTGGTAGGAGCTACAGGCTTTAGTTCCGATGTTGCAGCTGTTGGTGGTTGCTGGGGGGGCATTGAGGGAGCTTGATTTGGGCTCGTGTTTGATTGAATCATTATTTTTAGAATGACGGAAGTGTTTTTCCACAGAAGGTAACGGAGTAGATGTTAGCGAGGGAAGATCAAAGCTGTGTTTTTGAGTGCGATCGTCCGGTGGGCCATTGAGTGGGTTTAGCTCGACTTCATTGAGTAGCGACCTTTGCGATGTCGAAAGCTTTGAAGATTGTGTTGGAGAGTGAGTCGACAAAATCCAGATTATAGAGTCTGATGGTTTGTGCGCTGGAATTTTGTCTTTTTCTCTTTGAGAAATCGTATATTCTTTCTCAAGATCTGGTTCATAGGCAGCTCTATGGATATTCGGCGAAGCCAGGGGGGCTGACATAACCAGAGGAAGCATGATTTTTGACGATTCCTTTGGGCTAAATTTTGAGAATGGATTGTCTAAGGCAGTCTTTCCCAAACTGGGGTCCGCGGACCCCCAGGGGTCCGTGACACATTCCCAGGGGGTCCGTAGGAAGCAGTTTTACAAACACAGAAAAGTTTCTTGTATAATTAGCAGCTTTCGAGCAACACTAAAAGTGTCAAGAAAATGCCAGTGATTTATGTAACTGCTGGAGAGAGATGAGAGTTTTTTTCTGTGGCAGCTATAACTTAACTAATGTAGCACAGAGGGTTAATGTGCCTACTGCAAAGAAAGTGTAACCTGCATTTTAAAAAGCAGTATGTTATGTGCATAGGTCTGTGGTTACTGCTTTTGTCACAGAGATTATTTTTTTACTGTGCACTTCACAAATGACAATCGTAATCTTGCAGAGGGACCTATAAACCGTCATCAAAGAGCTGCTTGCAAACTGCATGGTATCAGTTAGTAACATGTTTTTCCCAGTCATTCATTATCCTGATGCTGCTTAAAAGATTTATTTGGATGGAAATACATTGTTAATGCTAAAGTCAGTGCTAGCCACTGTGTTGTGTTCTGAAACCTGAGTTTGTGCTTTTCCAGACTAAGCACTATTTAAACATGCCTACCAATATGAACGACATGTGAATACTACACCTTGTAGTCCCCTTTACCTTTTGTAACATTTTCTATACACTGATTTACATGTATGATTCATTGTCTCTATATATGTGTGATGTAAAGTGCTCTGACATCCTACAATGGTATGAGAGATGCTATAAAACAAATGAAATACATGTGACAGAGGGGCTATTCCTTCAATATAAAATACTAAGGGCCAGATGTACGACCCGTTTTTATAAGCGCAAACGGATTCGCAAACCCGCTTGAGCATGCAAAAACCTATTGGCCCATGTACATAGACTATTTCGTGAGTCGCAATTTTTTTGCGACTCGCTAAATAGGTTTTGCAACTTGCTATTTGGAAGGGGCACTCCCTTCCAAATAGCGAATCTCAAAACCATGTACACATTTTTTGCAGCTGCAATTGCAGATGCAAAACACTCGCAATTACCACCTACTTCAAGTAGATGGTAATGCATTCGCAAATGGGAAGGGGTCCCCAGGGACCCCCTTCCCCTTTGCAAATGCATGCTAAATTATATTTTAAGGGCAGGCAGTGGTCCCAGGGACCACTGCCTGCCCTTACAAAATGAATCAAAAACGTTTCATTTTCTTTTCTTTTAAATGCATGGAAAACGAGCTGCATTTTTAAAAAGAAAACTGCTTTATTTAAAAGCAGTCCCAGACATGGTGTTCTGCTGAGCCTAGAAGGCCACCATCCCTGGGAGGGCTGACATTCCCAATGGGCTCACAAATTGCGAGAGACTCATTAATATTAATGAGCCTTGCAATTTGCGACCCCATTGGGAATCCCAAACAGTGTTAAACACACTGTTGTACATTTCATTTAGCGACTCGCAATTAGCCACTCGCAATGTGTCGCCAATTGCGAGGCGCTAAATGAAATGGTCGTACATCTGGCCCCAAAATCCTTAGTAATTGGAGTATTTGTTTTGTGTGCACACGTGTGTTTTTTTTTTAATTACTGTTTTAATATTTGAAATTTAACTCATACAAATTGCTTGGGGGTCCCCGTATTCCAGTGGTGACTCAATGGGGGTCCTCAGGAGTCAAAAGTTTGGGAACCACTGGTCTAAGGGATATAAAGGTAGTTTTGGGCTGGGAAAAGCGGTTACTGTGGCCTTGCCACAAACAAATATTTCAGGATAGAGAGAGACCAAGTCTGGAGAGGCTGAAAATGTTACTAATTGGTTGGAGGAGGTTGTATTCTTACCACATGGAAGATGAAGGGCGCTTTTATTAAGCTGATCAATACGAAAGAAATGGACTCTAATGTCGCCAGTGCCATTGTTTTTCCCTTTAGTTGGATGTGAGAGGTGTGAGGGATGTAAGGGGGCAGTTGTTGGCATTTTTTCCCCCTTTAGCGCTTCAATCTGCTCCCTGGAGTGCGCTCCGGTTACTCCAGCTGCTCCTTCGAGTCGCAGGGAGTGAGGAGGGGGCTGATTACCGCGACCAGCCTCTTGCGGGTACAGCAGTTTTGATTTCTGTCGTTTAGCGGTCTTGTGAGGACGATGAGAGGATTGTAATTGGGTGCTACTCCTTGTGCGCATCGTGGTGAAAGCAGATGTTTTCCTTTACTCTCTTGCTTATGTTGTTTTGTGTTGTTTTGTGTTTTCTATTTTCCTTTTCTGATTTTTTGGAGATTTACTATCCTCTATCCTCAGCCGCTTTGTAGGGCTTCTATGCCGCTTTGTTGTTTTTTGTTTTTTTTAATCAGTTGGAGGACACTTCTTCACTTTATTTAGTTTTTTAGGCTTGGGTTAGGCCAGGGTTTTTTAAGTTGTTGCTGATGAGTCACGCTCTGTAGTTGGAGAATGAAAGTGCGCAGCAGGAAAAAGGGAGTTCCCCCCTATCCTATTAGCAAGTTGCACACCACCTTCCTATTTCAACTTGTAAAAGCTTATTAGCGGTTCTAAGTCTGATCTGATATCCTCATAGTGGCTAGGAGAGAGGGAGCCAAAAGGAAGGGTTTTAGAAGAGCTCACAGAAACGGGTAAACGCAAGCGGAGCACACGGGGGGCACTGGCGTTGTCAGACCTAGTCGGACCCGCCAAGGACCACCGCCCGGCTCTTACTTCGCGGCCGCCTCTATCGGCAGCCGCGCTTGCGTTTTTCGTTCTGATTCGGCCCCCTAGTGATCTCAGCTCGTTGGCGACACTGGCTGCGCTGGAGCAGGTACAGGTGCCGATAAGATCTCCGAGAAATCCTCGCACCGAGTGCGATAGAGACTGCACTGCCACAAAACCCCCTGGCAACCACCTATTTCGGGCAGCCTCTTCGGGATTCTTTTCGGCTTTTCAGTCTTGGATTTACGAAAAACCAGGTTAAAGGCTGCTCTTCCACACAGCGGCTCTAGCCCTCGCTCCTCACTCTTCGCTCCTCCTCCTCCGGTCACGGGTCCGACAGCAGCACTTCTCCGAGACAGCTGAGGCATTTCCTTTTTTAAATTTGTTGCCTCAGGAGGTGGGGAAGGGCTTACCCAACCTCCAGAGGCATTTATTTTTGCTTCAATGCAATGACGACTGTGCGCATGGCGTGCTGATGTCATTGCATTGAAACTCAAACTGAAATGAGCCGATCGTCTCATTACAATTTCAGTGCTTCTGTGTTCGTGGTGCTATCTCAGCCCCCCAAGCCCTGAATCACACGGGAGAGGTATCGTTGGAAAGGGGAGGATCTCTCCTTTCCAATGATATGCCTCCCCAGTGGATCCCTGCTTGGGGTTCACTCCAAAGGCAGGGATCCACCCACTAGGCACCAGGGAGGGGGGAACAGCCCCTTGGGCAAGGGCCTTTGCCCCCCCACAGGAGTGTGGAATTTAATAAAATATCAACTTGTCCATGGGACACGTTGCTTCATAAAACTACTTGTCCTGTAACCAAATTCACTTGACCAGTTGGTGCCATTTAGTGCGGCAACAAATTATGGCAGCAATCTCATCATATAAGAGCTCTGATATAGCCTCTCTGATTATGCCAGGGCTCATACCACAGTAGTGTTTGAATACTTGCAATCCCCTTATGTCGCCACGTTTCCGCAGATCTACATAGTGGGGCTGAAGGTAGTGGTAAACAATAGTTCCAGGGTTAGAATGCCCTTTTGAATCTGTGCAAACCTACTAACTTGCATGTTTTAAGGGTTTTCAACAACTCTTCTCATCTCCGAGAAATGTTGGAAATGTACTCCTGACAATGGCAGATGTAAACCTTCTTCCAGAGTTGGGAAAAAAGTGATTGGAGGGAAAGCAAACTTGCAAACACTCAGATTTTCGCATGAGCAAATTTACACAGGCATATTTGCTCATGCTAAAATGCAGTTAAAAAATATTTTCTAGGAGTACTATTGCTTGTCCTACTTCTGTAAATTCTTGGGAATTCATGAAAGCCGTATACATGCACCCCAAAATAAAAAATAAAAATACACATATAGTGATTTAAAATTCAATGACATAAATGAGATTTAAGTTCAACAAAACTCACAGAAACAGTTGTATCATGCACCCATGACTAACCCTGGGCCTACTGGATACTGTGGCTACCCACAATATATTTTTTTTTAAGTTGTGAAAACGTTTTAAAATTGTAGTTGCAGCAACTGCAATGCCCCAAACAAACAACACCAACTTACTTGTAAAATCTCAAATCCAAAAGTGATCCAAAAACTCCAAAGTCCAAAAAGTCCTCAAATACAAATATCCAGCAGAAGCCACAAAAAGTAATCCTTCCAGCTCCAGATCCAAATGAAAAGTGACCAGGAGATGGACAAAGCACTGGGAGGAGCCTGCTGAACAGGAAGTTGGAGACTCTGGGGCACTTCCTTCCTCCCACCTCCCCCAAAAATGGACTCCTTCCACAAAAAAGTGCAGCCAAATCTCAATCTGAGGAGTTATTCTGATCAAAATCATGATTTTCAGAAGGTTTATGCTGCCTGCGGTGGATTTCTTGTGCAGAATTGCAATTTCGGGAAAGCGAGCTGTTCAAATCTCCTGCCAGATGTCAGCTGCGCACCGCATCTACGTGTTCTGCATTGTTTACTCCTGCGATGCGTGATCGCGGGCCCTTATGACGTACTCGCGTTGTCAAACTCTCGCTGTGCAAGATGGCGGACCGCGATGACGTAATTGCAGTCGAAAAACTCACGCGCAATCACGCAGCAAGATCCAAAATGGCGCAGCACACGCAAACCGGGAGAAAAACAACTCGGCGGACTCAAAATCACGGTAGGTCAATGCAGCTCGCGCGATATTGTATTTTTCAAGCCCGACCAAGCAAAAAAATCCGTTTATTTTGTTCCCTAAGTTTTTCTGGGCTTTCTTTCCCCAAGCTTTTGTCTTGACGGCTGTTGTGATTGATGATTTCTGGAACCTTCCCCTGTTGCCCCTGCATGTAGCTGAGCTGTGTATTCATTTGTTCTAAGCGAACCTTTCATTGTGATTCTGCAGGCCTCTTTGTGGCTTTCCCTGCAACAGCGGCATAGGTTTCATCTTTGTTTTTCTTCAAGATGTTCAAGCTATTTGGCTCGTCCCCACTTGAGTTTTGGGCCTTCTGTCCGTGCTTCATTTCAGAATTTGATGTGTTGTGTAGGCTCCGTGTCTCTTTTATTTCCTGCCCAGTGCCGTATTTGTCTCTTTTATTGCTGCTGAGGCTACTGGGAAGATCGTGGGTTGTGTTCAGCAGTTTGAAGGTCCTGAGCTGTTCCCTTGGCTGGCTGCAATATGGCTTTGTTGGTGTGTTCGCCATGCCTGAGTTTCCTCCATTTATTGAATTGTCAGTTGTCTTTTTTAAGTCGTTCAGGATACCCCCAATAGTTGTGGGATCGTTGAAAGTTTGTCCACTATTGTGTAGCAGGCGCAGCTTGGCTGCATTATTTTTGTTTCTGCTTGTACCCTTTTGATCATGTTGTTCATGTCTGCGAGCTTATTGTCAATATTGGCTACATGTATTTCTAAAACAATTTGGAGGGATAATTGCATATTCATTTTGTCCGAGTGGTACTGCATGGCCTTTATTGATAGCTGTAATGTGTTTAGCAAGGATGACTATAGTATTTCCGGTCCCTTTGAAAGCTCTTCTGTGATTGGGGTTATAACAGGAACTCAGTTACTGTCTTTCTCTTGTGGAATAACTGGGGAGTAAGATGCTACTAGTCTCTACCACTCCTCTGCTGTGAGCTGGGTAGTGTTTTCTAGTTTGGAGATGTCTGTTTGGTCACACTCTGTTTTTTCTGTCTCTTCTGGTTCTTCTATATTCTCTCTTTTTGGTGATTTTCCTAGCTCTCTCTCGGCACCCACATGTGAGTGTTCTGGTTGTGACGACTGAACTTGGGCCTGGTCTATGGAGATGTCTGTCGCGAGTTTGCTAGTGTTGAGTCCTGGATTTGCTCTTGGTTGAACCAGCGTATTGAAATCCTTGTTTGTTGGCTGTCTTGAAGATTGTGGCTCTGATTTTCTGGGTGTGACTAATTTTCTGTTGTTGGTGAGCTCTTGATTATTTCACTCGGCCTCTATTACTGTTATTAATGGCTGTGAAGTTGGCAGGATTGCTATCCTTGGCTCAAGTGGGTAGCCCCTTTCACTCATGATACTATTGTGGACCTTGTAGTTTTACCTATAGCCGCCTTTGCCTGTGCCAATCATATCTGCTTGGGTTGGACTTTCCTTGGGTGTGTGTGTTCCCGGTTCACCCTCAGCCTTACCCTCCATCCTTCTTCATTGTTCTTGATCTTCATCCCGACCGGCCCCTGTGCCTCTCGCATTCCTCGTTGTTTCTTGTGTTATATTTTCAGTGTTTTCACTTTTTTCGCCTCCAGGGGCGGTGGCAGTAATTTGAGTAATCCCCTCAGGTTCCAGAGGTGAGGGGAGGCCCCTTGAGATTGCTAATTGAAGTACTTATGAACAAACCAGGATCTTTCAAGAATGAGAAGATTGTGTAGATTTTTGGTTGATGTCCCTTGGGTGCTTGTCTACTCAGAGTTTCTGTCTCATCCTCCACACGCGTCAGGTTTTCTGGCGGAGATAGGTCCTGCACCAACAAGTGTTTTGTTTCGTCTGGTGCCTTGGGCTTGCTGTTGCCGCGCCTTCTTGCCGGAACGTTGTTTGACGCTTTCCTGACTTTGCCTGCCCTCATAGCGCTCTCAAGGGGTCACTGGGGTTACAGTTGTAGTTAACACCCCCTAAGGTGATTGATTCTAGGTTGTCTGCTTCATCGCTCACCTGCTCAGCTGGTTGATTACTTAGTGGTGGTTTAATTGATTTGCTGATCAGGGGTAATGTTTTTTACTTGTTTCCTTGAGTTTTCCTGATGTTCCTATATGGATTAACTCTCTGTGGTTCTCCGCTGTTCTCTCTGTAATATTCACCCCCTTAGGCAGCTTATAGAGCCTTTTCGGCTCCTTCTTGGTGCTCGTTTGGTGCTCGCTTGGTGTTGGTTGGTGTGATGATAGACATGAAAAGAGGCCTGATTCGCCCCACTTCGACGTGTTCCACCTGTGTTTTCCGTCTGACGGAGCTCTCGCTCTGGTTCTGTCTCTGTCACCCCCCCTGCTCCCGCTTCAACTCCTGCCCCTGCTCCTGCCTCCTATCTCCACTGCAGCCTGCCACAACAGCTCTATTGTTGTGGCAGGAAGTGAGCTGTCTGGGAGTGTGCTCGGGGAACCTGTAGCTGGGGATTACAGGGCTCTCAGGGTGGGGTGGGGTGGGGTGGGGTAGGGTCATGGGCTTCCCCTAGGTGAGTTCTGTCCTCCCCTGTGCCCCTGTGTTCTGACAAGGGCACGCACCTCGATATGACAAAGACACGGACAAGGGAACACAGGGGCTACCGCAACAGAGCCGATTATGTCTCTTTCGTTTTCGTGTTTTCAAGCTCACCGTCACCGTCCGCGGTCGCTGCCTTGCTTCTTCTCGCTGTCTCGCTGTCACTCTCACTATCAAGATATCGGTCCGCGGGAGGCAGCGGTGGTGTTTACAATGAGAAAAGAAGAGGCCGGCTACCGGCAGCCCCCGACGCCGTTGCTGCTGCCCTCTGCTCCTCCACACCGCTCTGCTCCGCTGCTGCTCCGGGCCTGCAGCTCTGCGCAGGCCCGGAGATTCTTTAAAGTAGCTTCGTGCTTCTCTTTTTCACGTCTCACCAGCTGCTGGGGGAGGAGGGTGCATGGATGGCGCAACATAGCAAAGGGGTATAAATTACTATTCCCACTCCAGGGAGTGCAACAGTAGGGAAAGCGCTGGATAGTGTAGGGGTAAAAATTACTATTCCCACTCCAGTGAGTGCAACAGTAGGGAAAGCGCTGGATAGCGTAGGGGTAAAAATTACTATTCCCACTCCAATGAGTACAACAGTAGGGAAAGTGCTGGATAGCGGAGAGGTAAAATTTACTATTCCCACTCCAGTGAGTGCAACAGTAGGGAAAGTGCTGGATAGCAGAGGGGTAAAAATTACTATTCCCATTCCAATGAGTGCAACAGTAGGGAAAGCGCTGGATCCCAAAATAATAAAAAACAAAACCATCAAATTTTTAATAAATTCAATTTCCAATGTAAACATAATTAATATATACATTTTTAATACATAATAATTAACACAGATAAAAAATTAATTACCCAATATTTATACTATAAAATCCACAACACACACCTACAATTAATTACACAATTAAATCTAATAATTACTAATTAATTAATGAAAATGTATTTATTATTTATTAATTTATCAATAAAAAATTCATTACTTACCACCTTTCACACCATTTACACATATTAACACCAAAACACACACCTAAAATTTATTACACAATTACAATTAATAATTACTAATTAAGTAATGGTAATTAATTTAAAAGTATTTAATAATTAATCAATAACAACATTTTATTACTAACCACTCTTCACACAATTTACACATATAAACACCACACCACACACCTAAAATTAATTAATCAATTAACCTAATTATTTATTAATTGACTCATTGAAATGAATTAACAACTAATTATTAACTATTATTAATTAATCAATTAACACATTAGTTATTCAATACATTTTATAAAATTAAATTACTTCCCACCCTATTCCCCTATCAACCCACAACCCGCTACGGAACTAAAAACGCAGAATTAAACTTAAAATAAATTAATAACTAGTAAAATTCTAAAACATAAAATAAAATGACAAACGATTCTCATTAAAAACACTAAAATACATAAAATTATTAACAAATCGATATTTTTGTAAACTATATTTTTGTAAACAATATTTATTACAAAGATATTGATGTAATCGATATTACTTACCTGTCGGTGAAGAAATTGAAAATCTTCATTTTCAGGGAATACTTACTAATATAACAAAGAACGTGGCACAGAAGCTGTAATAGGAAAAGACATCTTTATTAAACTTAATTAAGTGAGGCCACGTCACACAGAAGCCGTAGCAACTGAATGAGGTAGTCTGCGGAATACAGAGGACAGAGGCCTTTTATATGTTTTAGGGTTACATGACTCAACACAAAAGTAAGGGGCAGTCCTAGCTTTTACAAGCATGCAAAAAATCCAACATTCCCTCCTTACAGTTTGACCACTCACATGTTTCCACGACAAAAGCAGGATCATGATGACAAGCCCATTTTTCAGTTTGTCCAGCCCAAAATCAATCATTGGTTAAACTTAACATTTTTCATCAGACAGGTCGATCGGACCCATAATAAAAACGGGCACATCCCCATCGTAAATAGGCCATAAAGAAGGAACAGAAACAGATGAGAGGCGAGATAGAGGGCGTGTGCCTGTACCATAAACTCAGCAATGTCCTGCTCTTTGATCTCTATCTTGATCAGCTAAAGGGCAAGAACTGGTTTGGCAAGGTCAGCTTCAGGCAACAGGGTCAGTTTACTCAGGTCATCTAAGAGTCAGCTAAAGTCATCAGCCTATGTGAGGGCAACTACAAAATGGCTGCCATGCACAAAATGGAACCCAAGGATTCAGAACGAAATCTTCAAATACACAGTGAATCCATCGGTGTAACATGATGAAAACACTCATACTTGCTGAGCTCAATGTTTACGGTTCGCTGTTACCAAAATCGTAACAGAACCACGACCTTTATGACCCAGGTTCAGAATTCACGGAACCTCATCGGTCGATATTCTTGTCAACTATATTTTTGTTGTCGATATTTCTTCCCCACAATATTTTTGCTGTGATATTTCTACTCTGCACCTTTTGTACAGCACACATCCTGAGCTCACCTATTTTAAGGTGTTCTCATATGTGATAATTAAGATAAAGAAGGCACGTTGAACCAGATCTTTGCATAGGATCACACAAAGGGGCTGATTCGGATTCGCGTCCGAAATCGGCCCGACCGACTCGTACCCTGAACGGAGTACGACCGACACCTACCGGCACCCTACGACCCGTGCAGTACGATGCAAAACCTGTGATTTACAATCGAACCGTACGGAAACCAAGCCGTCCGACCGAGCCGTACAAAATGTAGCCATCCGGACGGAAAATGGACACGAGCCGCACCGACCGAAACAAACCCGGAATTAACCCGACCGATACGTACCTGCGACGTCCGAGCCACACAGTACGATGCCAAATGCATGAAATCAGACCGCCGAATCGCACGGAGCCCAAGCCGCACGACCGACCCGGACCGAAAACGTACCTGAAGCGGGAGAGACCACGGCGATAGACTCGCATGGACACAGAGCACAATCAGCGTGAAAGACAACATGAGAGCCCGACTTGGTCAGAAGAACGTCTCCTACATGCCCACCAAAACCAATGCCAAAAACACAAAAAAGGACCAGTCAAGCCATGAAAAAGTCAATAAATATACAAAAAATTAAAATAAAAACAAAGAAACACCCACAACTCCACCTATAAAAAGGCAAAACTACACTACCATGATCCTTTGCAAATACAACAGAGCAGCCAGCACAGAACAACTTGAGACACCAACCACAGACACACACACAACTCACCCATCGCACAAACCAGCACTCCTCCAAAAGCTCTCACAAATACACCTAACAAAACAGACAACTCACTTGCACCCACACACCCACCCACATCACTCCTCACCACCACCCATCACCATGCCCCCTAAGAAGAATCCACAGTACACAGACACTGAGTTAGAAATATTAGTAGATGTGATCCTCAGAGTGCAGCCACATTTGTTTGGCACATTGGTAAAAAGGACCCCCATGTCACAGAAAACCAAGATGCGGGACAGAATCGTGGGCAAGGTGAACGCACAAGCACCAGCGTATCGCACGAAGACCAATATCCAGAACAGGTGGTATGACATACGCAGGAGGGTCAAGAAGCTCCTTGAGAAGGAAAATGCCTTGAGTCAGCGCACTGGCGGTGGCCCTCCTGCCAAACCAGTCTACTTCAGGTCCTGGGAGGAGAAGGTACGGGACATCCTACCACTAGAGGGCATCCAAGGCCTATCTGACATACCAGAGCCTGGTGAGTACACAACCAATATGCCCAATATTGTGTCAAAATTCACACACAGCACCGTTAAGGGGACTCTGAAACCATGAAAAAAAGAAAAACCAAAGGTAATGATGGACGGAGCGTTGACAATACAAACACTCAACCCCAGTCAACTGATCTGGGTTTAATCCATCACCGTTCTTTAGCTCACTCCGCCACCCGAGTTCAGACATGGCCATATGCAAATCAGTCTGACCCTGTGCCTCATGGGAACAGTCCAGCACGAACTGCCAAGCCATGTCTTCCCTGGACCGGAATCAAGCTTCCCAGGACCGGTTTCTGGCATTACAGCCGTCTTCAGCCAGGCTTGCTTGACTCCAGTGGCAAAGTGAGCAAGGGACTCACGTCTGAGCACACCCTGCCTACTTAGGGCGAACAAAGCAAAACCAAAGGTAATGATGGACGGAGCGTTGACAATACAAACACTCACCCCCAGTCAACTGATATGGGTTTAATCCATCACCGTTCTTTAGCTCACTCCGCCACCCCAGTTCAGACATGGCCATATGCAAATCAGTCTGACCCTGTGCCTCATGGGAACAGTCCAGCACGAACTGCCAAGCCATGTCTTCCCTGGACCGGAATCAAGCTTACCAGGACCGGTTTCTGGCATTACAGCCGTCTTCAGCCGGGCTTGCTTGACTCCAGTGGCAAAGTGAGCAAGGGACTCACGTCTGAGCATACCCTGCCTACTTAGGGCGAACAAAGAAAAACCAAAGGTAATGATGGACGGAGCGTTGACAATACAAACACTCACCCCCAGTCAACTGATCTGGGTTTAATCCATCACCGTTCTTTAGCTCACTCCGCCACCCCAGTTCAGACATGGCCATATGCAAATCAGTCTGACCCTGTGCCTCATTGGAACAGGCCAGCACGAACTGCCAAGCCATGTCTTCCCTGGACCGGAATCAAGCTTCCCAGGACCGGTTTCTGGCATTACAGCCATCTTCAGCCGGGCTAGCTTGACTCCAGTGGCAAAGTGAGCAAGGGACTCACGTCTTAGCATAACCTGCCTACTTAGGGCGAACAAAGAAAAACCAAAGGTAATGATGGACGGAGCGTTGACAATACAAACACTCACCCCCAGTCAACTGATCTGGGTTTAATCCATCACCGTTCTTTAGCTCACTCCGCCACCCAGTTCAGACATGGCCATATGCAAATCAGTCTGACCCTGTGCCTCATGGGAACAGTCCAGCACGAACTGCCAAGCCATGTCTTCACTGGACCGGAATCAAGCTTCCCAGGACCGGTTTCTGGCATTACAGCCGTCTTCAGCCGGGCTTGCTTGACTCCATTGGCAAAGTGAGCAAGGGACTCACGTCTGAGCATACCCTGCCTACTTAGGGCGAACAAAGAAAAAATAAAGGTAATGATGGACGGAGCGTTGACAATACAAACACTCACCCCCAGTCAACTGATCTGGGTTTTATCCATCACCGTTCTTTAGCTCACTCCGCCACCCCAGTTCAGACATGGCCATATGCAAATCAGTCTGACCCTGTGCCTCATGGGAACAGTCCAGCACGAACTGCCAAGCCATGTCTTCCCTGGACAGGAATCAAGCTTCCCAGGACCGGTTTCCTGCATTACAGCCGTCTTCAGCCGGGCTTGCTTGACTCCAGTGGCAAAGTGAGCAAGGGACTCACGTCTGAGCATACCCTGCCTACTTAGGGCGAACAAAGAAAAACCAAAGGTAATGATGGACGGAGCGTTGACAATACAAACACTCACCCCCAGTCAACTGATCTGGGTTTAATCCATCACCGTTCTTTAGCTCACTCCGCCACCCCAGTTCAGACATGGCCATATGCAAATCAGTCTGACCCTGTGCCTCATGGGAACAGTCCAGCACGAATTGCCAAGCCATGTCTTCCCTGAACCGGAATCAAGCTTCCCAGGACCGGTTTCTGGCATTACAGCCGTCTTCAGCCGGGCTTGCTTGACTCAAGTGGCAAAGTGAGCAAGGGACTCACGTCTGAGCATACCCTGCCTACTTAGGGCGAACAAAGAAAAACCAAAGGTAATGATGGACGGAGCGTTGACAATACAAACACTCACCCCCAGTCAACTGATCTGGGTTTAATCCATCACCGTTCTTTAGCTTACTCCGCCACCCCAGTTCAGACATGGCCATATGCAAATCAGTCTGACCCTGTGCCTCATGGGAACAGTCCAGCACGAACTGCCGAGCCATGTCTTCCCTGGACCGGGATCAAGCTTCCCAGGACCGGTTTCTGGCATTACAGCCGTCTTCAGCCGGGCTTGCTTGACTCCAGTGGCAAAGTGAGCAAGGGACTCACGTCTGAGCATACCCTGCCTACTTAGGGCAAACAAAGAAAAACCAGAGGTAAGGATGGATGGAGCGTTGACAATACAAACACTCACCCCCAGTCTACTGATCGGGGTTTAATCCATCACCGTTCTTTAGCCCACTCCGTCACCCCAGTTCAGACATGGCCATATGCAAATCAGTCTGACCCTATGCCTCATGGGAACAGTCCAGCACGAACTGCCAAGCCATGTCTTCCCTGGACCGGAATCAAGCTTCCCAGGACCGGTTTCTGGCAGTACAGCCGTCTTCAGCCGGGCTTGCTTGACTCCAGTGGCAAAGTGAGCAAGGGACTCACGTCTGAGCACACCCTGCCTACTTAGGGCGAACAAAGCAAAACCAAAGGTAATGATGGACGGAGCGTTGACAATACAAACACTCACCCCCAGTCAACTGATATGGGTTTAATCCATCACCGTTCTTTAGCTCACTCCGCCACCCCAGTTCAGACATGGCCATATGCAAATCAGTCTGACCCTGTGCCTCATGGGAACAGTCCAGCACGAACTGCCAAGCCATGTCTTCCCTGGACCGGAATCAAGCTTACCAGGACCGGTTTCTGGCATTACAGCCGTCTTCAGCCGGGCTTGCTTGACTCCAGTGGCAAAGTGAGCAAGGGACTCACGTCTGAGCATACCCTGCCTACTTAGGGCGAACAAAGAAAAACCAAAGGTAATGATGGACGGAGCGTTGACAATACAAACACTCACCCCCAGTCAACTGATCTGGGTTTAATCCATCACCGTTCTTTAGCTCACTCCGCCACCCCAGTTCAGACATGGCCATATGCAAATCAGTCTGACCCTGTGCCTCATTGGAACAGGCCAGCACGAACTGCCAAGCCATGTCTTCCCTGGACCGGAATCAAGCTTCCCAGGACCGGTTTCTGGCATTACAGCCATCTTCAGCCGGGCTAGCTTGACTCCAGTGGCAAAGTGAGCAAGGGACTCACGTCTTAGCATAACCTGCCTACTTAGGGCGAACAAAGAAAAACCAAAGGTAATGATGGACGGAGCGTTGACAATACAAACACTCACCCCCAGTCAACTGATCTGGGTTTAATCCATCACCGTTCTTTAGCTCACTCCGCCACCCAGTTCAGACATGGCCATATGCAAATCAGTCTGACCCTGTGCCTCATGGGAACAGTCCAGCACGAACTGCCAAGCCATGTCTTCACTGGACCGGAATCAAGCTTCCCAGGACCGGTTTCTGGCATTACAGCCGTCTTCAGCCGGGCTTGCTTGACTCCATTGGCAAAGTGAGCAAGGGACTCACGTCTGAGCATACCCTGCCTACTTAGGGCGAACAAAGAAAAAATAAAGGTAATGATGGACGGAGCGTTGACAATACAAACACTCACCCCCAGTCAACTGATCTGGGTTTTATCCATCACCGTTCTTTAGCTCACTCCGCCACCCCAGTTCAGACATGGCCATATGCAAATCAGTCTGACCCTGTGCCTCATGGGAACAGTCCAGCACGAACTGCCAAGCCATGTCTTCCCTGGACAGGAATCAAGCTTCCCAGGACCGGTTTCCTGCATTACAGCCGTCTTCAGCCGGGCTTGCTTGACTCCAGTGGCAAAGTGAGCAAGGGACTCACGTCTGAGCATACCCTGCCTACTTAGGGCGAACAAAGAAAAACCAAAGGTAATGATGGACGGAGCGTTGACAATACAAACACTCACCCCCAGTCAACTGATCTGGGTTTAATCCATCACCGTTCTTTAGCTCACTCCGCCACCCCAGTTCAGACATGGCCATATGCAAATCAGTCTGACCCTGTGCCTCATGGGAACAGTCCAGCACGAATTGCCAAGCCATGTCTTCCCTGAACCGGAATCAAGCTTCCCAGGACCGGTTTCTGGCATTACAGCCGTCTTCAGCCGGGCTTGCTTGACTCAAGTGGCAAAGTGAGCAAGGGACTCACGTCTGAGCATACCCTGCCTACTTAGGGCGAACAAAGAAAAACCAAAGGTAATGATGGACGGAGCGTTGACAATACAAACACTCACCCCCAGTCAACTGATCTGGGTTTAATCCATCACCGTTCTTTAGCTTACTCCGCCACCCCAGTTCAGACATGGCCATATGCAAATCAGTCTGACCCTGTGCCTCATGGGAACAGTCCAGCACGAACTGCCGAGCCATGTCTTCCCTGGACCGGAATCAAGCTTCCCAGGACCGGTTTCTGGCATTACAGCCGTCTTCAGCCGGGCTTGCTTGACTCCAGTGGCAAAGTGAGCAAGGGACTCACGTCTGAGCATACCCTGCCTACTTAGGGCAAACAAAGAAAAACCAGAGGTAAGGATGGATGGAGCGTTGACAATACAAACACTCACCCCCAGTCTACTGATCGGGGTTTAATCCATCACCGTTCTTTAGCCCACTCCGTCACCCCAGTTCAGACATGGCCATATGCAAATCAGTCTGACCCTATGCCTCATGGGAACAGTCCAGCACGAACTGCCAAGCCATGTCTTCCCTGGACCGGAATCAAGCTTCCCAGGACCGGTTTCTGGCAGTACAGCCGTCTTCAGCCGGGCTTGCTTGACTCCAGTGGCAAAGTGAGCAAGGGACTCACGTCTGAGCACACCCTGCCTACTTGGGGCGAACAAAGAAAAACCAAAGGTAATGATGGACGGAGCGTTGACAATACAAATACTCACCCCCAGTCAACTGATTTGGGTTTAATCCATCACCGTTCTTTAGCTCACTCCGCCACCCCAGTTCAGACATGGCCATATGCAAATCAGTCTGACCCTGTGCCTCATGGGAACAGTCCAGCACGAATTGCCAAGCCATGTCTTCCCTGAACCGGAATCAAGCTTCCCAGGACCGGTCTCTGGCATTACAGCCGTCTTCAGCCGGGCTTGCTTGACTCAAGTGGCAAAGTGAGCAAGGGACTCACGTCTGAGCATACCCTGCCTACTTAGGGCGAACAAAGAAAAACCAGAGGTAAGGATGGATGGAGCGTTGACAATACAAACACTCACCCCCAGTCAACTGATCTGGGTTTAATCCATCACCGTTCTTTAGCTTACTCCGCCACCTCAGTTCAGACATGGCCATATGCAAATCAGTCTGACCCTGTGCCTCATGGGAACAGTCCAGCACGAACTGCCGAGCCATGTCTTCCCTGGACCGGAATCAAGCTTCCCAGGACCGGTTTCTGGCATTACAGCCGTCTTCAGCCGGGCTTGCTTGACTCCAGTGGCAAAGTGAGCAAGGGACTCACGTCTGAGCATACCCTGCCTACTTAGGGCAAACAAAGAAAAACCAGAGGTAAGGACGGATGGAGCGTTGACAATACAAACACTCACCCCCAGTCTACTGATCGGGGTTTAATCCATCACCGTTCTTTAGCTCACTCCGTCACCCCAGTTCAGACATGGCCATATGCAAATCAGTCTGACCCTATGCCTCATGGGAACAGTCCAGCACGAACTGCCAAGCCATGTCTTCCCTGGACCGGAATCAAGCTTCCCAGGACCGGTTTCTGGCAGTACAGCCGTCTTCAGCCGGGCTTGCTTGACTCCAGTGGCAAAGTGAGCAAGGGACTCACGTCTGAGCACACTCTGCCTACTTGGGGCGAACAAAGAAAAACCAAAGGTAATGATGGACGGAGCGTTGACAATACAAACACTCACCCCCAGTCAACTGATATGGGTTTAATCCATCACCGTTCTTTAGCTCACTCCGCCACCCCAGTTCAGACATGGCCATATGCAAATCAGTCTGACCCTGTGCCTCATGGGAACAGTCCAGCACGAACTGCCAAGCCATGTCTTCCCTGGACCGGAATCAAGCTTACCAGGACCGGTTTCTGGCATTACAGCCGTCTTCAGCCGGGCTTGCTTGACTCCAGTGGCAAAGTGAGCAAGGGACTCACGTCTGAGCATACCCTGCCTACTTAGGGCGAACAAAGAAAAACCAAAGGTAATGATGGACGGAGCGTTGACAATACAAACACTCACCCCCAGTCAACTGATCTGGGTTTAATCCATCACCGTTCTTTAGCTCACTCCGCCACCCCAGTTCAGACATGGCCATATGCAAATCAGTCTGACCCTGTGCCTCATTGGAACAGGCCAGCACGAACTGCCAAGCCATGTCTTCCCTGGACCGGAATCAAGCTTCCCAGGACCGGTTTCTGGCATTACAGCCATCTTCAGCCGGGCTAGCTTGACTCCAGTGGCAAAGTGAGCAAGGGACTCACGTCTTAGCATAACCTGCCTACTTAGGGCGAACAAAGAAAAACCAAAGGTAATGATGGACGGAGCGTTGACAATACAAACACTCACCCCCAGTCAACTGATCTGGGTTTAATCCATCACCGTTCTTTAGCTCACTCCGCCACCCAGTTCAGACATGGCCATATGCAAATCAGTCTGACCCTGTGCCTCATGGGAACAGTCCAGCACGAACTGCCAAGCCATGTCTTCCCTGGACAGGAATCAAGCTTCCCAGGACCGGTTTCCTGCATTACAGCCGTCTTCAGCCGGGCTTGCTTGACTCCAGTGGCAAAGTGAGCAAGGGACTCACGTCTGAGCATACCCTGCCTACTTAGGGCGAACAAAGAAAAACCAAAGGTAATGATGGACGGAGCGTTGACAATACAAACACTCACCCCCAGTCAACTGATCTGGGTTTAATCCATCACCGTTCTTTAGCTCACTCCGCCACCCCAGTTCAGACATGGCCATATGCAAATCAGTCTGACCCTGTGCCTCATGGGAACAGTCCAGCACGAATTGCCAAGCCATGTCTTCCCTGAACCGGAATCAAGCTTCCCAGGACCGGTTTCTGGCATTACAGCCGTCTTCAGCCGGGCTTGCTTGACTCAAGTGGCAAAGTGAGCAAGGGACTCACGTCTGAGCATACCCTGCCTACTTAGGGCGAACAAAGAAAAACCAAAGGTAATGATGGACGGAGCGTTGACAATACAAACACTCACCCCCAGTCAACTGATCTGGGTTTAATCCATCACCGTTCTTTAGCTTACTCCGCCACCCCAGTTCAGACATGGCCATATGCAAATCAGTCTGACCCTGTGCCTCATGGGAACAGTCCAGCACGAACTGCCGAGCCATGTCTTCCCTGGACCGGAATCAAGCTTCCCAGGACCGGTTTCTGGCATTACAGCCGTCTTCAGCCGGGCTTGCTTGACTCCAGTGGCAAAGTGAGCAAGGGACTCACGTCTGAGCATACCCTGCCTACTTAGGGCAAACAAAGAAAAACCAGAGGTAAGGATGGATGGAGCGTTGACAATACAAACACTCACCCCCAGTCTACTGATCGGGGTTTAATCCATCACCGTTCTTTAGCCCACTCCGTCACCCCAGTTCAGACATGGCCATATGCAAATCAGTCTGACCCTATGCCTCATGGGAACAGTCCAGCACGAACTGCCAAGCCATGTCTTCCCTGGACCGGAATCAAGCTTCCCAGGACCGGTTTCTGGCAGTACAGCCGTCTTCAGCCGGGCTTGCTTGACTCCAGTGGCAAAGTGAGCAAGGGACTCATGTCTGAGCACACCCTGCCTACTTGGGGCGAACAAAGAAAAACCAAAGGTAATGATGGACGGAGCGTTGACAATACAAATACTCACCCCCAGTCAACTGATTTGGGTTTAATCCATCACCGTTCTTTAGCTCACTCCGCCACCCCAGTTCAGACATGGCCATATGCAAATCAGTCTGACCCTGTGCCTCATGGGAACAGTCCAGCACGAATTGCCAAGCCATGTCTTCCCTGAACCGGAATCAAGCTTCCCAGGACCGGTTTCTGGCATTACAGCCGTCTTCAGCCGGGCTTGCTTGACTCAAGTGGCAAAGTGAGCAAGGGACTCACGTCTGAGCATACCCTGCCTACTTAGGGCGAACAAAGAAAAACCAAAGGTAATGATGGACGGAGCGTTGACAATACAAACACTCACCCCCAGTCAACTGATCTGGGTTTAATCCATCACCGTTCTTTAGCTTACTCCGCCACCTCAGTTCAGACATGGCCATATGCAAATCAGTCTGACCCTGTGCCTCATGGGAACAGTCCAGCACGAACTGCCGAGCCATGTCTTCCCTGGACCGGAATCAAGCTTCCCAGGACCGGTTTCTGGCATTACAGCCGTCTTCAGCCGGGCTTGCTTGACTCCAGTGGCAAAGTGAGCAAGGGACTCACGTCTGAGCATACCCTGCCTACTTAGGGCAAACAAAGTAAAACCAGAGGTAAGGACGGATGGAGCGTTGACAATACAAACACTCACCCCCAGTCTACTGATCGGGGTTTAATCCATCACCGTTCTTTAGCTCACTCCGTCACCCCAGTTCAGACATGGCCATATGCAAATCAGTCTGACCCTATGCCTCATGGGAACAGTCCAGCACGAACTGCCAAGCCATGTCTTCCCTGGACCGGAATCAAGCTTCCCAGGACCGGTTTCTGGCAGTACAGCCGTCTTCAGCCGGGCTTGCTTGACTCCAGTGGCAAAGTGAGCAAGGGACTCACGTCTGAGCACACTCTGCCTACTTGGGGCGAACAAAGAAAAACCAAAGGTAATGATGGACGGAGCGTTGACAATACAAATACTCACCCCCAGTCAACTGATCTGGGTTTAATCCATCAACGTTCTTTAGCTCACTCCGCCACCCCAGTTCAGACATGGCCATATGCAAATCAGTCTGACCCTGTGCCTCATGGGAACAGTCCAGCACAAACTGCCAAGCCATGTCTTCCCTGGACCGGAATCAAGCTTCCCAGGACCGGTTTCTGGCATTACAGCCGTCTTCAGCCGGGCTTGCTTGACTCCAGTGGCAAAGTGAGCAAGGGACTCACGTCTGAGCATACCCTGCCTACTTAGGGCGAACAAAGAAAAACCAGAGGTAAGGATGGACGGAGCGTTGACAATACAAACACTCACCCCCAGTCTACTGATCGGGGGTTAATCCATCACCGTTCTTTAGCTCACTCCGTCACCCCAGTTCAGACATGGCCATATGCAAATCAGTCTGACCCTATGCCTCATGGGAACAGTCCAGCACGAACTGCCAAGCCATGTCTTCCCTGGACCGGAATCAAGCTTCCCAGGACCGGTTTCTGGCAGTACAGCCGTCTTCAGCCGGGCTTGCTTGACTCCAGTCGCAAAGTGAGCAAGGGACTCACGTCTGAGCACACCCTGCCTACTTGGGGCGAACAAAGAAAAACCAAAGGTAATGATGGACGGAGCGTTGACAATACAAATACTCACCCCCAGTCAACTGATCTGGGTTTAATCCATCAACGTTCTTTAGCTCACTCCGCCACCCCAGTTCAGACATGGCCATATGCAAATCAGTCTGACCCTGTGCCTCATGGGAACAGTCCAGCACAAACTGCCAAGCCATGTCTTCCCTGGACCGGAATCAAGCTTCCCAGGACCGGTTTCTGGCATTACAGCCGTCTTCAGCCGGACTTGCTTGACTCCAGTGGCAAAGTGAGCAAGGGACTCACGTCTGAGCATACCCTGCCTACTTAGGGCGAACAAAGAAAAAACAATGCACCATGCACTGAGACAAAGGCATAGGAAACAAAAGTTAATCAGCCCAAGAAGTCTATGCTTGTCAGAAAACACAATATTGGCCACATCATAGTGAATTGTAACTGTGTCATGACATGTACAAACCTACCAACAAATAGGGCAAGGCAGTGGCACTAATCTGAGTTAACACTGTCAGACATCCCTGCCACCACAACCAATAGCTCACAGTGAAGCTGACTGACAGGAAGGAATAGTGGGTATGCTTGCGAAGTGAGTGTATACCAAAGCATGATGGTGTTGTTGTCACAGATAATGCACACCCTCACAATTGCACCATCAGCACCTCTCTGAACAATGCTCACCTCACAGGGACATGGCAATGGGTTGGCAAGTACTCTGGGAGTGGGCTCTGTTGTGGGGAGCACAAGGCCCTGCTGGGACTTGGCCACCGCCAAACACCAGAACTCCACTGTCAGCCATCTTGTCAGCACAGGCACACCCCCTCACTGGGAAGCAGTCAGAAGGAGGGAAGTGAGGGCATGCTGGGAAGGGGGTGTAGCCCAGAGCATGGTGGGACTTGCAGTCTCACACAAACCTCAGCCACCTACATGGCCCAGCAAGCCCACACTGCACCATGCTTACCTCACAGGGGGTGAACATGGGCTGGCAGGTACCCTGGGACTGGGCTCTGTTGTGGGGAGCACAAGGCCCTGCTGGGAATTGGCCACCACCAAACAACAGAACTCCACTGTCAGCCATCTTGTCAGCACAGGCACACCCCTTCACAGGGATGCAGAGTCAGAAGGAGGGACGTGAGGGCATGCTGGGAAGGGGGGTGTAGCCCAGAGCATGGTGAGAGTTGCAGTCACTGACAATCCTCAGCCACCTACATGGCCCAGCAAGATCACACTGAACCATGCTCACCTCACAGGGAGTGGAAATGGACTGACAAGATGTCTGACACTGGGTCCTGTTGTGGGGAGCACAAGGCCCTGCTGGAAACTGTGCACCAACAAACACCAGGACTACACTGTCAGCAATCTTGTCAGCACAGGCACACCCCCTCACTGGGAAGCAGAGTCAGAAGGAGGGAAGTGAGGGCATGCTGGGAAGGGGGTGTAGCCCAGAGCATGGTGGGAGTTGCAGTCCCTCACAATCCAGAGCCACCTACATGGCCCAGCAAGATCACACTGAATCATGCTCACCTCACAGGAAGTGGAAATGGACTGACAAGATGTCTGACACTGAGTCCTGTTGTGGGGAGCACAAGGCCTGCTGGGAACTGTGCACCAACAAGCACCAGAACTCCACTGTCAGCCATCTTGTCAGCACAGGCACACACCCTCACAGGGAAGCAGAGTCAAATATGAACAGGGATCACACCCCTGTGTCAGCCACCTGATGGCCCTTGAGTATCAATTTCCATGTACATGGAAATCCATACATGAGCTGAGTATGTGCACACATCAACATGCACATTGAACGGCTCCATGTTGGCAGGACAATGTGCTACCACAACATCAGACTCTGTCTGTGACAACTGAAGACAATACAGTGTTCAGTCACGCATCCTGACGTCACGTTGCAAATGTCATGTATATAAAACATTGTTACAAAGCTCAAGGAGGGGTGAATGGTCTACTCCTCCTGTGCAACCTGGTTCATAACTGATTGTGTTGCCTCCATTGAAAGCCACCCATATGTACACATGTGTAGTGTGTGACATCATGTTTTTCTGCATCATTGTACTGTAACAGCAGCATCATTGGCTCCCCTTTGTTGCAAATATGCTGTGCCTCTAGCTGGAGGTAACTTGGCTGGTTCGCCAGTAGTGCCCAGAGGAGAAAACTGAGAGTGTGTGTTTGTGCTCAAGTGCTGTGAGTCAACAACACACACAACACCCAAAGGAAAAGGAAAAATGTTGAACATTGTGATGTATGAAGTTACAAACAAAGGTGTTGTGTGTGGATCCAGCTACTCATCCACCACACCAGGGTTGGTCAATGTTGGTCAACATGTAGCAGCCCCATGTGATCCTAGACCTAATATCTCCTCTGGACACTACTGGGAAAGAAGCCAGTCTACCTCCAGGTGGAGGCACATCATATTTGCAGTAAAGGTGAACCAAAGTAAATGCAGCTACAGTACACTGAGGCGGCAATCCAAGTAGCACTGCCCCATTCCTGTATACGTATGGGAGAGAATTTACTAAGGAATGAAATCATGTACATATCATAGTTGCACAGGATTTGTGATCCACTGCCCCCTCCTTCATTGTTAGTACTACCCATTGCAAGATGAATATATCAGTACCTCTTCCCCCCTCCCTGTTGCAATATACATAGGTCAACCATTGATGTCTGTAGTAACATAACTTACAATGTCTGTCTCTTCCAAACACAGGTGCCACTGGGGATTCAGCACCAAGTGAAGATGAGTCCCTGGCCCAGACTGGTGGAGGATGCGCTCACTGGTGTCGATCTGGCTCTGTGCTCTTCGGATGACGACAATCAACCTGGAACCTCCGGGGTGAGTCATCAGGCAGCTCCACCATCAGAAACACCTGCGCCCCCTGCAGCCATGTCAACACCATCTGCCCACAGACCTAACACCCCTGCCAACACGGACCGACCTAGGATACCAAGTTCAAGCAGCACAGCCCGTGTGTCTAGGGGTGGTGGGAGTGGTGTTAGGCCGAGGGCACGGTCTGCAGAGGGGCCTGGACTGCCTGATGACCAGCAACTGGTATGCCACCGTAGGATTCAGCCAGGTAGTGGGGGTCCTCAAGGACATGCAGTAGGAGCAAGCTGCCCATCATGCCCGCATGGAGGCCAAGTGGGACAAACTCACGGCGGTGCATATGGACATATTGACCTGTCTCCGCCAGATCAGCACAAATATGTCCACATCTCCCTGTGTGCCCACAACATCTCAAGCAACAACATCTGCTAATGCCACAGGGAGGGAGGATGAATCTGGTGGAGACTCCGATGCACTGTCGGATCCTGCTCCTGAGGATCCCCCACAGAAGAAGGGGAGGGGTCGCCCGAAGGACAAGTGAGCCACAGTTGTCCCTGTACATCCCCCAGGAACCCAGAACCTGTTTTGGATGTTGGTCTTTGGGTGCAAAGCGTTCACCTTGTTGCACATGACACAGGTCCCCATCATGACATGGAGCGTCCATGTTGTACCAATGTAGAAGATGAATATGGACTAAGAATGGGCGTAAAATCCGTTCCGTTCGCGGAATTTGCGAATTTTTGACAAATTCGAGCTCCGCGAATCGCGCAAATTTGTCAAAAAATTCACAATTCTCAAGCTTGCGGATTTTTTTGCTTGGTCGCGAGACTTTTTGTCTGCGAGCACGCAAAAACGGACGCGAACACGCAATTGCACAACGCGAGCATGCAACTAGCCCATGTACGACCGCATGGGTAACCTCACGGTAGCCACGCTGAAAAAATCCCGCGAACACGCAAAAAGCCCTGCGAACACACAAAAAGCACCGCGAACACACAAAAAGCCCCGCGAACACGCAAAAAACCCATAAAATTCGCGGATTTCGCGGACCGCGAATTCGCTTTCGCGTGAATTTGCTTACCGCGAATTCGCAAATTTCGCCCATACTTAATGCGGACTTCACTCTGGACATTTCATCTACCAATACTTCGGACTCATGTGTGAACTGTGGATTCTAAACCTCATGTACAGCACTATCTCCACACATGTATGTAAATAAAATCACCATTACACTATACTTGCCTATGTTGTGATTCCAACTTGGTATGTGTCATGGAGATGATGAAATGCTGAAGCACACAGTGCATGCCGACTACTACAGCAATGTAATTACCGTTATGTGACTCATGTTGATGTGACACCTATGAGGGAGACACACCAATAGGGCTCCACAACACATACTCACCATGGACATGTTATAAAAAGAGGGGTGGTCGATTACAAAACAGTTAAACACATCATTACTTAAACAAAAAGGTACACCCACCAAGTATGTCTCTTTTAAATTGCATTTAATCCAACTATTAGTAGTCATTTACTGCAATTACACATATACTATATTTCATATTCATACAATACATGGTAAATCATATATAATTATTCAATTAGTGCTCGGTGATTGTCAGATAAGAAAGGGATTTTAAAGGGGGGTAGGGTGTGTTTGGAAAAGAATGAGGGACAAAGAAAAAGGAATTGTGTCCATAAACAATTCTGTCCTATTCACAGAACATTTCCAGTCATATTACAGATCACAGTTGTTCCCAAGAAATACACTATACACAGGAGCTAAGTTTAGCAAGTTTGGTAGGGCGTGTATGTGTTGAAAATGTTGTCGACGTTTCGACCCCCAAGTGAAGGGCGGGTGGGTCCTCAGTTTGGGGTCTTCCTCAGGACAATTAAAAACAGTAACAATGAGCACCTAGGAAAACAGAAATGTGTATCACTAGATGGAATCAATTAAATTCTTAAAAACAGGGCAAATTGCAAGGTGTACCTACATGCCCAGGCGTTCAGGTGATGTTCCCTTCTGAGTTGGGAATCGCGCCTGTAGCGTAGTTCTCTGGAGAAAATGGATTACGGTTAGGAAGGATAATGTGGGCAGGTCGTGATAAGTTAAATCAAACAAGAAAACTTGGACTTACTGAGTTAGCCCGTTCTTTGTATATGCAGACACCATGCAGATCATCAACCAAGTAGATGAAATTGCCTTTGATCCTGATAAACAAATCATGGTCACACTAGACATAGTCTCATTATATACGAGTATTCCCCAGGACCCTGCTCTGGAAACCATGAGAAAGGCATTGGACAGAAGAATCCAACCTACCCAGGTACCAACTGATTTCATCATTCAACTCCTGGAGGTGGCGATGAAGCGAAATTTCTTCATCTTTCAGGATTAATTTTTCATCCAGAGTAAGGGAGTAGCGATGGGGGCGGCCTTTGCTCCTGACCTAGCTATACTGTATATGGCGGAATTCGAACGGGACCATATCCTCACCGTGAGTAATCCATATGAAACCAACATTTGGATGTGGCGCAGATATATTGATGATGTGCTGATGCTATGGACTGGAAGTGAAGTGGAACTTAACGGATTCTTTACGTGGCTTAATAACCAATCTGAGGACATTCAGTTTACCATGAGTATGAGTAAGACCTCTATTGACTTCTTAGACATCAGCATAAAGGTCCATAATGGTCACCTCCACACCACCCTCTTTCGAAAACCCACTGAACGGAACAGCCTTCTACGATACACAAGTCACCATACAAGAAGCCTACGGGACAATCTACCGTTTGGCCAGTTTCTCCGGATAAGGAGGAACTGTTCACTCAAAGAAGATTACTTCCTAGAATCAGATCTCCTGATCAGGAGACTAATGGAAAGAGGGTACCCAAGACGACTGGTTACAAGAGCAAGAAAGAGAGCTTGGTACAGCCCGAGGGAGGACCTGCTTAAGCCCAGAGAGCGTCCCGTGGATTCGGAAAGGATTATCTGCGTTACCACTTTCTGCACGAAGAGTAACCTGATTAAGAAGACGGTGAACAAACACTGGACCATGGTAGCGGATGTTATCAACCATGAACAACTGCCGATGCATGCGTTCAAGAAGGCCAAAAACATCAGGGATAAAGTGGTCTCTTCCTACCTTGGAACCCCGGCCCCCCCCACTCTGCAAAGCATATGGAACCTTCCCCAAGTGGTCGGCCATTTCAAATGTACGAAGTGCAAAGCGTGCCCACAGGCAATGGAAACCAAGGTCTGGAACTATCGTAACAATACAGTAACTTTGAAAACAATGACTAACTGCAACACAAGTGACGTTATCTACGCCATCATATGTCCTTGTGATTTGGTATACATCGGACAAACCAAACAACATGTCAAAAAGAGGATCTTGCAGCACTGCAGCAGGATAAGGTGTCAAACACCGGGCTCCCCATTGGTGGAACACTTCACGTCCAAATCACACACTCCTGAATCCTTCAAATGGCTGGTAATTGAAAAAATCACGTTGGGACCCAGGGGGGGAATTTGAATTCACTATTGAACTTGAGGGAGTGTAAATGGATGTACACTTTGGACACTGTTGACAATGGCCTGAATGAACTTGATGCGACTTACTCGCAATTAGCTGGATTGGCACCCGACCAATAAGATGCTTAAACTTCATGTATGTAACTTCCTAGACAGGTACCCTTTCTTAAACTGTACATTTGTATCAACATGTTTAAGATATAGCGATGCCGGTTGTGTAAATTTATGAGCGATCTGCACGTAGGGAATATTGGATCAGATCTTAATATATCTCCCTTGTTGAGGGTTGACATGTACATGTACACTAACACCAATATATGATATATCATCATGGGTCCCTGAATACGAATGTCACCTCGCTCCCTAGTACCCATGCCTATGTAACCCCCCGTGTTTGCTTGTGAGGATACCGACACAATCTCGATCACCGACGCTATTACTGCGTTTAGCTTATGTCCCTGGTTCCGTTTGTATACACACAGATGGGTTAAGAGGTATTCCGTTACCAGCACTTTGTCTCTTAGCACAGGAGCCTTGGTTTAGTATTTCTTTCTCTGCCCTTTGTTTACCCTAACACCGGGGTCTTGAGATAGTCTTCGTTACAACATTCAGTAATGCAGACCGACCTCCCGAGTCCGGAGGGGTAATAGTGGCTCGAGTCTGGCGCATGCGCCCCACGTAGTCCTCTAGCCGCGCAGCAGCCAGCGGCAGCACCGCGAGGTGCCGGGACACGCCCCTTAGAGACGCTCCATAGTAACGCCTGTTACTTGTATGGGCTGACGTGCGGCTGCGAGCTGTCACTGTGATTCAATCGGCAGCAGTCACGCAGGTATGCTCGCTCCGCGCCCTTTTGAGAATTTACTGTATGAGACGCTTACGGTCCTGGCTAACTCAGGCGGCGGCACTCTTTTTGAAATGTTGCCATAACTTCCCTAATTGTTGTATTTCTTAATAAGTACAAGAGAACACGATCTTTATAGATTTAGCTCCCCTTTACCGCCCGGAGTCTGTTGCCTACCATTATCTTTGCGGGCACACCCACGGGTTTAAATATGAATGATTGTTTGCTTTAAGCCTTTAAATGTTTAAGTATAAATCACATGAGATAGCGGCCCTCCTTAGTCGGATGTGGTCTTGATAGCTACCGGTAGGGTTCTGGTGCCCCTATATTATGGACGGACCAATAATTTTCCTCATACTCCAATTGAACTATGTTTACAACGATATTGGGGATATGCGAAGGAACACATTTTCTTTGTGTTCTTCCAGACGGTGTAACTCACCTACACGTCGAACTCCACTGCCCTTTGGATGTAGGACGCTTGCCTCACCCTTGGACAGACCGGCCCGAGCCTCGGCATCCACGACATTTGTAAGAGACTAATTGCTCTTCAAAGAACGGGCTAACTCAGTAAGTCCAAGTTTTCTTGTTTGATTTAACTTATCACGACCTGCCCACATTATCCTTCCTAACCGTAATCCATTTTCTCCAGAGAACTACGCTACAGGCGCGATTCCCAACTCAGAAGGGAACATCACCTGAACGCCTGGGCATGTAGGTACACCTTGCAATTTGCCCTGTTTTTAAGAATTTAATTGATTCCATCTAGTGATACACATTTCTGTTTTCCTAGGTGCTCATTGTTACTGTTTTTAATTGTCCTGAGGAAGACCCCAAACTGAGGACCCACCCGCCCTTCACTTGGGGGTCGAAACGTCGACAACATTTTCAACACATACACGCCCTACCAAACTTGCTAAACTTAGCTCCTGTGTATAGTGTATTTCTTGGGAACAACTGTGATCTGTAATATGACTGGAAATGTTCTGTGAATAGGACAGAATTGTTTATGGACACAATTCCTTTTTCTTTGTCCCTCATTCTTTTCCAAACACACCCTACCCCCCTTTAAAATCCCTTTCTTATCTGACAATCACCGAGCACTAATTGAATAATTATATATGATTTACCATGTATTGTATGAATATGAAATATAGTATATGTGTAATTGCAGTAAATGACTACTAATAGTTGGATTAAATGCAATTTAAAAGAGACATACTTGGTGGGTGTACCTTTTTGTTTAAGTAATGATGTGTTTAACTGTTTTGTAATCGACCACCCCTCTTTTTATAACATTGTACTGACCCAGGTCGATGAGGTAAGGGTTCACCCCATTATTACCTACCACACCATGGACATGTGACACATTGCCTACAAAGATGGTTGCCAGATATACGGTGGAATGCACAGACACCACACCTTTCCACAGTCACTGCCAACAAGCCCACAGGTGAGGTTACCAAATGTCAGTAAGATGTGTGAAGACAGACAACACACATTACTAAGTGAAGCACAGGTAAATTACAAATCAGAAACAAGTTTATTACACAACAATATCAAGGTGAATCCACATGACAGTGGGCACAGGGTCACCAAGTGTCTTCAAATTGCGCTTTAAGGGTGGATTCTGGATGTCGGTGGCAGACTTGCCCCTGGAACTGGCAAAGTACCTTGGAAAGGACAGAAATGAGACACAGTCAGAAGCACACCAGAACAGGATGGAAATGCAATAGACATGTCACAAGAAACCTACACACTAACAACTTAGCATGTCTACACCAATGTGGACTACAGACCATATGACAGGACACATCACTGCACGCTTTGAGTCAAGTACCACACTGACAAACTCAAACAGCAACTGAGCTGCACAAATGCATCACAGGCTCACTCACGACATTCACATGACAACCCTGGGAACTCACCTTCAGCTGAAGAAGTTGTTGATGAGCTGTGTGTGGACATCACCCTCATCATCATCATCACTGGCCTCGTGGCCCAGGCCAGGATCCTCCACAGGTGGTAGATGTTGGTCGTCGTCATCCTGGATGAGAGGCTCCTCCTTCCGTACTGCCATGTTGTGGAGCATGCAGCAGACGATGATGATTTTACACACCTTTGCAGGCTCATATGGGAGGGCCCCTCCGGTCTTGTCCAGGCAGCGGAAGCGGCTTTTCAGGAGACCAAAGGTACGCTCCATGACTCGCCTGGTTCTGCATGTGCCTGATTGTAGAGCATCTTGGATGCTGTCACAGGGTTCCTCAGGGGTGTCAGCAACCATGGCATGTTGGCTATCCAGAGTCACCTACATACAAAGAATCACACATTAGTTGAGTATTGTAAGGGGGTGGGAGACAACATTGCAAAACACAGGCAATGGTAAACAGTACACACCAACAAGCCAGGCACGCTGGTTTGGCATCTGTGACATCATCAATGGTATGCGACTCCTCCTCATGATGTAGGCATCGTGGGCCGAACCAGGGAAATGTACACACACATGTGTAATCACCATGTCAGCCAGGCATACCACAAGAGCATTGATAGAATGGTAATGTTTGCGGTTGCGGTATGTCTGTTCCTGTGCCCATTGTGGTATCAGGGCCACATGTGTGCCATTGATTGAGGCAATCACGTTTGGCATCCTCCCCAGTCCATAAAAGGCATCCTTTATCTCTGCAAGTTCACCCGGTGTCGGAAACTTGGTGTAGGAGTCCAGGAGACTCAATATCCCCTCCAAGACATCTCATAGCACACGGCTGAACATTGTTTGTGACATACCACCAACACTAGCCACAGTGTGTTGGAAGATACCGGTGGCAAAGAAGTGCAGGGCTGCCATCACCTTCACCTTTGGTGTCAGTGCTGTCGGGTTTGTGCGGCCAGGTAGCAGATTTAGTGCCAACTGGTCCGCCAACTCATCCATCATGCTCCTGGTGAAGCGGTACTGTCGGATGCTGTCGCGTTCCACCATGGTCTCGAGGTCAGGGAACGGTCTATGGACTACTAGGGCCCTGCAGTACAGAGCAAAGACACATAATATATTCAGCTACCCATGTGGTGCTCACCTTGCAAAGAATCACATTTTACATCATAGCTAATCACAATTAACAAAGGTGTGTGCGGATGGTTATGGACACATATGTCACCTTCATGCCCATCATCTCACATATTATTCACACATGTGTACATTAGTTCCTTGGGGTGCAATGGCAAATCATTGGGCTGTGGCACAGTACCCATGGACTGCTGTCACGTTCAAAACACACAACACAGTGACAAGGGAGGACTGATGTTTCACAGGCATCACAACTCCATGTCAGGGAAATAGCCATGGTCCCTGTATTGCCACATGTGCACTGGAATGACATGTTGTATCATGGACATCACACACCAATAATGAGTCACAAAGTTAGTGGCCCCTGTGGTCCCTGCAGGCCATACATGGAAGCCCCTTACACACACACACAGCATGAAATTGCATGCACAAGGCACATGGTGGACCCTGTCTCACATTGGGCACATGGAACCACAAACATCAGAGACACAACATGCACAGAGACTGTGTGGGTAGATCATGATTGTAGCAATGGGTCTGGCTGTGACGTTCATGACATGCAACCCTGTACTCATGGTGTATGTGACAGGTCATACACATCTCCAAACTGGTACTGTGTCCATTACTCATGCCCACAAGCCAACACTTTGAAATTACATTTGTGAGGTGCACCAGACCAAAACTAATCTGTCCCCATTAACTCTTGCCCAGCCTGGGAGTTCTTGACCTAAGTGCCATTCAAGATTAGGAATGTTGCCCCCCTTACACACACAGGTGATACAGCCTTACATGCCATGGGATGCAGTATGGGGCATGCTGTGGTGTTGAAGGTGTGGGCATGGCACTTAAATCCGTCTGCAAGTCATACCAATGTGATCCAACGCGGCTGACTGTTATGCAGATGCGCCGTACATGCATAGACCGAATAGTGCTCACATGTTGTCCATTGACTGTACGATGCGTATGCATTACAGTCACCCGCATCTGATCACATTGATGCCAATGGGCAATGCGTGCGCACGGCTGGGTTCCTGCATGTTGGACGCATATGCAATCTGGCCCGACGTGGGTGACATGTAAGCAGACGCGTCGTACAGGCATGGATCGAGCTGTGCACACGCATAGCCCATAGAATCGTATCCGGACGGATGCGTCTTGGTAAAAAATATACGTAGTCAGTTTACCGAGCCGTGCGCAGTCATTGGCAATGGGATGTCATGGAGACGGACGCGAATTCAAAAAACGTTTGAGTCGTGCGCTGGAAATACAGTTGGGTCCGTACAACATTGTTGCAATCTTAGGGCATCCTGAAGGTGAGTGATTTGAACAGTGCAGAAACGTGTAGGAGTCTTACATTTCCATGGATTGGACAGATTCATAGAATGCAACCGTGTCTGGCCTATCAGCGAGGGGCAATGTCACAGAATCTGCCTCTGCAGCACTGAATTTAGGCTGGCAGGCCCCCAGGGAGCTCACTTGCCTGCACTACATGCTACAGGACCACTTTCCCAATTCCACTGCTGCTGCTGTCTGTGCTTTCTCTGGATCCTGCAATGGCACATACTTTGGAGAGGGCCCCAGCATTCACTGAAGAGGAGAACCTGGCCCTGCTGGATGGGGTCCTCCCAGAGTACAGTTGGGAAACCAGGGAAGCAGGTGAGTGTGCAGTCCACTGCCTATCATTTTATGCAAGTTGTATGACTAAAGGTGTGCACAGCAGTGTGAGGCATGTGCACTGAGTACTTTCAGCTACTTATTTAAGTGGGTACATGTGATGAACAGGTGTCCTGCTGCAGTAGTGCAGGAGTGCTAGCCTTAAATTCCTAGCCAGTGTTGCCATGTCAGACCCACAGCACAAATGCACATTCACATGGGCCCACTACCTGTGTGCCTCTTTTAGCTTTGTGATGACTACATGTATACTCAACTGTATGCAGCACAATTATGTGGCATGTGTGGTAATGTCCTCTTCACTTTGTCATCCTCACAGGTTGATGCCCACCAGAAGCAAGAAATCTGGCTGACCATTGCCCGGGCAGTGCGATCAGTGGGGGTCTACAAGCACCGGATCTGAAACTGCCAGAAGAGGTGGCAGGACCTACGTGGCTGAACCCAGAGGATCGCGTGGGTCCAGCTGAAGCTGTCGCCTCCTCGCCGTAGTGGCAGACACCGGACCCTGACCCCCACATGCTCAGGATCCTGGTGGTGGTCTTCCCGGACATAGATGGGCAACTAAAGGCCAGACAGCAGCAAGGAGGAGGTAAGTCCATGGCTGATCTGTGAACATGTCTGACAGGCCAGTTGCAGTCTTTTGGCCTGGTAATACTCCCACATTACGTTGGTCCTGGAGTCCAGGACTCGTGTCCATCAATTGTGTTAATCACACTCCTCATCTGAACCACAGTTGTGGCCCCTACAGTCTGTGGGATTTTCAACATGGGCACTGTGTCCCTTCATTCTGCTATGCTGAGGGTCCTGCACAGCCTATGTTACTGGGACTCTGATGTGTGCATCGTGGGTGGGTCTGTTCTTTGCACTATGCCTGGTCTCTGACATGTGTTCTGTGTGTGCCTTTCATATGTGTTCAAATTGCTGGTCTGGGTCACAACATGTGTGATGGGGTACTTAAAACATGCACAAGCATGTAGGTGGGTTCATGTAATGTCCTCAGGAGTATATTTAGGAAATATGTCACACTTGCACGGAAACCTGCCTACTGTCCTGGCCAATTCACTGTTTTAGGTTAACCTGGTCAGTCATGCCCACTCCACAGCATTGGGAGAGTCTGTACTCACGCTCATGTGTATGGACCAACTGATTGTGCTTCCTGAAATGTGCCATCAGGTGTCTGACACAATGTCATTGTGTTGTGGCTTCCTTTTTGTGACAACTGGTGTGCTGAGAATTTTAGTGTCAGCAGGACATCTGAGTTGTGACAATGGTGATCATACCTGTGCAACATATAGGGGTGTGGTCATTTGAATGTGCACAATGCTGTGTGCAAGAGTGACTTTCACGCAGCTGTGTGTCATTGTTATCAGACTGTGAGGTGCTCATATTCATGTAGTTGTGTTTGCAGTAACTCATATGTGAAATCTGAGTGATGTAGGTTCCTCATAGTCCAAGAACAGTGTGTGGCAGGGGACAGAGTGGTGCACTTGTCAGCTGCATAGTTTGGTATGGGCCTGATCTATGAATGTGACGCAGTGCAGACTGATGTTGTCCGGATGCATTGCCCCATTACATGTGACAGGGAAGACTGACTTACCATGTATGTCTGTGCCAGGGCATTGACTTGAGAAGAGGGATCCTGCATTGGAGTCAGAGGTGCTCCATGCACCCCATTGTGTCCTTAACTTTCAGGACGTAAGGACATCATTGTGTGTTGTGCTGCTAGGCATCACAAGATTGTGAAATGTGAGTCTGGGCATACATTCATCGAGACCTCTGTACTGAGTGATTGGAATTTGATGTGATGTTTGTCTATAGTACTGTACTTCTACATGGTCATTTGCATGCTCAACAACTGTGTATGTCTTGCATGTGTGCACTTTGGGGTATTATCAGCCAGCATGCAACAGACATATGGATCCAGGTCCAGGAGGGATATGGGTGCCATGGTTGATGTTCAGACTGGCTATTGCCCTACATACACCTGTGTGGGCATTTTGAGCAAATATCAGCTGAGGATGCCAGTGCATGCCCTGTAATGTGCTGTATTTACAGTGTTGTGTGCAGTCAGTGCAGGCAACTAATGTGGGCCTCGTTTTCCTACTTATATGCAGATACATCCATGGGCACAGGAGGCAGCGCCACGGAATAGGAGGAGCCGCCATCCTGGGCCAGCGACTGAGGAGTCTGAAGGATCCAGTGGCACGGAGGGTGAGGGGAGCCACACCGAGGAGTCCTCAGCACCACCCGCCTCAGCTGAGGACCACAGCAGCTCAGAGAATGACTCCCTTGTGGGGGGTCAGCAGCCAGGAAACAACAGATAGTGAGGTGTCACCACCACCACCACCACCACCACCACCCTCCCCCGGCTCCCATCCCAGAGGTCCGTGGCAGCTCCCGTGTTCGGGAGCATGTCTCCTTCCTGCCAGGCACCCCCTGCCCCTGTGTCCCCTGCTGCCCTGAATGTGGAGTCTGTGGACTTACTTAAACAGATCCATGTAGGGCAGACATCAATGCTGAGTGTCCTCCATGCACACACCGGTCTCTTGACACAACTGGTGTTGTTCATGGAGGGCATCTCATCTCATCTGGCATGTCTGCCCTACAGAGGACCAATCAGTCCATGGCCTCCTCTCTGACGGCAGCAGTATCCCTCCTACAGCAGTCCCTGACCCCTTCATCCTCAGCCCAAACAACTACTCTTAGCACCCTACCTGTCCCTAGCACACACACACCTGCACGGTCACCCAAACACACAGACACAGACAGCACACAATCACCCAAACATAAGTCTAAACGTGCACACAAGCTAAGTCACTGGACTGATTCCACACACACAGGGGATAGGTTGCATACACACACACAGGCATCCACAACCAGGCCGCAGTCCTCAGATCCCTCTCCCTCCAAGTGCCCTTACCTTGCCTCACCTGCAACCCCATCTCCTAAGAAGCTCTTCCTGTGTGACCTAGGCCTCTTCCCCTCAGAATCAGCAGATCCTGTCTACAGGGGGAAGGGGAAGTCCCCACACACAGAGAAGAGTGCCCCTCACACCAAGACACCACCCCAAGCACAGGTAGACTGAGGCCCCCACCTGCAAGTCAACCCGTACCCAGAAGAGCAAGACCCCACCCCACCCCCCAGCTCCACTGCACAGTCTCCTTCCTCCATCCCCCAGGTCAGCACACCACAGGTCCAACCAAAAACAGAAATATCTGCCCCTTCTAATTTATACAAATGGCTCACATAGAGTCCAATGTTTATGCATAGCAGAATTGAGTTCACAACAATGCATGACCAGCCCACAAAATTAACAGAACAACATCATAGAAAAATACAAAAGTTGTATTTATTAAATTCATGGCAAACAGATAATTCCATCATCAAAAAGAACACAGATAACCATATTCACAGATCAAAACTAAACCGCCCCACATAACCCAAGCATCTTTCATTCACTCAACAACACTTAATAACATTCTCTACATCCTCTCCAAACACATTCCAGCAAACATACCCATATATCATCACATAATTCATCGCTCATCCTTAACAAGATTTCAGATGTAGCACACTATAGCTGTCCTGTAGCGTCTTCCCAATTAAAAACTGGGGACCAGATATCGTGATTGCAGGACAGAGTAAAACAATGACAACACGCGTTTCGGTGCCGTGCCAGATCTACGGCCACACCTTCATCAGGGCATTCAACAATGGGAAATGAGGGGACAGGAAAAAATCAGAACAGCAACACAATCTGTAGTGGGCGAAAAAACATATTTTTACATATAAATCAATTACAACTAATAATTTCAATACAGACACATGTCATAAAACAAGAACATTTCAGTATTTATATTTTCCTTCAAATGTTCGTCCCTTTTTTCTGACCATGCATTAATGAGCTCAAAGTCTGCATATTCGAATAGAAAAAATGAGAAAATTTACATCCGAACAACAGACACAGGAATCCCTCGGCAAAACATCACAAAGCAATCAATGTTTCAAACTTACTAATCAACATCAAACAAGAAAAATAAAAGATACAAAATAATAAAGTGAAAAAAGAGTATGACAAAAAAAAGGGTCTGCTAGTTAAGAGACTCTTGTAGGTGATTGAGCAACCAGTCTGCAGAGGTTCTTAGAATATGGAGTAAGTACAACTACTCAAAACATACATTAAACCGAGGTCTTCGATACTTACTCAAACGCGACAAAGCCGTCGTATTACGGAAAGATCCCACGTTTGCCGAGGATTCAGTCCAGGATTCGTGATAAAAGCTTCAAAATTGCAACAGCAGGCACTAGAAAGCTCGTGATCATTCTATGAAAAGATCAGATGACACCACAAAATGACTGGCAGCTCGCCAAGGAGACTAAATGGAAGGTCCTATAACATGCCCGAATTACAAGGCCTAATCTGAATTCAACTTACCAAACGAGCATCGCCATAAATTACGAAGGGAAAGCGGATTTCCAAAGAAGATATAGCGGACGAATGCTTTTCGTGCTCAGTCAGAGTTTCAATCGTCGTCCATAGGCAAGTCTAAAAGCTAGTTCAAGAAAGAAGTTAGAATCAGACAGCTTTCTCCCCTGATAAACCTATGACTAACTCACATAGAGAAGGATTCAAACATCCCTTAGCTTGTTAAAGGCCCAGAAGGTCATAATTGGGCAATTCGACCCCTCCCAACCAGCAGAAAATTGCACGAGTAACACCCGAAGGCTGGCAAAAAAAGGAGAAGTAGAATAATCGAATCACCTGCTTAGTGGTCCGCCGCCACTATACATGTACAGAGAGATCGAAGCGTGCCGAATTCTGGTACTTAGGCGATATTCTTCCTATAACGTACAAACAGCAATTTGTTAGGGCCATCAGCGCGACTCGTGCAAGAGCAAATATCCTAAATGCACACTGCGGCTCATAATGATCGATGAAAATAACAAATCCTGGGGGTTACACAAACAGGAGATACACAAACGTTATACGGACCCTCATAAAAAAAAGGGGGTATCTTAGATCGCAGACATAGGTAAAGCCCTGTTACCAAAGGGTCAAGCACGCAAGTGAGATTCAAAGATGGTACTTCATTTGAAACAAATGAAGGTGGCCCCAGCTCCATCCGCGAAAATATCAGGTAAGCCAGGGTTCCCCCATAGTTGTAGTTCAGCATTATAGAAAGAGATCTTGTCCATAGTCATAATTTTATCCCAAATTTTCTTAATATGCCTGGCGGTCTTGAATTTTACTCTTTTAAAGTAATTTGGATCATGAGCTCGTAATAAAAATTGATTGCTCTCGGGTCCCAACATAAATTGGTGGAAGAATAGCGAGCTTCCATTTTTTAGGAGGCTGCGTATACGGCTAAAGAAAGTCGCCCAAAAATATAACTTAAAGTCAGGAAAAATTAATCCCCCCTTTTCGATAGGTAACTTCAAGAGTTCAATTGACCTACGGGCTTTTTATTATAGCCCCATATAAAACTACTACAGATACCATCTGGTTATTGAGTTGCAAAGGAATAGATCTGAACAAATATAAAAATTGTAGGCACTATTTTCATTTTTATTAGATTAATACGCCCCACCAAGCTGAGTGGTATCTTGTGACAGTTTCTTAAGATAGTAGTGATATCTTTCAACATTGGGTCATAGTTCAATGTTATTACCTTATCCACATCAGCAGACATCTTAATTCCTAAATAAGTTGCATTTGGGCACAGGCCCACAATTGGTTCTGTCAGTTTGTAATTGGCAATAACTTGGGTTTTATTATTCAGTTTATAACCTGACACTTCTCCAAAATTAGTAGCTTATTTAATTATCTCAGGGATTGCTTTTATTAGATCAGTGGTAAATACCGCTATATCATCCGCAAAAGCAGTTATTTTTAAGCTTTTCCCTCCATGTTCCACGGGGATAATATTATCTTGTGCTTCCAAAGAATTTAAAAATGGCTCCAGAGAGAGGGCGAAGAGCAGGGGTGACAAAGGGCAGCCCTGCCTTGTTCCCCTCTCTATCATAAAGTTCGCTGACTCTGTTCCTAAATAGCTAATCTTAGCCGTTGGGTGATCGTACAATGAGCGAACCCATCCAAGGTATTGCCCATGAATACCATGAGTCTTCAACACCGCCCACAAGTACTCCCACCCCACTCGGTCAAATGCTTTTTCCGCATCTAACCTGACCATGCCGAGTGGGGTGAGAGTAGTCGAAGCAACATCGAACGCTGTGCTGGCTGTATTGATGTGTGCGGTGGTATCTCTCCCCATCACAAACCCATGTTGTTGCATGTTCACAAGTTCCGGCATTATAGGTGTCAAACGATTTGAAAGAATTTTTGCGAAAATGTTTGCGTCCGCATTAATCAGCGAGATTAACCGATATGAGCCACATTCATCAGGAGCTTTGTTTTTTTTAAGAAAAAAGACGATCTTAGCTGTTTTCGATGATGTGGGGACCTTTTCTGATTCCCCAATGGCTTCTATTACTAACTCTAAAAGCGGTACTAATTCTTGGGAGCATATTTTGTAAAGTTCAATAGGTAGGCAATCCTCTCCGGCTGCCTTTCCCGAAGGTAGAGCTGAAATAGCAGTTTTTATTTCTGAGGTTGTTATTTTAGTATTAAGAAGTTTTAAAGCTTCATTATCTCATTGGGTAGGCATGTATTTATTAAGGTATTGGGAAATTCTATCTTTCGTGGGGGTTATTTCAGGAGTATAAATATTCCGATAATATTTTGCAAATTGATCTAAAATCTGGTCTGATTGATTATAATTACGTAGATCTGAACCTTTGATTGTTTTGATTGTTGTTCTAGCTTTTTTGTCAGCTACTTTATATGCAAGTACTTTACCAATTCTATCCCCTCCTTCGTATTGTGCCAGCTGATAATTGTGAATTTTGGCACTATATCTCTCTCTAATGGGCTGATGAGGATGGCGGATTTCCCGCATCCTCCGGGCCGGCGGAAGCCACCGCCAGCCCGAGGATGTGGGAAATCCGCCGCGGATGCCTAAAAGACCCACCGCCAAATTAGGATGGCGGTGGGTCTCAAAATCCATCTGCTGCTTTTCCGCCGCAGTCGCCTTCCGACCGCGGCGGTAAAGCCCTAACATGACTGGCGGTGTCTGTCAGACACCGCCAGGCATATTAGGATAGTGGAAAACATATGCTTTTCCACGGCGGTTTTTCCGCCGTGGAAAAGCATACGGATATTGCCTTCGGGGGCCCGTTGCGGCCCCCCTTGGTGACGGGGGGAGTTTGGGGGGTGCACATGGGGGGTACCTATGGTACCCCCCTGCATTTGCGTGGACAAAGCGGCGGGCACCGCGCGGTGCCTGCTGCTTTGTGCACGCAAATGCCGTGCATGCCTTTTTTAACATTGCGGCGGGTGCAGCTTGAAGCTGCACCCGCCGCAATGTTAAAGATTGAGGATGTGACCGCCACCCTGGCGGTCACATCCTAATCTGCATGGAGGGACCTCCGCAACCCCTGCGGACGGTCCCTCCTACTCTATGGTGGCGGACGGACTCAGGTCCGTCCGCCATCATAATCGGCCCCTTAGTGTCTTTTTGGCTGATGCCTGTAGTTTCAATAAATTCATTCTTATCTCTTTCACATTAGCTTTCCCCTGCTCGAGGGCCTCTACTAATTGTTGTTCCATTAATAATATGTTGGAGGTAGTTGCTTTTATTTCTCTCTTAGTTTCAGCGTTCTTTCTAAATATGTACTGTTGAACAAAGCCCCTTATGCTACATTTACAAGCATCCCACACTATATTAATAATTGTAGAATTAATATTCAATTCAATAAATTCTCTAATATGTTTTTGTAATTTCGGGACGAATTGAAGATCTGATCATAAGTATCTTGGGAATGTAAAATGTCGGGTAGTTTGCTTCTGATCCGTAATATCAAATTCTAACAATATAGGATTGTGGTCTGATGTAACTCTCGGGCAAAGTTCTATTTTACATTTATCCAAAATTCGATCAACTGCCCACACCATGTCAATTCGGGAACACGCTTTGTGAGGTGCTGAGTAGTACGTATACCCAGCAGTGCTAGGACATTTGAAACGCCAGACATCTCTTAAATTATGTAACCTACCAAGTTCTACAATAGAAGCTCTAACTTTACGCATCCTAGTTGAGGTGCCTTGCCGTGTAGAATCTACCCTATATTCCATCACACAATTAAAATCCCCCATAACCATTAGTTCCCCCTCCCAATCCAATAATTCTATATTTAGTTGTTCATACAGCTTAGGTTCATCTATGTTAGGCCCATACACCAAACAAAATACATATTTCTTGGGTTCAATTTGCCCCTGAGCGATTGTCCACCTCCCGCGTGTATCAGATACAGTTCTAATAGTTTCCATCATGAATTGTTTATGTTTTAAAATAGCTACCCCCCGAATAGATGCCCCTAGAGTTGAGCAAACAATTAGCTCATAACCCATCTGGGTCAGGAGCTTCCTATCTTGATACCCAATATGGGTTTCTGAAAGTAGTGCCAAGTGTGGTTTATACTTGTTCATTTCCTCCTGTACAAGTCTCCTCTTCTGTTTACTATTGAGGCCAGCTACATTCCATATCATACATCTAATCGAAGACATATCTTTTCCTCGTTAATTTTGCTCTCCTCTGTACAAAAAGTTTATAGAAAAAAAATATTTTATTTTTGTTATCGTGTACCATTATTCCTTCTTGCAATAAAGTTTTCCCCTTTGGGCTGGACATGGTATCAATACATTGGGAGATCTTTACGGATCAAATGGTTTCTTAAGCTTTGCTACTCTGAAACTTTTATATAAAATAAATGATGGGATGTACTTCAAATATATTCAGATCCGGGATTTTTTAGTACGAAAAATGAAAATTAAAGAAATAGCCTTCTCAGATACTTTAAAATGTTTGTATTCGGATAAAACAAAGTCACTCATTATTCAAAGCTACAGTTACTTAACTGCAAGCAAGATAGATGACTGTGGGAAAATAGCAACCAACTGGTCGAATAGATTAGGCATAAATATCAGCCCCAAACAGATCTCAGCTTCACTTAGACACATTAATCAGGTAGTCCAATCCTCCAATTTAAGGCTCCAGCTTTATAGAACTATCAGTCAGTTATATTACACTCCTCAAAGAATTTCTAACTGGTCATCAGGAAACCAAACAAACGAGCGAACTAAATGTCCGAAATGTAATTTGGAAGCAGCTGGCATTGAACATATGCTATTTACTTGCCCGGTGTTATCTTTTATTTTGGAAGGGAATAACCGATGCCCTAATTAATAAGCAAATTGCAACTCCGCCACTCTGCGTGCATTTGGTTTTACTAGATATCCAAGATGTCCATTACCATCATAAAGATTTGATATCTATAATATATGCATGTGCAAGGTTAGTCATAGCTAGATTTTGGATATCTAAAGAGCCCCCAAGTGTAACGCAGAGGTGGACTTTGATTAATGAAGTTTATACTATGGAAATGGCATTAGCAAAATCAAGAGGTCCCAAGTCCCTGAGAGAGAGTGAAAAAAATTGGGGATTGTTCATTTGATTTTTTGAAATTGATTTTAGAATTACGGATAATAGTTATTTGATGAGACCAGTTCGAATTTAGCATATGTTAAATTATTCTTTGAAATTATACATTGCTGTCCTCTTTCGTAAGTCTAAAAAAAAATTAGTGTCTTTATTTCTTTTTTATATGATGTATTATGTAAATTTGATGACAATAAAAAGAATAAAAAAATAAACAAATGAAGGTGGCATTGATTTTTCGTTAATTAGGCAGCTAGAGGAGCTGCCTTCCGTCATAATTCCGCCCCTCCGCTGTTACTGCTTATGGCAGAGCCGCGATTAGCATTAGCGTAACAGTTTCTTAACGCCCAACCCCGTTCGCATACCTCCAGGGGACCGTCTCAGACTCGTCACAAAAGCCTCAAAAACCTGCAGCCTCCCGGGTGGCGTGCACTCCCGAAGTTGTCCGGTGGTGAAATGACCATATTTAAAAAGGCCAGAGAAACACTCATTATCCAATGAATTGGCTGGGCGGGACGACCTCAAATGTCCCATCCCTGCCAGGTAAATTCAAAAACCCAGACAGGATCGAATCGCAGGCAGCAAATTGGCCCAGCAACGTCCCAGGTAAACTTCAAAGGCCGGATAGGATCGACTCGCAAGTAACAAAAACCGAACGCTACTAAAAAATCTGTTAGGCGAAACATACGCACGGATCCTGGGTAAATTCAATAGACCAAAAAGTCCAACACCAAGATGGCAAACAGCTAGCAGCTATGCCAAACATATTATAAATCAAAATCGCCACCAAGGTGCAAGACAGGATAATCACCCCGATCACAGAGTCATGTCTAATAGACATTCCATACATAGGGGCACCTAGGCCCACAAAACCTCACTCCTCCAAGAAGTGGGGCATTCTTTTAGGGATGGGGCATGATATCAGAAACAGACTCAACAAGCATTGGAAATGCAATAGGTCTCGCAGCATTAGAGTTTGTGCTTTTAGAATTGTTTATGGGTTTTTTTTTTAAATCTTTAGCATTTTTGTTTCCTGTAGGCAATGCCACATAAATACAAAATGTGTCATTTACAATACCAATAGGTCAAACTTTCCTAATGCGAGACCTATTGCATTCACCCTCAACCCCTCACCCTCACACAGTGCAATAGGTCTCGGAGCATTTGAGTTAGAGCTTTTAGATTTGTTTATGGCTTTTTTTTCTTTGTAATTCTTTAGCATTGCCTACAGGAAACAAAAATGCTAAAGATTTTAAAAAAAAACCCATAAACAATTCTAAAAGCACAAACTCTAATGCTGCGAGACCTATTGCATTTCCCTGAGTGATGCTGTGGTGGTGCGATAGATAGAGTGAGGGCAATAGATAGATAGATAAATAGATAGAGTGAGGGTGATAGATAGAGAGATAGAGATAGATAGATAGATAGATAGAAATATATAGATAGATATAGAGAGAGAGATAGATAACTAGAGTGAGGGCGATAGATAGAGTGAGGCAAATAGATCGATATATTGATAAATAGATACAGAGTGAGGGCGATAGAGTGTGGGCAATAGATAGAGTGAGTGCGATCGATAGAGTGAGTGCGACATATAGATAGATAGAGTGAGGGCGACAGATTGATGTGTGTGGTGTGTGGTGTGTGTGTGTGTGTGTGTGTGTGGTTGTGTGCGGTTGTGTGTGTGCGGTGTGCGGTTGTGTGTGTGGTTGGTTTTTTGTGTGGTTGTTTTTTTTGTGTGGTTGTGTGCGTGGTGTGGTTGTGTGTGTTTGTGTGGTTATGTGTGTGTGTGCGTGGTTGTATGTGTGTGTGTGCGTGGTTGTATGTATGTGTGTGTGCGGTAGGAGAAGGATACATGTGGAAGAGAGCAGCAGATCTGCACAGAAGAAAAGAACAGGGAGTTGGAGAAGGGGGCGGGGTGGAAGAGAGCAGCAGATCAGCCCCGGGAGAAAAGAACAGGGAGTTAAAGATGGATGCAGGGTGGAAGAGAGCAGCAGATCAGCACAGGACAAGAGAACAGGGAGTTAAATAAGGATGCGGGTGGAAGAGAACAGCAGATCGGCCCAGGAGAAGAGAACTGGGAGTTAAAGAAGGAGGCAGGTGGAAGAGAGCAGCAGATCAGCACAGGAGAAGAGAAAAGGGAGTTAAAGAAGGCGGTGGGGTGGAAGAGAGCAGCAGATCAGCACAGGAGAATAGAACAGGGAGTTAAAGAAGGAGGTGGTGGAAGATAACAGCAGATCACCACAGGAGAAGAGAACAGGGATTTGAAAAAGGGGCGGGGTAAAAGAGAGCAGCAGATCAGCAGATCAGCACGGGAGAAAAGAACAGGGAGTTAAAGAAGGATGCAGGGTGAAAGAGAGCAGCAGATCAGCACAGGAGAAGAGAACAGGGAGTTAAAGAGGAGGTGGGATGGAAGAGAGCAGCAGATCAGCACTGAGTGGTATTTGGAGTGTATGTTGCATTGAGTGCAGTGTAATTATGTTGTAAATAATGATGTGGCACTGAGTGGTATTGTGTGGAGTGTATGTTGCATTGAGGAGAGTGTAATTATATGGTGTAGTTATGTGGCACTCAGTGGTATTATATGAAGTGTATTTATGTTGCATTGAGTAGAGTAAGTATGTGGCGTGTAATTATGTGGTACTGAGTGGTATTATGTGGAGTGTATTTATGTTGCATTGAGCGCAGTGTAATTATGTGGCTTGTAATTATGTGGCACTGAGTGGTATTTGGAGTGTAAGTTGCATGGAGTGCAGTGTAATTATGTTGCAAATAATGATGTGGCACTGCGGCAGAATGGGTAATGCTGTTACACAGCTGAGCCCATGTACAGAGCCTGGGGCACAATAAGGTGGAATGAGGCACCGTAAGGAACAGTGAGGTGGAGTGAGGCGGAATGAGGCAGAGTGGGGGATGCTGTTTCACAGCTGACCTGGGTCCCTGGTCTCTGGGATGTCAGTCTTGCCAGGACGATTGCTCCATATGGACTTGGTCAAAGATGCAACATACCAAAATGTCTCTGGTTGGATACATATAAAAACTTATTGTTGATAAAACGTTCTGCAATGACGAACAGCACAGTTTCCCTGTGTTTTATTTGGGGCATGGGAAGGAGACCGGAAATTGTGAGAAGTTTGCAAACCGTGTATGGACGCTTTTTTAACAAAATATAATATAGGAAAGTGAAAGGGCGATGTTTATTTTGACTCAGACCGCGGGCGAGGCTTCTCCAGTCACTGATGCAGTTAAAACTCGCAGAGCGGAGTGGTTGAACACGAGAAAGCTCCTCATTCTTTGGCGTCCCACCTCACACGCTGCAACCCAATCCCCGGGAAGAAAAACAACAAAAGTCTGGTTACTCGAGCCTTGGGTTCCCAAGTAGTGCAAAGCAGGCCTTCTAGCGCTTCAAAGTCTAGTCAACACTAGCCATACAATTATAAAAATAATAGCAAAATTAATAGCTTTGTCATTCACAATGCCAATAGCAAATGTGACACCTATAGTATTTGTAATGCAATATGTGTTGTATTTATGTGAGACTTGGATATATTGATATTACAAATAACAATGGCTTTTTTTAAAATAATAATAATAATACTTAAATAAAAGTTGTGTAGAGAGAGAGAGTGCGAGAGAGGTGTGTAGAGAGAGAGAGAGATAGTAAGAGTACGCGAGGTGTGTAGAGAGAGAAAGATATGCATATAGAGAGAGAGAGATGCATATAGAGAGAGAGAGGTGTGTAGAGAAAGAGAGAGAGAGAGGTGTGTGGAGAGAGAGTTAGAGAGAGCGATGTGTAGAGAGAGAGCTTGTGCTCTCCTGGCTCCTCGGGTCGGTTTAGTGTTAACACGTAATTGACAAACCCATCGTCAAGCAGGATGCCTCTGTCTATGTTGTTGCCCACTGGCGCCTGTTGTCTGTTTCAAGCAGAAGAGCTGGAGAAGGCGGATGCACATGCTGCTAAGGGAGAAGGGAGGGGGTACCCCCATAAGAATGGCTCTGTCTGCCTTGTCCCCAGTGGCGCCAGTTGTCGGTTCCAAAGTAACACTTGCTAATTAATAATTGTAGCAGAGAAAATGAAAAAAAACGACACAGATGTGTACCAACAGAGTGTAGAACCGGTATTTCTGTAACAAAATGCACAACCACGCAAATGTTTTTCCCTTCAGTAAATACTTAATGTAATAAAAGCGCTTTTTTTTTTAAAATTACCTTGCACCTCGCAAACAGAATTCCTTAATGCACGCGCTCTATATATTGTGGAACAAGCATACTAAGCCCTGTTGAGTTTTCAAACCACATGTAATATAATTGGGCATGTATGAAAATGAACTGTGCTTCCCTTGTGTACTTGTACACAAATGTAAAGGAGTAGTGCGAAATAATTCCAGGCTGTATCCTGAAAAGCGATCTTTACAGGTTATAGGTTGAATCCCTTCAATCTTGTACGTTTGTTTCGGTACGTTTGTTTCGCTACCAAGTGAAATGTTGGTGGTTTGCATGTAAGAAGGGATAGATGTTATATTTGTCTCAAAATACGTAGCAAAATAATTAGATGTATTAATTTAGTGTAAACTTTTAAAGCTTGTAGAGATTTCCCTGCATTGGGTTCTTCATTATGCGCCGTTAGTTATTGTCACACCTCTCGGTTTTAGTAAAAAAAAAAAAAATTTCATCCACCCCAGAGACTTAATTGCAATTAAATAAAACTTCTAAATTCACCGATGCACAGAGACATACAAACGCGCAAGCACAGATGAAAAAAAAACGTGCAAACACAGACCAGGCACACCTTTGGAAACCCATCCACTTGCAGCCGTATACACTGATGTATGCAACTACACATGCATGCAGCGACCAGCACATACAAACTTACACACGCACATAAATATACACACAAAAAAAGCATGCACAAACATATAGGGCATTAGCAATTTACACACACATAAACAAGCACACATATGCAGGCACTCCTACATACCTACACATATTCACACTCAAACACACATGCATGGAGGCATGCTCCCGCACATATACACGCACACGCTCTTGTCTGTGAAGCGACTTTAATGAAACATTTATTTTAATCCTTCAAAAAATGCAACATTTTAAAGTGCTAATACGGTGGCAGCATGTGGGAATGCCCTCTGTGTGGGAGTACACATACTAAACGTGGTTAGTGGGCATGTGAAGCGTACGCTGTGTGGGAGGCGGGTTCAAATAAAGGCATGGACACATGCTCCCGCACATATATACAAACACTCTCTTGTCTGTCATGCGACTTTAATTAAAAATTTATTTTAGCCCTTTAATAAATGCAAACTTTTACATTGCTAAGACGGTGGCAGTGGGTGGGCATGTCCTCTGTGGGGGAGTACACAAAGTAAACGGGGCAGTGGGCGGGTGGAAGCGTCAGATGTGTGGGAGGTGGGTGCAACTAAAGGCACTGAGGCATGCTCACGCACATATACACTCACACGCTCTCGTCTAAAATGCGTCTTTAAATAAATGTTTATTTTAAGACTTTATAATTTTAAGACTTTAAAATATTTAAACTTTGACAGTGCTAAAACGGTGGCAGCGGGTGTAAATGGCCTCTGTCTGGATGGACGCAGGGGCAGTGGGCGGGTGGAAGCGTCCGCTGTGTGGGAGGCGGGTGCAAGTAAAGACAGGGCAGCTGGTGGAAATAAAACTGCTAAAATGAAATGGAAGAAGGGAGTAGGTGCATGCGAGATGGTAGCGTCCGCTGTGTGGGAGGCGGGTGCAAGTAAAGACAGGGGAGCTGGTGGAAATAAAACTGCTAAAAGGAAATGGAAGAAGGGAGTAGGTGCACGCGAGATGGAAGCGTCCGCGGTGTGGGAGGCGGGTGCGAGTAAAGACGAGAGCTGCTAAAAGGGAAACTGCTGAGAGGGATTGGGATAAAGGAGGGGGTACATGCGAAACAAGACGGAGGGAAGAGAGGGGAGGGGGGAGGAGAAATGCGAGGGGCCAGAGCGGGTAAAATAAACAAGACGGAGGGAAGAGAGGGGAGGGGGGAGGAGAAATGCGACACGGCGGGAAGGGGCAGGCAGGATGACTCAGGGGAGGGGGCGGAGCGGGGCAGAGCGGCATGTGGGTGTGAAGAAGCCGGGCCTTTGAAGTGAAGCTAAGCTTCACTTCAAAGGTGTCGGAGGAATGCGGGCGGCTGTGCACGCGCTTTTAAGCTCAATGCACATGCGCATTGAGCTTAAAAGTCACGGGCACTGCAAGGAATCGCCACGATTCCTTGCAAGTTAGATAAAGAGTCGATGAGCCCCTATAGTCTCGCTTGCTCGATGCGCATGCGCATCGACAGGCGAGACCTAAAAAGGACGGGTACTTCGTAGTATGCGGACACACCTCATACTACAGGAGACAGAACGACCCGCACCATTTACAGAATAGCATTCTCCCACGGGCATAGATCGTTAAGTCCCGTGTTAACAGAATCAAGGAGGAATATCCAAAACACCACAGGTTCCCCCGCAACTCCCTGTCCCAGGTTCCCCCACCCACAGATACATCATCCCCAAAATGCTCAGGCCCTCCCCAACTCCCACTAGCTCTTCCATTGACACCACCACCAGTCTGTCTGTTGCTGCAACTACTGTGGGGAGGGTGTCCCCCCAGCTGTCCTGCCAACCTCACCTTCACCTCTTTCCACTCCCATGTTGTTAAGCACTGCAGTGGAGTCCACCCAGTATGACATGGGAACTGCAGTGGGGACAATGTCCACTACACCTGACCTGCCCACTGCTGTGGTTCAAGCACCCACCCCATCAGACCTGTGCCCCACAGTTGTGACGGCACAACCCATGTCAGACCCCTCCACTGCAGTTGCCACTGACTCTCCTGCACCCAGCACCCCTTCACTACCTCCTTCTGTTGAGCCCTGATCCTGTCCCTGCGGTGCCTGGCCTGCCCCATGTATGCCCCTCAGAGTGGATTTCCCCAGTCCTTATCAGTGCAGGCAAGCAATGGGTGACAGGTGTCACTCACACCTTCATTGGACTTTGGTTTTTCAAATGGACATTGGACTACTTTTTTTCCCTTGCAGATGGCAGATTGCTGATTAAAGCATTTTTTGTTCTCCTCGTGCATTTGATTGAGCTGTAGATTTTGTTAATGCTGTTTAGCCTGACCTTGGTGTGATGATGCAGGATTTTCAAATGTCTGTTACTGAGGTGTTGATGAGGTGTACTCCATGTGGCCCATGAGATGTGTTTCATGTTCTGGTTGGTATCCATGTCATCCTTTGCAGCTGTCTGGGTGTGTCATGGTAAACTAATTTAGCACAGGGATGGTAACATTTCATTGGCATGGTCACATCTGTGGCTTGCACCCATGCACATATGATGTGCTTCATAATGTCCAATTTGACATTTTCCCTGACTGTTGTGCCATCTCCACTGAACATGCAGGTGTGGTCATCATTGGTGTAAAGTCAACTGTGTCCTCAGTGCAACTTGGTAGACATATTTATTGTCAACGTGCAGGTGACTTAAGGGGCAATACCGTACCCAGGCGTATGTCACCAGTGCCTACATTGGGTGGTAGATGAAGGTTGAGTGTACAGGTATTGTGCTGACATGCCCAGGAATCTTACCTACCAATTGGCATGTGCTGCTATTTCCATGATGTCACCTACCGTGTGCTCACTGTGATGATGGGTGATTTTCACCCTTTGCCACAATGCTCAACTTTAGCTGCAGTTTGTGTCCACACATTTTATATTGGGTATATACACTGATGGGGAGTTTTCACACATTGGCCCAGTGCTATTTCAAAGCTTGACTTGTGTAGCCCACACTCTGGTGTTGTTCACACATGTGATGGTAGTTACGTTGTATCGATTAATCATAATCACTGTTGGGGGTATTTGTCAGGCACTACACACACTATTGGCATGATGTTGTTGTGAAATGTATTTGGCGGACATTCCTGTGGTTGATGTTTGATGATGTGTGTCGCATCATCCTCCCTATGGGTGGTGGTGTCTATATTGTGTGCCACACTGACCCCTATAGGTGGGGTGGCATCAGTGATAGGTAACAGGCCCCTATGGGTGGGGTGGCATCAGTGATAGGTAACAGGCCCCTATGGGTGGGGTGGCATCAGAGGTAGAGCACATGACACATATGGGTTGGGTGGCATCAGTGGTAGAGCACATGACACATATGAGTGGGTTGGCATCAGTGATAGGTAACATGCCCCTATGGGTGGGGTGGCAGTAGTGGTGGCCATGGGTTCCCTAAGGAGGTGTGGTACTGGTGGACAGGGTCTGGACCCCGTGGATTAGTTTGTAGGGTGAGTGTCCGACTTACTGTCTGCGCCATCCGCGTCTGTTCCTGATCCGCTCATATATGTACAGGACTGGTATGACCTGCGCGATTGGATTCATGTTCCGTCTAATAAGACATTGGACCAGCCTCCCCTACATTTCTCTGACGGCATGTCAGGGGAGTGAGACGGGGCAAAAGGGCAGCTGACACGAAGGGCTATGAATGGTATCCATGGCCTACCCTTAACTAGTCGTTGATTACATTGTTCCCTCATTGTTTTATCCCCCTATAGGGTACTTACTTTTGAAGTCCCCTTACATGGGAGGAGACCGAGGTGGCAATCCTTTTTTACTCAGTAGGGTGAGCTTTTGTTCTTTGCTGGTTTAGCACCATTTTTGTGGGTCTGAGTCTTTACTTTTGACTAATACTGTTGCCTTCCTAAGTCAGCACCGTTGACTCCATTTTAGACATACCATACCGACTGTGTGCTATGCTTGAGATATTACTGATTGTCCCCCTCTTCTACAGTAAATCTCCCTTCATAATTGTTTTTAATGTTTCCTTGACTTGTGTTGCACCTTCTTCTTTTTTGTCACCCCATTCCAGGTTCCAGGAATTAATGACAGGACCTTCGGCCTGCCATTGAATATTGTGTGGATTAGGTAGTATTGGCCTAACACACCGTGTAGATAGCTTTTATTTTTAAGTCCTGACGAATTGCACTGCATCACTTAGAGCACTAAGCATGAAACATATTGACCAGTAGGTAGAGAGCACTTCCCTGGATCTGTGTACTGGACAGTGACCTCTGCTATTTTTCTTTTAATAAGGTAGTTAGCCACATCATTAAAATTGCAGAGTGGACTACCTAACCTTTTTTAACACTTTCACCACTCCCCGGCATCTACACCTCACCTAGGGCCCTCACACCCAAGCACCAATTGGCAGGGACAGGAGATCTCCGACAAAGAGCCCCTTTCTAGGGAGCGCGTCAGACATTGCACCGCCAGTTTGACGAGGAGCAAAACCCAAATGATGAAGCATGACACCTAGCTTGCTGGGTGTGTGAGGGTTTTAGTCCCGAAAGGGAGATTCCCCCTCCCTCTCCCTTTCCATTTCATGCACTGGGACCCGGTTCCCAACATTCCGTGATGATTCAGTGGTGCAACACTGTCTTTGCGGAACTGCGCACCCTTCTTTGCTTTCTAATCTCAGCATAGACATAGGGGGTTGTAAGTGAATCTATGCTACGGAGTTCTGCTGAGTTTGAAATAGCAAGGTACCTGATCCGGCTTGCTGTGTGCTCACATTTAACTAGGGTGGGCCCAAAATTCCGCTCCGCTGATGGAGTTTGTGGAGTTTTGCCCACTCCGCGCGAAGCTCCACAAAACTTCACAAAGTGACATGGAGCTGAGTTTTTTCTCTCGATTGGCTCATTAAGCGAAGTTGGCAGGCACTCGTGAGAAAACATTGTGCGCTAGACCTCCTCCCGGCGAGATTCCTCAACGCGTGACTGCCCGTGTCGAGAAATCTCGCAGTGAGGCATTGAGGAAGCTGCTGCTTTAGTAGAATGTCTACTAGAGTGCCAAAAAGCCGCAGCGCCCTCTGGCGCGATATCTATTGCCATGTGCTCTGATTTTACAGCACAGGAGAAAGAAACAGTGCTAAAAATCAGTGTGAGCAGCGCGAGATCTGCAGAGTAGAAGTCTGTGAACTCCGCCCAGTCCTACATTTAACCATTTTCATTGGCAATTTCACACTCGGTAAGCATAGCATGAAACAAAAACATTTTTGCAACTGGATTACTTAAAAAGATAAAGACAATATGTTTGACATGCTGAACTTTTGCCCCTTCTTTTGCAGCAATGGTAACAATAGGCAGCAGCTTTGCTCGCAGTGTAGCTGCCATATTCACCGGGTCCATGTGTAACTGGATGCTCCACATCAGTTTTTTCTTTTCATTGTGGGACTTGTAGTTTGTGTTTTATCTTTAGGATAAGCAAGAATAAAAGTCACAGAATGCAAAGAAAAAACCTAGACAGCAGCAGCAAGTGACATATAGACCTGGGAAATTTGGCAGGGCTGTGGTAGAGGGATACCCATCTTCGTAGCCAGCTGACTACCTAGTTGGGTTTGATAGAGGTGTGAGACACATCATGCTTATGCTCTTTCAACCTATCACAACCACAAGAATTTTATTTAGTGAAACATGGCAGGACGCTAGGATAGAGGTAATAAAAAAAAGGCACTAGCCCAGCACATCTGCGACATCTATTCATCCTAAATCTCCATTTGCCATAGTGTACCACAAGGGCTTCTTTAAACAGTCCTTTGCTCCTTCACTGGACATAACCATTCCTTTTTGATAAGTTGTTTTACATAGCTCGAACATGTCAACTTGCAGTAGCGTCAGAGTGCTAGGAAATACAGTAAGCAAATAGAAACATCAGAACAAAGTGGTTTCCAGACAGTCACAGTGAGCAGAGGGAGCCTCGCACGTCCAGGGCTATGCACTTGGAGGTTATGCTATCTCACTAGTGTCCCATAGTCCATCCCAACTGACTGTCCACAATCCATCCAGTCACGACCTACAAATAAGTTTCCTTCCATTTAACTTTCATTCTCCATACTTAATGAATCCCCAGTTGTCTATATTCACCATCCATACATCATTCGCTCTAGACACCATCGCAGGGCCTTGAAACAATATTTCAGATGATCCTGAGACAAAAGACAATAGGGGTGATCCAGAACTTTACAAAAACCTCTATATGTGCCCTCCCCCACCCTCATAACTTGAAACAACACTCCAGCTATGTACTGCAAAAACAAAAAGGTAGTCTCATTTTCATTCTGAAAATAGTAGAGTTGTCCCTTAAGCACTGGAGAAATACACTTCTGATTGGGTTTTAAGCACTAAGCACTGAATTCAGCCTGCATGACATGCATTGGCTGAGGCTGGAGGGAAATTACAGGTCCAACCTCATCACCCAACATTACATAATAACTCACAGTCCGTACCTGGACATTTTTATCATGCATACTGTATAGTAGCAGAACATCCCCCTAATACAACTAGTCTCATGTGTTTATTCTCCTTTCTCCAAACATGTATTTATTGAGACCTCTTGAGATTTCTGTAACATAGATCATTGGTTTGAGTCCTTGACATAGCTAATTCAATCCTTCATCCTTCAGAAGATAATTCAAGTAAGTTTCAACTGGATAACAGCAATACTAGATATTCACAACACTTTGGCCCCCATTAGGATGGCGGGCAGATCGACCCCGCCAGGCCGGCGGTAGCCACCGCCAGCCTGGCGGGGGCGATCCGCCCGCCATCCTAACCGGAATGACCCCCCGCCATATTAGTATGGCTGGGGGGTTCCGCCGTGGACGAAAAGACCGTCCGCCGCTCTTGGCGACCGTGGCTGAAAAGGGTTTATATGGTGCCGGTGTCTATCAGACACCGCCAGCCATATTACAATGGGCTTTTTCAGATGCCGCCACGGAAAGGCATGCGGAGTCTGCTTTGGGGGACCGATGCGGGCCCCTATGGACTCCGGGTGCATGGAGGGTGCACATGGGGGGTACCTATGGTACCCCCCAGCAGTTCCATGCCATGCTGTGTATGGAAGTGCATAGCATGCCTTCCTGCCATTGTGAGTGCACCGCTCGCCACAATGGTAGGAATGCAGGATGCGCCCGCCACTATGGCGGGGGCATCCTAATGCTAGCCACGGGACCCCCGCCCTTATGGTGGGTGGTCCCTTTCGTCCGCCCGTCATCCTAAAGACCCCCTTTGAATTTAAAACTGCTAAATTGGTGCATACCTATAAATATAACAAGAGAACAAAACATGTAGAAGACATCCAGGCGCGCAAAAAACAAAACACACATTTTCACCACAAATCCTCAGGGAAGTGTATAGAATAATCATAAAATGCAAATGAAAGTACACTGTCTGCTTCCTGCTTTTAAATCACATTAATACAGCAGATTTTTTTCAAACATTTTAAGGTAATAAAGTGTGGACAGAATCTTGTCTTGATGTTGTCATTACAGGGGCCATGCTCCCCAAACCAAATATTCCAGGCTGCAATCCTGGTGCACGCGCCGCGGGCCCCTGGGCTGACAGCTCCTGACTGGGTCTGGAGTGTGGGGGGCCTCCTCCATGTACTTTGCAGAGGAGCCCTCTCAAGTTACGCCACTTGTGGTAGGGTCAGGTGGTATATCTTCCTTAGGTGGACATAAGCATGAAAACAGGCATGCTGGCCAGGCATTGCAGGAAGGTATGATTGGTTCTTCTTTCTCAGGCACCAAGTCTTGTTGTTTTGTTACCTGAGACTCATACTGGAGTATAGTCAACATAATCACATGTCTGGGAAGACCAGTGCTTTCATCCGCAGACACCAGTGACTGTTGGTAATAGGGTCGCTCAGAAGACGTGGCTCACAACATAGCGCCTCATAGTTAATTATGGCCTTTGGCCTGCAGGGGCGTTAATGACCTGAGTATAATTGAGTGTTCCCACTCTGAAAAGTTGAGTGACAGAAGTGATCTTTTTATACTGTATTGAGACATTTGGAGAATGGCAAAATTATGAATAGCCTATGGTATCATATGCAGCACAGGTTTATTTCCCTGGAATCATGAATTATGATTGTTGGAGGACATTTGCCCATTGTATGGTCTGGGGCTGCTCAGAGCTGCTGCTTGGGCAGTCAGTAGGACCAAGGATACTCAGTTTAATTGGGCACGCTGTGTCTGTCAATGAGTTCATCTGTTTTTATCAAGCGTTTATTTTGGCGTGCTGTGTGCACACCGGTGGCTTTTCCTGTGTAGAAGGAGGCTGGGCATCTTTCTGGCTCTGACCAAGCGAGTGTTGACCCAACAAATGATCCGGTATTACCTGGAGCTGCTGCGAGGGCAACCAGTGGGACCGAGTATATATTTCCCTGGTAAAGTAGACTGCCCTGGACTTACTCAGCTCTTGTGTCCATTAAGGAAACGGTTTGGGAGTACTTTGCCCACAGTGGTGTCATCCCCTAGGGCAGAGTACAGGTGTCTGGTTTCTGCTCAGAGTGCAATGTACTGTTGCAACTGAGGTGCAGTCGGATGAAATACCCACATTTACGTCAGGGGGTGTGGGTCCAATCCAGTAACCTACACGCACTGTGGCCAAAAAAGTATTACAAAGATTATGGACAAATTTATGGCATCTACCTTTATCATTGGTGGGTCTACCAGGTTATTTGACATCAGTCTTGTATATTCCTGATGTGCCACATTATAAAGAAATAATATAATGCCCAATGTAGAGAGCCACCCGGGACCTCTAATACTTTGTTGTCGTGCACCCATGCATACACACACCTATAAATAAAAGGGCTGGAGATCGCTCGTGGTCTTCCGGCTAATAGTGAAAGTGTTGCCTCCCGTCTGTTTTGTCCAGCGCTGCTGCGGCCTACCCAGATCTAGGCCCCGTCGCGCTACATAGGGGAAGAGGCCGATCGCATCCCACGTGTGCCCGCCTACCTGCTGATTCGCAGTCTGGAGCGCGCGGTGCCCACCCGCGTTTGCCCTGCTCCGTGGCTGTCACCTGGTGTCTGCGGAGCCCACCCGCATTGCCCCTGGAGGCCCGATGTCTGCCGCCTGAAGGCCGCGGCACCCCGCGACCTGTGGTTCGATCGTCCGTGCCTGCAGTGACTCCGCTGTGACCTGCGCCCGCCCACGCATCTCCCTGCCCAACTGGAGCGCGTTCAGCTGGCGGCACTGGGGTCGGCCTGCGGCGGATGGGGTGAGTGGTGCTGTGCGAGCGCTCTGTTGGCCTCGCTGCAGTTGTGTGGAGCGCTGCCTGCTCCCAGCGAGGTGCTGCCTGGAAGTGTGCCTGCCCGCGCCTCCCCCATTGAGCACCTGGAGGGGAGAGAATCTTGGGTGACCCCCGCCTACCTGCCTGCCTGCCTCATCGAGCCTAACCGAGGCCCTGCGCCTGGGCTGCCCCTCTCACTGCCTACCTCCCGTGTCCCAGCCCCAGGGTTTCTGTGAACAGCCTGAGTGTGGAGCGCCACAAAGGGGAGAATGAGGAAGGGGAGCAAAATGAAAAATAAAGCATTGGCTACTGCAAGCAAGAGGAGAGGGAGGAAATAAACAGGCAGCGGCAAATAGGAAAAGAGGAAAAGGGTACTGTTTCTCCCACCGCCCTAGGACAGTGACCTAACTCCGCAGGGCCACGCTACTGAGACGCATCTTGCGGGGGGAAGAAACGTGTCACCGGGCATCAGAACCAGGGCGACTCACGCCCAGCGTGCTCACACTCACCAGACCACGTGGAGCTGCATCAAGAGTTACAGGGCACCCCACCTGTGTGCGCACATAGTCATTACACAGCCTGCAAAGTACACGCACGGGCTGAAGAGCACTCCCCTGAGCAGCACGTCAGCACGTAAGCTGCGCCCTTGCGCCTACGCATCACTGCCCAGCCGCGATGAGCAACCCGCCGGTGACAGGGGCTGACGCTCAGCAAGACGGAGGGCACAAATCAGCGGTCGCTGCCAATCCTCTGCCACTGGTGTACACCCACACGGCGGTCGCACCACTACCCCCCTTCAGGGAAGCCTCGGACCCCGCCACGGCTGCGCCAAGATGGAAGGCCTGGGTCGGACGGCTCAACCACTACTTCAGGGGGACAAGGGAGACAGATGGCACCGTGAAGCAGTCACTCCTCATCTACTACGGCGGAGCGGAGATCTTTGACCTATTCGAGACACTCCCCAATACAGGAACTGATGATGACTACGAGGCGGCGGTCACATCGCTCGATAGACACTTTGACCCACAGCTCAACCACAATTTTGAAAATTTTAAGTTCAAGAGGGCGTGGCAAACTGAAACCGAGTCCGTCGACATGTTCTACGCGTGGCTACGCCGGCTGGCTAGCACGTGCCCCTTTACAGACCAGCGGGATGAAATCCGTGATCAGATCATCCGAGGCTGCCACTCCAAGCTCCTGCAGAAGCTGATCCTCAGGTAACCCGGGATCTCGCTGTACGAGATCCTGGTTCTAGCCCGCTTCCACGAACTGTCTGACGCCTGGGCTGAAGAAATGGAAGCCGCCCTACATACACCAATTGCCACCTCGCATGCGCCCAAGCTTCAGCCAATCAAGGAGGAAAAGGTGGATGCAATCCAGAGACGCCCCACGACGCCTCGCCAGGCACCAAGACCAACACCGGGTGGACTGTGTGGATACTGTGGCGAGGATCACCCTGCAACCGCCATCTGCGGGGCAAAAGGAAGAACATGCTCTCGTTGGGGAAGACAAAACCACTATGCCAGAGTGTGCCGCAGTGGGTGGTTCTGACCGACAGCGTCAAGGACGAGAAGCATGTCCCAGCAGGTTCGCCAAATGTCCCTGGATGACCCACCATCAGTACCGGAGGACCAACCACAGGAACGACGCCCCATGTACGAGGACGACGATGAAGTATTCATGGTGTCATACATTAGCCGGACAGGAACTCGTCGAAGGCCACCTCCCATGTGCTCCGTGTCCATCGAAGGCACTGACGTGCAAGCACTCATAGACACTGGGGCATCTGTCAATGTAATGGACTCCGGCCAGTACGACCGTCTATCACCGCCCCTTCTCTCGCACCGCCCACCACTAGGATCAGTACCCATGGGGGGACGGACCCGCTCCCTCTCCGTGGCGTCATCCAGACCACCGTTGAAAGCGGAAGCTACTCCACTGAGGCGAGGTTCAACATCACTGAGGGCAAGAAGGGGACTCTACTCAGTTGTCATACAGCCGAAGACCTTGTCTTCTTCGCTAACCAGGTCCACGAATCTCATGCAGAAGCGATGCTAAAGGAGTTTCCGGAGCTCTTCAAAGGACTGGGGAAGCTAAAAGGCAAAAGGTTCAAGCTGCACATTGACCCCTCGATACGGCCTGTAGCCCTCAGGCACCGGTGGGTGCCCTTCAACCTGCGTCCGCAAGTGGAGGAGGATTTGAGGAAGCTCGAAGAACTAGGGGTGACCGAGAAGGTTTCCGGTCCCACCCTGTGGGTGTCCCGGCTGGTCGTGGCACCCAAACCCAAGCAACCAGGAGCCATTTGACTCTGTTTCGATATGAGACTGCCAAACATCGCAGTGAAGAGGGAATGGCACATCACCCCCACAATGGACGATATTGTCGCAGACTTAAATGGAGCGAAGTGGTTTTCAAAACTACACTAGAAAGCCGGATACCACCAGTTGTAACCAGAGAGCCGGTATATTACCACGTTTTCGATGCACGTTAGTTTACGTAGGTACAAGAGGCTCAGTTTTGGAGTATCGTCTGCCGCCGAGGTCTTCCAGAATGGCAAGCGGGAAGCACTGTCGGGGCTGCAATGTGTGATTAACCTTACGATGATATCCTGGTATACTCCAACACGCTCAAGGAACACCACTCGCACCTCCGAGCCACTCTAAGAAGACTGGTGGACTGTGGCCTAACTCTGCACAAAGCAAAGTGCTCCTTCTATGAGGAGAGTGTAGACTTGTTCGGGTACACATTCACCCGTGAGGGACTCCTGGTAGATCCAAAGAAGGCCGAAGCTATCCGGACAGCCAGCACGCCGAGAAACCCTATGGAGGTGAGGAGCTTCCTCTGCATGGCCACGTACTGTGGACGCTTCATTTCCAATCTTGCAGCCATGTCTGAGCCACTGCGCGTCCTCAGGCGTCACAACCACAAATGGGAGTGGACGCTGGCGGCCAACAAGGCGTTCCAGGACATCAAGGCGGCCCTACTTCCATCAACGATGCCGAACAGAACTGGTCCTCGATGCCAGCCGGTGGCCCTAGGGGCAGTCCTTCTCCAGGAACACAGCCCGGAAGTGTGGAAGCCAGTGGCCTACGCCAGCAAAGCCCTCACGGACACAGAGACCAGATACGCTCAGATCGAGAGGGAGGCGTTGGCGATCAAATGGGCGTGCCAGCACTTCCACCTGTATCTGTGCGGCCAAGAATTCAGCGTCATGACCGACCACAAGCCGCTACTTCCGCTATTCGCCGGCTCGTCCCGGTTAGCGCCCCCTAGGATCGAACGATGGGCTGTGCAGTTGCAAGGCTACAACTTCAAAGTGGTTTTTCACCCAGGAGTGCACAACCCTGCCGACTACCTGTCTCGCCACCCGGAATCCATGACGTCATCCAATCCTTCTGCAGATGCCTGCCTGCAGCACTGAGGTGCTCGTACACATGGTGTCTCAAGGGGCGTGTCCCAAGGCCATAACACTGGAAGAGATCGGCCGAGCCACTCAAGAAGACCCCACTCTTTCCCGGGTTCGAGGAGCCTTGGAGAACAACGGTTGGGCCCACTTCATGGACGCGCTCGTGTCCTCCGGCTGGAGGTTAGCCACACCCGCCAACAACTGTGGCAAGTTCGGAGCGACGTGAGTGTGGGGGCGGAAGGAGTGGTTTTGAGAGAACATCAAAAAGTGATCCCAGAGAAACTCCAGAAGAGGATTCTCGCGCTGGCTCACGTTGGTCACCAAGGAATGGCCATGACCAAGGCCAGGCTACGAGACAAGGTCTGGTTTCTGGCGATGGACTCCATGGTAGAGGAGATGGTAAGGCAGTGCCTTGCCTGTACGATCACTGGAGGGGACCCAGTTCCGGCACCGGTGATCACAGAAGAACTGAGCAAGACTCCATGGACACACCTCAGCATGGACTTCGAATGTTTTCCAGATGGAGGGCACATGCTGGTCGTGGTTGATTCATTCTCGAAGTTTCCCGTTGTTGAGTTGATGGCCTCCACAGTTTTTCCCCACGTGAAGTGAGTCCTGGACAGGGCTTTCGCAATGATGGGACTGCCGGAAGTGGTCAAGTCTGACAATGGACCCCCCCTTCCAGGGGCGGGAGTTCCAGGAGTATCTTGAGAATCTAGCGGTAAGCCACAGGAAGATCACCCCACTATGACCCAAGCGAACAGGGAAGTAGAAAGACTGATGAGGACAATCAACCGGGTATTGCGCATAGCTGTAGATAATGGGGAAGATCCTGAAGCAGCCAGTTCCTCGGGTGTACCGTCAGACTCCTCATACCACCTCTAAGTGTGCTCCGGCTCATCTCCTGTTCAAGCGTGTTCCATAAGACAGTATCCCATCAGACCCGACGTGGGTGCCCGTGGAGCGGGATGAAGCGGCCGTCCAGGCAAGGAGAGAGACAACGAACCGAAAGGCGAGTGAGACCCGAAGACCCCAAGAACCGCAGCTCAGAGTGGGAAACCGAGTGGTGATCAAAGATCGACACCCCGGGTGGAAGTTCAGAATGCCCTACGAGCCAGAAGTGTGGGTCGTTGTGAATGTCCAAGGGACCATGGTCACCGCTCAAAAGGGACAACAATCCGTCACAAGGAATGTGTCCAGCTTCAAGAAGACAATGGAGGAGGAAGTAGACCCTGAGGTCTCCGGATATCAGGACTCGTTGCTGAGCTTCTCTCGCCCTGTATCGCCCAATGTGAGGAACGCCTTGCCGGAGTCACCGAGGCAAGCCAGCCAAGGAAGTGCTGGTAGTGCCCGGTCAACCAGCTAGAACACTGCCGCCGAGTCGGCTGAGGGAGCCCCGGCTGGGGTTGCAACGTCTCCCTGTACCCAGAGCCAGAATTATGGTCTCCGGCCGAATACGGTGCAGTCAGCGGCTGAGGGACTTTATGTATACGTCCCCCTGAAGAGAGAGGACTTGATGGTCTAGAACCAAAAGAAAGGAGGGATGTAGAGAGCCACCCGGGCCCTCGAATACTTTGTTGCAGTGCACCCATGCATACACACACCCCTCGGGGCGGGCTCCCCCGAGGGTATAAATAAAAGGGCCGGAGACCGCTTGTGGTCCTCCGGCTAATAGTGAAAGTATTGCCTCCTGTCTCTTTTGTCCAGCGCTGCTGCGGCCTACCCAGACCTAGGCCCCGCCGCGCTACATCCATGATGAATATATTTTTACAACGTTGTTAGAAAAAGGAACGTGCACCTAGCTGATAAAGATATTAAGACATGCAATGTTGTCATTGTGTCAGAGTCTGCAAGATGTAACACTTTGAATATCGTCCTAATGCCTTCATGTCTTATTCCTCACATTTCAAACTGCGTACCAAGGGTATTAGGAGGTAGTTTCAATTGTCAAGTAGTTCACTCGCTACTTCAGAGGTTTATGGCTGATATAATAAAAAAAAGCTAATACCGCCTAATACCAAACAGTGGTTATGTTTTTTTGTGTGTGAAAAATACCTGAGTGCCCGTGCCATTGGAGGGGCGGCGAGTGCGTTGTCTCTTGACCCCACGAATCCTTCTGCTGGCACTGGCACGTTCTAGTTTAAGGCGGCACTGTGCGCGCGCTGTTGCAGTAGTCCGTCATCTTTCATCTGCAACAGTAGGAAGCCCTGCGTCAGCCGGTTCCATTGCCGAGCAGAGGACATCTGCTATGTGACTAAAAGGGGAGAATGTGCTCATCATTTAAAATAATCAAAAAGGGAGGTTTAATGGAACTTTTCAGAAGCAGGTATATCACTTACAAAATCCTCTCAGAGGCGCGGCGGTAGACGAGGAGTGACATTACATTGAGCTCCGCGGTACATTTCGTGCGCAGCCTCGGGCGGGGTAACTCAGGCCGCCGCTGAGAGAGCGTGATTTATGGGGAGAAAGGGAATTCGTAACAGAATGAACCCTTTATGAGGCGACCCTGTGTCAGGGCTCCCAAGGAGAGCCCGTTTCCTTCTTAATGAGGGGGGGTTGAAAGGTTTCCAGTTTCGCGGAAAGCTGACATTACGTCATGTGTCAGCACAGCCTGATTACGCAATGGTTCCAAAATAACCGCCATTTGAAGGGGGCGCCTCCCTGCCTGCACGAAGACACCGCCCTGCGAACCACAGTGCGCCAGTACTGGCCACAATTTCGTGTAAAATTCGCAATTCGTATTTGTGTCTCTGTCACAGGGACTGAATGAATCAAACAAGGACGAGATCCGGCAAGTACATATTACGTAAATATTTTTGTTATCAATGGAAAATAAAGAGTGTAATGAATGTGCTCTGTTTGCTACACTTGCTTAATTAGGATTATAGGAAACGGGTTGCCCCCATTTTTCAAAATGTGATATATGAAATTGACTTCGAGGTAAAATCAGCTTGCTCCATCGCTTCACAAAAGAAGAAGAAATTGTGCAAGATCAGTTTGATTTTTTTTTCAATCAAAGACTATTAATTGATTTGTCCTTTTCTGTGTGAAAAATTGCACTGCCCATGAGCCAGGGTCCATAGGTTTAGTTTTGCAACGTTCTTCCAAAGTGTAGGGAAGTAATTAATGGCACGGAGAAGGTTGAACTCAGGAGCAGAGTTTATTTGATGCGAGAGCAACAAATAAACTCTGGTAACAGTAACACGAGCTTGTCACGAGCAGCCAGACATGCCTGAACGCTCGTGACAGCTCGAGCTAACGATACTACGTTCCCAACACAAAGAGTTAAATGTGTTATGCAATATACAAGCAGAAGCAATATGTTTCTTTTATTCCATATTGCACAAGCAGCAACAATGGTGCAAAGCATAATTTGCTGCATTTTTGCGCCATAATCAGACAGTTGAGGACAGTATCATAAATGTATGTGCAGTTGCCGATATAGAACGGAGATGTGCAACTTTTTTTCTTCTGCACTCATTAATTCGGAAACAACCTCAAACTGTTCAAGCTAGTATACGAGCTGCATTGGATCGTGCATTATTACATCGTGCAGGTACTTTTTGAAAGGTCAATTTTGTTCTCAACAGAAATTGCACATCTGTCTTCGTTACTTAATACCTACAAGTGTAAGTGACACCTCCTTGCAGACGTCTTAAATATACTGACATTAGGCTCTCTCTGATCGGTAAATATTGAACAGTCTGGTCATCTTCAGGGTTTCGCAGGCAACGTAACTATTCTCAGCATCAGTACCCTGCCCCCTATTATGCTGGATACAATCAACACTATAGGGCGCAACATGGATTGGAGCACAGAAAAGGACTGAGATTTCCATGTTACAACATGGGTACGTACGTTTTGCTTTTGCTGAGAAGAAATCCTCAAAGTACAAGTCCAGCATTTCACCGATGTATTAAAAAAACATCATAACGCACTTGTGAAAGGTCACCCACCCTCACTGTGCTGACTTGACGCTACATGGGATGTCCATTACCACATTGTCCATGGCAGCTTTAGAATCCAGAGAATAGTGGAGCATCTGGGTGATAGGTCCCTGGTGGGTCCATTTAAGTCTCCAAACTCCCAAAAGGTTTGGCTAGTTCCTAAAGGTTGGCAATGTTCCTTGCCAACCTGCAAGAGAGAGCTTAAAATATGTATTCTAGTTTTCTCATGAGTACATTTTAAACCGTTATCATCAGGTCTTTGAAACTGGCTGGATTTTGGCATTCCTTTGTAAAGGGTGGGAAGTCTTCAGTTATATGTAAAAATCAATATTATGAGAACATAACAGCCAACGGGCAGACATCATAAAATGTACAACCATTATGGTACATTCACATAAGAAAACTGACAAAGAATTTCCTGCCCTTATTTGAAAAGCCAAAGCATTTGCTGAAAGTAGCTCCCATCACAAGATTATCTCAATATGGTTCGTGTTTACCCCATATGGTAAATATGATTATTCGAGGGTGAGATATTTGCCACATGTGGTAAATACCTTCTATTCTGAGTTATCAGCAGGAAAATGATGCATAAAATGTGGAATCGATTTTTAATACACTTAGGGGCCTATTAGCAAGAAATAGCGATATTTATCGCTAAACGTGGTTAGCGACTTTTTTTATCGCTGGCTATCGCTGGATATTTTAGCGGAGAAAACATGCTATTAGCAACGTTTTTGTCCATTGTGCTAAAATATCCAGCGATAGTGGCGAAATGCGAGAATATCGCTGGAAATCCAGCGATATTCTCGTATTAACGCCAATGGGGGCTTAATCTGTGTGTGTGACCTAGTTCTAGGACACCCCCGCGCCGCACGGCCACCAGCTGCTGCGTGCGTCTTCCCCGCCTTCTGCCTCGCTGCCTCGCCGGCCAAGCTCCGCCGCGTGACCACGCCCCCTGCCTCTAGCAGCGTGGTCCGTGACCGCCTGACCTGCCCCCGTCGTCATTGTTATCCTGAACTGTATTTAGTGTTGCCTGTACCTTGTATCTGCCTTTTACCTTCTGTATTGCTTGTTTGCTTGTCTGTTTGGCCCCTTCGTTCTCCCTCCCCGCTCCCCGCTTCCCGCCACCACCGCTAACCCCGTCCCTTTTTGCCTTCTGTACCCTCCCCGCTCCCGCCTCCCAGCTGCTCCGCCCCCCCGCGCACTTCGCCATATATGGCGACCGTGCGAACGCGCAGCGTTGACGCGCAGCGGGCGTGCCGATTGTGCGCCGAAGGCGCGCCAAAGGTAAGCCCGTCTGCGCCCGTCCGCGCCTGGACCGCGCCCAGTGCCAGGACCCCTGGCCCCCACCGACGAATGCCGACCCGACGAACCTACAACGCCGCCGAACTCATCGCACTCAACACCGGCGGCATCCCGGGAAGCCACCGAGCCACCCCGAGGCACACCCACGGACCCTTCAGCTGCCACGCCTGCATGTTCACCTGCATCCGGACCTACTCGGCACCAGCACCCGCCAAGCCGAACACCAGCAGCAACCACCTCAAGTGCATCCTGCTCAACACCCGCTCCGTCCACAGACACGCCATCGAACTCTGGAACCTTCTCGACACCACAGCCCCTGACATCGCCTTCCTCACGGAGACCTGGATGAACGCCTCCTCAGCGCCCGACATCGCCATCGCCATCCCAGAGGGCTACAAGATCACCCGGAGGGACCGCACCGCCAACCAGACGGGAGGAGGCATCGCCATCATCCACAGAGACACCATCCGCATCATGACCAACACCGACGACACCCTGACCACCGCCGAACACCTGCACTTCCAGATCCACACCGACCCGAAGACCACCCTCAGAGGCACCCTGATCTACCGACCCCCGGGACCACGCACACGATTCAGCGAGGACATCGCCGACTTCATCAGCCCGCATGCCCTCCCCTCCGCCGACTACATCCTCCTGGGGGACCTCAACTTCCACCTGGAGAACAACAGAGACCGTAACACCATCACCCTGCTCGACAACCTCGCCAACCTCGGACTCAAGCAGCTGGTGTCCACCCCCACCCACCTCGCCGGACACACACTCGACGCCGTCTTCTCATCCAGCAAAGACATCGCCTTCAGCCACGCTACAGAACTCCACTGGACGGACCACAGCTGCGTCCACTTCACCTTCAAAAGAACGACAATCCACCACCACCAGCAACAGGTTGCCCGAACAAGCTGGAACAAGATCACAGCCGACCAGCTCACCGCCTCCCTGAGCCAGCACCCTCCTGCCGGCTCAGCGAACCCCAGCCAGGCCGCCGAGAACCTCACGAAGTGGATCAGCAACTGCGCGGACGAACTCGCCCCGCTGAGGACCCCGCCCAACAGACCCAGCAGCAAGAAAGCCCCATGGTTCACCGACGAACTCAAGAGCTCCAAGAAGAACTGCAGAGCCCTCGAGAAAGTATGGAGAAGGGAACCAACAATGGACAACATGAACACCCTCAAGCTCGCCACCCGGAAACACCACCAACTGATCCGCGCCACCAAGAAAAATGCATACAAGGACCGGCTGGACAACAACGCACACAACTGCAAGGAACTCTTCAACATCGTGAAAGAGCTCTCCAACCCCAACGCCGGAATCAACGACATCACCGCGTCGCAAGACCTCTGCAACTCCCTCGCCTCCTACTTCCACAACAAAATCGCGGACATACACAACAGCTTCAGCATCCAACCGACGCACGCCACAACCGCAGCAACGCCACCCACCACCACCCTCCGCGCCTGGACTCCGATCAGCACCGAAGACACCATCCGCACAATGAACTCCGTCCACTCCGGATCTCCGACCGACCCCTGCCCTCACCACGTCTTCAACAAGGCCGACGTTGTCATCGCACCCCACCTGCGGGACATTATCAACACCTCCTTCGACACCGCCACCTTCCCGGAGAGCTGGAAGCACGCAGAACTCAGCGCTCTACTCAAGAAACCTACAGCGGACCCCACCGAACTCAAGAATTACCGTCCCATCTCGCTCCTCCCGTTCCCGGCCAAAGTCATCGAAAAGAACGTCAACAAACAGCTGGCCGCCTTCCTCGAGACGAATGGATCCCTCGACCCCTCACAGTCTGGCTTCCGAGCCAACCACAGCACCGAGACCGCCCTCATCGCTGCCACCGATGACATCCGAGCCATGATGGACAACGGAGAAACAGCGGCCCTCATCCTCCTGGACCTCTCCGTGGCCTTCGACACTGTCTGCCACCGCACCCTAGTGCAGCGCCTCGGCAACATCGGAATCCAGGAGAAGGCACTGGAATGGATCACCTCCTTCCTCGACGGAAGAACACAGAGAGTCCGCCTACCACCGTACAAGTCAGAGGCCACCGAAGTCATCTGCGGCGTCCCTCAAGGATCCTCGTTGAGTCCCACCCTCTTCAACGTCTACATGAGCCCCCTCGCGGCCATCGCACGCTAACACAACCTCAACATAATCTCCTACGCCGACGACACCCAGCTAATCCTCTCCCTGACCAACGACCCCGCCGCCGCCAGAGCCAACCTACATGAAGGGATGAGAGATGTAGCCGAGTGGATGACGACCAGCCGCCTGAAACTGAACTCAGACAAGACGGAGGTCCTCATCCTGGGATCCTCGCCCTCCGCCTGGGACGACTCCTGGTGGCCCCCCGCCCTGGGCACCGCACCCAAACCGACGGACCACGCGCGCAACCTGGGCTTCATCCTGGACTCCTCCCTCTCCATGACCAGACAAGTCAACGCCGTCTCCTCGTCGTGCTTCAACATCCTGCGCATGCTACGGAAGATCTTCTGGTGGATCCCCACCGAGACCAGGAAGACTGTCACCCAGGCCCTCGTCACCAGCCGACTGGACTACGGCAACGCCCTCTACGCCGGAACCACCGCCAAGCTCCAGAAGAGACTCCAGCGGATCCAGAACGCCTCAGCCAGACTCATCCTCGACATCCCACGAAACAGCCACATCTCCGGACATCTGAGAGACCTGCACTGGCTCCCCGTCAACAAAAGAATCACCTTCCGTCTCCTCACCCACGCACACAAAGCCCTACACGACCAAGGCCCGAGCTACCTCAACAACCGAATCAACTTCTACGCTCCCAAGCGCCACCTCAGATCAACCAGCCACGCCCTCGCCGCCGTCCCCCGCATCCGAAGAGCGACAACAGGAGGAAGGTCCTTCTCCTACCTGGCCGCCAAGACCTGGAACTCCCTCCCAACCGACCTGCGCCTGACCCAAGACCACCTCTCCTTCAGGAAGAAGCTCAAGACCTGGCTGTTCGAGCAGTAACGGCACCCCCCCCTCCTAGCGCCTTGAGACCCTACGGGTGAGTAGTGCGCTCTATAAATGTCTTGATTGATTGATTGATCTGATAATCCACCCCCCATTGACTATACAGGTAAGTAAACTTTTTAGCAGGCGTTAGTTTATAGCGATAATCGCGCTTAGCGTGATTTTTTTTATCGCTAAGCCTGCCTTGGTAATAGGCGATAGCTGTGTTAGCGACGGTTTTCAGTCGCTAACAGTTTGGGTACGCCCACTTTGCATGTCATTAGCGATAAATATCGCTGACATGCAAAGCGGGCCCCAAACCTGTAGGTATCACCTAAAAGCTGTCGTTAACTGCTGTTAGCGACAGCTTGCTAATAGGGCTTTAGCGGGAAAAAGTCCAGCTAAAGCAGCGATATTGCCCTTGCTAATATGCCCCTTAGTTCTGCCTGTTTGTCCTTTTTTCCAAGCCATTTCTTCAGATAAACTTCCACAGGTTTGACCTGCTTGAATTTATCAGGTTCAAATAGTGAAGGTGTGATAATTATCACAGAATTCTTAATTTGGATTGCTGTGCACAACACGTGCTTGCACAGGGATCAGAATTTAGCTCTTTACTCCTAATCAAGACCTTAGCCTTGTTTTGCATGAAATAGACCACGAATCGGTCTGTTGCACGGCAGACTACTTAAAAAAGTTATAATAAGGAAAAGGGTTATAATCAGCCAATGATGTTGTTGGGTATTGTGTCATCCAAAGTTAGTGTGAGGATATTCCTGAATAAGGCTTTCAATTCTAATTCTAAAGAATACTATTGACTAGGTCTTGTGACTTTGTCCGGCCCTTGTCATGACCAGGGAAAATAATATAATTTGGAAGCCTTCCTTATTTGTTCCTCGTCTGGTACTGTGGATCGGATGCCCCATTGGAAGATTTCTAGAAAACCAAAAGGAATGTAGGCTGTGGGCAGAATGGATAATATCTGTAAGCCTTAAGGTGGTATACAACAAATGGCAAAACCCTTGAAAGAACAAAGATGGCTTGTCTTGATGAAAAAAAGACCTCCTAGCACTCATAAAACCTTTTATGTACAACTTTTCGCATCAGAACAAAGATGTGCCCGTGAAGATCCTTGAACAGTTGGTCAGGAAATCTCTGTTACAGTTCCTAGAACTTAACAACAAGTTGGCGGATGTACAATTTGGCTGCCGCCCGGAACATGGGAAAGAGACTGCTCTGGTAACTGTGATGGATGATCTCCAGCTATTGGCAGACGGGACAATCGGCGATACTTATTTTGGTTGACCTGTCTGCTGCTTTCGACATGGTTAACCATGGCATTTTGGTGGCCCACCTAGAGGAGGTAGGAATAGTGGGCACTGCCCTGGATTGGTTTCGATCCTATCTTTCCGGCAGGGGTCAGGCAGTGGCTCTTCCTCTATTTCAATCTGCATTTTCCAACATCTGGCATGGTGTTCCTCAAGGGTCTGCCATCAGCCCGATTTTGCTTAACATATATCTGAGCCCATTGATTGACATAATTCGGGCACACAATGTGAAATTAGTCAACTATGCTGATGACACCCAGATTATTTTATCCTTGGATGGAACCCAGTCTAACGCCCTGGAGAATTTTCACACCTGTATGCTTGATACTGCGCAGTGGCTACGGAACAACTTTCTACAATTTAATTTGGATAAGACCAAATTTCTATACTGTACAGCTGGAAAGGTCCCTCCACCCTTCTCTCATAACTTCTGGCCCTTTGCAACTTCTACTCCTTTGACCCGACCAAAATGGCGCAAAATGTGGGAGTCACATTTAGCGCCAACCTGTCTTTGGAGTGGCAAGTAAATACAACGGTGGGATGTTGCTTTGGTCTGATCAGGGCTCTGAGAAAGATCCTCCTGTTGCTTCCCAACTCGGCCAGAGCCTTAATAGAACAAGGCGTTATTTTAAGCAGACGATTACTGCAACGCCCTAGTGTTGGAGTCACCTAAGTATCTGGTTCTGCGACTGTAACGCGTCCAAAATGCGGCGGCAAAATTGGTGTTGTCCAGACCACGAGACTCTTCTGCATCACTGTGTCTAGCGAGCTACATTGGCTGCCAGTGCTGCAAAGAATACACTTCAAGTCCCTATGCATAGTGTTCAGAGCTTTGCATGGATCTGGCCCTAAGCCTCTACAGAAGAAACTGATTTGGTACCCCCCTACTCGGAGACTTCGCTCCTCTTCTGCTGGTTTGGCAAAGGTCTCTAGATTCAATAAGGTTAGAACGGGAGGGAGGGTTTTAACCTTGCTGCTGCAAGGCTATGGAATGAGCTACCACTTGAAGTTAGACAATGTAACACTTTGTCTCTGTTCAGGAAACTGGTTAAAACGTGGCTGTTCCCCAGAAAATGATCTCTTGTCTTTAAGTGCTGTCCAATCGGTTTCTACCCTCTTCACGTTATGATGGGTTGCGTCTTCTACCACAGTGCCAGGGTACCCATAGGGTGTTTGTTGCACTTTATAAATGCTACTAGCAGCCCGTCCCGACGTTGTCCGGGTATGAATTGCTGCCGGCCAGTAGTATATTGCTTTGTAGGATTTCGTTTTGATAGTGTTAGAAACGGGATCTCTGGCTGGCCAAGGCTTGCGCCAGGGTCAGTCAGAGACCACCACTTCCACGTCAGGGCAAGGGAGTCACACACCAAGATAACCCCTGCTCACCCTCTAGGTAACGTGACGCGAGCAGCCAGGCTAAACTTGGAGGCTATGTAGGTTAAGTGTTTACGCGCGCACCCAGCAACAACTCCCAGGCCCACCACAAAGGAAACTCCACACAAGGTTATATAAAAATAGCCTTTGTATTATACCGAAAACACATTAGATAAGAACACACATTTTACAATGTGCCAACAGGCACGGTCAGAATTTACAGGGGATATGTACAAGACAGGGCCACATGGACCACTGTCAGGAATCATCACTTTTTAGGAATAGTAATAAGCACATAGAACACTTTGTAGAACCAAAATCGAAAATGTAGCACAAATTAGCACACCACCAGTAATTACTGGTAAAGGGTAAGTACCTCCTACGCAACCCTAACCACCTTAGGAAAATATTGCGCAGGGAACCAATACCTCACTAGCAACACCTGTACTAGGAGAAAAACAACCACCTAAGTATCACCAACATTTAGGGGTATAAGCATAGGAACATTACACATGATGCATTAACATTCAGCGGTGTAGGGAAAGAAAACACATGATGTATCAAAACACATTCAGAGGTGCAAGCCCAAGCAATTGCGCAACTCACATGAGCCACAACCTGTGGCAGTCCCTAGGCCCTCTGGCCTTGTTGGGGCTAGGACGCCCTGTGTCCCAATGTCAGGGGCCTAAACGTGGCAGCTGCCCACAAAGTGCTGGGCAGATGTGTCCTCAAGGGACAACGTTGGAGCCTCGTCGGCTCAAGAACAACAGGATGGCACTCCAGAGCCTCTCTGGGGCTCCAAAACAAATATGGGCTGTGAGCCTCGCAGGGCTCAACAAAGTAAATGCCGCCCTAGAGCCTCTCTGGGCTCTCAAAACAAATGTGGCGCCTTCTTGAGCCTCTCTGGGCTCTCATAAAGAATACTGGGGCCCTAGAACCACCTGTGAGCCTCGCAAGCTCTACCCTCCAGTACAACTGTACCCCTGAGCCTTTCTCAGGGCTCTACACAAGAATGGCCGTCGTTGGAGCCTCGCTGGGCTCAAAACACGCAATGCCCCTCAGACGTTGGAGTCCCTCCTCGGGGGACTCAATATCGCAAATGCCCAAGAGCCTCTCGGGCTCTGAATATTACTGTGCCTCTGCGAGCCTCTCGGGGCTCGAACACAACTGGGCCTCTCTCAGGTAACATGGGAGTCCCCTGCCTGGGGACTCGAAGGAACAAAAGCGCCCGAGCCTCACAGGCTCTCCTGACTTGCCCGGAGCTCTCCCTCGCCCGTTCCCACTCACCGGGCTCTACGGAGGTCGGGACTCCTACGCGGGTCATCACGGCTCTCTGTCTTCCTCTGGAGCCTCAGCTGCTCCGTCTCTGCTGTGGCCGGTCCCTCTTCCGGTGCGGGGCTCTCCTCTCCTCATGGGAGCACCGCGAGTACCGGCAGCCTTTCTCCTCTCCTCGGGCTGCGGCGCCGAGGGCGGGACTTCCGGTCCTTCTCCCGGTCGGGCCACGTAGGGATTGGCCGGCTGGCCCAATACTTCCGGGTCGCCGCGGGCAGCGCGTCAGCCTGTTTCAGGCAGGCAGGCGGGCTCCCTCGTAAATTCAAATACGAAGCGAGGTAGGCACTCGCTATGCTCCGCAATTTCGGGCAAATGCCGGGTGGGCACCGGCTGGGCACATAAAGCGCTTCCCAGCGCTAGATGAAAATAAAGGGCCTCCAGCGCTCGCAGCAAGAATACAGCGCTCGGTGCGCTAGCAGGAAAAATAAGCACTCCCAAGCGCTATCACAGCAACACAAGCGCTTCCAAGCGCTAGAGGCCATCAACAGCGCTCCCAGGCGCTCAGAGCCAATAAAGGTCCAGCAAAAGTCCTTCAGCCCTCCAGGGCATCCAGGGGCTGAGCAGAGCCCAGGGAGGCAAACCTTCCCCTGGGCCCAAGCAGCAGCACGCCCCTGGCAGGATTCCAGTAGAAACAAGAACAACCTCTGTGGGGACACAGCCCCTTCTGATACTCATAACTCCTTTGTTTGGAGGTGCAGGGTGGGGGGAGACCAGTCGCAGCTGGTCTTGGAGCACCCTTGATGGCCCAACCACCCCTTTCATTCACTGGGGAGGCTAGGGTCATTAGACACACCACAGGGGGGCGGAGCCAGCATTGTGTGGGGAAAAACCCAGCCCATTCAGGACACAGGTACACTCCTCCCACACATCACTCATGCTAATCTCACACTCACCACCGGACAGACCCATCCAGACTTCCTGGAGCCTGGCATGCCAGCCAGCCCCAGCCAATCACGCTCCAGCACCCTCACTGCACACACACATCAATGTCCAGAAGTAGCACTTCCCTTCTAGACACATACATGCCGCATACACCATCTCGCAGCATTCACTCTCACGAGTTCACACATACTAAACTCGAGCCTGCACTCCCCACGCATCAGGAACTACCAGGGACACACACATTCCCCATGCATTCCTATGGGAGGGCAGGCCAGCCATACTACACGCACGCACTTTACTCTGGGACACAGGGAAAAAGTGCGCAGAGACCCAAAAATCACTAACACAGGTTACAGAAACAGGCTAGGCAAAAGCAAAAAGTTGCGGGGTGAACCTGCCAAAAGGGCCAGGTCCAACAGATAGCATTTCTTATCTGTGACAGGCCTGTGAAACGCTCCGATTCACAGTGCACTGCTGATGCACTTAAGCGTGCGCGTTCAGTAGTGTGTGAACTCAAGTTTCCCTACTTCATTTTTCCTTGCAATATTATATAGCGCGAACTCGACAACATGGCATGAGCACAATTTACATTACAGAAGAACACATTCATTTGTGGTCGGCACGGGGAGACAAAGCGATTTGCCTGGAATCACAGGATGTTGAGCTGATGCCGAGATTCGAACGTAGCTCCCCAGCTCTAAAGTTCGCAATTCTAGAACTTGTGGTGGGAGGTGTATCTAAAAGTGTATGTCGGTGCTGGCCATCAATGAGAGAGACCTGTGCATTTTTCAAATGGGTGGTGAAAAAATATGAGTATGTTGCTGGAGATGTGGGCCGCCGTGCCACCAATGTCTTACCGGGGGAGGGTAAACACCCATTATTCCGCAACTTTATATCCGCATACCATCACTCCGCATACTTTCATTACGAAAGTACCATGACTCCGCATTGCCATTATAACGCATGGCATTACATTTTATATGCTTTTACCACGTATACATTTACAACGAAATTCGTTGTAAATGCATGAATGGTAAAAGCATGTTTTTTTTTAATGTTTGGATAAGGTAAGTATGGGTATAGGGGTATATGTTTTGGGGTACTGAGGTATATGTTTTGGGGTGTTTGGGTATTTTAAGGGTTCAGATATAGGGGTACAGGGGTAGTTTTAGGGTTTAGGGATAGGTATGGGCTTTAGGGTACAGGGGTATTTTTAGGGTTCAGGGCTAGGTTTGGGTTTTGGGGTATGGGGTATTTTTAGGGTTCAGGGGTATGTTTGGGTTTTGGGGTACAGTGGTATTTTAAGGGTTCAGGGATAGGTTTGGGTTTTGGGGTACAGATGTATTTTTAGGGTTCAGGGCTAGGTTTGGGGTACAGGGGTATTTTTTTGGGTTCAGGGCTAGGTTTGGGGTACAGTGGTATATTTTTAGGGTTCAGTGCTAGGTTTGGGTTTTGGGGTACAGGGGTATTTTTAGGGTTCAGGGGTAGGTTTGGGTTTTGAGTTACAGGGGTATTGATAGGGTTCAGGGCTAGGTTTGGGTTTGGAGTACAGGGGTATTTTTAGGGGTTAGGGATAGGTTTGGGGTTTGGGGTACAGGGTATATTTATAGGGTTAAGATGGGTTAGTGTTTAAGGGTGTTGGGGTATTTTAAGGAGTAAGGGTGGGTTATGATTATGGGGTGCAGGGGTATTTAAAGGGAGCAGGGTGGGATTAGCACACGATATGAGACATGGCATGAAGGGCGGAACGTACCACACGCCCCCAGCGTTTGTCACGCCCCCAGCACACGCCCACAGCACAATGCAGACACGCCCACAAGGGACTACTTGGCTGGCACAGTTCTTTTATCTTTTAAATGTATATGGTGGGCGTCTGCATAGCCTATGTCCTTCTGCTGCAACTGCCCTTTCCAACGCTGTATTGGGTGTTGTGATTGGTGCTGTGGTTCCTGAGATTACCCGCCTCAAAGGTTTGGGCCCTCTCTTTATTATATTAGTATAGATATATAATACAATTCAATACATAGTGTCAATACCACTGTAAATCCAGTATGCACTACATATTTGCTATTGTTAATTTTATTCATTACTGCTATCCATGTAGCATTCGAAATTAGGCCAATCAAGAAGCCACATTTTTGGCCACCATGTGACTTGCAGACCAAAGCCAGAGTAAAAAACTGTCAATTGACATACAGACAGGAAACATAAATCTACACATACATTGTGAAACTCATGATAAAGTCAGGAGTGTGTTTCAAACTTCAACTTGCATGTATGTGGTATTTGCTAAAGATAGTAGGTGAGGGTTTGGGTGGATAGCTGAGTTCTAAGAGTAAAAAACATGTTGGGGAAAAAGCATGTTGGGGGAGAGTGAGAGTGTACATTTACCATTTTAGCTCCCAAAGGAACTTTTGGCGGAAGACAGCTAAAACTGCAGAACACATTTAAAAAAGACTTGACATTACAGTAGAAGTTTATTCAGAAAGTGTGTTTTTTTAAACAGTGTAAATCTGTTCTGTGGTGTTTTTTGATAATCACATTTGAAAAAGGTGATGGGCGGGATTTAAATGGCTTATCACTTTTGTATGCCATGTTAGTTGAAAAGGTATTTGTTAGTTGTGCATAACTCTCGCACTGTCTGATGAACATGTATCAAATTTGGCAGATACTTACTAAGTTTGGATTTTCAGTAGTATTTTTAAATATTTGCATATCCATAAAGGGCGTCCAGTTAAAGGTGTGTGCACAAAAAAAGTGTTTATTAACTAATAGGTTTGACACGGTGTGATGAATCTGCACAGATTTTGACAGAAGACAGGAAGGTTGCCAATTTAAAAAGGAAAAGTCTGACTAAGGTAGAGTCAATACAATTTTCATTTGCTTATAAATTTGGCACTGTTTTATTAAGCTGTGTCAAGTGTTGCAAGTAGTTAGCAAGTGATACCCAGTGCAGGTATATTAGGTTTCGTGAAGATCCACTGTAATCCTTGGGGCAAGTTAAAGGCGGGGCAAACTTATTTGTGATTTATTAATAACTTTGGGATCGAGTGGTGGACCAGCTTATAATGTGGCAGGGAGTTAGCACATTTAACCACAGTTTGTTATTTTTAAGTTCATGCTAACACATGGGGGGAGTGAGTAACTGAAGAGATGGGGAGTGTTTATTTGCAGATAACATTGACCCTAAATAATGAAGCTGTACAACATTTGGCAGAAGCTTGGAAGCGTTGGTTTTTGATCGTTTGCCAAGTTTTGTTCCAGTCCATCGAGAAAGAGGAAAAGTCAAATGGGGGAAGGGAACAATACAATGTTCAGTTACTTATAACATTAGCAGTGTTTGATAAATCTGCATCAAAAGTTGTAGGCTGTTAGCAAGTTACATTCAGTGTAGGTAGTTAAAGTTTTGTGCAGATCCAGTGTGGGGAGGAATGGAAGAGGGGAGGTCAAAACGTTTTTGATTTGCTAACAACGTTGGCATGATTGGCACCATCTGATGGATATGCATGAAATTTGTCAGACACTTAACATGTGTAACCTACTCTTGTTTTTTCCAATTTCATGCAGCAAGGTCATCACTAGGTGAGATGAGTGTTAATCTGGTTGCTTGATGAATCCACACAAAATATCTAAATAACAAAAAAGAGGAGTACCACCAAAAAAGGCTCAAAGAGCGATTAAGGTGGGATGGTTTTCTAGTGGAAAAAGAAGAAAGTCCTTCTTTGGTTTTAATAAACCCCTCACTCACCGACCTAGTCGGTGACATGCTTCATCATCGGGGCAACCTTGACAGCCGAGTGCCATCAAGGTGTGCTGCGACACAGGTTGACCTTCCACTTATCTACAGATACACATGGTCATAAATAACCTATTATTGTATCTACACACACGTTTTTAATATTGTCCAGTAGTCTTAAGAATAAAATATTTCTCGTATAAGCCATACCAGGACAATTTTTAACACACTTACTTTTTTCTTGCACTCATCACTCATATACCAGCTCCACTGTATTCCAGGTGTCGCAGCACACCTTGATGGCACTCGGCTGTCAAGGTGGCCCCGATGATGAAGCATGTCACTGACTAGGTCGGTGAGTGAGGGGTTTATTAAAACCAAAGAAGGACTTTCTTCTTTTTCCACTAGAAAACCATCCCACCTTAATCGCTCTTTGAGCCTATTTTGGTGGTACTCCTCTTTTTTGTTATTTAGATACCTAACCCAGAGGATCAGGAGTACTTTCCGTCCACTCCGGTGGTTTAAATCCCTTTACTCTCTCCTTTTGTTTATTGTATATCCACACAAAATATGTCAGGCATTTAACTAGTTTAGCTTACGCTTTGTAATGTTAAGTTTTGAGCGGATGTATTGGGGCAGGAGGGATTTAATTTGACTGCTTAGAATTTGACAGTTAGAACAATAAGTCTGGTGCAAGGACGGGCAAGCCCCACAGCCAACCTCCACTGCCCACAGTCCAAGGTGGTTGACTACTGGGGCTGGCTGAAAGCTGTGCAAAGAACAGAATGGGTACAAGGCAGAACTTGTACATCATGGGTTGGGCAGTCAGGAGGAGTTGGGAGAAGGGCCTGGACGCTGTGCAGCTTGGGTTGAAAGTGAGTCATGGCTCTGGCTCAAACTTAATAACAACCAAATGAACTGAGGGTCCAATAGATATCAAGCCACAAAGTGCTTTATAGATTTCTAGCGACAGAATTAGAAGAGTGAAAAATATAACAGGAATATTAAAAGAACCAAGAGGCATTGAGCTGAACTTGGATTCCCTTCAATAATCAGAGTGATCAATCCTATCATCTGGTTATCCACCCATATGGATCGTATGTCTCCTGATCATGGAGACAAACTTCCAGCACAAGGGATTCACTCAATGGTATAAAAAAAATTAGCAACAGCGAGAAAAGTAAGACAGACTGTACTGTTTTTTCGTCTGTGACCACTTGGGAATCAGAAAGCAGTGCAATAAATAAGTAAATAAGTAAAAAAAAGTGTGTGAAGTTAAAATAGAGTCATGAGGAGAAAATACAAAGTTTATTAAAGTTATCACCTCACCCTCTAATCTAAAATCATAACAGTGCAATGAGCAGTATTAACAGATATATAACAGGTTGGAATGAATGCAATCTACTTCCACATCTCCTCCGCTTCAAGGGATGCAAATGGCATCTGTAAAAAACATTGCAAACATATTCCTAGTTAGTTCACTCTTTCAATACTACTTTCTAATGTGCTAAGAAAAATCGCAGATTATGTAATAGGCATCATTTCAATGAAAGGTGCATCCATTAGTGTCTCACCCGTCTTGATCGGGGACTGTACCTCACCTCTCCTGGACCTAGCTCAGGATTAAGAGGCCCCGCTCTAAGAAAGAAGAAGACAACAGGGGAAAGGGGAAAATATAAACCATTCATAGTTTTGTACTTTCCCATTCTAAACTCTCTACTTATAACATACTTATCCTATAATTTTGAAAAACCATACTGGAATACTCAACAGGGCCACGCCCACAGACTTCACCTCACAACTACTTTACTCGCTCACATTTCCTCACATTGCACCTCCTATTAGGACTGTTTATTAATGTAATTTATTTTTTACATAGTGTTTCAGGATAGCAAGGGACCTAACAGATCTACTACGCAGTCCCACTACTTTGTGTTTCAGGATAGCAATGAACCCAACTGATCTACTACGCACTCCCACTCACTTTCAATCTCGGGATCCCTGTCACCTATTCCCTATAGGGAGCCTTATGCACTTTCATATGGGCCTCAGTAAAGATAGAAAATATTCGAAAAACAATTGCCATTTGAATCTCTTGAAGCGAAGGAGATGTGGAAGTAGGTTGTATTCATTCCAACCTGTTATATATTTGTTTTTATTTTTATTTGTTCACTTTACTTAGAGAGTTATTTAAGCAGTAGCATTGTTAAGAACAGCGGTCCAGACAAAAGCCTAGGGCACTCTTACCCTATTGGCTGAAAAATGTTGGCCTTGAATACCTAGCAGTTATTTGTTAATACTGCTCCTTGCACTGTTCTGGTTTTAGATAAGAGGGTGAGGTGATAACTTTAATAAACTTTGTATTTTCTCCTCATGACTCTATTTTAACTTCACACACTTTTTTTTTTGCTTTCTGATTCCCAAGTGGTCACAGATGAAAAAACTGTACAGTCTGTCTTACTTTTCTCGCTGTTGCTCATTTACTCGATACAATTGAGTGAATGCCTTTTGTTGGAAGTTTGATCAGGAGACATACGATCCATATGGGTGGATAACCAGATGATAGGATTGATCACTCTGATTATTGATGGGAATCCAAGTTCAGCTCAATGCCTCTTGGTTCTTTTAATATTCCTGTTATATTTTTTACTCTTCTAATTCTGTTGCTAGGAATCTATAGGAGCACTTGGTTGCTTGATATCTATTGGACCCCCAGTTCATTTGGTTGTTAATATTGTATAAATTGGGGATTGGAACTGTGGCTGGTCGGTAAAATATCCCTTTGACCCTAAACTCTCTTGTGATTTCTCTGGCTCAAACTTGTCAAAACAATAAAATTCACAAGTTATGGTTAGCAATGCACATAATGCATGCCATAATTAGCTCAATCTGCATTCTGAAAACACAAATTTGGCAAAGGTACAGAGAACCCAAAAGCCGATAAAAAATAATAATAAAATAACGCGACATTAGGTGGCTTAGTTAAAGCAATATATCGCAGGGAACCGTGGAATTTGAAAAGCATTCATAGTTGCTTGCGAAATACGAATGTCATCATCATCATAATGACAGCCCACAAATCACTATGCCGAGCTAGGACATTGTCAGGGCTACTACTACTATGCTTCATGGAGGACAAAAGTATGTGGCAAAGTTATCTAAATTATGTTGCCAAAGAAAGTTATGCTGCAAATTACCGGTCAATATTATTATTCACTTCCTAGTAACAAAAATGTTGTGAAATCTGAACACTTTGCAAATTATGTGGCAAATGCAGTATTATATAGTAAATGCTACAGCAGCAGATTAACATAAATCTCATGACTTTGCCATTGTCCAATATTTTATCAATAATTTATTTAAGAAAGATAAACAAATTCCAAACATTCAAATTCCAATTAGTGCAAATTGTTAGCTGCACTTTGATGTAAATTGCTTTTTCAAGCTAACTACACCAAATTAAACATGTAATATAAACAAAATCAATAGCAAGGATCTAACTCTTCAGTTTACCAGTAACCTCAGACTGTCTATGTGCAAACTAAATTATATAGGAATCCAACAGTAGAAAACCCAATTTTGTATCCCGCAAGATAAACCCTGAAACACACAAACGCATTATCCTTTATGTGGAAAATCATAGGTTAGTCAGAAATTGCAGTAATGAGAAAGAGCTGCTCAAAGCACAAGATGAGCTAGCCCAGCGATCCTTAGAAAGAGGTTACAACCAACAAACTATTCAAGAGGCCAGGCAAAAGCTAATCTATGTAAGCTTGATAAACTTGTGTTTACCCTTAGAACCAAGTCCAAGAATCATCACCCGGAATTCAGATTAAGTTCTGGCTACTGCAAGGAGCAGGGAGCCATTAGAAAAATCCTAGCTAAATGTTGACATGTTATCAAAACCGATCCAGTAATTGGGAAAACAAAAATTCCAAAGCAGGCCACTTCTAATTTTCAGTGTAACAAAGTCAATGAGGCTAGAGTTAGTTAAGTCTAGCCCAGAATTAATCTCTTCTGAAACATGGCTAACATATAGCCAAGGTTTCAGAAAATGCCTCAAATGCAAAGCGTGCAAGTATGGTGAAAAAAAGAACCAAAATCATGTCTCTTTTTACGGATAAGGCATTCAGGGTATGAGGTTAATTTCACTGTAAGAGCGAATATGTGGTATATATTTTCATGTTCCCTGTTCTTTAATAGTATTTTGAATGGGCTACCCATGCCACGTTCGTGGGCCGGGATGAGAGCATCCCGATCGACAAAACTGGTCTTTGGACGCTCCCATCTAACTATCGACCTATCAGCCTCATTGATAGCGCACAGAAGCTTTTTAATCAAATTCTACAGAGTCAACTGCAGGCTTGGATGGAAGATTCAGATGTATTCACACCCCTACAAGCAGGGTTTATGGCTGGGAACAGTACCATTGATCCGATCCTCCAACTACAGCTAGAGTATTGAAAATATGTCACAATAGGTGGTGGCTGTTTGTATGTTATTTTTGTTGACCTTCGGTCTGCAGTTGACCTTCTCCCTAGGGAGATATTACAGGAAGTTTTGACCTGCTTGGGATTACCAAAATATCTGATGGATGTCTTAAGAAAGTTTCATAAGAATAAATATGCCCAGGTCAGGTGTGGAACCTTTGGGGAGCTAACAGGCCCTATTCCAGTGTCCCAGGGTGTGAGACAAGGGTGTGCTTTAGATCCAAAAATGTTTTGCTTTTCATTAATGACCTGGTGACCTACTTGGAGCAGTGCATGCATTATGCCTTGAGTCTGGCTTACTGAAAGGTCCCAGCACTCCTGTTTGTGGATGATACCTTGCTGATCTTGAAGTCCCTCATGAGCATTCAAAAGCTGCTTCACCAGGTCCTTGTCTTCTGTGAGCACAGAGGACTGGAGGTCAATATCAGCAAAACCAAGTATATGGTCATAAATCCCAGTCATGCCACTCAGTCGCATCCAATTTTTAATGGTGTTTCCCTAGAGAAAGTTCATACTTTTGATTATCTGGGCTTTACCCTTAATGAGTCTTTTGGCTGGTCTTCCCAGATCCAGAAGAGTAAACTTCTAGAATGGAGCATTATACAGAGTTCCAGATTTTGCCCTGTTACTTGCAGATTTATGACCTGCAACCACTAGGAGGGTCGTTGTATGGTGGAGAACGTTGGGGGCATGATAACCTTAAAGACATGGAAAAGGTGGAGAATTGTTTCCTATGAGTCCTCACCAACCTGCCGGTTAGTACCCTCCTTATCCCCTTGGGGTTAGACCTGGGTATTAGATCTCTTGTACATAGGTTAAGACTCAGACCCTTGATGTACTGGAGGAGGATTTCCACCGCTGATTGGAGCCCTATAGGATATGCTTGGATGGCATTTTAAAGCACGGTGGGGTTGTCAAGATACCTTTATTGGGTTACATCAAACGTAGCCTAATTGAGATCAGCTGTTGGGACCTTTGGGTACATCCAGAAACTGCTTATAGTGTGTCAAAGTCCATGCTAAAAGTTGATGTATTGGAGACACATAGATGAAAGGATATATTTGGGAGTGTGGACTCACTGAACCCAGTTTTTTTAGCATTCAAGGATGCTTACTTTCTGGAGGAGCATATGGACAATATCGTGCCACGGGTACTAGAACATTATACATTACATTTTGGTTTAGGACCCTGCTGTTCTGGCCATTTAAGGCAAGATGGCAGCATTCCCTCACTGAGGAAAACCATAAAGCATATTTGTTTTTTTTGCCCGCACATAGGAGGGCTTGGATTTTACTGTTATGTCGCAACATGGGGGTCAAGAATCATAGATCTGGTTTAAGAATTTTAAGATAAAAAATAGCCCACCCACTAGTTTTCGCAGTCGCATGGTTTCTACTACAAATGTGGAGGCGCAGACTAATATGGGTTACCACCCCCCTATAGATTAAGTTGGGGGACTTGTATTTTTCATACATTTCTTGTCTAGGTAATATGCAACTGCCTGACATTGTATGAATGATAATTTGATTCTAATAAGGTCCCATATCACTGCTTTTATCATAATTAATTTCGGCCCACTTGTTGCTACTGTGGGAATAATATGCTTTCCTACTGGGATTGCATTGTTTTTAGTAGCATTAATATTTTATATATTTTTTATTTTAGTCTCCTGCATTAGTCTGATTGATTGTCGCCCATTTGCTGTTTGATTCTTTTTAGGGTTTTTTAAATGTTTTATAATGCTTTTAATGTTTTATATGTGTATTATGCAGTGCTTTTATGGCTCATGACTGAATTGAAGATATTGATTGAATATTATTGAATATTCTCATGTGCCCCTGTCCCAAGCTCTATGTGGACAATACAATTCTTCAGGTCCACAAGTGAATTTTGCAGCATATTTGAACTATAAATAATAAAAACAAAAGTTGTCAAGTGGTGTAACATTTCCGAGAAGTACATGCTGACAGTGTCCTTGATTTTAAATATTTTGTAATTGACTCAGTTGCCAGAAAGAGTTAGTAATAGAGAAAGGCACTAATGCAGGCTAGACTCACCATACAATTTAGAACTTAATACAAAGGCACCTGTAGGTCTCAACACAGAAGAAGATTTATTTACCATCTGTGATTTCCTCTTCTTTTACATCTTCCTCTACTTTTCTATCCTACATCAGCCCATACAGAATTAGATTATTTGTAATCTTTTTCTCGGTATTTTTTTATGTATTAATTGCTGCGATTAACTAAGTACCGCAAGTTTTAATTTTGAATTTCGTTTCAAACAATGGGTACCTTACAGTTAACAACTGACCACTTGGGCATGACTCTCACTTGCTATTACAAACATATGATTAACAGACCCTACCTATCTTCAGCAGAGCAATGTATACCTACATAATGTAGGTTTATATTATTTGTTTTCAATTAGATTTGGTTTGCATGTGACTAGCTATGAATTCATTAGTTTATGCACAATATGACAAGTTTGGCGAATATTTGTTTTGTGTAACCCACTTGTGTGTGAATGAAATGTTCCCAGGAATATATAAGGAATTGGGTCAAGGCTTATAGAATGATCAGTGCATGAGGTTATCCTTCTTTGAACATTGCACTTTATACATATAACCAGTTTATTTAATGCAATTTAATTTATGAACAGGATTAAGTGATGTCAAGAAGTATTGTCATAAATATGAGATTCAATAACCTACTGAACTGGGGGTCTCACAGACAAAGTGCCAAAAAGTGCCTAAGTCTACAAAAACCAGAAGTGAAAAAGCAAATAAGCAGGAGTATTGTGAAAATGCAGAAAACCTTGAGCAGAGCTTGGATTCCCATCAATTGTCAACGTGATCAATCTTATCATCTGGTCATCCACCCATACGAATAATATGTCTCTTGATCTTGATTTTTTGGCCAGCAGAGGGAGTAAAGTCTTATTCAAACAGTATTGTTAGATTTAAAGTTAGTGAGGCCTTTACCTGCAGTAGTCCAAAGTGTTGATTGAGCCTGCCTGTCTCCTAGGAGATTCTGAACAGGAAAAGCAGCTCCCCTGCCCCCACCCCCAGGCCAGCAGACCATTGGCTATTCAGCTACCAGGCAAGTCTGAGCCCTACTCTCACACCTGCCAAGGCCCCTTAAGGCCTTGCTGCTTGCACCCGAAATCATTCTCCTCCATCTTGCGAGTTGCAGCCTACCTGTGCCCCAGACTGCAGTGAGCAGAGTCCAGGAAGTGGTAAGGAGACAGACTAGTGCTGTCTCTTCCCAAAACAAAAAGTTGTTTAAAAAATCGATTTTCCCTTTCTGTGATTACTGTCTTTGCCTGTGGTTGTTACAGTTTAAAATTGAAGTTTTGACCTGCCCCTGATTGCCTATTTTATCACCTGTTTTGTGTTTTAAACTTGTGTTTTTTCCCTGCCCATGATAGCTCCCATTTAACGTGTTGAATTGTGGGATTTGAAGTCCAACCTCTGTAGTTTATCCCTCTCATTCCTTGGTGACAAATCTGTTTTCCCTCCAAATCTCTCCTTTGCTCTGTGCTAAGATCTGTATGTTAAAACAGTGCAACCCCAGCCACCATTTTGTGTTCACAAGCCAGTGAAACCAGCCCCCCTTCCCCCCCAGCAACAGGGACATTCTACATCAGAGGGTGCTTCGGTGAGCTGTTTAAACTGTGTTTACTAGGGCCTGTGGCCAGCAGAGGGAGTAAAGTGTTATTCAAACAGTATTGTTAGATGTGAAGTTAGTGATGCCTTTACCTGCTGTAGTCCAAAGTGTGGACTGAGCCTGTCTGTCTCCTAGGAGATTCTGAACAGGAAAAGCAGCTCCCCAGCCCCCACCCCCAGGCCAGGAGACCATTGGCTATTCAGCTACCAGGCAAGTCTGAGCCCTCCTCTCACACCTGCCAAGGCCCCTTAAGGCCTTGCTGCTTGCACCCGAAATCATTCTCCTCCATCTTGCGAGTTGCAGCCTACCTGTGCCCCAGACAGCAGTGAGCAAAGTCCAGGAAGTGGTAAAGAGACAGACTAGTGCTGTCTCTTCCCAAAACAAAAAGTTGTTTAAAAAACGATTTTCCCTTTCTGTGATTACTGTCTTTGCCTGTGGTTGTTACAGTTTAAAATATTAGTTTTGACCTGCCTGTGATTGCCTATTTTATCACCTGTTTTGTGTTTTAAACTTGTGGTTTTTCCCTCCCCATGATAGCTCCCATTTAACGTGTTGAATTGTGGCATTTGAAGTCCAACCTCTGTAGTTTATCCCTCTCATTCCTTGGTGACAAATCTGTTCTCCCTCCAAATTTCTCCTTTGTTCTGTGCTAAGACCTGTATGTTAAAACAGTGCACCCCCAGCCACCATTTTGTGTTCACAAGCCAGTGACACCAGCCCCCTGCCCCCCCCCCCCAGCAATAGGGACATTCTACATCAGAGGGTGCTTCGGTGAGCTGTTTAAACTGTGTTTACTAGGGCCTGTGCACTCCGTTTTTTGGCCATCAGAGGGAGTAAAGTGTTATTCAAACAGTATTGTTAGATTTCAAGTTAGTGACGCCTTTACCTGCAGTAGTCCAACGTGTGGATTGAACCTGTCTGTCTCCTAGGAGATTCTGAACAGGAAAAGCAGCTCCTTAGCCCCCAGCCTCAGGCCAGCAGACCATTGGCTATTCAGCTACCAGGCAAGTCTGAGCCCTCCTCTCACACCTGCCAAGGCCCCTGAAGGCCTTCCTGCTTGAACCCCAAATCATTCTCCTCCAATTTGCGATTTGCAGCCTACCTGTGCCCCCAGACTGCAGTGAGCAGAGTCCAGGAAGTGGTAAGGAGACAGACTAGCGCTGTCTCTTCCCAAAACAAAAAGTTGTTTAAAAAACGATTTTCCTTTTCTGTGATTACTGTCTTTGCCTGTTGTTGTTACAGTTTAAAATCGTAGTTTTGACCTGCCTGTGATTGCCTATTTTATCACCTGTTTTGTGTTTTAAACTTGTGTTTTTTTCCTGACCATGATAGCTCCCATTTAACGTGTTGAATTGTGGGATTTGAAGCCCAACCTCTGTAATTTATCCCTCTCATTCCTTGGTGACAAAGTGAAACCAGCCCCCCTGCCTCCCCCCACCCTCTCCCCCTAGCAACAGGGATATTCTACACCAGAGGGTGCTTCTGTGAGCTGTCTAAACTGTGTTTACTGGGGCCTGTGCACTTCGTTTTTTGGCCAGCAGAGGGACTAAAGTGTTATTCAAACAGTATTGTTAGATTTGAAATTAGTGAGGCCTTTACCTGCAGTAGTCCAAAGTGTGGATTGAGCCTGTCTGTCTCCAAGGTGATTCTGAACAGGAAAATCAGTTTTTAACTCCCTGGCCAGCAAACCTTGTCTGAGGTGTCTGGTACATTATATGGTCTACTAATGGTTGGTACATGTGTATACTGATTAGTAGTTGTATCTGGTGTTTCTATTGGATTAGGGTTGTTGTCCTCATTGGTTGGGTATTTGAGGGTTCTTATTGGTTTCTGGGTCTGAGATTCAATCAATGTAGGGTTGGAACTAGGGCTAGGATTAAGATTTCTATTGGAAGTAGGGACTAGGGCTTCCTATGTTATTGGTTGTTGGGAGTAGGGTGGGACTAGGGCTAGGATTAGGCCTTTAATTGAAAGTAGCGACTAGGGCTTCTGGTGTGATTGGTTGCTCGACTAGTTTTGGGACTAAGAGTAGGGTTAGGCTTTCTATTGGAAGTAGGGACTAGGGCTACCTGTGCCATTGGTTGCTTGGACTAGGGTTGGGACTACTGGTAGGGCTAGGGTCTCTATTGGACGTAGAGATCAGGTTTTCTTTAAACTGATTGGGTGCTTGGACTAGAGCTAAGATTGGCTGTAAGGTCCCGGTCTCCTATTGGTTCTAGATTTTAGGGCTAGTGTTGTGATTGGATAGTGTTAGGGCTAAGGTTCCCATTGGCTGAAGATGTCACCTGATTACTAGGGCTATAAGAGGCCAGGCTTAGGGCATCTCAGCCCGGGCGTTGAGGCTAAGGGCGGAGGGGACAAGGGCAGTTGCCTGTTTGATCATGTTAAGGGCGGAGAGGACAAGTGCAGTTGCCTGTTTGTTCCTGTTAAGGGCGGAGAGGACAAGTGCAGTTGCCTGTTTGATCCTGTTAAGGGCTGAGAGGACAAGGGCAGTTGCCTGTTTGATCCTGTTCGAGACTGGTCGGGACTAGGGTCAGAAATGATGTCCTTTTTCTCATTTAGCAATACACAGCCCACACCAACCACATCCACAAACAGAGCAACACACTCACACCAAATGTACACCACGCACAACACTATGCACAGAGTAATGTACCAGCATGCACTACAATATATAAGCAATTGTTTTCACTATAGATATGTACCTATCTTTGTGTATTACTTTGTATAAACATGTAAAATAATATTATGTTAAGAGAAAAAATAATAATAAATAAATACAAATCATCTTTGGTCTACATGTACATACTTCCATTGTGCACCTCTGTACCTTCCATGTACTTGGACATGTATGTCTGTTACTTTTCTCCTGAAAAGCATATCCAATGCACTACCCTATTTCTCATCCTGTGCCTCTATCAATATCTTTAATCTAGATATACTTACCTCCTTTATGTATCTATATACTTTTAATGTACTTATGGATCTATATATTTATCACCTTCTTCTAATTTAGCATTTCCAATGCACTACCCTATCTCTCATCCTATACATCTATCAACACATCCTCTACATCCACTCTTTCATTTATCCCAAACCCCATACAACTACTATGATCGCCAAAATAACCCTTTCTAAACGCCCTTCTACTCTACCCCTCCTTGCATCATCTGAAATCTCTTTTTACTATACAGATCCCCTAAAACAAACCTTTCTAAACTTTTCCCACTGACTCCTCCCCTCCAAAACTCCTTTTTACTCACCCAAAAGCCTCCTCCTACTGCTAAGACCTAAAAAAAAAAAATACTTCACTCTTTTATCCCTCCACTATCCTTTTCAATCAAAATTAACAGACTAACATGTTCACTTCTCAAATTCCATATTCAACTATACTAATATACTACCCAAATAACTGAATAACATATCCACTACTAAAATTACTTCATATTTTACTATACTAATTTTCAACACTAATCCTTTATGGGTTCTGGAGTGGCGTGCTACTCGCCAGAAAAGCACTTCAACACACATCAAGGGAACAAGTGCTATATGAATGCAAATCTTTCTCCCCCTTTTATCCCTCTGCTATTCTTCTCACTCCAAGTAACTGACTAATATCCACCACTCAAATGACCTCATATTTCACCATATTAATTCACCACTAATCCTTTATAGGCTTCCTGAATAGCGTGCGTCAACAAGCGCTATATAAATACAAACCTTTGTCCTCCTCTATCCTTCTGCTACCATTCCAAATACAAATAACTGACTAACCTATCCACCACTTAAAATGTACTTGCATGTTTCACTATACTAATTCAACACTAATCCTCTATGGGTCCCGGAGTAGTGTGCTACTCGTCGTCAGGGGTAGTAAGCGCTATATAAATGCAATTACAATACAATACAATAGAGACTATCTTCAGGGGAAGATCACTCGATAGGGTCAAAGAGAGAGGCCGAGAAAGTGAACAAACAGATCATATGTTTCTTGGATCAAAGATCAAATGGGAACTACGTGTAGTGAATAGACAACTGAGTGCAGTGTTTAATGTAGAGTTGTGAGGAGAAAAACATAGTTTATTAGAGATATCGCCTCACGCCCTAATTAAAATCAGAACAGTGCAAAAAGCAGTTTTAACAAATAACTGCTATTTATCAAGATTGACATGTTTCAGCCCATAGGGTAAAAATGACCAAGGCTTTCTTCAGGACCTAAGTTGTCAAAAATTGCTACTGCATGTGTGTGCCAATTGAAAATACAAAAAGTGGCAAAGAAAATATAGTGAATAATAACACAATAAGGTTGGAATGAATACAACCTTCTTCTACTGCTCCTCCGCCGCAAGGGATGCAGATGGCATCTAAAAGAAACACATAAACATCAACAATACTCCTGATAATTGGCCTTTCAAAAAGAGCAAATAGTCTCTAATCAAGTGTATAAAAATGATTACCTTTAATATATATGTTTAATATATATGTTTATTGATAAACTGTGTGATTACTTAAAATCTTTACAGTGTAAAATACGATGAATTACAAAAAAATGCAGTAAAATGCAGTAAAATCCCCCCCCCCCTTCTCGGCCAAAACCAAGTAAAACCATTAGTGCAATTATATAGTTACAAGACTGACATATTCTCTACTATTGTCCAATCAGGGTTCTTTTACAAGAATGAGAATTATGATTTCACCATGGGACCACGCCTACTAAAGTCTGAGAGACGTATAGAGGTTCGACATCCACACTCACGCTGCAGAGCCAGATGACAACTGGTGGATTCTGCATCGGACCCTTAGCCGACCCAGATTAAGTGCCTAAGTCCGATGGTTCCGATTACTTGTCGACAACTCCCTGGATTAACTATAGGCTGACAACTTTGGGGCGGCGGGGGGAGCACTAAGCCCACTGTCAGGGCACATCGGAACTGTATCCTGTAGTTGGGAATCGAGTGCAGTTTTAACTTGGTGGATAAACTTGCCGACCCTAGCTAATAAGCAGGTCGTAGTTTCTGAAAAACACCAGTCCAAGGCCTCTCTGCATGTTCTGTGGCCCAGATTCCGTAAAGCCGGGCGGATCAGTCGCTGTCGGTCGCTGGCCAACTTTGTACAGCAACATAGCAGGTGTAGCCAGGCTTCTCTGCGATAGTTGCAAAGACGGCAAGCAATGGCGCCGTCCGGACGTGCCCAAGTTGGATTAAAGTCCGCGATCCTGAGAGCCAAGAGGTGCATAAACAGAATTTTCTGTCTTGCCTGGGTTGTTAATGAATCATGCAGATATGGTTGGGGTTTGCCAGAGATATAGGCCTTGTCCAGGGCCAGAGTTAGTGGGTTGTGCCTGAGCGAAGAAAGATCTAGTTAAAAAGAAATGGACTGAACTTGGCGCTTAACGGCTTGGGCCCAGGCGGTAAATGGAATTTCGTGAAGATGCAGGCTCCTTCCCTCAATTTTCAGAACTTTAATGGCTAATTCCACCTTGGAATGCCATGGGGAGCCTGCGTCGCCAAAGACGATTTTTAGGGAATGCTTTAGGGTGTTTTCAGGCGATTTCAATACTCTTATGTAGTATTTTAGCAAGTCCCCCAGTAGTACCAGCTCTGGACGTTTCAGGCCTATTTCTAATCTAAGCCTGTTGTTCCGTGCCCATCTGGGGGCCCGAAGCACCATCTTGTATGCTTTCACCTGGGCTGCTTGGACCACTTTCTCAAAGGCCCCTGGGTAGGCTATATGTCCGTACGTGATGGCGGGAATCAGTTTAGCCCTGAGTACTGTCAACATCGGGTCCGCAGAAGGGCTGGCCAGGCCATAGCTTAAGCGTCTTAAAGACGCTATTATTTTGTTTATTTTTGGTTTGAGCTCCTTCAGATGTTTAACTGCAGTGGCCCTCTCAGATACCCATGTGCCCAGATAGTTGTAAGATGGAGTCGTGGTGATTCGGTGCTCCCCCAGTGACCATGAAGTTTTTGTTTTAAGATGGTATTTGCCAAAGATTACTATCTTGGTCTTGCTCACGTTGATACATAGCTCATTGTCCTTGTTGTAGATGGCAAGACTATTTAAGGCTCTTTGAAGCCCTATCCTGGTGTGGTCCATGATTACTGTATCATCTGCATACTGCAGCGTACCCAGGACCAGCTTCCCTAATCTAGGGGGTGCTAGGAACGCATCTTTCAGGGCTTGCCCCATGTCCGCTGTGTACAGATTAAAAAGTAGAGGGGCCAAGACGCACCCCTGCTTTAAACCAGAGTTGGTGGCAATTCTCGTGGTTGTAGTTGAAGAGCTTAGTTTCACCTGGACCCAGGTCCCCTCATAAAGTGCTTGTATGGCTTTTAGCAGGACTTTGGGGATCCCCCAGGTCCCTAGTTTCGCCCATAGCCGGCTTCTGTTCACTCGGTCAAAGGCCGTTGAATAATCTATAAAGCAACAGAACAAAGGTAATTTTTTCCTCGAGTTAGCCTTCTTCGCGAGGTACGTGAGCGCTATGATGTTATCCAGCGTGGAACTGTTAGCCCTAAAGCCGGTCTGTGTGGGCGGAAGAATGCTGTTCTTATCCACCCAGGTCTCCAGATCCTTTAGGAGAAGGCGGGCATATACCTTAGCTTCAATGTCAAGAGGGGCTATGAGTCTATAGTTAGCCGGGTTTGAGTGCTCGTCTTTTTTATGAATTGGAAATAAAATTGAGCCTTTCCAGGAGATTGGCAAGATTGCGGTTGCGAATGAGTGGTTGAATAAGGAAGTAAGTTTGGTTGCAAAGAAGGCTGGGGCGGTCTTAAAAACCTGAGCGGGAATCCCGTTTGGGCCAGGAGCGCCATCAGTTCTGATGGCCTTGATGTGCTTTACTATCTCCGCTTTCGAGAATTTTCCAGGTCCGGTCGATCTTGATTCTTCGGTAGGGGCGCTTTCAGTAATGATGGTTGCGGCTGCCACCTTAGACCACGCGGTGTTACAAGGAGTTGGCCGATTTGGTTCACAGGTATACAGCCCCTTTGCATACTGTTCCCACACTTTTCCTGCAACACTGTTTTCCTTATATACACCTCCAGATGACAGGCTGTTAAAATATAACGCCAAAGCTTGCTGTTAAAATTTTCTTTGATTAGGGAAAACACTGTCAGCCAGTTTTGTTCGGTCCGCTTTCTTTTCAATTCCCAGATTTTATTTTTGTAATTGGCTCGCAGAATGGCAATGGGGGGCCACCCTGGCAGGTGGATGCCTTTCTTTTTTGCCCTCACTGCCTTGTTGAGTGCGTGCTTAGTCTGATTCAGGCTCTGTGTTATTAGGCGGCATGGCCTGGTGGATTTTTGACAGCTTCTTGGTTGATGGGTATTGCCCAGGCACTTCAATATATCTTTGATCAGGGTTTCCCATCTGTATATGGTGTTCTCACTGTCTTGTGGCCTTAGTACTTCCACCTTTTTGGCTACAAATGCCGAGAGTCTGTGGCTGAGATTGGTCGACCATTTTATTCTTTTGAGGACTAGATAATGTTCTTCGCCTGTGGGCGTGCCAATTACTTCATAGGGGTTCGCCTGTTCTCGTGTCAGGTGAATGTGGCACGGAGAGGCCTATGGTCGCTTTCGACTCTGTCATCCACGTTGAAATTACAAAGATTGTGAGTCAGGCCTTCGTTGGTGAAGATGTAATCTATAGTGGAGACATTCCTGAAGGTCGGATTGGCGGTCGATGCGGGGTGGCTCATTTTTTGTGTCCCATGGGTGGATTGGAAGTTGTAATTTGCTAGAAGTTCGATCAATGGAGCTGACTTCTTACTTGGGGGTGCCACAGGGATCAGGTCCAGTCCTCTCAGATTGAAGTCACCCGCTATTATTACATCGTAGTGCAAGCGGCTTATTAGTAGGTCTTCCAGGGCGATGGTAAGTGCTTCCAAGGCGTGGGGGGAATGCAGTTTTTCTGGGTTGAGATAACAGTTGTTTAATAAAAGCGGGCGGGGTGTTTGATCCACTCTCAACCCTTCTATTGTAATGGCTTGCAGATCGGTTGACTCCAGGTTTAAATCCTTTACATTAAGTTTACAGGCATGGCTTATGAAGATGGAAAGACCCCCTGACGGACGACCAAAGATTGTCCTTTTAGTAGCCAGCTATTGGGGTCGTTGACCTAGCTCAGGTCTCCTGGATGCATAATATGTCCCCCTGAGCCAGATAGTCGTGAGTGGTCGTGTCCCTGCGGATATTATTTAGCCCCGCAATGTTCCATGAAATGATGGTTAACTTGCGAGCTTGGGCCCTTAATGCATATACGCCTGCTCTGTTTTCATGGGTATAGGCGGGGTTAGGAGCCCTGTCTCCATGTGTCCTCCGTATGAGCCAGGCCTTGCCGCTGCACACTGCGCTGCTTTTCTTTTAGCTGGATTTTTATTTTTAACGGGGATCTTGGCCTCCCTGATTTCAATCCCCCGTCTGGACTGGTGGATTTTGTGCCTTTGAGAACAGAGATAGGTTCTTGAAGGCCGTAGTGCGGTCTAAGGACGTGCGGGTATTTTGGTGCCCTGGGGGCGGTGACTTCTATGCCCCATTCTGCCAGTTGTGTTGCTTCTTTGAGGACTGCTTGTTGTGCTTGCTGATTCACGAATCCGACTATGGTGGAATCACCGTGTGTGTCAGTCTCCAGGCTCTGAAACCTCACCAGTTCGATCATCACAGAGGTGATGTATGTCAGGGAATCTATATGGCTGAAAAGACGTACAATGTTGGACCTGTTCAGGATGTCAAAGGAGCCTAAGGCTATGAATCTAGTGGTCAACAGCAGCTCATATGTTTCTGGTGGATTTTTATGTTCAGTGGAGCGCCGTTGAGCCCCTTCTCCCAGGGACATAGGCCTCTGATGATTTGGATGTGGCGGGTTTTTATAGGTGTCTCCTGGCCACAGTCTATCTGGCGCCACTATTGGAAGTCCTACCTTTCTTGACAATCCTTGCCTTTCCTCATTGATTACCTTCTGGTGTGGAAAGTTATTGTATGCAACTCTTGGCTGCTGACTGCCAGGAACCTCAATTGGTTGGCCTACCGGGCAGGGTGGTCCCAACTGCGCCCCCTGGAGTGGTAAAAGGTTTGTTTCTGACTTACTCTGAAGTGCCCATCCGGTTGGGCCGTTGGTGCTGGGTTGTCCACCGATTACCACCTGTGATGACCTTGGTTGAGCCTCCACGTTGGATTGTTCCTCCGTGTGAGGGATTAGATGTCCAAGGGCCTCGCGCGGAATGAGAGATGCAACGCTAGGCTTGTTGGTCTTGGGTGCGTGTTTAGGGATGAAAATGGGAAAAGGTGGTTTAAGGCTGCTTTCAGTGGTGGTGGCGCCAGGGGTTGTTATGGCTGTAGATATGATCCTGCTTTTGACTTTAGACTTCTTTAGTTGTTTCTTTAGTCTTTTCTTGGCTCTCCTTGACAGCGGAGCATTTACACTGGCCGGTACGCCTTCGGCCTTCTCCAAGAGAAGTATGCTGGCGGATGCTTCATCACATTCGGTGTCGGGGTCCAAGACATCAAGGTCCCCGCGCCCTTGTTCTGCCGAGCTGTGATTACTGCATGGCCCTACCAGTAGAGCTCTTGGTGGGCTGATAATCGCAATGCATTGTTCGGGCATTACGTCGTGCACTTTCGTCAGAGCTGGTAACTTTTGTGCCGCCTGTACTTGAGAGGACCTCTCACCCAGGCCCTTGGCTAGAGCAAGCATATCTTTTAGAACTACGGGTAGACTTGCCCATTTATCTATAATGGCGGCACAAGAGTGCATATTAACCTCGTGGGCTTTGAACAGCGCTTCAAGCTTTGCTAATTTGACATCTTGGCGCACCAAGTGCTGGGCAATTGAGTGTAGGAGATCGACTTGAACCTCCATCTTCGTAGACTGCCATAGTAAGGCCCTAGCCATGGTGTCTTGAACTTCTCTTATACCGGTCAGGTTTAAATCTTTGACCGTGGCTTCGTCAGTGGAGTCTTGATGTTGAATCAGGCCCAAGGGGCTCCATTCCTCCGTCTGCAATGTTCTCCTGGCGTTGATTCTACCTGAGTTTATGGGTGTATCTTCAAGTGTGCGTTCTATTGACTGTTCTAGTTGTTGTAGGAACGATGCCGTTAGCACGACCATGCCAGGAGTGGTCGACTTCGTTGATGACCGGGGTGTCACCGTTGTGCTTGGTCGTAACCCTGTGCTCTTTGGGGGAGAGGGTGCAGTAGCCGTGTTTTGCTTTGCAACGCCTCTCTCCTCCGTGGATCTCGTGTGAACATCAGCTGTGATCTTTAACGGACTCTTCATCCTGGCAACAGGTTGAAGTCGTGCTTCCGGGCTTCTGATTTTTTCGATATAGGGGGGCTCGGTGGAGGAACCGCCAGTTTGATCTTGGTTGGCCATTGGCGTCCCCTGTTTGGCACTGCCATCAGAGCCTGTTTGTCTCACGTCCGGGGGTATCGGTCCACTGGGGGCCTGGAAGAATTGAGTCATGAGACCCTGTGGGAGGGAGCTACCCGAGACTGAGTCCTGAGTTTTTTGGGTGCTAACACTTCTAGTTACTCTTCTTTGTGCCATGTTTTCAGGGTTCACCTCCGCTCCTTCCACCTCTGAGCTGGACTTGATCTTTTTGAGCGTCATCTTTAAAGCGCCGTAGACTGGGGCTCTATGTGGTGAGATTCGTTTTCTTATATGCTTATTTGTTGGGGTATCTCACCTATGGAGGCCTTATATTGCTTGTGTGAGCCTGGTTGATATTGTTGGTTAGTGTTTCTAATTCACCATGCAAACAGTACTGGTCAGGGTCCTTACAGGGGGAGAGGGAGGCGGCAAGCGGTGCACACAGGGGGCCGCGGGCTGGGAGACCTAGTCAAGCAGCCCCTTGGTCCGCGCCCTCGGCTCTTACTTTGCGTCCGCCCCTACAGGCAGCCGCGCTCGCCACTGCCACTTACCTCCCGCACTGGCTGCGCAGTTAGACTCCAGACACTCCAAGATACTCCAAATGCTCCAGGCTCCAGATATTCCAGATAACCCAAAGTTCTCCAGTTAGCTCCCAAAAGGCAAAGGGCAGCAATAGGCAGCCAGAAGCTCGCAATGCTGGGGTCGCAATGCTGGGGTCGAGGAGCGGAGGGGCCAAAAGTCTCACCACCTTCCTCACTTCTCCTCCCCCTCACCTGGGACCCAACTTTTCTGGCTTTCCGGGCTTTTACCACAGTTTTTTCCCTGTTCGCTGAAACAATACTGATGCTCCACTTGCCTCTCCTCCCTTCAGTCACTACACTTCCTTCCTTCCTTCCTTCCTTCTATCTAATGCAACTCCACCGTATCCAAAGATAGTCTGCAACCAAACTACTCACTTCTTCCTCTAGTCACACCCCGGAGCCCGTGCCACACACCTGTGTTGGAAGCTTCGTGCTCCACCACCCTCACTGCCAGGCAGCCTGGACGAGCCCCAGATCCAGCCACTATTCCGGCCACGGGCTCAATGGTGCTCAACAGTGCTCCTGCTTCTGTCACCGCGGAGGTTCCTTTTCTGGGAGCTGCTCTCCCAGACAGCACCTTGACAGCAGCTTTGCAGCCGCACACCGCTGCAAATTGATGGCAGTTTTGAGGGCTCGGGCGTACACCCCTCCTGGGGTCACTGACCCTGGGGCTCTCACCCCCCACCGTCACGGCGATGGCACTGGTTGTTTAGCCGCTAGTCTCGGCGCTCGGCGGTGGCTCACCGCGGCTCACCCGCGGCTTATAGAAAACCGGGCACGGACCAGCCACTACGTTCTACGTTCGAACGCACTCCTCCAGCAGTGAATGAGCACTCGGTAATCGTTTGCCAGTGAAAAGTGGGCCAAGTGTTTCAAACGTTGTTTGTGCCGCTGCCACCAACCTCAGCAGAAAACTAGAGAACTAGAGCCGGGGACCAAGCCAGTCCAAGCCCGCAACTCGGCAGCCTTTCAGCCTTTCAGCCCTTTCTGCGGCTCTTCAGCAGCTGCGGCAGCGTTTCTCAGCGGCGTTCCGATTATTTCTCACCCATCTTGACCGGGGACTGGACCCCACCTCACCTGGAACCTTGCTCAGGAATATGAGGCCCTGCTCTGGGAGAGAAAAAGAAGGAAAAGGGGTGATAGAGAGGTATGCCTAGCTGCACTCAGTGCTAAACCTCCCATACACACTACCCCACCTGAATCTTAATCCTGTCCTGGCAGTATATACTAAAATAATCAAAAGCTAGTCATGACTAATCACTCCTTCTCCGTGGCATCTTTACTCAGCCCAATCTTGCACAATCTTATTCGCTCCAGACAATACTATTAACTCTACATATAGGAGCGAAAACATTTGTTACTCACATGATAACATTAGTAAGCTGTTCTCCATGTTTTGTAAAAGGGTCTCAAAACCACAGTAGATAAATATATGTCCCCTAATAATCAACTACGTGTAGACTGTCTCCCCTCCTAAATTTAATACGGGCCTCAATTACGTTAGGCGCTGTAACCCAAAGCCGGGAGACCAATGGCAATCTAAGGAAGTAAACTTGCCTTACGAAGGCTGCCAGGAGAGCTGCTCAGGCGCAGAGCAGAGTTGACAGGGACCTACCTGTCTGTCATTGCCTCCTGCGTCTTCTAAGTCGAGGGTGGAGGTAACGATCGGTACAGGAGGCCCCCTACAAATACTAACAACTGAAAAGGCCACAAGTGTTCTGCATTAGGGTGAGGCTCGTCGCGTGCCGATTCCATCTATTGGAACTACAACCTGACGTCATCAATTTGGCGATTGTAGTTTCCTTAGCTGTTTTATCTCTGTTAAGTTGTTTAACTACTGCTATGATCTTATTGACCAATTTGGTGATGCAGGGGGCCTAATGTACCCCTCCCCCCATACTCGGCTATCATTTCACGTTTACTAGTACCATATAATCCCGGGCGTCACCCAAGACTACAAAACTTCATCATAAAAATGACGATTGTAGTTCACTCATTTCGCCCAATCAAGTAGTTCACCTTTCCATGGGCATTTGCTCAGAACTACAGAATGACGTAAACAGAGTTGGAGGTTATACTTTTGGTAGTTTAGCCCAATATTAATTATAGTTATAGTAGTTAATACGAAGCTCCTTAAAAATATATATATATATATATTAAAGAGTGCTGACCTGCATGAGGCCTACTATTAAAAAAATACCACCATGCAGACCATAAGTGTTTGATGCACCCACCAGATAGTCTTCGTTCAAATCACCGTTACGACAGACTTCTTAGGGTTTGGCCCACAGAAATCGAGGGGTAGAAAAAGAAATCAGCAGGCTCAGGTAATTGGGACTAGTCTGCAGGTCCACATGCAGGGACCCAGAGTCATACCAGAATGAATCCCCCACAACCAGGGAACAGCACGGACACAGTCTTGTGGTAAACCTGAGCACTAGAACCTTGACGAAGGATGAAGAACTAGTTCTTAACCGGGGCCTTGGCTTGTAGTGTAGTTCCTATTTTCCCAATAGGCTCTGCGCATTGGAATAGTACCTACAGCAGTAAAGGCCTAGGCCAGACGTTAACTAGGTCTACTACTGTCGATACTAGACTTAATTTTTGGGTTTGCCAGCTAAGCTCAGAGTTCGCTAGAAACTTTCTCGAATGTTCAAGGAAGGATTAACTCCCCTGATTAGACAAGAAGGGATTTAGTTTCTGACAACCATAGAACATGACAACTTTGCTCTCCCCTAATCAAGAGTCAATCTCAAGAGTCGTGTGAGCACAAGGCAATTATTTTACTCAGTCAGTACGTGCATTCTTAGTCTCATCAGAATGTAGAGAAAAGGAAGAGACGGGCGTGTTCAATAAAAAGATGTTATTTATTGATCAGTCTCTTTTCTCGTACAAGAGAAATGGATCGATATTATTGCGATACTTATAGTTAAGTAAAGTGCATACATTAGAAGCAATAGTATAAAATAATACTGTAAAAACATTGATATGGTTTCTGAGCCATATGATGTTTAAAATGATTAAAATATATTTACATACACATATACATTTGACTAAACGTGCTCAACTGGTGTTTCTAAATACGCCTACCCCGTGTACCTGACCTAAGTCTAATGCGTGGGCGGGAATAGAAAGTTACAGTTTAAGTTAAGTTTGTTTTTGCCAAGTGAATAACTAAAGAATTCTCTAGGAGGGGTTATTCAGTTCTGTACCTGGAATTTAGGATGAATGAGGAATGGTATCTCTTTCTCTGCTCTCGATATTCCAGGCTGCCTGCGAGGGCTACCCGGAAGCGCCGGTGCTGGGTCTCTCGGCTTGAGATAGCAGCGCGTCTCTCAGCGCGTCAGGAAGGCGGGGCTGCTGCCTGCGGGGTCTGCTTCTGCTCTCGGCTTCGGCAAGTGTGGCTGCTCCGTCTTGTCACCACGCGTGTGTTTTGCATAGGGCAAGATCGGCAATATTTATACCTTAAAGGTGCCGGGATTGACGTAAGGATGGACATAGGTACGTCAATAAAGATGTCATACGACTTGCTCGTTAGCACATTCTTTACTAAAGTTCTCTGTGAAATCAAAACAATGGCCGCACGGATTATCCAGGTTGTCATAGGTTTGATTTGTTATGAGAACGTCGTATGCCTTATCAGGGGCTGGAGGAATATCGCTTGTCTAATTAGATCTCAAGCGTTATGACCTAATCAGATAACACGTTCCTGTGCCGTAGTGTGACTGCGTCAGATAACGGTATCTGCATCATGGGGAATTTCTTGCCTCATGGGCTGACTGTTAGTTAACTAGCTAGGTAGTTTAACCAGAATAGGGTCAGGAATAGGGGGATCAATTCAGAACCTATAGAAATACACGACACCTACTCCACGCTAACTATGGTCATATCTACTAATCTATGCATAGTATAACATAGTACAACATACTATAGAGTATAGTGTATACCTTACCACCCCAAAATACATAAATGCATTTTGAAATTTTCAAATATACTGAAAAATTGCAGTCATATATATCGTATGCACTTAAGCTATGAATCAAATGCAAAAGTAAACACGCATTGTTATGCATTATTGTTTGTTGGTATATGAGAAATACACATGAAATGGCTCTTAATATGGCTATACAGAAAAAAGTCGAAACCATTTCATCCAATAAAATATATTGTGAACATACCAGTGGGCAGCTAAAGTCTATATAAAATCTATAAAGAATCTAAAAAAATAGAAATCTTAGTTCTCTAGGAATAGTTTCTTACTTTAAGCAGAAGATCAGTGTCCCGGGAAAAAATATATAGAAGAATATTTTAGGGGCTTGCTGAAAAAAGTTGCTGTCCGTGAACTGGATTGTAATTGTTCATGTGACTTTATTATTAAAGTTGAAGGCCGAATTCAGGGAACGCCGCGTGCGAGTTTACTCAAAAGTCTCTATTTCTGTTCCGGAGAGAACATCATATCATTCAGGCTTTCGAAAAAACTGTCAACAGCTTCATGGGAAAGTTCCACTAAGTCGGAAATAGGGGTAACCATGCATTCGTGCGCATGATTGTCTCCATTGACATTCTGATTTGCATTGCTGACAGAAGGTCGTACCTGTTCGATGCTGCTTTCATCTTGAACTTCACTACTCTTCAATCGCAGTGGTGAAGATTCCAGGAATGCCGTCATCAGAATTGGCAGCCTTTGAGGGCAGCACAGTGCGTGAACCTTGGTAGGAACCAACAGTGTATCTGCATCCACTGGCGCATCCGATTGTAGCGTCAGACAGGTGTCTAACACGCATTCTTCTCCGCATAGCAGACACCTTAGTACAGGTAAAACACACCTTTGCCACATTGGTCGAAATGATAGAAACCAAGTCATGTTTAGGTCTCTAAGCCGGGAGAGTCCCAGGATTTTTGATATCCGGTCCCGGTATCCAATGGCTAGGATCGTATCTTCCATTGTCGTGAGATTTTGTTCTGTGACATGGGTTGCCATAACGAAAAATAAGGACCAGGAATAGGATTCCTGCAATTAGTCCTAGGATCAGGGGAAGTCCGCCAAAAATCGAATGGACGAAGTCTGGAAAAATACCCAGTATGGCTTTGAATGGTGTTAATGCCATCGAAAATACTGTCTTAAATACCTTTGAGACCCCTGTGGTATCAGAAATATTTAAGATTTCGCTCAGGATTTCCGCGAAATGTACGGGGGAATTGGTTGATAATAATGTATGTATCTCTGCAGTCGTCCTTGCGACTTGTAGATCATACGTTTCTTTAGATGACGTGAGCCTTGTAGGCGTCTGAAGAAGCACTGTTTTCATTCTGCTTAAAGTATCTATTCGAATAGAAGTAATTTTCAGACCGGGCCATGCCCTTGCCTCCCTGTCTGGAAAGGAGCTGGGGAACAAAGAACGTCCACAGCACTTGACCTTCGCCGTCGTAGTGACGAGATAAGGAGTCCCGGGCATAAGACTACAGCATCTGCGGTCTACAATAAGAATGTAACTCCCATTATAGAGTCTTTGAAAGAATGGTTCTATTTCAGTTGCAGGTGCGCCTTGCTGGTGACATGAAAGGTTGTATGAATTCCCTTCACAGGCTCCGTGCAAACTAATACCGTTACACAGAAGTGTGCCGCTCAGTGACATAGCACAATTGTTGCCACTAAGAAACACTTTCTGTCCTTTGTTACTGACACATGCATGTGAATAGGGCAGGTTCCAAGTTGTTTTAAGGTACCCTTTTCCCAATTTCTCGTACATGCCAGCCTGTATATATTTTTGGCAGTATTGAAACCTGAAGGTTGAGATTGGAATATTTATGATTCCGTGTATTATCCATTCACTGACAGGTCGTTCTGACATTGTCATTGGTAATCTTTCTAGTTTTTCAATGCTCAAGATTGTATAATCAGCACCCTTCTGCGCCATACCGATTTGTCTATCAGTAAGGTTAAAGATTTGGAATAGTGACGTTGTGTTGATTAAACGCCAAGGCACATAGCCTGAACGCAGATTTTGTAACGTCCAACCAAGCTGTACAATAGAACGCAATTGTGACTGACCATGTTGTAATAATAGTAAGTCTTGCGATAATATATCGATTGCTGAAGACACAATGCTGTCCAATGAAAAAATTCTGGAGGACAGAGTCATTAACCCATTGTCCACTACAGAAAGTGATTTTTCCAAATTAATACGGTCAATTTCCCGTATTCTTTCTGCTGTCTCAATTTGAGTAACCTTCCAGGCCTCATTGTATGCTGCATATACAGAGGCTGCTATGAAACGCTTATGACGCTGTTTGCGTGGTCCCAGTATGAAATCACGCAAGTCAGCACCATCAGTAAGTAAAGTTAGGTGTTGCTTAATTTCAGGCAGTGTGGAAGTTTGTAGCCATTGAAGGCATAATTTGCCCACACTGTAGGTTGTTATTATCCCTGGATGATGTCTTTGGGGATATCTAGGGTCTGGCCTGTTCATTTTGAAACCCTGTGTTTTATTCAGGAATCTATCTTGACAGTTATTTGTATCTGTGGGCCAGATCAACCATTGTTTCCAATCAGGATGTGTTCTGTTTTGGTTAAGTATATGGTTTATGTCTATTTCTTCATCTGTATCAGAGTTATTGCTAAACATTGTTGGCTTTGGAATAGACAGGTTATTTAAATCTTTGATTTTTGCTAGGCCAAGACAGGTGGTTTGTTGGACGGTGTCATTTAAAAATATCATTTGTTCTGGGATCATGCAGGCTCTAAACAAAGCTTCTAAACCCTGTACTTGCCATTCTTTTGTACCCCAAACACTTTTCAAATCAACATGTTTGTCCCAATAATCAAATCCAAAAGTATTCATTTTTTCAAAGAAAGAATCTGAATATATCAATTTTGTGTTGGTTATCATGGTTTTCATCCCTGTCTTGTTTGACAATTTGTAATAAAATGTTTCAGCATTAGTTATGTTAAAACCTGAAAAATATGAATATTTGTCATATACGGTTCTAGAGCTCCCTTTTGGAGGTGTAGCACAATGTTCCCATTGATTATAACTTAAAACATTTCTAGGTTGTGCAGATTTATGCAAGAAATGGTTACCATAGTGGTTATAGCAATACATACTATCATAATTTGTAGAACCCTGCAAATAATCATGTTTTGTAAATTTAGCAGACATTACTAAGTCAGACATCATATTGTTAATACTTTCAAAGTCCCAATCATCAGCAAATGAGTTTGGTTTTGCAAAGTCACTCAAAGAGATCTTGATTTGGTGTGGATATTTCAGGATCTCGACCGGACCATAAATTTCATAGTCAGTGTTGTCCCAGGCTACCCCACCAGGTATTGGAATTGCTGTGAAGTTGGCTGAAGAAAGTTCTGAAGAAAGTTCTCGTTTCTCGACGTGTGAAGATGTGTGTGGTTTGAGGACCAAGTTGATGTTCTGACTTGCTGTGTCCATTTTAGCATATTTTCCCTCAATGAAGCGTCCCAAGGTAAATACCATGATGAGCCAAAGTATGAGGATAAATGCACCAAAACCCACCCAAAATTCAATCCATGGAGGAATCAGATATGTTTCTTTTAGTTGTTTCAAAAGCTCCTTTGCTTTGTCTTTAAAGGATTTTGATGATGGCTGTGTCTTTTGTTCGCTGAAGCCTTCAGAGGAATCATCGAAGTTGATGAAGTAACCGGATGCAGTTCTGTCAATTGTTCCAATTGGTTCAGGATTTTTGTTTCTTGTATTTTCACTTGGTACTTCTGTATAGATTGGTGTGTCTCTACTAAATGTCTTTATTTGGGTTTTCAGAGGTCTAAGTTCTATTGCATTGTTGCATAGTCCTTGTTGTTCTTCTGTAGGCGTTTCGAATGTGATGAGCCTCTTTGTTAGGACCTCTGTACTGGTAGCAAACCTTGGTGTTCTGCTACTTATTGGGAGTCCACTTGGCCTACTGTTTGTTATCGGCCACATGTTGTGGTTTTACCAGGTCGATGGATACAACTCGGTTCTCCTTTTTTTCCAGCAAGTGGCGGTAGTACAACTGATCTTGTCCCGTTGACAGACAAGACAGGAACTGCTTTTCTGTAAGAAGGCCCAAATTCCTTCTTTACCGCGATCTTTTCCCTGACTAGATCCCCGACTTTTGGAATCCAGACAGGTCTTGCTGGGACAGGTGGTGAATCTTCAGTGGTTGTTGGCTGTTGTTTCAACTGTATGTTGCTCAGGTCTTTTCTTGTTTTGTTTAAGTCCTGCAAAATAGCCAAACGGTCTTTGACATCAAAGGTTTTTTCTGTTACCACTGAAGTCTGACTATCAAGGTCAGAGATCAACATCCTAGTTCCGAATAATAATTCGTACGGACTGAATCCCTTCAGAGAATTTCTTGGCAAGTTATTTAGACTACGTTGGACACTTATTAGATGTTTGACCCACCCAGCTCCCGAACCTAATATCCTTTCTATTATAGATTGCTTTCTGTCTTGGTTTTTTCTTTACACCATCCCATACCCTCAGGAAGGAAGTGAGAAGATTCCCGCTGGGCTGTGCTCATTTGGCCATTCCTTCCCCCCCCAGGCTGGATTGCCTGAGAAAAAGAAAAATTGGTCGAACGTAGCATGCTCTTAGCGTATATGCCATTTAGACTCGCAAATCTTGTATAACAGTCCGGACGTCAGCCGAGTGCTGTGGATCTACATTATAAGTGGAACTAGCCTGTGTATGTTAATCGCAAGCCATTCTTTTGCTGGTAATATTATCTGCCTTGATACGACGAGGTATTAAACTGCTTCTCTCCCCACTGCGATCTCTGTTACAGTTTGGGCAGTTTTTTACAAACATGGTGTAGTGCAGGCTCATGCCTGGCCACCAGTACCGTGATTGTAATTCTTCCAGAGAATCTTTTAATTTAAGGTGTCTGTGACCCTCGCCATGTGTGCGTCTGCGATTAACAAGTTTCTCCTGTCCATGTTTGGAATCACTCTATCCCCCACTCCAGGGATTCGAGCAAAAGGGACGGAGTTTGCATCGATTATGTATGTATAATTGAGTGGATAGTTGATCGGTAACGCTGAGCAGTCGCCTTTTGATGACGTTTTCACCGCCAGCAATGTTTCGCCGTCAATGTATTTTAATGTACGCTTTTTTCGATCTACGGGAGCCGATTTAGTGGCTGCCGCTGCGGCTGTCTCAGCCAATGAATTCCCCACAACGTGAACGCCATCACGTTGATGACTCAGTGAGTGAGTCACGTGAGTCTTTGGTAGTTCTTTCTTCAAAAGAGCTACTTGTTCCCAGAGAAGTCTCTGCTTTATTGGTGCACCTGTGTCATCTTTGTAACCGTTCTGAATCCATGTCTGCAAATCCTTGTTATATGCTTTGACGCAGAAATATGAATCTGACACTATAAGTGTCGGGAATTCGCGATCCGCATTATCTAGCGCCATTTTCAAAGCTAATATTTCAGTTTGTAGTTCTGAATTAGTTTCTACTGAGTGTGATTTTGTTAATAGAGGTCTTAGTTTACCTCCGTGCCACACTTCTTTTGTAATCTCACATGTGGGATTGTATGCATGTTCTCCCCAAACGGAGGGTTGAGCATGTCCGTCTGTATAGATTACACAGGCGTAATGTCTTAGAGGCAGAATGTCGATTGGCAGAGGATACGTTTTTTCATATTTTAGATTTTTTAATTCTTCTAGTTCTGGATCAAAGAAGTAGTATACTTTGTCCGTTGTGATTGAATTTACCCATTGCAACCAATCTGGATCCAATGTTGTTGTTGGTAAATTACACGGTGTTGTTAATGCCTCGAAGGCTGATTCAGCTGTTCTGACTGTGATATGTCTACCATCAGCTATGTCTTTCTCTCTAGCTATTGCGGTTTGAACTGCTTGAACCATTTTTCCTTTGTTGCTGAATCTCTGTTCAGCTTTTGTGTACAAATGTGATTTGAATGCAATTGGTACCTTTTCTCCCTCATTAGAGGTCAGGTATGTGTATCCGCATTTCCCTGGGATGACTCGGATCACAAGGTTGCGTGTATTATCACGGGTTTCTAATTTTGTTTTAATTAGCATGTCTGTTTGTAAGGATCTCAAAATTTCTGTGTGTGTTTGAGTCCAACTGGATCTTTTAAAGTCTGGTTTAATTAGATCGTAAAGGGGCTTGACCCTTTCTGCGTAATTAGCAATGTAAGTTCTTCCGAAATTTAGGAAGCCTAGAATTGACTGTAGGTTTTTTAGTGTTTTAGGAGCTTGGATTACGGCACATTTCTCTAGGAAATTGTCTGCCAGGCTTTTGCCTTCACTTGATAACTCATATCCTAAGAATAGGACCGTCAGATGGGCAATTCTGGACTTTTTGAAGTTGAATTTGTAACCCTCTGCAGCGAAACCAAGTATTATGGTGTTCACTCTTTTCAAGTGAGTTTCCAAGTCATCATCTGTTAAGTAAATGTCATCGACATAAGATAATGCTTCATCATCATATTGTTGTAGTAATTCTGTTACTCTCGCTGAGAATACCCCCGGGCTATTCTTGTACCCCTGGGCTAACCGACAGAATTGTTTTTGAGTGCCATTTACTGAGAATGCAGTTAAATATCTGCTCTCTGGTGCTATGTTTTGACAAAAGAATCCGTTGGAGATGTCCAAGGTTGTTTTGTATTTTTTGCGCACTATGTTATTCATTAGTGCAGCACTGTGTGAGTTTTGTACTGCAAAAGTTTTGCAACATGTGTTAAGGTGTCGGTAATCCAAAACTAGACGGTACGAATTGTCTGGTTTGGAGACCGGAAACAAAGGATTGTTCATTTGTGAGGTGCAAGTTTCAATCACCCCTTGGTATTCTAGCTGATCTAGTATTTCATTTACTTGTTTTTTAGCTTCTTGCTTAATTGGGTACTGCCTTTGTGCAGTTGGTTGTGATTTTAACTGGACTTTGTGAGGAGGAGAATCCTCATCCCATCCTACATGATTTTTATATAAAGCAGGTGCTAAGGCCACTGCCCACTTTCTAGCAAGTGTGTATTTTTTATGAATCGGTATTTGATTCGAGAAGGCAGGCATAATTACTTCTTCGCCATGAGGGCACTCCCTGACAAACTCCGGTGGCCAGTCTTTTTCAGCTAGAAGGATGTCATAGCCTTTGGATAGGTTATCCCAAAATAGTCCCCTTATTTTCCTAGTCTTATCTCCCTCTATACGTAATGTTATCTCGTATATTTTGTGGGGCTTGCTAACTCTGGTATCTGCAGTTTCCACTTGAAGGTATTCATTCGTGTCCACTGTCTCCAGATGATTCATAAGGACTTTGCGAGCTATGCTCACCTCTGCTGCGCTGTCTAGCATTGTCTGAGCCCACTCTCCGTTTTTCAATTGTGTCCTCAGTATTCTCGGCATTGTTAACTACCTTGATACTGGCTACCTTCTTTTTTGGAAATTGTGATTTCTTTTTCAGTTGAGCAGGTTCCTTGTCTTTGGACTTGGCGTGCTCTTCTGATCGTCCTCTTCTTTCCGATTTCTGCGAGGAATTCTGAAAAGATTGAGAGGGACGTGTATCAATGTCTTGATATCTATCAGGTTTTTTAATATTATCCCTATTTCTAAGGTTATATCTATTCCCAGAGGGTTCACTCTGAGGTGACCTTTGTCTCGGGTTTGGAGATTTCTCTCTTCGCCTAGGAGACCTTCCTCTGGACTGGAATTTCTTTTCTTTTGGATTGGATTGTTTGTTTCCATCCCAGTTCTTTTTTGGTGAATTATTATTATTAAAAAATATTTTTTCTGGACTTGTAGTCAGTTGCGGTTTTACCGGTATTCCACCTAGACTATCTCTGCCTAGTTCTTCATAGGATTTTTCTATGATTCTGGCAATTTCAGCTGGTTGGTCTGCTATATCTGTCTCTTTTAACCTCTGGCGGATCGCCACGTTTGCTGCTTCACCTTTTATGTTGGCTAGTAATATAGCCGAGACCTGCTTGAAGTCTTTCAGTAATTTCATACCAAGAGTTAAAGCAGGTTCTGGACCGTATTCATCTTGAATTTGTTTTAGCACATCTGGTATCACCGAAATGGATGGGACACCGTGCGTTTTTGTGTAGATGGAAGCAAAGACTGTACCCCAAGTGTCACAGTCCTCAATGTGTGGTGCGATTCCCATTGGGAGACATATAGTCAGAATCCTGTGTTTTTCTAGCGGGGTGGTGTCAGGAAACACCGCCTCTATTTGGGTGATTTTCTGTGCCAACCAGAATGGTATCTGTTCCCGTTTAGCTGGAACCTTACCTAGGCAGGATTGGATGTTCTGTGGTGTAATTTTATTTGTGTTCCCCTGGTGAGAGGTCAGCTGTGGTAGTTTAATCGCTGGCTGAATTGTAGAAGTCCGCATTACATACTGAACTAATTGTCTGTGAATTTTTAGTAGTTGTTTTAGCTGTATTAATAGCTCTGGTGCAGGCATCTCGTCGATGTCTGGATGTGGTGTGTATCCGGCTAAGACCGGCCACGTTGCTCCTGGTCTTCCTAAAGGACCGAGCCTTGTAATGTGATTATTATGTTTTAGGGCGCCATCAAATAAGAGCAAATGCTCTTGGAATTTGAGTGGTACTTCCACCTCCTCGAAAGGAGTGTACGTTTCTGGAGGAACCTCTATTTTGTAATAGTGGAAGTACTTTGTTACAGCATTTGCTGCTGGAAAATGTATCCATGTATAGTATACCTCTGTCTGCCGATATTCGTGTGCCTCGATTACGAATATGACTGTGCCACCTCTAGGTGTCAGTCCATTTTCTATAAGTTTTAAGGTTATAGATCTCCTTTTGGCGACCGGAATGAGTATTATATCCGCGTCCGCATCTAGTGCAGCATTATCAGCTGCTGCTATTTCAGCCGCTAATCTAACTGCTTCTCTTTCTCCATCACTGTCTCCCATTTTACAGACAGGATGGTATTATGTTTATTTGCAGATCAGGTTTCTTTATGGAAACAGAGATTAGGTGCACAATATTTTGGAACTGTTTTATCCTTCAACGTTGACTATACCAAGAACCATACATAGGAGTTCCCTCCTGCGAGGTTTTGGAGGATTTATAACCTTTCACCCACTCCAGACGTCTTTGGAGTATTTGGGAAAAGGGGTCTGAGTGAGAAAGCACGACTGAGTTACTCTAAATGTCTTACGTTAGTTTTATCGCCCTTTCCAAACGCGTTGGGCGCCATGTAGTGTAGTTCCTATTTTCCCAATAGGCTCTGCGCATTGGAATAGTACCTACAGCAGTAAAGGCCTAGGCCAGACGTTAACTAGGTCTACTACTGTCGATACTAGACTTAATTTTTGGGTTTGCCAGCTAAGCTCAGAGTTCGCTAGAAACTTTCTCGAATGTTCAAGGAAGGATTAACTCCCCTGATTAGACAAGAAGGGATTTAGTTTCTGACAACCATAGAACATGACAACTTTGCTCTCCCCTAATCAAGAGTCAATCTCAAGAGTCGTGTGAGCACAAGGCAATTATTTTACTCAGTCAGTACGTGCATTCTTAGTCTCATCAGAATGTAGAGAAAAGGAAGAGACGGGCGTGTTCAATAAAAAGATGTTATTTATTGATCAGTCTCTTTTCTCGTACAAGAGAAATGGATCGATATTATTGCGATACTTATAGTTAAGTAAAGTGCATACATTAGAAGCAATAGTATAAAATAATACTGTAAAAACATTGATATGGTTTCTGAGCCATATGATGTTTAAAATGATTAAAATATATTTACATACACATATACATTTGACTAAACGTGCTCAACTGGTGTTTCTAAATACGCCTACCCCGTGTACCTGACCTAAGTCTAATGCGTGGGCGGGAATAGAAAGTTACAGTTTAAGTTAAGTTTGTTTTTGCCAAGTGAATAACTAAAGAATTCTCTAGGAGGGGTTATTCAGTTCTGTACCTGGAATTTAGGATGAATGAGGAATGGTATCTCTTTCTCTGCTCTCGATATTCCAGGCTGCCTGCGAGGGCTACCCGGAAGCGCCGGTGCTGGGTCTCTCGGCTTGAGATAGCAGCGCGTCTCTCAGCGCGTCAGGAAGGCGGGGCTGCTGCCTGCGGGGTCTGCTTCTGCTCTCGGCTTCGGCAAGTGTGGCTGCTCCGTCTTGTCACCACGCGTGTGTTTTGCATAGGGCAAGATCGGCAATATTTATACCTTAAAGGTGCCGGGATTGACGTAAGGATGGACATAGGTACGTCAATAAAGATGTCATACGACTTGCTCGTTAGCACATTCTTTACTAAAGTTCTCTGTGAAATCAAAACAATGGCCGCACGGATTATCCAGGTTGTCATAGGTTTGATTTGTTATGAGAACGTCGTATGCCTTATCAGGGGCTGGAGGAATATCGCTTGTCTAATTAGATCTCAAGCGTTATGACCTAATCAGATAACACGTTCCTGTGCCGTAGTGTGACTGCGTCAGATAACGGTATCTGCATCATGGGGAATTTCTTGCCTCATGGGCTGACTGTTAGTTAACTAGCTAGGTAGTTTAACCAGAATAGGGTCAGGAATAGGGGGATCGATTCAGAACCTATAGAAATACACGACAGGCTTTGTTACCACCTTTGATGGAGCTTCATTCCAAATTCAGTGGAAGTTAGCACAATTTTTTCGTAAGTTAAGACTACACTACTTCTTTTAAAATAAAAAAGAATTGGAGTCTGATCCCGTGTAAGCAACACAAAAAACTGGTCCACGTTCAATCCTCCGGTACACACTATACCATCACAGGTATTGACTGTTGAAAAAGCTGTCCAAGAAGACACATTAAAGCTATGTAAGAACCAGCACAGCTCATATAAGAATTTGCCACGGTCTGAACAACACACCCTACAAACCTTATCACAAGATCATGGGGTCACGATTAAACCTGCCGATAAGGATGGCTCGATCGTGATCTTGCACACTGCTGACTATAGAACAGCATGCCTTTGCCAGCTGGGTGACAGAAGATCCTCCCAGCCATTGGTAGAAGATCCTACTGAGAAATTGAGGAAAACCATCAGCGGAATGGTGAAAGAGGCTTTGAATGAGGGATAGATAACAGCCCGCGAAGCCCAGTTCCTCCAGAAAAAACATCCCATATTGCCATATTTTTACAACCTTACCGGAGGTGCACAAACCCCAAAGAACACCACCGGGGAGGCCTATAATCTCTGGCCAAGGTTCCATTTTGGAACCTTTATCCACCTTTGTTGATTATTTCCTAAGTCCTATCGTACAGAAGATGCCCACGTATCTTCAAGATACGAAAGATGTATTACGTGTGATACCTCAGATTGATTACAACACGGAGAGAGACTTGTTAGTCTCCTTCGATGTGGAATCATTATACACCTCAATTCCCCAGGATGAAACCTTGGACACAATAGCATCAATCTTGAGTGAAATTGATTTGAACTCGATCACCCCTGTTGTGGAAAAGTACATTTTGCCATGTTCTGTGTCCCTACGTGTCATCCATCATATGTTATGTGTGCATGATTAAATATGCATATGCATTCCCTATGTTCGATTAATGACGCAATTACAGTTGTGTCCACCTCTAGTATGCCAGTTTCCAGTTCTCGTGAATACTACGAATATCAGGCCTATGTAAAGCTACGTTGCCACGTTTCTCAGTGTGCACGTTATTCTATTGAAAAATCCCCGTTTCTAGGCCTCAAAAGGGCCTGGACACCAGATTCAGCTCCTGTCTCCTGAAGCCCTCGCTGAGGAGCGACACGGCCCCCACCTGTATCCTCGACCCTTCACTTACTTCCTGCCTCGCAGTGCCCGGTTCAGCCTGGCTCTGCCTCTGAGTCTGCCAAGAGTATGTTATGATTCCAGATTATCAGTTCAGTCCTCCTTCCCTGCATTCCTAAGCTACTGAACTGCATCAATAGTTTCCGTCATTGTCTAGCCTTCACGTCTCCACGTTAGAGAAATACTGTATTAATGGTCATTTAATATTCTTCATCACGCACTACATGTAGAATAATGCATGGTCCAGTCTTAGTGTCTGTTAGCCTTTCCCCTCCTGACTTCTAGTTTATATCAACATGTTCCCTAAACATCAGATACTAGATACTGTTTAGGTACATGTCGCCCTGACTCTCCAGACTTCAGTCTCTGCTCCTAGCACAGAGTTCGAAGCCCCCAGCTTCTCCTAGTGATACGTCATTGCCAGTTTGCGCGCACCATCAGGTTAGAGGTCCCGGCTCCTCAGGTAGCCCCCTCCATGGTTTCCGCCCCATTCATGACATATTCTGTTACGTTTGCATCACATGTCTATGTATACGCCCTGTTACACCTCTTTTCACCCTTATCTTTCGCGACTGCTACGCGTCATGCCTATTGCTCCACCCACCGCTACGCCTATTGCAATGTAATGCTATGTGTTTGCGCTATGTATATATGCTCATGTACTGTTATTAAAAGTCATCCTTACGCCGTCATTCCCGATCCTGTCCCCGGCAGCTGCCATCCTATTCCCGTGCAGGTCGTCCTGTTCCTGTCCTTATGCTGTATTAAACCTGCAAAACTCCTACTACCTCGAATCTTGACTCTTATTTATTGAGCTATCTGTTATTCATTTATTCATTCAAAAATAGGGTATTATTTATTTATTTACCACATAATGCCCCCCGAATAGGGACTTGCCCTTTCCCCACGCGTCGGTGAAGCCACGCCGACCCCCTGACCCTCTGCAGTCGTGACGGAACTCTTCTGCGCCCTCAGGCCCACGGAGGAGACGGAGGAGGCGGTCCAGCATCCAGACGAGACGTGGAGGAACGCGGCGAGTCCCGACCAGAGCCCAAGCCGAGAGTCCAAGGTCCGAGGTATCCGGAGGTCCACCCGTAACTGAAGTCCGAAGTTCGTCGTCCGTCGTCGTAGCAGTCCAGTCCAGTCCGAGGCCTTCCGTTCTTGCTGCCCGGTGAGTACCATTACTGGGGTAGTATCTAGACAGGGTCAATTTAAATGACTCTGGTCCGTGGGTTGGTGGTACACAGACCCACAAACGAAGTGTCCACTTCGGTGGATGCGGGTCCTGAACGTGTCTCTTTATGAGACCGGTAAGTTTCGTACTGTTTCAGCAGTGCATCTAGACTCTGTTCTAGTCAGTTCTGTTCTCGAGAAAATTCATGTGTTCTGTTCTCAGTATTCCAGGTAGTATTCTGTTCGAACTGTTATTTTAAATGTTCTTCATGTATTTTAATGTCGTGGTATGAATGGGGAATAAGTATCGTGTTCATTGTGTATTGTATTGTGTCTAGATTACAGTTCAGTCATGCCCTTGTTTTCCAAGTTATGTCAGTTAAAAACTAGAAAGGGTCTGCTGGAAGCAGCCGTTCCAGTTCCGCCTAGGGACAGTCCAGGTCATTTTATGTATCAGAAGCATGGCATAAGCGCCATATTGTATCTAGATTTATGGGTAGAGTATACCAAACAGTTAGAAGAAAAGTATAGATGGCCCGTATCGGGCACATGGGATGCCGAGTGCATCATGAGAGTAGAAGAAGCATTATGAAAAAGGAAAGCCAGACAGTCACAGAAAGATGCCATCGAGTTATGGCGCAAAGAATCTCATAAAAGAACCGAAAAAGAAATCAGAAAGTCAGAATTAAGTAGAGAATCCTTGGAACAAGCCCAAGAAAGGGAATTAATCGAGATTGGTGAACGAGTTAAAACCGAACAGTCAGACAGACAGAGGCATGCTCTTATTAAGGGTATGTATCCTCTTCTTGCCGAGGGTTTGCCAAAAGCGACCTCGGAGGCATCCAGTAATTTCCCGCCACCATTAGTTCCGACTAAGCTACGTCACAAACCGACCGCAGCTGATATTTTTATTTCGTCCTATTTGGACGACACAGTCCCAGAATATGCAAATCCTGTTCGCGCTCCGCCAGTCCCTGTAAATCAGGCACTTCCCGCTCCTCCACACACCGGAGTACCTGTTACGGTACCCCCGGTCCAGCCCGCCATACAAGTCCAGCCTACATTTCCATTTCCCACTCTGCCAGGACGAAGAGCCTCAGTAGACGACTCTAGTTTAGGGGCAGCAGGGGGAGGTACTCCTCAAACCCCGCCGCCACACAAGCGTTTAACGACAGCCGAATTACATATACAAGCATCACAGCGTACGCCCAGACATCAGACTGTAGCAGAAATAAGAAAATCCCTTGCCGAATGCGGCTATGATCCAGTCCCAGGCGAGGATAATATGGTTTTATATTCATTCCGCGTAAGAAAGGTGGCCGAGTATCTAGTCACCTTACCGAATATGAAAGAAGATCTAGACAGAATATATCGTTTCATCCGTACAGGGGATGATCCAGAAAGCATTGGCGAGGCCATGTCTCAAAGGAAAGCTGAGACCCAGCTCATGATATTAAAGTTTCTGATCAATTGTCTAATAAGAGAACAAGATTACCCGTCCAAAGATCAAGCCGAAATGAGAACCCTGACAAAGTGGAGTGATAATATAGCCGAGGGTAAGCACAAGACCGTCGGTGCTATGGAGAGTATGTACAAGAAAATTCGTAAAGAAATAATAAGGTTACACGATCAACGTAAAGCAGCACAAGTAAGCGAGAAAGAAAGTAACTCTGATACTGAAGAGGTAGAGGACGAGAATCCCGACAGAATAGCGTATGTAGGAAAATCTAGATTTCCAGATCGCCATTTACGCCTAGAACACAAGTCAACTTTCCATCATCCAGCACCAGAACAAGGTTCTCTAGAACAAGTATTCCAAGCTACCGATCACATCCTGAAATCACGAATCGGTTACAGTGAGTTGAGTACCATGCATGAACAAGAACTAGTCCGATCAGCAGTCCGATGGATTACTGATTCTACCACTTTTCCAGACGAAATAGTGGCACAAATGTTTCTGAAAATGCCCCCAGCCGAGCAACGACTGGCGGGTATGTATATGATTCAGCACCTCATTACATTGTATGAGGGTCAGCACTCTGATCCAGGTCCGTTACATGATATCCTGAACGAGCTACTCCAGTATAGATGGAAAGGTCTAGGTACCGATTTAATTAGTGTCATTCTAGAACAACGTCACAAATATAGAACGTTTCTGAACCCGCATTTTGTTCATGTCTCACCCCCAGAAAGAAAACCCTTTTACATAGAGAGACAGAATCCGTTACGAGAAGTCCACCCAGTTAGAGGAACGGGTGGCGAACTAGAACGAGTGTTTGTTTACACTCCAATTACAAAGATGGAACTCCTAGAGATGAAGAAATTAATCCCCTGTCATGATAAAGATCCAGCAGGGTTCCACCGAGAATTAAAAGACATGCTCCGTATGGGAGAATACACGTATCCAGATATAATTAAAATGTTAAAGGTTCTGCTGCCCGCAGGGGTGTATGAAAAGCTCAAGGAAAAAGAATGGGAGGTGGGAGAGAAAAAGATCGATCGGGCAGTTCTAGAAGCTGAAGATAAGGCACGAGTACCAGGTACCGGTCTTGGAGCGAAATGTAAAGAATTACCAGAATTATTAATACAAGTTTTGCCCAGATTATTGACAACTAGAAAAGAAGACTGGGATGCAATCTCAGCCTGTAAACAGAAACAAGATGAAGATATTAGTGATTTTTATTCTAGATTTGAGAAATGTTTTAGCATTAACAGTGGTCTCAAGACAAGTAGTGAGTCATACCCTCACCTTTTTGTTACTAAATTAGTCGAGAATTCAAGTCCACCAATTAAGAATCGAGTTTTGAAAGTCGAAAGTACCTGGCAAGCTAATACCCCGTCCCAGATGTTGCAGATGCTCCAATACCACCAGAATAGAATCAGGGAAGAGCAAGACCACGAAAGGAAGCGTATGAAAGACACGAAAATGAAAGTACTAGTTGAGCAATCTGTTCCTCAAGACAGTCAGAAGAGGGGTCCAAATCAAGCCAGTCATCCTGCAGCTCCCGTTAAAGGGAACTGCAATTATTGTAAACAGCCAGGTCATTTTATAAACGAGTGTGCAGTTCTGAAACATAACATAGCTACCGGTAAGACTAAAGAAAGACCACGTCCGCCTAGACAAGAACAAGTTTCACAGACTCCTCAGCCACAGAATGCACCACAGACAGTTACAGCACCGCAGCCCATCGCTGCAACACAGCACGTTACACAGCAGATGTACCAGTATGCACAGTCTGAGTATCCAGAGTATCAACCGTATTCATGAAACAGCCTAGAGAGGGAGGTAGGCTTGCCTCTCATCGAGATACCTGTAGATCAAGAAGGTCCCTATGTTCACAGTCAAGTATTAGGGAAAGATAGGAAGTTTTTGATTGATACAGGGGCAAGTAGGACCACAATTAGTCACGCCGAAGTTCCAGGGGCTCCGCTCTCAGGCTCTAGAAATGTTTCCCTTGGATTTTCAGGAAAACCCATTGTAAATGAAATATCAAAGCCAGTTACTCTAGAAGTAGGTCCATTGTCCCGTACTACTGATCTGTTACTTACTAAGTCATGTCCAGAAAACCTATTAGGCATTAAAACACTGAAAGAATTAGGTGCAGTTATATGCTGTTCCCCAGAGGGAATACGTCTGTTCCTACGTGACTTCAAGGGTCACTATGTATTACGAGATTTTGATCCCAGATTGTCTAATGTTCCGCAGCATCTATGGGCGCAAGGTCCAACTGATGTTGGTTATATGCAAATCCCACCCTATCGTGTGACTCTCAAGCCAGGTGTAGTGTTACCACGAATCAGACAGTACAGATTGCCACCTGAGGCTGTAGCAGCCTTATCCAAAATTATTGACGAGCTCATCGCTCAAGGAGTAGTTGTAGAAACTGACTCCAATGTATGCAATTCTCCGATCATTCCAGTCATGAAACGTACTGATCCAAATGCACCCCCAGTATATCGATTAGTGATTGACCTACGAGAACTTAATAAATGTATCATTCCCCAGTATCCAGTTGTCCCAGATATCTCTTCCCTATTGACAGTCATTGATTCCGAAGCCACATTTTTCACTGTCATAGATCTCAAGAACGCATTTTTCAGTGTTCCCATTCATCCAGACAGCCAGTTTCTTTTCGGATTTTGTTTAAATGGAAGGAGCTATATGTTCACACGAGCTCCTCAAGGTTCCACAGAAAGTCCTAGTATTTACAGTCAAGCACTTAAGAGACAACTAGACAACATTCACATGCCAACTGACACTGCCCTGCTCCAGTATGTCGATGATCTACTGATCACAGCCCGTTCTGAACGTGCTTGCGAGCGAGCATCTCTTACAGTCTTGTATTTCCTAGCCGAGATGGGGCATAAGGTGTCCCCTTCGAAGCTTCAATTCTGTGTCCAGCAAGTGGTATACTTAGGACACTTACTGTCCAAGAGGGGTAGGCAGTTGACACCAGACCGTATCCAGTTAATAGCGAGTCTTCCTCAGCCCAAGACCCAGAAGGAGGTACGTGCTTTTATCGGCCTTACTTCTTATTGCCGACAATGGATTCCTCAGTATGCATTCCTAGCCAAGCCACTGATACAGTTAACGACACAGGAGGCAGCCGCATCGACTGTCCTCCCTTGGACGTCTGAACATACACTTAGCTTCAATGAGTTAAAGAAAGCCCTATGTCAAGCTCCAGTTCTAGCTACACCGAACTATAGTAAGCCTTTTACACTTTTCGTCAATGAACGTGAAGGTACAGCATTATCTGTTCTCACACAAGATCAAGCAGGACAATACAAGCCATGTGCTTATTTTTCGAGCACATTAGATCCTGTAGCCCAGGCTCTGCCTGCGTGCCTCAAGTCAGTTGCAGCCACAGCACTAGCTATCAGACAAAGTGATTCCATAGTCTTAGGACACTCCCTGACAGTACACGTTCCACACTCCGTGGAAGTTCTTTTAAACCGAACACAGACTCAGCACTTGACAATTGCACGTTTAACAGGTTATGAATTGACACTGTTCCAGCCACACATAGAAATCAGACGCTGCAACATCCTGAACCCTGCTACACTGTTACCATCAGTTACTTTAAGTCCAGACACACACGACTGTGTGGAAGTAGTTAATATTACGACAAAGCCAAGACAAGATCTGACAGATATTCCGTTACCAGATCCCGACCTGACACTTTATGTGGATGGTTCATGCATGAGAACAAGTACAGGAGAACTAGTCGCCGCATATGCAGTGACTACCGACATCTGATTACCATAGAAACACACATCTAGTCCACATTAGACATAGAAGGGAGTCCCCAATTGTCGATTATACTGAAACTGCTCTAGAACAGTATACAGATTTCAATAGAGGTTTCTTTTTCTTTATAGGACCTATCCAGAATAGTAAACTAATCCGCAGGTTAACCAGAACCCTTGAAGCTGTAGTCAATGAGACTGCCTCTGCTCTAGGTAACTTAACCGAAGAGCAATCTGCTATGAGATTTGTAGTTTTGCAAAATCGTCTCGTCCTTGACGTCATACTGGCCGATAGGGGCGGGGCCTGTAGAGTCATCGGATCTAGTTGCTGCATTTTCATTCCAAATAACGCGCCGTCTGTTTATTCAGCTATAACCAGACTCCATAAAATTGCCCATCTGTTACACCAAGATCCAGGCACCTGGACATGGTCCGATTGGTTCTGGAATATAATTTCCGCCTGGGGATGAAAAGTCTTGTCCTTTCTAGGTATTGCAGTAGCGATTATATTCAGCTGCTGCCTCTGTATACAATGTGGCCCTGCGATTTGCGGCATTTGTGCTACCTCTTGTATTCCTAGTCCCAAGCCCCGTTCTAAATCCCGTTCAAAAAGAATTCGAGACGAGCAAATGATACTGTATGAAATGATAGATGGTATCATGAATATTGATGTTTCCTGATGGAAACGTAGTGACAAGGAGGGAATGTGGAAAAGTACATTTTGCCATGTTCTGTGTCCCTACGTGTCATCCATCATATGTTATGTGTGCATGATTAAATATGCATATGCATTCCCTATGTTCGATTAATGACGCAATTACAGTTGTGTCCACCTCTAGTATGCCAGTTTCCAGTTCTCGTGAATACTACGAATATCAGGCCTATGTAAAGCTACGTTGCCACGTTTCTCAGTGTGCACGTTATTCTATTGAAAAATCCCCGTTTCTAGGCCTCAAAAGGGCCTGGACACCAGATTCAGCTCCTGTCTCCTGAAGCCCTCGCTGAGGAGCGACACGGCCCCCACCTGTATCCTCGACCCTTCACTTACTTCCTGCCTCGCAGTGCCCGGTTCAGCCTGGCTCTGCCTCTGAGTCTGCCAAGAGTATGTTATGATTCCAGATTATCAGTTCAGTCCTCCTTCCCTGCATTCCTAAGCTACTGAACTGCATCAATAGTTTCCGTCATTGTCTAGCCTTCACGTCTCCACGTTAGAGAAATACTGTATTAATGGTCATTTAATATTCTTCATCACGCACTACATGTAGAATAATGCATGGTCCAGTCTTAGTGTCTGTTAGCCTTTCCCCTCCTGACTTCTAGTTTATATCAACATGTTCCCTAAACATCAGATACTAGATACTGTTTAGGTACATGTCGCCCTGACTCTCCAGACTTCAGTCTCTGCTCCTAGCACAGAGTTCGAAGCCCCCAGCTTCTCCTAGTGATACGTCATTGCCAGTTTGCGCGCACCATCAGGTTAGAGGTCCCGGCTCCTCAGGTAGCCCCCTCCATGGTTTCCGCCCCATTCATGACATATTCTGTTACGTTTGCATCACATGTCTATGTATACGCCCTGTTACACCTCTTTTCACCCTTATCTTTCGCGACTGCTACGCGTCACGCCTATTGCTCCACCCACCGCTACGCCTATTGCAATGTAATGCTATGTGTTTGCGCTATGTATATATGCTCATGTACTGTTATTAAAAGTCATCCTTACGCCGTCATTCCCGATCCTGTCCCCGGCAGCTGCCATCCTATTCCCGTGCAGGTCGTCCTGTTCCTGTCCTTATGCTGTATTAAACCTGCAAAACTCCTACTACCTCGAATCTTGACTCTTATTTATTGAGCTATCTGTTATTCATTTATTCATTCAAAAATAGGGTATTATTTATTTATTTACCACACTGTACACTTTATTATGGCACTTGCCCGGCTGGCCATGAAAGACAACTTCTTCGAATTTGAAGATACAATTTATTTACAAATCTCTGGGACCAGGTTGGGCAGTGTTTTTGCCCCAAGCCTGGTGAATTTGTATGTACATTCTTTTGAACAGCAGCATGTGCTGACACCTGCCAATCATTTTTCACGTCAATTCATTTATGGAAGCATTATATTGATGACGTGTTGGTAGTTGTTGGGGAGATCGTCATTCAATACTTCGTTTCCATCAGTGGTTAAACACCAGGAACGAGTTTTTGAAGTTCACAGTAGAGATTGATAAGTTATGATTGGCTTTTCTAGATTTATCCATTTTCGCTACTCCATCGGGCTTAGAGAGCGAATTATATCGCAAGCCAATGTCACACAATTTTCTATTGCAGTATGACAGTCAACATCCAAAAGCCTTAAGGGACAATCTGCGCTATGGGCAATTTCTTCGGGTTCAAAGGAATTGTTATACGGAAAGTACTTTTAAAACTCATGCTGATACTTTAACTGAACAACTGGTATCAAGACATTATCCACGTAAACTTATGAAACGCTCATTAAAACGGGCAAGGAATAACCATCGAGAAGCCCTACTCGATCCTCCATTTGATAAACCGGCTCTGGATCGCTTGACGTTTGTAAGTACATTTAGCACTAAGGCTAATAGTATACAAAAAAGTGTTTGCAGGCACTGGCGGATTTTGAATTGCTGTGATAATAAGTTTGCTCCACTATTGTTCGCCTTTAAAAGGTAAAACAATATACGAGATCGGGTGGTCCATACACAACCTAAATCTATACCTAAGAGATCGGTAGGAACATTGTGGGTTATGCCGGCAGTCGTAGGACATCACCCGTGTGGTCGTTGGTCCATCTGCCCCCAGACAAAACACACAACAATCTATATATATAAATAAAAACAAATGTATGTATGTCTGTCTGTCTGTGTGTCTGTATGTCCTTTATGCATTACTGCAGCATTCATCCGATCGCCATGAAACTTTGGGAAGTTGTTGAGTACACTCCCGCGAAGTTTTTTGGCATAACATTTTTTTAAAATATCGGCCCCCCAGGGCCCTCATAATCTTTCGAATACTGATGTACGCACCAGACGGAAAAACAACAAATCGTGTATCCACAAGCACTCGAATAAATAAATAGAATTAAAACACCATTCATCCGATCGCCATGAAACTTTGGGAAGTTGTTTAATACACTCCCACGAAGGTTTCTGGCATAATATTTTTTAAATATCGGCCCCATAGGGCCCTCATATTCTTTCGAATACTGATGTACGCACCAGACGGAAAAACAAAAAATCGTGTATCCACAAGCACTCGAACAAATGAATAGAATTAAAACACCATTCATCCAATCGCCATGACACTTAGGGAAGTTGTTGAGTACACTCCCGCAAAGGTTTCTGGCATGACGTTTTTTAAAATATCGGCCCCCAGGGTCCTCATAATCTTTCGAATACTGATGTACGCACAAGACGGAAAAACAAAAAATCGTGTATCCACAAGCACTCGAATAAATACATAGAATTAAAACACCATTCATCCGATCGCCATGTCACTTTGGGAAGTTTTTGAGTACACTCCCGCGAAGGTTTCTGGCATAAACATTTTTTAAATATCGGCCCCCCAGAGCCCTCATAATCTTTCGAATACTGATGTACGCACAAGACGGAAAAACAAAAAAATCGTGTATCCACAAGCACTCGAATAAATAAATAGAATTAAAACAACATTCATCCGATCGCCAGGAAACTTTGGGAAGTTGTTGAGTACACTCCGCGAAGGTTTCTGGCATACATTTTGTTGAAATATCGCCCCCCAGGGCCCTCATAATCTTTCTAATACTGATGTACGCACAAGACGGAAAACAAAAAATCGTGTATCTACAAGCACTCGAATACATAAATAGAATTAAAACGACACTTTGAAATGTTTTCCATATTAAAATGAATAAGTTTAAATAAAAATGACACAATGTAAATTGAATGTTATCATAACGAGTTTCCTTGAATTTCCTTTCTTCGGAGATCACAGCAACGCGCGACGGGTAAGCTAGTAATAGATATAGGAACCAACAGACCATGGGTCCAATCTCATTTTATGACTGTAACAGTGACAATCTGATCTACTTACTCACATGTCCCTGCCAGATCCAGTATGTTGGTATGACCACCCATAAGGTCATGTCCCGGATGCTAGAACATAAAAGTTCATTTACATGTAAGAAAACTATAACAAGACTAACCAAGCATTTCGTGGAGAAAAATCATGGAGCCGAAGATTTCAATTGGACAGTATTAGAAAAACCTTTTATACCTACACATATCAGCGATATTGCCAGATAACTGTTCATCAAGGAACAGAAATGGGTATTCAGACTCCAGAGTGATGTAAAACGTCTGAACGATGAGATACCATGGACCAGCTTGTAGACAAACACTGTGGTCAGAGGTTCCAGTTCTGAAAACGGATCTGAGAGAGTGAAGGAATACGAGAGCATGGTGAAAGTCTAGTATAAACATAGCTAGAGTACCCAGACTACTTATAGTATAGTTTCACAACTTTCAATAATAGACTTTGCCCACTGCTAAGTTCTATAATAATTAGAGGTTTCTGGAATTGTATGGTCTACCATAGTCATGGATTAGGCCACATTAAAATGTCATGTATACAGTCCATTGAATACTAAATAGGGCACACGAGGCATCAATGAATAAGTAGCTTTCAGATGTGATGTATTGTATTGTATTGTGGATTTATATAGCGCAGACTGTCACCCTACGGGTATCCTGGCGCTTAGACTTAAGAATATTCGGCACGTGAGCAAACCTAAGATGGCAGTAAAAGGTCTAGTTTTCCACCCTTGGAAACAGCCAGGTTTTCAGATTCTTTCTGACACAGGTCAAAGAGTTGGCCTGTCTCATGGTCTGGGGCAATTCATTTCATAGGCATGCGGCAGCCGCGCCTAAGGCTCTGCCCCCATCCTGGTTTTCTTGAATCTGGTGATCATTATCAGACTTGCATTAGAGGAGCGGAGCTGCCTTTTAGGATTATACCAGGTAAACCTCTCCTACAATGGAATTGGGTCCAAATCATGTGCTGCTCTGTACATGATACAGAGAGATTTAAAACAGATTCTCTCCTTGATAGGCAGCCAGTGTAGATCCCACAGGGCTAAAGTCATAGAAGACCCGCATTGCTTATTCAGCGCCAGCTTTGCTGCCATGGACTAGACTCTCTGCAGCCTCTGCAAGATGTACTTTGATGCTCCCAAATACAGGGCATTGCAGTAGTCCAGTCTACTAAGAATTAAGCTGCTTAATACAAGAGAGCGGGTATCCTTGGGCAGCAGCAGGAGGTTCTGTCGTAGCATCCGCAGCAGAGAAAAGCAGATGCTAGCAGTTTTGTTTGCCTGGGACTCCATTTGGAGATTACCATCCACCAGAACCCCCAAATTGCGCACTGTTTTGGCAGGGGCCAGGGGATCATCCTCTTGGGTAAGCTTAAACTCCAGCATCGGATGTTGATGCAGGCTGGTGGGCGAGCAAAATATCACCTCTCTTTTCCCCCCATTAAATTACAGGGAATTTTGCCTGAGCCAGCCTACCGTCTGACGCATACACTCCTGGAATGTATCCATAGACACTGCCTGTTTCCCTTCCAGGGAAAACACCAATTGGGTGTCGTCCGCATAGTTAACCAGGTCGATTCCATAGGATTTATTTAGGGAGAGTAGGGGGCGCAAATAGATATTAAAAAGAATGGAGCTTATCGCAGACCCCTGCGGTACCCTGTGATGTACTGGGGACTTACTGGACGTGAATGGCATCATAGTCACAGCCTGTTGCCTCCCTGATAAATAGGATTGTAGCCACTGCAAGGCTCGTCCTTTTACCCCCATATTTTTTAGTCTTTCCACCAGTACTGTGTGGCTCACCGTATCAAATGCGGCTGACATGTCTAGTAACACTAGGACAGTAGAATCTTCATTGTCGATACGTAGAGTGTCCTTTACGGTAGCCAGGGCGGTCTCAGTACTGTGGCCCGGGCGGAAGCCAAATGGATCCCTATCAAGCAGATGATACAATACTATATTTACAACCATCTTTACGCGAGCAGATACTAAACTTTAGGTGTGAGTGTACTTAATCGTTCCTGTGTATTTAGTTGAGGAATACATCTAAGGAGCATCAGAGCAAGCATTAGCCGTGGGCGATTGCATTGGACTTCAATTATCTTGCTGACGATGTCTCTCTGAAGACGAGGATGATGTTGAAATAATATTATTTATTTACCGAACTACATACGATGATTGGTGACGTCACCTTGTAGTCTGTCGTAACGGTGATATGAACGAGGACTATCTGGTGGGTGCACCGAACACTTACGGTCTGCATGTTGGTAGTTTTTAAATAGTAGGCCTCATGCAGGTCGGAACTCTTTAAAATTATTTTGTAAGGAGCTTCGTATTAACAACAATAATTATAATTAATGTTGGGCTAAACTACCAAAATAATAACCTCCATCTCTGTTTACGTCATTCTGTAGTTCTGAGCAAAGCCCATGGAAATGTGAACTACTTGATTGGGCCAAATGAGTGAACTACGATCGTCTTTTTTATGATGTCATTTTGTAGTCTTGGGTGACGCCCGGGATTATATGGTGCAAGTAAACGTGAAATGATAGCCGAGTATGGGGGAAGGGGTACATTAGGACCCCTGCATCACCGAGTTGGTTAATAAGATCATAGCAGTAGTTCAACAACTTAAAAGAGATAAAACAGCTAAGGGAACTACAATCTCCATATTAATGACGTCAGGTTGTAGTTCCAATAGACGGAATCGGCACAAGATGAGCCTCTCCCTAATGCAGAACACTTGTGGCCTTTTTCAGTTTTTAGTATTTATAGGGGGCCTCCTGTACCAATCGTTACCTCCACCCTCAACTCAGAAGACGCCGGAGGCAACGACGGAAAGGTAGGTCTCTGTTAACTCTGCTCTGCTCTGCGCCTGAGCAGCTCTCCTGGCAGCCTTTGTGTGGCAGGTTTACTTCTTTACATTGCCATGGGTCTCCCGGCTTTGGGTTACAGCGCCTAACGTAATTGAGGCCTGTATTAACTGTAGGAGGGGAGACAGCTTTCATCAGAGATACATGTAGTTGATTATTAGGGGACATGTATTTATCTTCTGTGGTTTTGAGACCCTTTTACAAAATATGGAGAACAGCTTACTAATGTTATCATGTGAGTAACAAATATTTTTGCTCCTCTATGTAGAGTTAATAGTATTGTCTGTAGCGAATAAGAATGTGCAAGATTGGGCTGAGTAAAGATGCCACAGAGAAGGAGTGATTATGCATGACTAGCTTTGATTATTTTAGTATATACTGCCAGGACAGGATTAAGATACAGGTGGGGTAGTGTGTATGGGAGGTTTAGCACTGGCTGTAGCTAGGCATGCCTCTCTACCACCCCTTTTCCTCTCCCAGAGCGGGCCTCATATTCCTGAGCAAGGTTCCAGGTGAGGTGGGGTCCAGTGCCCGGTCAAGACGGGTGAAAAATAATACTTTTTATACACTTGATTAGAGACTATTTACTCTTTTTGAAAGGCCAATTATTCAGGATTATTGTTAATGTTCATGTGTTTCTTTTAGATGCCATCTGCATCACTGGAAGTGGAGGACCAGTAAAAAGAAGGCTGCATTCATTCCAACCTTATTGTGTTATTATTCACTATATTTTCTTTGCCACTTTTTGTATTTTCAATTGGCACACACATGCAGTAGCAATTTTTGACAACTTAGGTCGTGATGAAAGTCTTGGCCATTTTTACCCTATGGGCTGAAACATGTCGACCTTGATAAATAGCAGCTATTTGTTAAAATAGCTTTTTTGCACTGTTCTGATTTTAATTAGGGTGTGAGGCGATATCTCTAATAAACTACGTTTTTCTCCTCACAACTCTATTTTAAACACTGCACTCACTTGTCTATGCACTGCGCGTAGTTCCCATGTGATCTTTGATCCAAGAAACATACGATCTGTTTGTTCACTTTCTGGGACTCTCTCTTTGACCCTATCGAGTGAGCTTCCCCTGAAGATAGTCTCTATGATCAAGAGACATATCATTCGTATGGGTGGATGACCAGATGATAAGTTTGATCACGTTGACAATTGATGGGAATCCAAGCTCTGCTCAAGGGTTTTTGCATTTTCACAATACTCTTGCTTATTTGCTTTTTCACTTCTGTTTTTTGTAGACTTAGGCACTTGTTGGCACTTTGTCTGTGAGACCCCCAGTTCGGTTATTATTATTGTGTATGTTGGGAAAAAGAACTGTGGCAGGTCGGTGAAATTATCCCTTTGACCTTAGCATTCTCGGAGGTTTGTTGATAAATATGAGATTGCCATGTCACGGAGAAAACCTTTGTTAGTATGTTGTTTATTTCTGTTACATCGCAGGCGTGTATATAAAGCACTCACAATATGGCGCTGTCCTATGTGATCAAAGCGATACCAAAGGGGATGATGGACGGAGTGTTTGAGCAAATCAAACACTCACCCCCAGTCAACTGATCTGGGTTTAATCCATCATCATTCTTTAGCTCACTCCACTAATCCAGTTCAGACATGGCCATATGCAAATCAGTCTCACCCTGTGCCTCATGGGAACAGTCCAGCCAGAACTGCCAAGCCATGTCTTCCCTGGACCAGAAACAAGCATCATGGGACCGGTTTCGGGTTAATAACCCTCATCAGCCAGGCTATCTTGAATCCAGTGGCAGAGTGAGCAAGGGACCCACGTCTGAGCATACCCTGCCAACTTAGGGCGAACAAAGCGATACCAAAAGGGAATGATGGACGGAGCATTTGAGCAAATCAAACACTCACCCCCAGTAAACTGATCTGGGTATAATCCATCATCATTCTTTAGCTCACTCCACCACCCCAGTTCTGACATGGCCATATGCAAATCAGTCTGACCCTGTGCCTCATGGGAACAGTCCAACCCGAACTGCCAAGTCATTTCTTCCCTGGACTGGAAACAAGCATCCTGGGACCGGTTTCGGGTTCATAACCCTCATCAGCCAGGCTATCTTGAATCCAGTGGCAGAGTGAGCAAGGGACCCACGTCTGGGCATACCCTGCCAATTTCGGGCGAGCAAAGCGATACCAAAGGGGATGATGGACGGAGCGTTTGAGCAAATCAAACACTCACCCCCAGTCAACTGATCTGGGTATAATCCATCATCATTCCTTTAGCTCACTCCACCACCCAGGTTCAGACTTGGCCATATGCAAATCAGTCTGACCCTGTGCCTCACGGGAACAGTCCAGCTCGAACTGCCAAGCCTTGTCTTCCCTTGACCGGAAACAAGCATCCTGGGACCGGTTTCGGGTTTCATAACCCTCATCAGCCAGGCTATCTTGAATCCAGTGGCAGCATTCCGTTCATCATATGTTTGTTGTAAAGCTTTTCGCCCTGAGTGGGATGGGTATGCCCAGACGTGGGTCTCTTGCTCACTATGCTACTGAATTCAAGCTAGCCTGGCTGAAGAAGGGTGACATGCCCTGAAATCGGTCTCAGGATGCTTATTTCCGGTGCAGGGAGGACCGGCCTGGCAGTTTGGTCTGAACTGTTCCCATGGGGCACAGGGTCAAGACTGATTTGCATATGGCTGGGTCCAAACTGGGGTGGGTTAGTGGGCAAAGGAACGATGGATTTAACCCAGATCTTTTGACTGGGGGAGAATGTTTGCATTGTCAGCATTCCGTCCATCATTTGTTTGCTGTAACGCTTTTTGCCCTAAGTGGGATGGGTATGCCCAGACGTGGGTCCCTAGCTCACTATGCTACTGGATTCAAGCTGGCCTGGCTGAAGAAGGGTGACATACCCTGAAACCGGTCCCAGGATACTTATTTCAGGTCCAGGGAGGACCTGGCCTGGCAGTTCGGTCTGAACTGTTCCCCTGGGGCACAGGGTCAAGACTGATTTGCATATGGCTGGGTCCAAACTGGGGTGGTGTAGTGGACAAAAGAACAATTGATTTAACCCAGATATTTTGACTGTGGGAAAATGTTTGCATTGTCAGCATTCTGTCCATCATTTGTTTGCTGTAACGTTCTATGTGACCAAGGCAATTATTATTAATTGTTATTATTTCCCAGAGTGAGTTGGCTCTGTATTCTCCTAACATCTTTTCCTTGGTTTGGCAGAACTATACCCTCCAGCTGTAATTTGTATGTATATATATATATATATATATATATACACACACACACACACACACACACACACACACGCACACACCTACACACACACACACAATTCTCTGCTTCCTGCGAGGGGGGAGCATTGACATTGACACTGAAGGAGCGCACTAGTGTATACAAATCTCCCAGACCACAAATCTGAGAAAAAAGCGCTTCTACATATATTTTCGTATTTCGAATACATTAATTTTGCTGTACTTCATCTGTCCTGAGTGAGCTCCGTTTTCATGGATACAAATCTGTGGCCTGGAATATTTATATACACTTTCACACCCATCCACTGTCAACTATCTGCCCTTTCAGGGTGCAGGGTATCAACAAGAGCTGAAGAGAGTGTGTGTGTGTGTGTGTGTGTGTGTGTGTGTGTGTGTGTGTGTGTGGGTGTGTGTGTGTGTGTGTGTGTGTGTGTATATATATATATATTTGCTCCGTGTTACACCATAAACCGGATCACTTCTGGACGAGTGCTGTACGTGGTGGTGCGCCACGTAATATCGCCGCTCCTTACTCTCTCCTTTGCCACAAAGAGTTAAAGCACTCACAGGAAGAGTTTTCTCATGTTGTTTTATTTCACAACAGAATAGATAAACGCGTTTTGGTATGCCTTCTTCAGTGTCTACTATCGGCACTGTTCGGGGGCGCATTTCAAGGTTTGTTACATCATTATTCATGAACATAGAAAGAGACCTCTTAGGTAAAAGTGAAACTTCCGCCATCTTTAAATGAATAAATACTTTAAAAACATCATTTCATGTATTGAATTTCATTCATTTACATTTGTGGCGTATATTCATACATGCTCCAAAGGTTACGTGTTGATCAGAACTATGTTTACATATTTTCAAACATTAAATTCTTGCTCGCATTTTGGACCGACAGTATGCTACAATTACACAATCGTAATTTTTAATAGTATGTGAGAACTGATAGGGTTGTACTACCTGATTAAACATATCAAAGTATAACATTTTCAGTGTTTATAAAATCTCACAAGACCTCATTGAGCCCATGTTGCGTGATTTAGCCGTGGATCGGCAATTGTCACTGTATCCTACTTTTAATATCTTGCCATATATTGGCACATCTCAATCACTATATTATAAAATATTAACACTACGGAGCAGGTCAGGTATATGGGGTCTAAAGCCTCTCTTCATATTTGCCCAAATGCACTGCCAGTTCCTCACTTTTATTCAGTCCATGGGGTGCTTTTGTCTCTAGATCAATTATGTAGCGAGACTCCAGTCTCCGCAGCTTCCGTACCCGATCCCCACCCCTTGGGTCTACTGGCACATGGTCAAAAGCAAAGTATTGCAGCAGGTCTCTCTTGCTTTTGTGTTTAATAGTGAAGTGTCTGGCCACTGGGTAATTAAAATCTTTATTTGCAATGGTGCGCTGATGTTCTAAGACCCTAATCTTTACACTATGTACAGTAGACAGCATGTGAGGTGTGACATGTGAGAAATATATATATAAATATAAAATAAATGACCAGCACTCACGGGAGAGTTAAATCCACTTAGGATTTATTCATACTTTACATCAAACGCGTTTCTGCAGTTTGCAGAAACGCGCTTGATGTGAAATCCGAATAAATCCTAGGTGGATTTTAACTCTCCTGTGAGTGCTGGTCATTTATTTGTAGCACTAAGATAAACGTGAGTCTGCCCTCGCGCTACGGAGCACCCGCTAGTAAGTGTGGCGGCATTTGCAGGAAACAGAGCTACGATATATATAATATTATTCTTGCAATCTCTTTGCAAAGAAGATGGTGGCTGGTGGCATGCAGGACAGCACAAACACAATATTTTATAAATCTATTTATTAAACATAATCATATTGGAGCGCTCATGCATTTATTGAAGCGTATAGTGTTATGTCCAAAGAAACCTTTATGCCAGCAGTAAACATACAATAGTTCTTATTTTCTCCTCCTCAAACAAGTAATTCAGAACACAAAGAAGTTTATTGTTTTCACTCTGTCATATAGAATACAGATGATTCAGCTGGCACGTGTTTCATACAACAATTGACTTTCTCAAGGCTAAACGAAATAATGTGCCAACACAGTAGGGACGAGGAATACGAGATGAGCATGTCTAATTCAGACGGAATCCTAGGGGGCATATTACCAACGATTAGCGATATTTATCGCTAACTAGGCTTAGCAACACATTTTTTATCGCTAAGCATCGCCGGAAATTATCGCTGAGATAACTTGCTATTAGCAAGGTTTAACTCCAAAGCGATAAATTTTCCGGCGATAGCGTGAATATAGCTGAGAATACAGCGATATTCACGCATTAGCGACAAAATGTTCTTAGCCATGTTATCCACCTCCCATTGGATAACATGGCTAAGAACTGGTCTGAACAGGCGTTAGTTTTTGGAGATATTCGCGCTTAGCGCGAATATTTCCAACGATACGCCTGCCTTGTTAATAGGCGATAGTGACATTATCGACTGCTTTCAGTCGCTAACGGGTTGGGTACGCCCACTTTGCATGTCATTAGCGATAAACATCGCTGACATGCAAAGCGGGCCCCAAACCGCTCGCTATCGCCTAAAAGCTGTCGCTAACATCAGTTAGCGACAGCTTGCTAATGGGGCGATAGAATTATCGCCGCTTAGCGGCCGAAAACGGCCGCTAAATCGGCGATAATTGTCTATCGCCCCCCCCCTTGGTAATATGCCCCTAGATTATTTATGAATCTGCCACAGTCAATAACACATTTTTTAAAGTGAAGAGCTCCAAATTATAGTATTACCTCTTTGTCAGTCTTTGCTTAATTGTATTTGATTTGCTCTCCAGTCCTTGCAGCCTAAGACCTGGCAAGAACACAGATACTTTGACTAGTTACTTGTGCCAAATAGACCTAGTTAATCACCGTCTGTTCGTTTATGTGAAATCCACCAACAATAAATGTCAAACCCTCCAAAACGAGTACATAAATTACAAGTAAGAGGCCATTGCCTTGAACCTTAATGATTGCCGTACGTATCTTGGACCGTGATAGGGCCTAAGCGTACCGTATAGGCATCAGAATTCCCGTGTGTGTCCTAACCCTTTAAATAATACCTAAAGTTTTAGGATGTGCAACAGTAATACCATAGCTGCCTAGCTTTTTGTATGATCAATGTCTTTCTATTACAGAGTATTGTTTTTCTGCACAAATCACTGGCCCATGAGTGAAAAATATGAAACATCACAACATCATGCAATGCAAGGAATTTCTCATACTACAAGTTTCACCTGCAACATGTAAGTTTTGCCCAGGCGCTTGTGTGTATTTGTTTTTATGTTTAACTGTGTACATAGTAATGTTAGATGTCAAAAGATTCTTAATAAAGTTGGTTATAAAAAAATGGATGTCAAAAGAGTAATTAGTTATTTTATATCCTGAAAATTTTAATTATTATGTGTTTCTTTTATATTTACTTTTTTACAGTTTGATTAGTATCAGTGTCTGCAATGTCCAGACGTTGTCTGCACTGGTTAAAGTTTTATGCCCATTTGAATGTTGGTGAGATGGTTTCCTCTCATTAAATTGGGGTTGGTTGTTCGTTTGGTAATATAGAGGCCTTTTGCAACACTAGTTGATTATTATTGTATTCATGTATTTCTTGACCCACTTTAATTTAGTCTGTACAGATTGGAAAAACAATCCAATCACAGTATTCAGTGTATAAATCGCTCTTCAATAGTGCAAATAACTCAGTGTCAAAGAGCCTGTGTTATCCTTATTAGGAAAAGGGGTAACATCTACAATAAACTCAAGATAGTCAGGTAAACAAGGAGTGTGAACTCAGTGCACTAGGAAATAGCTCGATCCATCCGAGCATAATTAAATCATAATGGGCCCAATTTTCAATATGTTTTGCATACCTACGTTTACGTAGGTCTGTAAAAATGATATCAGTGGTCACAAACACTGGGAACCGAAAATAAAATTCTGGATTTGTAAACATCTACAGCCAAAGAAATTATTTGCTATATTAGTTAGTTTAGAATCACGTATAGTATACATGTCGGTACACCCTAGGAAGGCCATGAGGTGGTTATTTGGAAGTTTAGTAGCATCCATAAGTTGTTTCTCCACATAATTTACGTCCATGGATGTACTTGGAAAAGTTGGAGTAATGCTCTGAGGGAACGGAAAAATCACCAAACATTCAACAATGAGTGTTAACAAAGGGATTTCTTCATCATGAAAAGCATTTGACTTAGGAGAGAAGAAAAATGTGATGTTTCAATGATCATTTCTATAACACTTAGTCCCTGATGAGAGCAATTCACAGACGAAGTACAAGGCAGCAGGAATATGCAAGAACATCTTTCACTTTCAAAGATTTCCATGCCTACCCACAAAGAAGTTTGATAATCCATCGAATGTTAAAAATTATGATTCGTAGATTTAGGAAAATTATTGCCCTCTTCTATTCCCTTTTCCACTCATCAGCTATGAGTCTTATAAGGCCACTTTTACTAGCTTGAAACATACATCTCAACTATTTTATGAGCCCTGAAGGTCAAATGAGGTTTCTTAATTCACATTCTAGGTCACCAAGCATTCTTCGGTTACTTTTCTTAACGCCATATTAAGTGTACATTTTTAGAAATAGCATTTAGACAGGGTGTCAGACTACAAAAAACCTGTCCTCTTATTTCTGTAGATTTATAAGCTGTGAACTGTTGTGGTTTAGATGTTATTTCCAGAGCACCATGAGATCATCACTTTGAGTACGGAATGTAAAGAAAGAGAGGGAGGAAAAGGCTGAGGATTCCAGCGAGAGGAGTCCTGTGAAACCTTGGTTGTTATTTTCACTATTTGAGAATAAACCCCATTGATCGCAAATAAGACTCAATTGGTTTTTGCATCAAGTGGGTTTAACACGTGCAACAAGTTACCTATGCAGGGTGCATGTCCCATCGGCAGCACTCCTGAGAATGTCTTTTTTTTCAGTTCATAAAACGTTTATTGATCAAATAAAGGGTGTCATTATAATGGGGAAAAGCAGTATAAAAGGAAAATAATAACAAGCAAGTAAAGCAGTGCAATAAAATAAATAGTTACAGAAAACTCCAAATGAACAAATGAGTCACAAAAATCCGAATACAGCAAATAACAGGAAAAATATAGTACAGCGGTTAATGAAAAAAGTGAACGTATAGGTCAATCAAGGAGGCTTAGCGACTTCCTGCTAAGTAGGGCACAGTTGAAAAGAACGTTTAGCACATACATCAAGGTATAAAGTGATAGGAAGCCAAAGGTCCGAACGTTTTATTGCCAAATGAATAGGAAATACAAAAGCAGTATCCAGTCTATGATTGTGGCATACATCATACCACCATGCCCTAAAAGAAATGTTTGAAAAATTCTTCCAATTAGCTGTGATCTGTTGGAATGCAACAGCTATTAGTAAATCAACAATCTTAACATTAAGCTCAACATCATCCCAACATGGAGAAGTACTTCCTAAAAAGATGTGGGTAGAAGAAAAGGGAATGTGAGTATGAAAAATTGTGTTGATTTGGGACCAAATTTGTATCCAAAAAGCATGAACAATTTTACAAGAAAATAACATGTGAAATAAAGTAGCTTGTGGGGAAGAGCAAGACCAACAAATGTCTGAAACTACGCAAAACTGCTTGCTCAAAGTATGTGGGGTAAAAAGCAATCTATTGTATATGAAGAAAAGAGTTTGGGTTATGTTCGCTGCCCTAGACGGTTTACGAAGTTTGGTCCAAATTTTATCCCACAAAGAAATGGGCCAGGAAGTACCAAAGTCCGATTCCGACTGTTCTTCCACCTTGGACCTTGGTCTGACGGATTCTACAGTATGAAGATGTTTGTAAATGGTAGATGCTTTGGAAGTGGTATGTAAAAAGGAGTGGAGTTGTGAGACAGGGGTGAGAGGGAGATGATGGGCCGGGAGTAGTGCGAAGTGAGTGTGGTGTACCATTACTGCCTCGTGAAGCAAGGAATATTTGCGAGCAAAAGAAGCAGGCAAGTTGAAAGCACGACTAAGAGTCGGGAAGGATAGGGAAGTGGAGTTAGAGAAGAGCTGAGAAATCCAAATTAAACCCTTCAGCCTCCAAGATTTCCAATAAAAGGGCTTATTATTTATTAATAGATATTAATTATGCCAAATGGTGGAGTTGAGAAACTCAGTGAGTGTAGCAGGAGGGTCAGGAGTGGAGGATAAGAGCAACCTAGTAGTGAATTTAATTATAGGGGTAGATAATGTGAGCGGTTTGTGTGAGAAAGACAATTATTCAGCAAAGGAGAAAGGAGAGAGGGAGAGACGCTCAAGCAACACCCATAAAAGAGAGACGTCATCCGGGTCACGTAACCAGAAAGAAGCTTGCTGCAGAAGGAATAGTTATGGAAAACAAGGGTACCCCATTAGTAAAACCTGGGGTTGAAGTATTTATAGGAAAAACAATGGTTTCTGGTGGCCTCAAAAGGTCCTGGTAAAGTAGGGTATGACTATGTTACTAGAATCAATCCTGGGAGAGATTTTTTTGTAGGGTAACATACAAATATAATACTTTATTATATTTTTAGTACATGTATATTTTTCAGGTGCTCACATGAGTGACAAAGTGCTTATAGTGACTGAGTGAAAAATTAGAGTAAAACTATATACAAAGTGTCACAAACAAGGGTATTCCCCGCACAAATATATACAGTAGGGTAGGGGAGTTTCCTTGATTGGGTCGACGGCGTTTCGATCTAAACAATTTTAGATCATCATCAGGACGTGGTGAGCTTTCCTGAAACAGTTTTAAAATAAGGAAATTTTAGTACTAGGATTGATTCTAGTAACATAGTCATACCCTACTTTACCAGGACCTTTTGAGGCCACCAAAAACCATTGTTTTTCCTATAAATGCCGCAGAAGGAAAGCCTTGTGATATGTGGGGAAGTCTGGAAAATTAACACCCCCTTCCGACTTAGGACGGATTAATCTGAGAATGGACATTCTGGGCTTCTTATTACTCCAAAGGAAGGTAGAAAGGATTGAGTTGATCTTCCTAAAAAATTTTGCTGGGATGTTGGAGATGGTATAAAGAACTATGGGGGACAACATCATCCTAATAGTGTCAAGGCGGCCCCACCAGGACAAATAAAGGGGATGCCATTTTGTCGTTAAATCAGTAAGTTTTTGGATACATTTATTACGGCAAAGGGAGACTGTGTCTGCGCCTAGAGGAGTAAATGCAAACCTAAGTATTTAATATGAGAGGGGCTCCAAGTAAAATCAGAGGCGGCAAAATCAGGTTTGAAGGTACATTTTGTTAAGGGTAAAATTTCGCATTTGTCATTATTCAATTTATAGCCAGAAATCAGAGGATAATTATGGACTTCCTGGAGAAAAGTGGGCACAGAAACAGTAGGGTTAGACATGAAAAGTAAAATGGCATCTGCATAAGCAGCAAGATTGATATGGCAATGGGGAGTCTGAAAACCAGAGATGTCCGGATTTTGACGGAGTTTAGAAAGGAAGGGTTCTAAAGCTAAATTGAAGAGAAACGGGGAGAGGGGACAACCTTGACGGACTCCTCTGGCTAAACAAAAAAAGGAAGAAATCAAACCATTAGCACAAACTGCAGCCCGAGGGTTAGAATAAAGGAAGGAAATTAGTGAAATAAATTTGGGGCCAAAACCAAACCATTTAAGTGTGTAAAAAAGATATGGCCATTCGACCCTATCAAATGCTTTTTCAGCATCTAGTGCAATTGCTGCCAAGGAGTGTTGGATGCGTGGAGATTTAGATAAAACATTAAATAAAAGTCTAGTATTATCAGATATAAAGCGTCCTTTAACAAAGCCAGACTGTTCCGGGCCTAATAAATCTGGTAAAAAAGGGTCTAACCTCGCAGCAAGTGCTTTGGCGAATAACTTATAGTCTATATTAACCAACGATATGGCTCTGTAGTTTTTTCAATGTTTAGTATCCTTCCCCTCTTTCGGAATAAGACAGACGTAAGCATCCGAAAAAGTGCCAGAGGAGCTACCCAAGGTGACAAATGAGTCTAACTTAGGTAAATGAAAATTGGAAAATTGAAGGTAAAACTCAACAGTGAAACCATCTGGTCCGGGAGCCTTATCTTTTTTGAGATGTTGTAGGGCAGTAAGTAGTTGATGCTGAGAAATATCAGATTCCAAAGAGGTTAGGTCGAGGGGGAAAGTGTGAGGTGTGCGAATGTCAGAGAAAAAAGTGGATAGGGAAGAAGCAGTGGGATGAGTATCAGAGAAATAAAGATTAGCATAAAAACGAGAAAATTAAGACAAAATGTCATCATCTTTATGTTTGAGAACAGAGTCATTGTCAAAAATAGCTTTAATGTTTAACTTATTATGCTTAGCCTTCAAGTAATTAGCTAAAATTTTCCCTGCTTTATTTTTGCCCCCATAAAATTTCGCACTGGACTTCTTCTGTGGACTGCTTATTACATTTCATTTTAGCATCAACAAGGGCGGTCAAACTGTCTTGTGAGAGAGAGGTGTAATAGGAGTGTTCCAGTCTCTAGATGTTGCGGAGAAGATCCCCAATATAATTGCGAGCAAGTTTCCGTTTCTTAGCTACAAAGCTAATTATGAAGTCCCTTGCAGCAGCTTTGAAAACGTCCCAAATAGTGTGTTTGGGGATATGCGGGGTATCATTAAACTCAAAGAATTTGAGGAAGCAATAAATTTGGGATCCAAGAGAAGGGAATTATTAAAGCGCCATCGCTTAGGCCCCACAGATTTTGGTAAAATATCAATATTAATCGAGACAGGAGCATGGTCAGATAACAAAATGGGACCAATTTCTGCATTAGTGAGGGTTTGGGAAATGTGGTGAGAAACAAAAATATAATCAATCCGGGATTGTGAATGATGGGAGGGAGAATAAAAAGTAAACTCCCTAGTAGTTGGGTTGCATAAACGCCAAGCATCAACAAGCTTATGTTGTGAAACTGCCTGGGCGAAAAGCTTGGGTGGCTTATTAGGGACAAAGGGGACCTTGGATTGTCTGTCCAAAAAAGGATCAAGAGATTGGTTACAATCTCCAGCCAGGATGAAGTTATCATCCAAGTATTTGGTAATAGAAGAGGCCATGGTATGCCAAAAAGTAGGATCACCACCTGTGGGAGCATATACATTTAAAAGAGAGAGTGGAACACCCCTTAAAGAGAGTTTGACATAAACTCATCTACCTTCAGGGTCAGATTCTGTATCAACTAAAGAAAAAGAGAGGGACTTGCGACACAAAATTACCATACCATTTCGTTTCCCATCCTCAGGAGCATAAAAAACTTCACCCGCCCAACCTCTTTTAAGTTTGACACATTCAGCCTGAGACAAATGAGTTTCTTGTAAAAAAGCAAAATCTACGTTCAATTTAGCAAGGTGGGTTAAAATACTTTGTCACTTAATAGGAGAATGAAGACCTTTAACGTTCCACGTAACAATCCTAACAGACATCAAACATAAGAAAACAGATACCAATCACAGATACGAAGACCAAATGGGAAAGACCAAAGGGAGTGAAAGACCATAAGGATTAAAGATGAATATTGGAGAAATAGCACAGGAAAAGAGAAAAAAACATGCAAGAAAGCGCACTGCAAATTGAAAAAAGAAGGAAAAAAGTGTAAAAAAGAGAAAAGGAGAGATATCTAAGGCGTAAAATAGGATGAGGGGGAGCATAACCCACAATAACAGTGTAAAAGGCAAATGATCGGGTGAAGGTAATAATAGAGAAGCGAAAGAGAAAGAACAGAGAATGACACCGGAGAGGAAGGAGAAACGAGGTAAATAGAAGGAAGGAATGGAAGTGAATATTTGAAAAAGGATGAGGATCAATAAAGAGGAAAACATACCTACAAACTGGGGTAGGTAATTGAAAAGGATCAGGAACAAAAATGAGGACGAAGGGAGGGAGGGGTGGAGCCACATCGAACAGGCTTGACCTCCAAGGTCAGCGAGACGCACAACCGAAGGAACCCACAGAACGAGGTGGTAAGTCTGCGGAAAACATGAGGAAATGAAAACGTTAGAATGTCAAACAATGGACAATGGAAAAAACCAACAGAGTCTAAGTCAACAATACCAACATGAAATAACAATAAAATCTACAATACTATCAGAATAGAGATAACGAGAGAAAAGAGAAGAGTTAGGAAAAAGGAATGCAAAAGAGACAATATAACATCGAGAATGGATCAGAAAAGCTACATTAATACCTCAATAAGTATGGCGATAGAAGAAATAAGCACCAAGCAAAAAGAATGCAGAGGAGAAAAATAGTAACAGTAAAAAAGAATGAAAACAGAAGAATCAAGGAGGAAAAGAAGAGGAAGACTCAGAAAGATCCATAGCAGTTGTTCTGCAGGAATTCAGGAAGCTGCGAAGGCGAACTGGATCCTCGTAGGTCGTTGTTTTATTGTTGTATGTGACCTTAAAAAGGCATGGATGAAAGAGACCGTATCTGGCCCCGATGGAACGAAGATCAGGTCTCATATCCAAAAAAGCTTTGCGTCGAGCTGCTGTGGCTTTGGCGTAGTCCTGCGCAAAAAATAAGGAAGAGCCAGACCAGGTTAGCCGAGGGGAGGCTCTAGCAGCTGAAAAAACCTTCAAGAGGTCTGTATATTCTAGAAAGTACATGATAACTCTCCTCGGTCTTGAAGTAGGTGAGGAAGATGATGGAGGTCTGCCCAGTCTGTGCCCACGTTGGATGTTAAGCACGGTACCTTCTGGCAAGTGCAGTAGCTTTGGTAAAAAGGACCTGAAAAAGGTGATGGGGTCATTCTCTTCGCAGCCCTCCACAAGGCCGTACATACGCAGATTATTGCGCCGATTACGATTCTCAAGGTCCTCCACCTGATTCTTGAAGTGAGGAGACACTTCGTTCCACTGAGGTGACCCTTGCCTCCATTTGCGTCCAATTGTCTGTAAGCACTTGTAGCTTAGCATTGGTGTCTTCCATAAATGGAGGAAGAGCCCTGATTTCCTCCAGTAATAGTTCCACAGAAACGGAGGATAATGGTTTAGGCGGGGAGGGAGGACCTTTTTTTAATCGTTTAGATGTAGCTTTTCCTGAGATTGGTAAGAAGGATTCCATTGCAGGAGATGCGTCTGGAGCAAGAGACTGTTGGGATGCCTCAAATTGAGCAAATGTTTTAAATATCTGGGAGTTTTTAAGCAAAATGCGATTCGAGTTGGTGGAAGTCAAGTGCTGCTTCGGTCTGCCCATGCGAGAACAATAAAAAAGAAATGGTGAGGTAAGAAAAAGGGAGGAGTAAAAGGCAAGATGAGGCAATGTTGAAGAGGGCAGGATATAAAGCAGAAATAAGACGTTAAAACCACAATGCCATTGAAAAAAGTTGGCAAGTTATGTAAAAATAAAGGAGGCACAAGAAAACGCCATCTGCAGGAACCATAAAGCACAGTGCAAACGCATTTAGCAAGGCGTTAATAAAAAAAAAGAAGAAAAATCGTGGAGATACCTAAAATGGCCGCCAGACATCTATGACAGAACTGCTGTAGTCAAAGGATGCATCCAAATTCGTTGCGGTGAAAGAAATGCCCATAGAAAATCACCCAGATGGGAAAGAGTCATGACAAGGGCATGATAAGGCTCAAAATGTCCAAATGAGGCATCGTATAGAAGAAGCAGCCAGGAGCCTCGGCACCTCAAATGAAGACAAAATGGCGGTCGCGGCCGTTGGAGAGCCGCAACCGTTTTTACTCAGTCAGATTTATGGTGAAAGTGAGCCTCAGCGATAGCGAGGGAGAGCCTTCCGGTAGTCGAAACCGGGACCGAAGAAGGTGAGGCTCGCCGTATAGCGCAGGTTCCAGCGGTCGTTGCGGAGCGCTCACGAAGAAGCCGCCATGCTCCTAGGGCACCAAGCCACGCCCCCTTCCTGAGAATGTCTAACCTCCATGGAATGCTTCTGTTTGTTCTGGAAATTGAGCTAAGGAGAGCAGTTTCTTTATGAATATACAACATTGAACATGTTCAGGGACAGCTGAGAGCATAGTGGCTATGTTAACATTTAAGGACATGTACCTCGTAGTGTTACCGTTGGTGCGTTTTTTTTAAAACGAGCAGCCATCTGTGCTCGAGCTGAGGATTTCATTCAGCCACCTTCCCACCAGTGTGAACGCGACAACACATAACGTGTTTTCATCACAGCGTACCAATGCATCAAGTATGCAACATCAAGTAGGCTGGGTTAATCAGTGTACCGTTATTTTGAACTTACATTCTATACAGTGGTCAGTGTAGCGGGAAACAAGTGTAGCTTACAGTTTCTTCGCTAAGAGGAGTTTGGATTTGACAGTCCGGGGCATATGTAGAAGCCCCTATCGCCATAGGAACGTCAGGGGCCTTGCCTTATGTACAAGGCAGCATTAAGCCACTTAGCGTGGCTTAACGCTGCCTTGTACATAAGGCACCCTTTCACGCTATGTTTAGCATGAAAGGGGCGTGCAGTGGGTGTTGTGTTGCATGTTCCACCGCAACGCCCATTGTATTGGATGCTGCCCCCTATGTACAAGGCTGGTGTACATAGTAGGCAGCGCCCAAATTAAGACCAGGTAAACCCTGGTCTTAAGGTTGCGAAACAAGGAGAAATGCATTATTTCTCCATGTTTTTGCTTTTTCCATGTGTGCTGCCTTGTGCAGCACACATGGAAAAAGCAAAATGCCATGGTTTGTTTATGTACAGGAAGGTTTTCCTTCCTGTACATAAACAAACCTTTTAAAAAATGCCATTTTGTAACTTTCATGTGTGCTGCATAAAGCAGCACACATGAAAGTTACAAAATGGCATTTTAGGATTGTTTATGTGCAGGAAGGGACACCTTCCTACACATTACCAATCCTCCCCTGCACACAGACCCCATTGCACTCTGGTGGAAGGGTGCCTGCGTTGGTGCTAAGTTGTGAAACTTAGCGCCATCACAGGGGGAAATGCAAGGCTGCACCACATTCTTGTAAATATGGTGCAGCCTTGCGTTTCCTTAGTGGCGAAGTTTGTCGTTAAGCCAGGAGGTTAACAACACGCTCCACCACTTTGTTGTACATGTGACCCTCAATGTTTTAATATTGTTAATATTTTGGTATAAGGACAGAAGCCACATCAGAATCAGGATTTCAGAATACCATGAGCGACTGTTGCAAGAGAAAGGAAAGTTGAGATTTTAACTTATTGTGTTAGTTTGTTTTACTAGTTTTATATTTCAGTTACTTATTTTTGTGAATGTACTCATTCTTATGAAATGGCAGCAGCTATCATGACCCAGCCTCCAGGTTTTATATGAAATAACTGGTGACCTTTTACTGCCCTGGAGCAGATTTGTACCTGAAAGCCTTTGGAGACGAGAAGATCACATCAGATAGGAAAGTGGTATTTTGTTATAGAATCAGGGTATAGACTGGGCTAAAAACTCCTATAGATGATGTACTGGACAGGGTAGATGATACGCACCTTTTAACCTGTAATACAACTCCCTATGAATTACCCCCCAGGGAACACATGGTGCTTATGGACTGGTTCCAGGTCCCCTCACAAGAGGAGTTTAATGCTATTGCAGCCTGCATCTCCTCAGGCTCTTCTCCTTTGAGGGCAGCAAAGTAGTGCCTCTGGAGAAATTTCATAGCTGTATGCGTAAAACAGCGGACTGGCTGGGAGATAATTCATTACAATTTAATGGGGACAAGACTGAAGTACTCTGCTGTGCTGCAGGTAAAATCCCTCCACCTCTCCCAGTAGATTTCTGGCCAGTCTCTGCTAACAATCCTCCACTACCCGTTAAAACATTGCGTAACCTAGGAGTGCTACTAGACAGCAATTTACAACTCGACTCTCAAGTAAATAAAACTGTGAACACCTGTTTATCTTTGCTTCGAGCTCTCCGAAAAATACTACTTTTTACCTGCTTTAGCTAGACCCCAAGTGGTACGGAGTATTGTCCTGAGTAGAATAGATTACTGCAGTGCACTTCTCCTGGGTGCCCCAGCCTCCCTGATTAAAAATATTGCAAAGGGTACAGACTATGGCGGCTAAGCTTGGGTTAAGTCGATCATGCAGAGCCTCTGCTTCACTTGCCCTAAAAGATCTACACTGGCTTCCCATTGTGCAAAGAGTCCAATTTAAGGCACTCTGTATTGTTCATAGGGCAGCACATAAAACAGGACCTAATCTGTTACAGAGGAAATTCTCATGGTACTTTCCTGCTAGATGTTTGCGTTCTTCTTTTGCCAGTTTGGTTTGTATCCATCATGTCAATAAAGTCTGACTGGGTGGCAGATCTTTTAGCTTTACAGCATTCAGACTTTGGAATGCACTGCCTCTTGAACTTAGACAAATGAACACTCTGTCACATTTTAGGAAGGAATTGAAAACTAGATTGTTTCCCAGAGACTAAATCTGTACTTAACTCTGATTGGATACACAGAGTGGTTTATTGGTAATCTAAGCGCCTGGATACCCGTTGGGGGGCAGCTGCGCTACACAAGTATTCTTTACATTACATTACATTACATAGACAGAAAGCAGGGATGCAGGGCCTGGCCTGTGGCCTTGAGGCTAAGTCCATGCTGGGCATGCCTGAAGGTCTTTCACAGCATGGAGCTGCCTTCCCTTCGGCTGTGGGTGGCATGGGGTTGGCTGCACATGGCTTGTGCGTAGTAGGGGGATGGGTACAGGGCCTGGTATCCAAACTCCAGCAGGTGCACATGGGATCAAAACTGGTAAAGGGAGGGAGGTCATGTGGTCCACCTCCCCAAGCCTCTTACGGCCTGAGGTCCCTATCATTGCTTTAAAAAAGGAGAGGGACGGTGTGACCCCGCTCTCTGTGCCTTAATGAGGACCTGGGGACGCCATCGACTGGGTCCAGAGGTGGTGCCCTGGGCCTACCCCAGCCACCCACTACAAATTAATTTGGCACCCCAGTAAGAGAGTTAACTATAATTCGCTACTGTAACATGAAATGTATTTTGAAAATAATGTTATTTGAGATGTAGTAAGAGTTTTTATGACAAATATAATTTTACATGAAATTAATAATGTTATATCAAACGGTATAAAAGGTGCATAGCAAAGGTGCGAATTATAGTTACTCTACTGTGGCGAGTTAGGTGACAACAGTGTTTGCGCAAGTGATATTGAACTGTAATTGGCTTGTAAAATGTAGGTAATTAAGTGTGCATTGAGGTGCGTGACTTATAGTAACTTGAAAGTGGAACGTAATTTAAAAATAAAAGTGATAAATATAACTGTACAGTTTATAATGTCTAATTCATAACCTCTACTTTTTTAATGGAATTTCAGTGTTTTCTAAACATATAAGGATATTAATGTTTGAGTTATGTTTGTGAAACACATAGAATTATATAACATGTAGACATTTTTTTCATAGCATGTATATTAAGTATAGCCAAATAATGTGTCTGTGACATGTGGAAGGCAGATTACATTTATAAATTGAATTAGACCTTAGTTCTCTGTTTTTTTTGGCTGTTTTGTAAAGTGGTAGGTTTTAGGTTATGTAGGTAGTCGAAGTCTAAATATATTTTTACTTTTAAATGTATGTAAATATTAACCTTGTAGAATAGATTTTGTAGTGCTCATGTAGTTTGTTGTTGAAAATACCAGTTCAATTTTTTTTTTTTTAAAGTTCACCCGTACTGCGGTACTAGCTAGAACCTACTGCGACAGTACAGATGTACTTCATTGTAAAAAGGATTCTTATTGGCTACCAAGGCAACCAATAGGCGTAAACAGAAAGTATATTTCCTGATTTTATCATTTACCTCCAGCTTACTGAAGTGGAAGGTGAAGTGGAAGTGAAGTCGCCTTCATCTGAGTCAAACTCCAGCGACGACCCTCTGGTGGTGGTGGACCACACAGGACCTGTGTCCAAAACATCTTTGTCCGCGACTCAGTCCCTGTGCCCCTCAGCTGCCCTAAGGGAGGAGGGTATTGACCTCCTGAGACAGATCTCTGATGGGCAGACTGCACTGGTGAATCCCATCCAGGGGCCCTCCAGCTAAATGACGCAGATGCTGGACTACCTGGTAGGCATTTACAGTGTTATGTCTGGCCTACAGAGGTCGTTTCAGGCTCTGGCCTCCTCACTGACTCCATCCTTACACCCACCCATGCCTTACATCCCACCTCCTGCCTTTTACCCATCCCGAAACGCTTTGCCCGCCCGCCACTCTATCAGAAAACGGGACCGCCCGCCTTAAGGGCAGGGGTCCCGGGGCTGCCATTAGGATGTGCCCACCACAGTGGCGGGCACATCCTGTATTCTCAGCATTGTGGCGGGCGGTGCTCTCTGCACCGCCCGCCACAATGCTGACAATACATCACAGCATTTTCATTTCCAAAGCGGCAGGCACCGCGCGGTGCATGCCGCTTTGGAAATGAAAATGAAGGGGGGTACCACAGTACCCCCCGTGTGCACCCCCCACTCACCTTCACTCTGGGGGCCCGCAGAGGGCCCCCAGAGTGAAGACCGCCTGCCTTTCCGTGGCGGCATTGCCGCCACGGAAAGGCATTGCACTCTTTCCATTGTAATATGGCTGGCGGTGTCTCATAGACACCGCCACCATATTCAACATTTTGGCGGGCGGTGTTTTCTTCCGCCGTGGTCCCCCCGCCATACTAATATGGCCGGGGGGGCTTCAGGGAAGGATGTAGGGCAGATTGCCCCAGCCAGGCTGGCGGTGGCTACTGCCAGCCTGGCGGGAGCAATCCGCCCAACATCCTAATGGGCCCCTAAGTATCTTGAGATAGCAAAAACCTGCCATCTGATAGTATCAGAGATAAAAATTCTTAATGCATCATTTTGACGTGTGAAGCATAATAAGCGACATACAGGCAAAATCCAATTTTTCCGATGATCAGCATAGGTCGGACAGAGAAAGAGAGAATGTACAAAGGTCTCAGAGGAAGCTTAACAGGTGGGGCATACTGGCAATACAGATGCATTTTCACAAGTACTTCTTCTTGAATTTAGAGGCAATGAACCATACCTAAATTGGATATATAAGGCTCTTGCCTGGGGTGGTTCGATGGCATGCATAAACGGTTCCCAACCAACCCATCCTTTAAAATCTAGAAAACTAGAGGTTACGGTGCAATGCGTGTGACTTGCTATACTTTGCCAGTCTGTGAACTTCCAGAACTTTTTTTTAAGTAGGGGAACCATTCATTTTCTTATAGAACCTGGATCCTCCCTTAGGGCCCCCAAACCTAGCTTTAAAATACAATCCTTAATCATATTAAGCCATTTAATGCGACCTCTTTGTGTTTGCAGGGCAATTAGATCTGCCAGGGCCTTCTTCAACGGGACCTGAGTGTCACTGATCCAAATCCTAACCCAGAACAGAAGAGCCCTGAGAATAGCAAAATGGCTAATAGGTCTAAGGCCAAGATCGCGTCTAAGTGGCAGGAGGGGAGTATTTACAGAGAGATTCAGTATTGCCCTAATGAATTTGTTTTCGGCAAGGACCAAGTCTTTCAAATTTTCCAGCCCCCATAGTATTTTTCATTATTTTTATGAAACAATCCAAGACAGGGTCCCTGTATTCGTGCAAATTGCTTAGGGACCCCAACTCCCTTGCCTTGTCCATGGCAGGGCATCGTTTTGCAGAGAGGCCTATGGAAACTGGTAGTTGTATGACTTACCGCTGATTTCGTCCACGTCAGAGCAGGTTATGAGCGTGGTCACAATGTACAGCAGCGCAGGACGTGTCCGATGGGCTCCATGACGGTAGAAGATGAGTAGAGGTGAGTTTTGGCCTTATATAACTCCCTTTCCGCCATCTCAGATGTGGTAGTTGGACCCCCACGATCACACCGGTTGTAAAGCAACTCGTAATTGGGCGGACAGTTTCACTGGCAGTCCGAGCCTCTCACAGCCTCATAGGTCCACTCCACAGCTGCCACACTGGGATTGGGCTAGCGGTGTCAGCAGTTCAGCAGCTGTCTTAGCAAAACCAATAAGCACAACTCGTAACTCTTACTGAGCTCGGTCCGCCACCGCTGATATGACTGTCCACGGGACCGTCAAACTCGTAATAAGGCTCTTGGTCTTACTTATTGACCATATTACTTATCTGGGTTCCTATTTGTGTTTTAAATCATGTGGATGTAACTAATTACCCTCTGTTTGTGGTGTTATACTACCAAATAACCAATTACATAACAGCTAACTGCTGTATTTAGCTTGTAATAACATGTTCTATTGGTTTTCATTGAAATGTGACCGTAAGTGTATGTTGGAGTGTGTGAGTAGAGTGTGATATAATGAAGGTATGCAGTCTACTTTATTTCTTATTCATGGTGCTTCTTTAGTAGTGTTTGTGCCATATCAATAGCCCATGAGAAATGATATCCAATCCTTGTCTTTTTTCCAAATATAGTACGTTATCTAACATTCTAATGGCCAGCCTTCTATCCTACTATATATAGATGCCTGTTTCATTCACTAGGTCAGTGTTTTAGAAACTTGTTTACCTGGTTCGTTGTTAGATTGTTGGACACAGCTTCGTTTTGGGCTAGGGAGAATGCTAAAATAAGGGTTTTGAGAGTAATGTATGTGTGAAAGGATTAATATAACCTGGATTGGTGAAAGAGGTTTAAGGTGGAATAAGGTACAGGTTCTGCTTTCATATTTCTTTTTATTGAAACAAACATCAGCAGAAAATGTACATTACAGAGGGTCAAATAAAGCAGCCGAGTATACATCGTTGGGTCACAGGATAAACAAAACTCAAAATTATATCGGAACTTCACGGAGAAGGGGAATCATCAGGGACAGCATTCATGGGTGGTGTACATATTTCTCCTCTGTAACTGGTGTCCCCTCGCAAGGTACGTAGTTTTCTCCAAGAACATACACCAATCTAAATTGTTTTCCCATCCTTCCAAGGAGGGGGGCTGCGCCGCTCCCCACAATTGGGCGATATTCCGCTTGCCGATCATATAACCTACTGCGTCTGCGAAGTGTTTAAGTCAGTAGGTTCCCCATATATTAAGTAAGCACCTCCTTGCCTCTGGAGACAGGGAAACTCCGAGAACACTGTGTATAGTGTTATATATGCTGCGCCAGTAAGTGGTGACCTGCTCACCGTCCCAGATAATATGCATAAAGTTACCAACTAGACCACATTGCCTCTTGCACAGCCCTGAGTCTGAAAGACCCATATGTACCAGTCTGGGTCCCATAAGGTAGATCCTATGTAACATCTTGAGTTGAACAAGTCTAAGGCATGCTGGGATCGCAACCTCCCTAGGAGAGGAAACAGCTGTCTGCCAATCTTCCTCATCCAGCTCTATACCGTCTTGGGTCCACTTGACTCTCAGTGCCTCAAGGGAGTCAGTCCTATGATTAATCAGTTTTTTATATATCAGAGAAATCGTTTTGTCAGGTAGGTGTCCATCCAATACTCTATCTTCCAAAGGGGAAGCTTCTGAAGGTTCCGTCTCGCCGGGCAGTAATGAAAGGAGGGAATGCCGAACCTGCCCATACCGAAAAAACTTGGAGTGTGCGAGTTTATTTCCATCTGCATTTCTTCAAATGATTTGATCTTCCCCTTTCCCCAGACGTCCCCGACCGTGGAAATGCCTATGAGTTTTCACCTGTCAAAACGTTCGTCTTCCACAGCTTGCCAAGCCGTTCGGAGTCCAATAGCGGGTTAGCCGTAGTCAATCTGTTTCTCCAACCCAATGAGTCCTTGGCCACATGCCAAACATGCACGGAGTGTTTAGTGGGACCTGTTCATGTCACCTTGTTAGGTCGAGAATATAGGGCTCTGTTCTAGTTATTGCAGGGAAGAAGCCATTTATCCATGGCATAGCCAGGATCATCAACCCTTCCATAAGTGCAGTGGTTAATTGCCACCAGATGGGCCGCCCAATAATATCTCTTGATATCCGGGAGGGAAATGCCTCCGTCATACCAAGAAAAAGTACGTTTGTGTAACGCAATTCGAGGCCCGCCCTCCCACAACAGACTCCGCTGTAGGCTCTCAATTTCACGGAAATAACTAGATGGTACTACATCCAAGGTTTTCTGCAGTGCATAAAGAAAACGTGGGAGAGCCATCATTTTAAAAAGGGCCGCTCTGCCTAATAATGAAAGAGGAAGCTTCTTCCACCTGGAGACATCACTCCTAAGCCGCTGAAGAGGGGGAAGAAGATTTAGAGAGTACCTGATTGAAGGTTCTCGGGACACGAAAATCCCCAGATATTTGAACCCCTCAACGCTAAACTGTATAGGACAGTTTCTAGGAGGTACTGGGAGGTCACCCCTCAATACGAACAACACGGATTTCTTCCAGTTAATCGAAAGTCCTGAATTTCTCCCGAAGGAGGCCAGAACATCAACAACCACAATAAAAGATTTACGGAGAGAGGCCAGATAAAGCAAAATGTCATCCGCAAGAGATAGGCGGTCCTCCCAATCAGGGGACCATCGCAGACCCCTGATCGAAGGCTCCCAATGTATCCAAGCGGCAAGGGGCTCTATAGCCAGAGAGAAAAGAAGGGGGGATAGCGGGCAACCCTGTAGAGTACCCCACCCCAACAAAAAGGAAGACGAGACTCTGTTGTTTACCACCACTTGAGCGAGTGGCTCCGAGTATAGCAGACGTATCCAGCCAATGAACCCGGGCCCAAACCCAAACTCAGCCAATACCGCCCATAAATAAGACCATTCAATCATGTCAAATGCCATTGTTGCGTCAAGTGACGCAATTATAGCTGGTTCCTGCAATGTCTGAGCCCTAGCCAAAACTCAGTGTAGTCTATGTAAATTTAAAGCCGTATTTCTATGGGGCATAAAACCCGATTGGTCGGGGTGTACTAGATCAGTGATGACCTTGATCAGTCTATTTGCCAATAATTTGGCCAGAATTTTGGGCTCGGCATTGAGCAAAGAAATAGGTCTGTACGAGGCACAGTCTGTTTTAATCTTGCCCTCCTTGTGTATAACGACTATCGATGCGACCCTCTGTTCTCTGGGAAGAGTCCCTCTATCTCTGGACTCCAAGAACATATCCTTCAGGTAAGTTCAAGGCGATCCGGCTTAAGCTTATAAAGTTCTATAGGGAGTCCATTGGGGCCTAATGCCTTGCCGGAGTTCAAGGAACAGATAGCAAGGGCAACCTCATCAGCCGTAAGCTCACTATTCATGAAATTTGTATCTTCAAGGGAAAGACGCGGAAGTTGAATGTCTCGAAGCAACAGATGAGAGTCAGCATCTGGGCAAGAAGAAACCGAAGTGTAAACCGTCTGGAAATGTTTGGCAAATTTATCTACAATATCCTGTGGGTCCGTGAGTCTTTCCCTCTCCTCTGTTGGAAGCTCAGGGACCAGTCGGCAAGCCCACTCTTTCTTATCCAACCATGCGATAAGTTTTCCTTCCTTATCTCCCAACTCGTAAAGCCTACCCTGCTGCTACCTGCCAAGAGCTTTGGCCCTTTCCGTGACCATCGCTTTGTAATCATGCTGTTTCAGGCGCAACTGGTGAAGCCTACATTGCGTCACCTCCCGTTCCAAGTCCCTCTCCAATCCCTCGATTTCAGTTTCTAACTCCGTCACCTCCCTCTGCTTCTCCTTCTTCGAACCCGCTATCAGTGACAGGGCGTGACCCCTGATGACGGTTTTAAAAGCCTCCCATAGGGACACCGAAGAGGAGACAAAACCCACATTCGTACCAAAATATTGTTCCAACCTGGCAATAAGGTATTTTCGAATTTTTTGACTACGCAAATACCATGGGTTTATCGGGGCCACCCTCCCTGCTGAGCCACGGTGTACAACTATATGGATCCACAGTGGAGAGTGGTCCGAGATGCCTCTAGCCAAATGAGCGACCTTCGTTACATATAAAGCCTGTGCAGCAGGGACCAAACAATAGTCCAGTCGCGATAAACTATTGTGTGCACCGGAATGGAAAGTAAATTGCTTCCGATCAGGGTGGAGCAGTCTCCAGCAGTCAACCAGGCCCATTCCTTCTATAAAGTCAGGAAGCCATTGCGTCGCCCACCCCATTTGTCGTGGGGGATGCCTGTCCATCATCCCAGAGACGGCTGCATTGAAGTCTCCTCCCAAGAGTAAAAGACCTTCAGGGAGCGAGAGGAGGACCGATCCCAAATCTGCAAAGGTCATGCCCTGTAGTCCTGGAGGGACAGAAATGGAGAGGAAGGTTATGTGGTGACCCTCCCATGTGCCCGTGACTCCAATATATCTGCCCCTCCCGTCTTCCCAAGTGAAGGTGACTGCAAGCGGAAATGCCTTACGAACCAGCACCCCTACACCTCTGGAACCCGATGTAAACCCTGAGTGCGCAATTAATTTATATCCCATTCTATGTAATGCATTATATGAGTTACCAATTAGATAAGTCTCTTGAAGCAGAACCACGTCTGGCGCCTGCCTTTTGAGAAATTGAAGAACAACACTCCGTTTGATTTTATCCCCCAACCCGTTAATGTTCCAACTCAATACTTTTATTTCACTACCCCCCATCATCTACCCGGGACTGCCTGCATACCCCTACATATCGTCTATTGAACCAATATACCGTGCTGATGAGACCTACAAACCTCTGAAGATAAAGAACAAACCTTTCCCCCCAAATCCCCCCTCCCTGCTGCCCTGCCCATTGGGCTCAAAACTGCCCACTGAAAACTGCAGAGTGCCTGTCGCCCCTAACACTTCAAAGAAAGAAGAACTGGAAGAGGATCCCGCTTCACCATCCCCGCCCTGAACCCCAATCACAATCAACTTCCCCCGAGCCCCTGATTACTTCTACACCAAATTTCCAGAAGGCCACGCAACAGCCCAAAGTCCCCACAATCCCCAGTACCTCACAAGTCCCAAACTACACTGAAGGGATTAGAGGCAGTCTCATTCACGTTCCAATGCCGCCTCCTCCTGAGACCGTCCTGGCAACTCTGCTCCGTCGCGAGGGAGAGTGTCGTTCAACAGTGAAAAATTTACTGAGGCATTTAGGCTGGAGTCGTTTAAGGATAAGGTCCTCCACAAATAAGTCGGGGGCGGGTCCCTCTGACATCTCTGGTACACCCAGGATACGGATGTTGTTTCGCCGGGCCCTACTTTCATAGTCATCCAGCTTGCGTTCCGCCAGTTCATGTGAGGCCTTGAGCACACGCACGTCCTGCTGAAGCTGAGCCACATCATCCACCAGGCTGGACGTCTTGATATCCAGCGACTTGACCTTCTCATTCACTTTAGTAAGGTCCACTCGTATGAGGTTTACTTCAATAGACACTGTATCCAATTTGGCCTCCAGAGTCACCATTTGCTGTCCCAGGGAGGTTTTAATGCCATCTATAGCTCCCCCTTTTGTACCACTTTTGGCCGCCATAAGTGTGGCAGGGTATGCTCAGATGTGAGTCCCTTGCTCACTTTGCCACTGGATTCAAGCAAGCCGGGCTGAAGACGGCTGTAATGCCAGAAACCGGTCCTCGGAAGCTTGTTTCCGGTCCAGGGAAGGCATGGCTTGGCAGTTCGGGCTGGACTGTTCCCATGAGGCACAGGGTCAGACTGATTCGCATATAGCCATGTCTGAAATGGGGTGGCAGAGTGGGCTAAAGAACGGTGATGGATTCAACCCAGATCTTTTGACTGGGTGTGAGTGTTTGATTGGTTCGGATGCTCCGTCCATCACCACCCCCTTTTGTACCGCTTTTGGCCGCCATAAGTGTGGCAGGGTATGCTCAGACGTGAGTCCCTTGCTCACTTTGCCACTGGATTCAAGCAAGCCGGGCTGAAGACGGCTGTACTGCCAGAAACCTGTTCTCGGAAGCTTGTTTCCGGTCTAGGGAATGCATGGCTTGGCAGTTCGGGCTGGACTGTTCCCATGAGGCACAGGGTCAGACTGATTTGCATATAGCCATGTCTAAACTGGGGTGGCAGAGTTGGCTAAAGAACGGTGATGGATTCAACCCAGATCTTTTGACTGGGTGTGAGTGTTTGATTGGTTCGGATGCTCCGTCCTTCACCACCCCCTTTTGTACCGCTTTTGGCCGCCATAAGTGTGGCAGGGTATGCTCAGACGTGAGTCCCTTGCTCACTTTGCCACTGGATTCAAGCAAGCCGGGCTGAAGACGGCTGTAATGCCAGAAACCGGTCCTCGGAAGCTTGTTTCCGGTCCAAGGAAGGCATGGCTTGGCTGTTCGGGCTGGACTGTTCCCATGAGGCACAGGGTCAGACTGATTTGCATATAGCCATGTCTGAACTGGGGTGGCAGAGTGGGCAAAGAACGGTGATGGATTCAACCTAGATCTTTTGACTGGGTGTGAGTGTTTGAGTGGTTCGGATGCTCCGTCCATCACCACCCCCTTTTGTACCGCTTTTGGCCGCCATAAGTGTGGCAGGGTATGCTCAGACGTGAGTCCCTTACTCACTTTGCCACTTGATTCAAGCAAGCCGGGCTGAAGACGGCTGTAATGCCAGAAACCGGTCCTCGGAAGCTTGTTTCCGGTCCAGGGAAGGCATGGCTTGGCAGTTCGGGCTGGACTGTTCCCATGAGGCACAGGGTCAGACTGATTTGCATATAGCCATGTCTGAACTGGGGTGGCAGAGTGGGCTAAAGAACGGTGATGGATTTAACCCAGATCTTTTGACTGGTTCGGATGCTCCGTCCATCACCACCCCCTTTTGTACCATCTATAGCTCCCATGACATCATGCAGAGTAATGTCATCCCCCCCGATCTGGGAGTACGCCAGAACCTACAGCAGGAGATCCCGCTCCGGTCGGCGAACCTTTAGGCAGGGTATATCGGTCCAACTTGTTGGTCTGTACTGGTTTCGGGACTCTCTGCCCCCTGGAGGAATGCTTCTCACCGTCTTGCTTGGACGCCATCTCGCGTGTTACGTGGATTCCAGTATAGTCCTCCGTTCAAACACACCACAGCGAATGTTGCTGCTCCCCAGAATTCAGGCTCAGTTGCCTTCAAGCAAGGTCTCTGGGCCGGTCTCCCATCAGGGGGGGGGGGCGCCACTCCAATCACCACTCAGCCAGGCCGGCCGCCACTTGTCTCACACGCCCCGCACCACCAGCATCTCCCTCCGGGGCCAATTTGCAGGAAAGCTACAGGATATCCACTGCGCCTCTCCCAATACTCTGGGCGGGCAGCCCAGCCACTCAAGCAGTCGATGTCCAAAGTCTGTCTGCCCCTGCGGGTACGAGGGCCTGCTACTCGACAATGATAGGACTTGGCCTTAAGTCCTGTCGACTTCCCCCAGCCAGCAACACCAATATCCTGAGGAGAACTCAGGGGAAGGGGGGGACCCACAGCGAAGCCCCGACCCACTCTCACCCTCCAGCCGAGTTCAGGCTGTATTCCGGTAGTCTCCGCCGGCATGAGGCGACTCGCAGGGTCCCGGGCTCCCCAACACCACTGGGCATCAGCAAGTCAAGGAGGGAGGGGAGGAGGGGGCCGAGATGCCTCCGCGATCGCGCTGTCTCTCCACGCCGCCCCCGCAAAATTGGCGTCTTCAGCTGACCCAACCGGAACTTCCGGATTGGGCCGCCGCTGTTATTCAATTAGGGCCCGGGCGACGCGTTCACTCTGGTCCCCGGCTTCACTGCTCCGCAGGCCCGGATATGAAACGGGCACAGCTATGGTATGCGGCGGCACCCAGATCCCGGAGTCAGCCGTGCTTGCTCTGCGTGACCCCCGGTGCAATACTCAGGGCTCAGAAGCCAGGATATTGTCCAGGATGGTAGGGCCGGCAGACGGACTCGAAGGAGCCGAGAGTCTACGCAGCCATCTTGGGTCGTCGTGTAGCTCCTTCTCCCTGCTTTCATCTCTTAGAGGTTGTGAGCATCCAGAATTTAATCATTGTGGAGGGAAAGATATATGTCACCTAACAGGTGTTCGAATGGAAATAGAAATAAAAGCAACTTTTCAAACATTGGAATATTGGCTTATACCCAACTGGCATATTTAGTTTATTTAATATTTCCCTAGTAACATGGTACTATGTGTACCCAGGGGCTGTAAAGTAAATGCTTCTAGTGGGCCTGCAGCACTGTTTGGACCACTCACCTAAGTTGCCCATTAAACATGTCTCAGGCCTGAAATTAAAGAGCCGATGTGTGCAGTTTAAATTGCTATGTCGACCTGTCACCATAACCTTTTGCCAGGCCTAACCATTATCTTTTAATACATATGTCACCCCTGGATTAGGCCCTGGACATACCAGAGGGCTGAGTATAATGTTTCCAAAGTGTAGGACATGTACTCTTAGGTTTTACATGTCCTGGTAGTGAAAAACTCTTACCTTCTTTTTGCACTACTGCAAGGCCTATCTTTCCCATAGGATAACATTGGAGTTGCCTTATTACATTTTATATGTGTAATTTCAGAATGGGAAAGTTTGGCGTCTCTGGAATCCCTTCTCTGGTCACATGCCTGGGTTTAGTTGGGAATTGTTGGCAATTCGCGACCTGTTAATCAGTCACGCTATTAGAATTGGGTAGCTCGTATGATAGTTGTCCCGGGAAGACTTATTACTTCTTATACACAGAAAGGGAAGTCTTCACGAGGATATAGGTTATAAAAATACTTTATCGTTTATTTACAGCTAACGATAAACAATTCCGAAACTGTATATGAGGTGCTGCGGAGGTGATTCATCCCTATTGAAGTAGCCGACAGAAGAAGTTTCTTTCTTTGAGTGCTCATGGACCTCAAGGAAGGTCAGTAGTAACATTGTATGTTTACGAAAAATGTCAATACTACAAATAGCAATACATGTCTCTTAGACTGGGATTTTCTATTGGTATTTTCAGAAAAACCTTGATTCATTGGAGGAAGATAAATATTCACAGAAATCCCTCGTATTAGTAATCGCCCGAAGAATAGTTAGTAGGCATGTTCGGTAAGCATTCAGAATGAATTTGGATACAGACTCTTTAAACATCTCTAGATCAACAGGTATTTTATATAATTTGTTTCTGATTCGATATAGGAACACCCTAAATAAATCTGAGAATGTTATGAATTGGTGTACGAAGCAGGGGTCCAGCCTATTGAAAATCCTACGGTAAAAACTAATAATCCCACTGGTAGTAATTTTGTAATTTTGAGGTTTGGTTTCCACAGATAGAAATGTGGAGATGGATACAATACATCTCGAACAAAAAACCACTTTAGACAATAAATGCTCATTTGCAGGTTAGAGCATAAAACTGCACAAACTTTCTTTTTTCATGTCTTGCTCTTTTCTATTTCTATTGTTCAATCTATGAAATGTTTTTTGGTCTTTGATGGGAATGCAAGCATGGTTACAGTCCTATTGGTTGAGGATCAACCTGGCAAGATAAAAAATACTAGAACAAAATGTGTAAAGTAGGAGGCTTTGTTGTGAACATAGGGCAACGTAACTCATAGAATTGATGTTAAGTGCAAATACTTTGAAGAAATTAATGAACGTTCAAGATGCAAATGAACGTTATTTATCGTTACAGATACCCTACCATGCAGTGGTTATAAAGTATTTTTTTGAATATCTGATTATTCTGCAAGAAAGGTCCTGAGGAAGGTGGTTCTTACCGCCGAAACGCATCGACCTTACGTTTAAATTCGCACTTCAATCTGCGATCCCTCAGACGCAGGATAAGGAGTGAATGCAGTATGTATGAGAGAGTTTGGTGTGTGTAAATGAATGAATGGTTTAGTTTCATATGGTTTCTCTGCATGGAATGGTTATTGTCTTTTATTGTCTTATATGCATTACTATGTGTTTTACTAAAATGAGCTCTGAAAATGTACAAGTTAAAATGATAAATTGATAAATGATATTTTTGTACTATAAAACATATAAAAAAATAATAAAACTATAAACAAAAAAAGCTGATGTTGCCACTATGTGTTTAAGTATAACAGTAAAAGTGTAGGAGTTGTTACCGTCAAAACAGTAGAGGTCGTGGGGGAATATTTCTTATTGTGTTTTTGTTGTTCCTCTCTTTCCCTGACCGTTAAAATAAATATAGAGGGGTCCCATACTTATGGTAATACATTCGCGGCTTTTTAACTGTGGGATTCAGTTGGTTGATCAGCTGACAAATTTGTAATTTACTCTTGCAGGTTGATGCGCTCTAATAGTTCAGTATAATTGCTACTCCTTGAAAGAGACAACTCATTTTTTCTCTCTTTTTCTTTATTTTTTCGTGATTATTGTAAAACCAAGTGTAAATATTAAGGAATCAAGGTATATCTTTCTTCTTTCATCTTTTCTCACTTACATAAAAAATATAAAACTATGGAAACCTTTGGATTCACGGATGCAGATTTTAGTTCACTACTAGGTCATGTGGTAGATGGGAATAACATCACTAGCAATACATTAGGTGACAATAGTGAATGGCAAAACCTACTCAATCTTAGGAAGAGAGCTAGACGCATTAAATCTCATGCACATTATATGCAGGAATACCTATTAGCAGGGGTCATTCCATCGGGCCTTAGAGTGAGGAATGCTCCAGCGTTATTCATCGAAATACGTAAATTCCTAGAACGATGGTCTCTGATATCCAATCGCTGTTCCAGAGATTGGATGTTATTAATTATAGAAACTGCCAGGGACATTCTTATTACATTGAATGACGAAATCCTAAAACTGGAGGAAAAATTAAAATCCTCTGATGCAGTAGAGGATGCTAAAGATAAATTAGAGAAAATACAAACAGACATGAAAGAATTTGAAATCTATCTGACAAATAAAAAAACTGAGAAATTGAAGAATGATGTGAGGTGGTTTTCCAAGGAGAAAATGTATCCCTACCTGAACCCAAGTTATTACCAAGGAGGCAATGCTAATGAATTTCCATCTAATTTTTCTTATAAGAAAAACTATACTAATTTCTCCGACACTGGCTCTTCTGGATCTGATAGTGACAACTTTACTCACTCAGGTCCTAGTGGAGGGAGGTACAATTCTGGACCCTTCCGGGGTAGACAAGGACAGCGTAACTTCCAGAACAGGGTTTTTTTATCAAGGGGCCCTTACAGGGGCAGACAAGTCCACTGGCAACAACACAGAGGGGGCCAACATACTTCGAGCCCACAACCTCAACAGCAGTATGTGAAGACCAGGAATCAGCAGTATTGGTGGTAGGGGACATACAAGAGGATAGGATATGTAGCAACACCCTCCCTATCTATAACCTGTCATCTAGCCAATTAAAAGATGAGGAATCATCAGTTTTGAGCAAGGGCCTCTCTTTTGTTCCGTTCTCTGCATTAAATAAATTTAAACTACATGTTGATCTCCATGCCTTCTTCAGAAAGGTTAGATTAAAAAAATACTTTCAAGGGAGAGATATGACAGAGGAGGAAGAAAACCTTTCAAGCTGTAAACCTCCATCCATTTTTTCCCCTACCTTGGACATGGTTGGTCCAGAAGTTCAGATTTTTGAAAGACAGGTTTTGACAGACATAAATAGACTTCTAGCTAGACCGGAGAGGTTCAAATATAACCTTACCAAACAGGAGAACCTAGCTCTCAGAGATCTTGGAAATAACACCAACCTGGTAATAAAACCCTGTGATAAGGGTGGAGGGATATTGGTGTTTGATAAACTAGATTACGATAACAAAATGAGAGCGATGCTATCCAATATAGAACATTATAGACCTGCAACTACCAGAGAGATGCTCAGACTGATTGCGACTATCGGTGAAATGACACAGGAAGCTTTCACTAATGGATATATATGTGACAAAGAACTGCAATTTTTAAATAAAGCTTGCCCTATTACTCCGGCCATGTATGGTCTTCCAAAGACTCATAAAAGTGAAAGTGACCCACCCCTACGTCCAATAATTTCCACCATTGGCTCCAATACCGAGCCATTATCTAAATATGTAGATACCTTCTTATGTCCTCTGACTCAGAAATATGATTCATTTGTGAAAGATACAGGAGACATGATAAACAAGATAGAGGGTCTACCTTTCAACCCTGCGACTGACATCTTAGTGACGCTTGACATTGAGGCATTGTACACCAACATCCCTCAATGTCAAGCGTTACAAGCAGTGAATGCATTGCTGCAGAGATACCCTCAAAATAGACCAGATGAGTTCATTATCCAATGTTTGGAAATTGTGCTCCTGAATAACTTTTTTGAATTTGAGGGTAATCTATTCAAGCAAACAAAGGGTACAAGTATAGGCGCATCTTGTGCGCCGAGCGTGGCAAACACCTACATGGGTGAATGGGAGAGGAAGAACATCTTTAATTCAAATGCCCCCTTTTTTGAGAACGTCTCCCTTTGGAGACGTTTTATCGATGATATTTTCTTTATTTGGCATGGTGACACAATACAATTAGAAGAGTTTATTCTCTGGCTCAATGCTAGTGATAAAAATCTCAAATTTACCTCTAATTATAGTCATGAAAGAGTTGAATATCTAGATATTGCAATTGAAGGAAATGAAGGGGTGTTGAAAGTAAGCCTCTTTCGTAAACCAACTGCAAAGAACACTATTCTCCAGTTTGAAAGTTTTCACCCTCACTGTCAGAAGGACTCTATCCCCTTTGGGGAATTCCTTCGGATTCGACGAAATTGTACATCTCTTACTGACTATGATAATCATAGTATATCTCTGCGAGAGCGACTAATTGAAAGGGGTTATCCTCATCGCCTGGTTCGCCAAGCCTTTAAGAGGGCTAGATACTATGACAGAGATGGTTTACTTAAGAACAAGAGAAATAAGACTCAGGACAAAATTGTATGTGTTATAAATCATTCCACACTTAATTATAAGATCAAAAACATAATCAATAAGAATTGGAGAATTCTTGAAGTGGAAAATGAAATTAGTCTAGAGAAACCATTAGTGACATACAGGCGCAATCAGAATCTAAGAGACCGGTTGGTTCACACCAGGCGTAAAACTGCCTCAATAGAGAAACAAACAACTCTGACGAATGGAGACATTATTCGTGGTAATCACAGATGTGGCAATTGCCATGCCTGTGATTCCGCGATTATAGGTAACAATCTCCAACACAATGACAAGATGATTGTCTTAAGATCATTCACAAACTGTCGTAGCAAAAATATCGTCTATTATATTGTATGCCCCTGCGGATTGGCATACATTGGCGAGACAGGACGCGAATTCAGACAGAGATTTAGCGAACACAAATCATCGATAAGAACTAATAAGTTGACAGCACCCTTGACTCAACACTGTATTGATCGAAATCATGATGAGTCAGAACTTAAGTGGTGTATTCTGGAAAGAATTCAATGTAGGAAAGGGGAGCCACCGGAAAGAACTAGGAAAAAGCGAGAATGTTTCTGGACTTTTTATTTTGATAGTGTTAGAAGGGCCTCAACGAAAATATTTCTTGGTATGTAACAGAATAATTTCATCTCGCATACAAAGGATATGGACCTTTGAGACTAATCACACTAGAGACAATAGTAATAAATATCATTGTTGATTGCTATATATGTATGAAATAATCTCAAGTATTAAATAATTATATTAAGACACTTATCAATAAACAACGAGCACTATGTCCAAACCACACTTTACAGAAGATATGCAGTAGATGTAGTAGATCACGAACCTATGTCGACATTCTATTCGGTTTTTCCTGAGAGTACATGGTATTCAAATAAATGTGTTCACCCCCTTGGATGTAAACATCACTTATTGATGATGCTTTATTAGACCAAATTTCTGTGACTTACTTGGTGTCAGTCTGGACACTAACAAAGATTCGTGTCTTTCATGCGCTTTTTGTTGAATCTGTAACTAGCGCAAAAATAGAATCCCAAGTCGAATTGTAATTCGCGCTTTTTGCAAACTGAGATACATCTTTTACCTTTGATATATTTATTATAGAACTTGTTTCAAAGGATTTTGAAAATTAAAATAAAAATAAAAACAAAAATTTTCTTTAGAGATAAACTACCTTTGACATATATTTAATAGAAGAATAGGATATATGTATCTAGAATGACACTACTTAGTAATGGCCGCCGTAGTCGTCATCACGTGACCATTACTTTGGCGCCAACTATTTTGTATATAAATTAGACGAGATTTTGCAACACTTCGGGCTAACAGGGCGTTACGAAGGGACATCGGCAGGAAACGCACAAAATCCATTTGGAATGAGTACTAAGTAAGTGCAAGCTTAGGCATATTCGCGACGGCGTAATCAGTCACGCTACTAGAATTGGGCAGCGCGTATGATAGTTGTCCGGGAAAGACTCATTACGTCTTAGACACAGAAGAGGAGTCTTTACGAGGATATAGGTTATTAAAAAAAATACTTTATCGTGTATGTAGAAACACTACCTTTGACATATATTGAACTGAAGAATAGGATATATGTATCTAGAACGACACCACTTAGTAATGGCCGCCGCAGTCGCTATCACGTGACCATTACTTTGGCGCTAGTTATTTTGTATATAAATTAGATGCGATTTGCAGCACTTCGGGCTTATAGGGTGTTACGATGTGACATCAGCAGGAAACGGATAAAATCCATTTGGAATGAGGACTAAGTAAGTGTAAGCTTAGGCAATTCGCGACCTGTTAATCAGTCACGCTATTAGAATTGGGTAGCTCGTATGATAGTTGTCCCGGGAAGACTTATTACGTCTTATACACAGAAAGGGAAGTCTTCACGAGGATATAGGTTATAAAAATACTTTATCGTTTATTTACAGCTAACGATAAACAATTCCGAAACTGTATATGAGGTGCTGCGGAGGTGATTCATCCCTATCGAAGTAGCCGACAGAAGAAGTTTCTTTCTTTGAGTGCTCATGGAACTCAAGGAAGGTCAGTAGTAACATCGTATGTTTACGAAAAATGTCAATACTACAAATAGCAATACATGTCTCTTAGACTGGGATTTTCTATTGGTATTTTCAGAAAAACCTTGATTCATTGGAGGAAGATAAATATTCACAGAAATCCCTCGTATTAGTAATCGCCCGAAGAATAGTTAGTAGGCATGTTCGGTAAGCATTCAGAATGAATTTGGATACAGACTCTTTAAACATCTCTAGATCAACAGGTATTTTATATAATTTGTTTCTGATTCGATATAGGAACACCCTAAATAAATCTGAGAATGTTATGAATTGGTGTACGAAGCAGGGGTCCAGCCTATTGAAAATCCTACGGTAAAAACTAATAATCCCACTGGTAGTAATTTTGTAATTTTGAGGTTTGGTTTCCACAGATAGAAATGTGGAGATGGATACAATACATCTCGAACAAAAAACCACTTTAGACAATAAATGCTCATTTGCAGGTTAGAGCATAAAACTGCACAAACTTTCTTTTTTCATGTCTTGCTCTTTTCTATTTCTATTGTTCAATCTATGAAATGTTTTTTGGTCTTTGATGGGAATGCAAGCATGGTTACAGTCCTATTGGTTGAGGATCAACCTGGCAAGATAAAAAATACTAGAACAAAATGTGTAAAGTAGGAGGCTTTGTTGTGAACATAGGGCAACGTAACTCATAGAATTGATGTTAAGTACAAATACTTTGAAGAAATTAATGAACGTTCAAGATGCAAATGAATGTTATTTATCGTTAAAGATACCCTACCATGCAGTGGTTATAAAGTATTTTTTTGAATATCTGATTATTCTGCAAGAAAGGTCCTGAGGTAGGTGGTTCTTACCGCCGAAACGCGTCGACCTTACGTTTAAATTCGCACTTCAATCTGCGATCCCTCAGACGCAGGATAAGGAGTGAATGCAGTATGTATGAGAGAGTTTGGTGTGTGTAAATGAATGAATGGTTTAGTTTCATATGGTTTCTCTGCATGGAATGGTTATTGTTTTTTATTGTCTTATATGCATTACTATGTGTTTTACTAAAATGAGCTCTGAAAATGTACAAGTTAAAATGATAAATTGATAAATGATATTTTTGTACTATAAAACATATAAAAAAATAATAAAACTATAAACAAAAAAAGCTGATGTTGCCACTATGTGTTTAAGTATAACAGTAAAAGTGTAGGAGTTGTTACCGTCAAAACAGTAGAGGTCGTGGGGGAATATTTCTTATTGTGTTTTTGTTGTTCCTCTCTTTCCCTGACCGTTAAAATAAATATAGAGGGGGTCCCATACTTATGGTAATATATTCCTCCTAGACAGCCACACACAAAGGGAGCCTTTGTGTGACTGGTAGGGCCATCGCTGTCAGGATGGGAGGGGGGAGCTGGGCCAAGTATCACTCAGACTTAAATAGGCTGTGTCCTGTCGTCACAAAAAGGGCCTAACAACTAGTGGCTTAACGAAACTTGAGGGAGCCCCCCTGCAAAGTACATGGAGGGGGCCCCCCTCCGGGGTCAGACTGGGAACTCTAAGCAGTCCTGGTAAATTTTGACAGACCAGGCCCATAAGGTGCGTAGTGAGCAAACATAATGAGTGTGCCTGACCCTACACGTGGAGTTTGGGGGGGTTTCACCGGAAAAAAAAAGCTAGAAAAAATGGCAAAAAATTAGCATTTTATAACACATTTTTCATTATATATTCAAATATGAAAACTTTTATAACATAGTAAATGATTACCCTACAGTGCACCAGGATACCCAGTCATAGTCATAGATATTCCTACAGAGAACACAAACAAATAAGACAGGCCAGTCCCCATACAGTGCACAGCGAGCAAGCCTAACTCTTGCGGGGAGAGCTTGGGGAAGGGTGTTCTCGCCCCAAGAAAACTTGGAATGTTTTTAGAAAATTGGTGCATTTTGCTGCACGTTTTTCATTATATATTCAATTGTATTACCTTTTAAAGCATAGTAAAAGATTGCCTTACAGTGCCCACAGACATATTTACGGTAAAGGAATACTGTCCTCTTGTGCTATGCAATTCCCATGCAATTTGCGCAAGGACACACCGCATGCAAACCCCGGAAAAGCCTAGCCTGTCTTCTTCGACAAGTCTTAAAATATTTGATTTATCTCATTACACCCTGCCTGGTGCCAAAGTACCTGTTGTTATAGTGACAGAATGCTGTAATAAATCTCAGCACTTACATTCATTATCCTGAGAGGCAAAGACAATACATAATGAAAACTCTGCACCGTGTATTCATGGGCATGTTTTATTGGCTAGGGGGCATTGTGAGGGGCGTTGCTACTCACAGTAAGATTATGTGTCAATGCCATAGCCACTTACTAAATGTAGCTGCCATTCGTATGCTGTGGTAATTGCTAGCTAGCTGCTGATGGACTACACTCCCAATTAGCACTTTGCTAGCCTGCCACCTAGACTGCCTTCTTTACAGTGAATATGGGGAGCCTGCAGAGTGCACCTGGGCATAGAGCACGACATGATTGAAAAGTGCTCTGTCTTTGAGTGCATATTAGGTGCTTGTACTCTAAGGCTCTTGATTACTGCAACCTAGATAATGCAACAAGCCTCTCATACACTGTATGCTAAAGCATGTTACAAACCAATCTTGTACTGCAAAACTGAGCACTTTATTAGCCCTTCAAAAGGCTTTACACCACAGAGCACTTTAAAACACATCCTGTAAAATAAACACTGTATGACAGAGCACCTCACAAGCTTTAACCATCAACTTTGGTGAAGCAATTTAGAAACTACTCAAACATTTCAGAAACTTTTTTAAGCCTCTCAGCTACACTGTATCTAAAAGCACTTTACAAATCCTAAATGTAAACTCCAACAAAAACATGTTAGAAACCACTGTTATTCTGTACGCAGAACACTTCAAAAGCATTTCCCATATAGTGTACCCCTGATCACTGTAAGCATGTTTAATATGCAGTATATTCCAAAACACTTTACAGGAATCTCAGCCCGTTTTCCTTCAGGCAAGGGATTGTAGCTTGCATTGAACTGCAGGCTTAGCTGCCATCAATGTTTCTATATTCCCATAGGGGCAATAGAATGGACCCACCTGATGTTGCTGCCCTCGGACATCACCAGCCTGATACCTAGGAAGAGATGCCTGGAAGGAATCACATGTACTTTCCACACAACTCTTTCCCAGGTAACGCTGTATCAATGTGCCTGCTGCGGAGACCTGTGCAACCTAAAGGACGTTTGCTTTAAATGACATAAAAATAGCCCAGCAGGTTAATGTCTCTTGCAGAAAGATATATGTATAAATTGCATGTCATGGATTCAGTCCCAACAGCACTAACTCAGCCTTTCATCCTTTGGAGATGAATGAAACCAGCATGCATCACAGGCTGGATACAATGTACATACATTACAAAAAGTGCTAAGTAACAACTTCACTTGTGGTGAGACCTGTATTCTTGACATGTGTGTTTGTAAGGTACAGAGGGCTCCCAAGTACAGCAAATAGCAAAGAGACACTACAAGGTGAAGTTGAATTGCCTCAATATCATCCTCACTGCCCCCCACCACTCACAGTGCCATGACGTTCAGCACCTTTACAAAGATGTGCCATTTCATCAAGCCAATTCTGTTGGAGCTACAGTTAGTGGTTTACTCCCCTGCTGTTAATTCGGCAAAATCTGAGTATTTTAATCTCATTGGTGGATTTGGGGTTTAGCCCACTGCCGGCTCAATATTTGTGGAACTAAGCGAGGCTTGTGTACAAACTGTAAATTACTTCAACAAGAAGCAACAGGGTGGCAATAGAGGGCCTGGGTTAAGACAAATGTATTTGGTTACTGAATATTTCAGCAAAGGCCTGCAAAGAAAAATTAGGCATGTGATGTCCAAAGCCTAAATGTGACGTGTTTTGCTTAAATAAAGAGATTTCTCATTTCTTTCACAGTGTGCTCCCCACACACCAAGTTAACAATTAACCAATAACTAGGTGGTTTAGAAGTCAGAGCACCTTGACTTTTTAACGGCAATAAAGGCGGTCCATAAAGAAATAAGCATCATTGCCCTCTATTATTAGAGCATCTAGTTATCTTTAATATCAGGGACTAGGCCATCATCATTTCCCAAAAGGCACCAAAAAGTGGTGACATAGGGCCATATGTATCAAGGTACCAATTAGCGATTCTGTAATAGCGATTTTTAAGAAATCGCTATTTCAGAATCGCTAATTGGTATGTATCAAGAAAATTGCAATTTTTTAGCGATTTCTTGGTATTCCTTAATTGCGAATTCGGAAATTGCGAATTCGCAATTAAGGAATACTTTCCCATTCATTTCTATGGGCCCGGAGGCCCATAGGAAGGAATGGGAATTTATTCTCAATTTGCGATTCGCAATTTGCTAATCGCAAATTGAGAATAATTTCAAGGGTGTAGGAGTGTCCAAAGGACACCCTGTTGCACCCCTGAAATAAGCATGGGTGCACATGTGGTGCACATACATGCCCTAAGGGCATGTATGTGCGTCACATGGCACTTTGAAAAATGCAAAAATGGGCATTTTTCAAGAAATTCCCAAATTACCACCAACTGAAGTTGGTGGTAATTTGCGATTCCTTAGGGACAATTAGCAATTTTTTTTTAGCTTCATACATTGCATTTAAGGAATCGCAAAATTTGTGATTCCTTAAATGCAATTGCAAAATAAGGAATCGCAAATTTTGCGATTCCTTATTTTGTATGCAGATTTGTGTGATACATACCATTTTGCGAAAATGCGTTCGCAAACGCCGAAAGCGAACGCATTTGGGCATGATACATATGGCCCATAGAGAACTAAATTCCAGGACATCCACATACACCAATCTTAAATTGACTGTGAAATGTTTTCACTGGTTAATGCTACCTACAGTGATGCCGTTCACATTTTATAGGATATGGCTCATTTTGAGGAACTTACCTACTGGAGATTACAAAGATTATCATTGCAGTGATAAATCTCTGTCACTGCAAGGTATCTGTCAGGCTGCCGCTGGGGTGCTAAAGTAGTAATTGCAAGATCGTGGCTGCAGGTAGTGGACTACTAGTTTACTACTGCTAGTCTCTCGAGCTGCTGCCGGCCTGGCTGCACTGTATACCCCACTGCACGATGAGGACGACGAGGTCAGAGTAGGACTCGCTCAAGGCTCCGTGACATCACCTCACATGGTGATAAGGCGAGTCACAAGGGAGGGCGGGGAGCGCAGGAGCAGGCCAGTGAGTTTAATCAATACCAGGAGGACCATCTTTGGTAGCAGTAGCACTTTCCTGCGCCGCAGATTGATGGACCTGTGCGCAAAGCTAACAACACACACTACAGCTGCTGTTTTGAAAACGTTATAAAATTTAACACTAAACCTCGTCTAGGGGTGGTGTTACATTTTATTACGTTTTCAAACCAGCAGCAGAGAAGCCCGCGTGAGAAGAAGCGATGTCCCAGGGAGGCTGAAAAGTGAGTGAGTGGACAGGAGGACTAATGTAATGTTATGTTATTTACTTTATAACACACACAAATCACCCCCCCCCCCCTCCCTCCGAAGGGGTTTCTCTCGGTGCAGCGCCGATTATAGACAGTTAATCAGAGCTATCAAGACAAAAGCAGCTCTTTCTTGAGAAGTTTCATAAATTTAAAATGCTCAGTACATGCCGTGTGTAGCCTGGGAGGTCATTCCAGAACAGATGTGCTAGATAAGAAAAGGACCTGACTCCTGAGTGAAACTTTCTAATCTAAGGGACTGTGAGCAGGCTTTATCATTTGAGCTTAACCCCTTCGGGGCTGATGACGAGCTCAGCTCGTCATAAGCGTAACCTGCCGTGCGCTGATGACGAGCTGATCTCGTCATGTAACGCGGCTTTTTGCAAAACGCAGCGCGCAGCGGGAAAACCGCTAGTGCGCATGCGGTTAAAGATCTACCTGGCTGGTAATGAGAGAGCTTTGAAGACAAAATAGATCGGGCCTTTGCTGTTCAAGGATTTGTATGTCAGACAGCATATTTTGAACATATTTATTTTACGGATCGGCAGCCAATGGAGAGAGGGCAGAAGGAGAGAAGAAGCCATCCAGGCTAGAAGATTAATGGTGAGGTGTTAGGAATGGGGGTCTCTAGTTGGCAGGTTGTTACTCCAAGTAGGGATCCTTCTTCATAGTCAGGGTAAGGGGATACACTTCTAAAATAACCCCTGCTCACACCATTGGTAGTTGGCATGAACAGTCAGGCTTATCTCAGAGGCAGTGTGTAAAGCATTTGCACATAACCAGCAGTAATACAGTGTAAACTCTAATAATGGACCCAACACCAGTTTTAGAAAAGTATTTAATATTTTATCTGTGCAAGACAAGACCAAAAACAATAAAAGATACACCATACAGTTCTTAGAATTATCACTAAGCAAAAATAGGCTTTAAAATACAGTTCCTTGAAGTCGATAGCTTCGCCTGGGGCTATCACGTGAACAACAAATTCAAACCCTTCTAGCTGACTGCGGAGTCGCAGGCCAGCTACAGAGTCGGGAAGACCCGCAAACAACACCTTTAGAAATGCAGAGTGTTGGTGAACTCATGATGAGCCTCGAAGAGCTGGCATCGATTTAGGAGGTCAGTGCAGATTGAACTGCGTGCGGTTGAAGTCAGGAGCGCTGCCATCAGTGGGCATCTGGGCTGCGGGCAGAAGTGCAGCGGTGCGGCATGCCATGCCTTCGGGTCGTGGTACAGGCAGTGGCTCGGTGACAGACGTCCAGTGGCATCAGTGAGACACAGGCTGCAGTGCAAAGTGGTGCGGTGCTCGTTGCGAAGCTTGCAGGTCATGGTGCAGGCAGATGCATCATCGTTGCTGAAGTGCTGGCAGCCCAGGGCTGCGGTGTGAACGGGACAGTGCGTTGTGTAACTTACAAGAAGTGCCCTCAAAGCACAGTGCAAGCAGCAGTGTCAATGTTGGCGTGGGGCAGTGTTGATGGAGATACCAGGGTGGTGATATGAAGCAAAGCGGTGTTAATTTTTGGTGCCCACAGGTCACGGTGCAAGCAGTGCCTTGGTGCGTCGTTGGCGTTGAGACCAGGGTTGTGGTGCGAAATATGGTGGTGCCCTCTGATGTGCCTTCAGGACACGAAGCCCTCAGTGGTGTCAATGATGGCGTTGGGTTGCTTTTTCTTCTTTTGCAGCAGAACACCCACAGTTCCCACTGGTGGTAGCAGATGAACTTGAAGTCATTGCTGTTCCTGAGACTTCTTGAACAGGGGGCAAGCTCTACCTCAAGCCCTTGGAGAAACTTAAACAAAGAAGCTGCAGAAAGTTCAGTCCAGTCCAGTACTTTATCAGCCTTTAGACAGAAGCAGCCACTGCAGGCCAACAGAGCAAAGTGGTAGTTTCTCCTCACAGCGTCTCCATCTCTTCTTATTGGCAGGTTCCTTGATCCAAAAGATTTGTGAAGTCCTAGGTCAGGGCCCCAATATTTATACCATATTTTCTCTTGTGGCAAGGGTTTCTGAGCTCAGTCCAAACCAGCTCTGCCTTCTCTGGCCCAGCTACCCTGCAGGAGGTGGAGACAGCAATGTGCAGAGGCTTATTCTGGTGTTTGTGAAAACTCCTCACACCACTCTGAATACAGACCAGGCCTATTCAGCCCAAACATGAGTCACCCATGAAAGGCAGGACACACCTTAACTGCCCTTGTGGCTGTCTACAGTGGAGGCACATCCCCGGCCCCTGTCACTCCAAGACCAGATTGTCAATACGCAAAGCAGCAGAGGCACACAGAATGGTTAAACAAGAAAATGGCATTTTCAAACACAATTTAAAAAGCATCTCCCAAAAAGGTGTGTTATTAAATTCTAAGTTCAGAGAGCCTAACCTCCATTCCTCTATCAAGTCTCCATGGAAACTTATACTTGTAAGATGTTACAAAGCAACTCCCGTGTTAGCTTATGGGGACAGATAGCATTTCAATAGTGAAAAACTGCAGTATTTCACTATCAGGACATGTCACACACACTAGGATATGTCCTACCTTTCACATACACTGCACCCTGCCATTAGGTGTACCATGGGCCTACCTGAGGGGTGCCTTACATGTAATAAAGGGGAAGGTTAGTGCCTGGCAAAGGGGTGTACTTGCCAGGTCGACACAGCAGTAAAAACTGTGCACAGACCCTGCAGTGGCAGGTCTGAGAATCCTTTGAAAGGCTGCTTGTGTGGGTGACACAATCAGTGCTGCAGGCCCACTAAGCAGCATTTGATTTACAGGCCCTGGGCACACACAGTGCACTGCACTAGGGACTTAGTAGTAAATCAAATAAGCCAAACATGGAAACACCTATCCATAAACAAAATTTACAGTAGAAGCACTTGCCTGTTAACACTGAACTGCAGTGAGAAAGTGCGCAGAGACACTAAACCGGCAAAACAAAGTCCAACATATCATAAAAACAGAAGGTCAGAAAGCAAAAAAGACAAGAAACACACCAAAATATGCTAGGTCTAACATGAGGCGTGCTAAAGTATTTTGGACAACTTGCAGTTTATTTAGTACTGTCTCATTGATGAAAGCCAATAAAGCATGATAGTAATCCAAGCGGCTAATGACTAACGCTTGGACCAAGGTTTTCCTCACAGAATGTGGGAGGAGGGGAAAGCAAGCACAGCATATGAAAACAGGTGCCTATGGTGGTCCCAACCTGTACTTTCATAGTGAGTGATTGATCTAGGTGAACACCCACATTTTTAACAACCAATTTAGGAATTGGTGCTGAAACCAAATCAGAGGGCCACCAGTCAGGTGTCCAAAGTTGTTGGGCCATGCCAAACAGCATATTCTCAGTTTTATTGCACTTCAGCTGGAGACCATTTTCTATCATCTAGGTCGCTATGGCTGTCATTCCTGTGGAAAAACGCGCTTTTGCATTGTTCAGGTCTTTATCAAGTGTCACAGTTAGCTGCCTGTCATATGACAGTAGTTTGAAGCCAAAAGCTTTGACAGATTTAGCAATGGGGGGCCACATAGATGTTAAAAAGTGTGGGGCTAAGACAAGATCCCTGTGGCGCCTCTTTATCTAGTTTTAAGGTGTGCCATTTTTAAGAACCCAGATTGGGTTCGGTATGTTAAAAGATCTTGAACCCTTTTAGTGCTGTGCCATAGGTTCCTAGCTCCTGCAGTCTTTGCAGCATCCTGGGATGAGAATCAGTGTTGAATGATGTGGATAAGTCCAACAACATGAGCAGTGAAGGAATATTCTTATCAAGAAAGTTTCTTATTTGGTCGGTAACTGCAATTAGAGTTAATAAGGCTGTATTAGAACCAAAAGGTCGCACAGCTGGTGATAATTCCGACTCCAAACAGGAACACGGCCCGGAGAGAGTACACCCACGGTACCGCACTCGGTTTTAAAGAGTTTTGTCATCCTCTCTACAGACTGAAGTCATACCCGACTGCAGGCCCATTGGGTGTCTGACTATACACTCGTTTTTTGGTTTTAGAGCACAACTCAGGAACCATTCGGAGTTTCAACATTGTTAAGGACATATAAAGTTTCTCCTCACGTTTACCTCTCATTGGGTGTGGAGACCAGTTTCTTGAATTTTCCTCTTTGATGGTCCCGGGCCCGGCTGGGTCGGAATTATCACCAGCTGTGCAACCTATTGGTTCTAATACAGCTTTATTAGCCCTGAGGATTCGCAATAGCAATGAAACACTTGACGGCTGGCTGTTATACACAATAAAGGACTCCAACGGACAACTCTCCTTCTGGAGATCCCTAGAAACCTTCTGTCGCTTTGTGTTTTGTACTGAATCGTTATTTGTTACATAACAAATGTTTTACTGTCTTTGAGTGCATTGGGTAACCCCGTTTTTTCTGCAGTTGGTAGTTACGTCTACTCACTTTTGAGTGGTTCTAAGGGCTCTCCACTCACCTTTTGCACCACCTGATAATAGCTAACCAGTATCATGTGTGTTGACTGTTAGGCTGTGTACCCTTTTTCTCTGACTACAAGCCCTTCGGTATTCTTGCAATTAGAGTTGTTTCTGTACTGTACTTTGGTCTAAAGCCCGATTAGGATGGATCCAACAACTTATTAGTTTCAAGATACTCCAGAAGCTGAATATTTATTTGTCCTTCAAACAGCTTACTGAGTAAGGGAATGGATTTTGGATTTGTTGCTGCTGGCCTGCTGATTTAGTTACTGTGGGCCGATATTGCACTCCTGCTGCAAAATCGGCACGTAACAAAATCAGCCCCAATAACAAACACTGGCCCCCATCCTCCATGGGGCATGCCCAGTACTGTCAGGTCAACTCCAGTCCCCGGCTCCCGGCCCCACACCTGACACATTTTCTGATGGGGTCCCCTGGAGCTCGGGTCACCCATACTGTGGGGCTGTGGGGCTAATATTACGCCACTGCTATCGACCCTGCATTGTCAATTCAGTCAGCTTGAAGCCAGGGCAGGGCATCTGTATACTTCAAAGCCACTGTCCAGAAGCTGACCCAATTTCTAAAACCAGGACACCAGAGTATAAAAGAAGCACCTCAGACACCAACTCTTCAGTTCATTTCTGGACCTGTGGATACTCTGCCACGAAGAAGGATTGCTATGCTGCTGAAGAACTGCCACTCTTCTGGACTGCTGCTCTGAAAGAACTGCTGCCCTGCTGTGTTGACCTACTGCTTGCTGACCTCTTGCCTGGGTGAGACAGACTGGCCATGCATCTCTCTTGAACTCAGAACCTTGAGTAACTCCAAGGGCTATTTGGCTGGCCACCTACACCTGGACTATGCCATATGTGAGTCTTTCCTGCCAAGTGGTGCCACCCCAGTCATGGACCCTTGGAAGTGGGTAAGGTGCTTGCCAGGGGAGGGGGGGCGCTAGAGGGCGCACGAGCTAATGGCCGCACTTTAGTGAGGCTCTGGCTGCCTGGTCAGAACTATCCTGAATTTATCCTCTTACCCTGCAGTTGTCCACCTAAAAATTTCAACGAGTGTCAGGAACCGTGCCCTGCTGATCCTGTCCAAATTTGGTGGTGATCCGACGTCGGCAGCCGGACTTCATCGAGTGTGAAGTCAGACCGGGACACACTGCTGCGGAGGGGCGGTGCGACAGCCTGGCAGCGCGACTACGTGAGGCCGAGGCTCGCCACGAGGAAAGCGGGCCTCAGTCGCGGGGCGGCCCGCCTGGAAAGTGCTATTCCTGCCGAGGTTCGGCTGACCGGCTGTGGCGGTGAGTCTTCCCCCTTTGCTGGCCACATCAACGTGCAGGGATATTAAGCGGAGATACAAAGACTTGCTGGGACCGGGAGTGGAGACGGGACCTGCCGCCCGGCCGGGAGGTGGGTGAGAGGAGCCCCGAGCTGGGCGAACATTTGCCGATAGTGCCAGACCACCCTCCGTGGACCCGCCGCTGCTGGTGGAGGTGGGCAGAGGGGCGCCAGGAGCCTGCTGTGGAACACGGCCGGATTCCGGAACCTTCACTGGTTGCTGCCCGCCGGCAGCACGGTGGAACCTCCCCCCCCCCGAGTCTCTCCAGCACGGTCTGAGAGCGTCCCTGTAAGGCAGGGGGGACTGCATGAGCACAACTGGGGCATATTACGGACCATTGCACCTACTGACGACGTACAGTACCCATAGGAGTGTGGCTGGTACTGGGTTGTGGAGGCGTCGCTTGTCTGGAGGTCCGCAGGGGTGCGCGTCCCTCACTCATACCACGGCGAGGCCGCGTGCGGCCTACAACCCGAATACTGGTGGAGGATCCTGTGCACTCGTCTGGGCAGCTCGGCGCTGTGGGAGACGGAGTGACCCCCGACTGGGCGCTGGAGATCCTTGTAGCTGCTGTAGTGCCCCCTTCCACGGGCTGCTAGCGACCGATGCAGGCAGCAGGTGACGGAGGAGCACAGGCCTTCCCTGCCCAGTGGAGGTGAGACGCACATTGGTGGAGAGCTGACGGGGGTAGGACACCCACAGGGTGGCCTCGGAGAAGGCACTCTACTACGGCTCGGACTTAGACCGCTCACCCTTGGTACGACACCACCGGCCGCACGCACATCGGAGCCTAGTGGAACCACTGACACCTCATGAGCGATTGAAGGTAACTTCGGTTACTGGGGCTGAAGACACACTCTGTTGCGGTTGTGACCTGTACGCTGTTGGACCGCTCCTCGAGTCGAAGGTGCTGCCACGTACGCAACCATTGTGCTGGCGGTTCAGATGCAACAGGATTTGTCGACAGGCAGTGAGAACCGCTCCAGTCGTATCTCACCGAGCACCTCAAGCCCCTACAAGCGACGCACAATGGGGAAGAATGACAATAAGCAGCCTAAACTTTCTTTTGAACCCGCGGCCACTAAGAAACAACTACGAGACATGGCAGGGGCTGGTGGTACACGTGGTTCACCGAGTGCTGCGCCCTTATCCGCCTCCGGGACCCCTGAGATGCAAATGATGATGGAGGAGATGAGGCAGGGCTTCGCCACAATAGTGGACAAGGTGGATCGGCTGTCCTCGAGGATGGATGGGGTTGCACAGAAACTGGAGGTCCACGAGGAGCGCCTGACGGAGGCAGAGCGACGCATATCGGCCGTGGAGGATACATCGACATCCCACGATACCCGCCTCTCCAGGATGGATAACATTCTGCGTGTGATTGCGGCAAAAAATGAGGAGTTGGGGGCGAGGAGTAGACGCAATAACATCCGCGTCATAGGTGTGCCGGAATCCACCAACACTGGGCGTATGGAAGAATATGTCGAAAAAATCCTCGCGACTGCAGTGGGCAGGGAGGCCTTCTCCAGTCAATTTATTGTCGAAAGAGCACACCGTTCCCTAGGTCCACGGCCCGAGCCAGGGAGGCCGCCGCGGCCTATTATCGCTCGGTTGCTCAACTACCGCGACCGCGACGCGGCACTAAGGGCGGCACGGGTGCACCGAAACCTGACATGTGATGGGGTGACCTTCTCAGTATACCCGGACTTCACCCCTATGGTGCAGGAACAGCGGAAGAAGTTCCTGGACGTAAAAAAAAAGCTTAGAGACATGCAGGTGGACTATGCACTCCTGTACCCTGCAAGACTCAGAGTGACCCACCAGGCAAAACAATATTTCTTCACTACTCCGCAACAGGTGGAGGACTATATCAAAAAAATCCGGGCTACTAGAGGAGGAAGGCGAGTCGAGGAAGATGATGGAGTCGACGGGGGACATTTGGAGAATGCTGGCGATTGACAGTGCCTCTCTGATTTAGACTGATAGACCTTTTGTTGTTGACCTGTTGCTCGATTTGCCCCCTTGAACCTGGCCAAGCCCCGGATGGACTACCTTGTTGTGGCAACGAGTTGCAGATTCAGTGCTACGTGAACTTGCTGTGATTGAGATGGTGGCTCGCTAACTGTGGCCTGATATTGGGGTTGTAGTTGAGGCGGGCGAGATGTTGGCAAACTGGGTGGAGGCATGACCTGCTGCTGATAAATGGGCACTCTCACTCGAATGCACTGGGGTCCTCTCCACCTGGGGAGGAAGGCGTGAGAGAAGTTGGAATGCTGGACAGGTGCTACTCTGCAGGGGTAATGTATACCAGGCACCACCCCCCCCCATCTCTGACTGTTCCCGCATGGCGTGTACGGGGCGGGAGGAGATTATCGGGGTGGATTGGTGCGTTCCTCAGTTGCCCCTGGAAGGGGATTCCCCACACAGTTCTTTGATGGTTGTTGAGAATGGGGTTCGGGGAGGGGGGAGGGAATGCGGTACTGGCAAGATTGGGTTGCTTCAGTGGGTGGGGGGAGGTATGGGAGTGAGGGAGTTGGGTTGTTGCATGCGGGGGGGAGGGGGAAGTATGCCTGTTGGGGTTTGGGTTGTTGTGATCATAAGCAGTGTTTCGGGAGATATCCATGACGTGCATACATGCATTGCAGCGAGTGTGACTGATAGTGTTACGGTATGTGAGATGGGGATGTTTCGGACAGTGAGGGTACTTGCACTAGGTATGATGCGAATAAGGGCTGGCATCTTGGCTATGATTCTTTACGGGAAGTGCAGTGGCGGACATGGGCGATGACGCATTGAATAACATCTCAATATTGTCCTGGAATGTGCGAGGCCTTAATGATCCCAGGAAATGCAGAAATGTACTTACGTATTTCGATAGACATCATGTGAAGATAGCGTTACTTCAGGAAACTCACTTGGACCCACGAAGGGACCCTAAATTTGCATGTAGATGGGCACTTGTGAGGGAGTTCTCTTCCTATTCCACGTATTCCAGGGGTACGGTCATTTTGATTAACAAAGCTCTGCCATTCCAAAAGTTGGGGGCGAGGGTGGACACTGAGGGTAGGTATGTGATCCTATGGGGCAGACTGGGCACGGAGGTGGTCATAATTGTGAACTGTTATGCGCCCAATGTTGACACACCTGGTTTTTTCCTGACATTGTGGGGTCATGTGTTAGAGGTCGAAGCTGCGCACATCATCTGGGGGGGGGACTTCAACTTATCGCTGATGCCTGCAGCGGATAGGTCGGATGGAAGTGGCCAATACAACACAAAAGCCCGTGACACCCTGTTGGGTATATTAACTGAGGCAGGGCTAATAGATAGCTGGAGGTTCACGCACCCAGGGACTCGAGAGGGCACACATTTCACGGCACACGCACGTACCTGGGCGAGACTTGATTACTGCTTTATATCACGGGGCCTAGCCAATGGTGTCATTAACGTAAACCATTTGCCTCTGACCTTCTCTGACCACTGCCCGGTCTTGGCTATACTTCAGATGCCTGGCCTGCACAAATTGAGACCACCGTGGCGGCTGTTCCCCTCCTCTCTTCTTGACCCTGTCTTCAAGCATGAACTCGGCGAGGAGATAGAGGCTTTCTTCCCTAGAAACAAAGGGACAGTCGAGAGTGTGGAGACGATATGGGAAGCCTTCAAGGTGACTATCAGAGGTATTACGATTGCTAAGAGCTGCGGGATACTGAGGGACATAGTGCGTACGCTGACTAAACTTGAATTGGAACTTAAAGCCCTGGAGACGGCGATGGTCCACAACCCTAGCCCTGACCTAGCGCAGGAATTCAGGTCGAAGCTTTCAGCCTTTGAGGAGGAAGCTGCCAGGGAGGTGAAGTTCAGGGGCAAGTACTGGACGGCTAGGAGATTCTGCGAGGGGGACCGGCCGGGGAAGGTACTTGCTGCACTCACGCGACACCAACGATATGCCACCCATATCTTGGAAATTGCTGATGGCAAAGGGGGGACCTATCAGGACACAAAAAGGATACAAGACACCTTCCTACAGCACTACAAACATTTATATACCACGCAGCAGGAGGGTGAAGTGGAGTTCGGGGACTTCCTTGATGATATTGCGCTATGTTGGCTTGGCGATAGCCACAGGGCCTTCATTGGGCGTCCTTTTGAACTAGATGAGATTAGGGATGCTATCATGTCCCTCAGTAACGGTAAAGCTGCAGGGCTGGATGACCTCCCAGCTGAATTTTACAAGTGCTACATTGACATTATGGCACCGGTGATGCAAGAAGTCTTCACAGAGTCGCTGGAGGTGGGGATATTACCAGGTTCGATGAGGGAGGTGGCGATTACCTCGCTCCTGAAGCCAGGGAAAAATCCGTTAGATACAGACTCCTATAGACCCCTCTCGCTTCTGAACTGTGATGCGAAAATACTTGCCAAATTATTGGCAACTAGGCTGTCCCTACTCATGACTACTCTGGTGCTACCGGATCAGTCTGGCTTCGTGCCGGGGCGAGCTACGTCGCATAACCTTTGCACGCTGTTCTCCCTTGTCCCCACCATCGCGCCTGAGCTGCCTGTGGCCGCTGTGTTTCTGGACGCCTCCAAAGCGTTTGATTCTGTGGAATGGGGCTACCTCATGGCTATGCTGATCAGAATGGGATTTCCTCAGATTTTCATCTCATGGGTGAAGCTTCTGTACACTGCCCCAGTTGCCAGGGTCATCATTAAGGGTGTGCTTTCTCCACTGATGCCGATCACGAGGGGGACCAGGCAGGGCTGCCCCCTATCGCCCCTGCTCTTCGCCTTGGCAATTGAACCATTGGCATGCAGGATCCGGCAACTCCATAAGGCCAGCGCCTTTAACTGCTACCAACGGCAGATAGGAATCTCCTTATACGCGGACGACGTTACCTTGTACGTGCGGCACCCTCAGCAGAACCTTAACCCAATCCTGAGGGAATTTATTGTCTTTGGCGGCATGTCAGGAGTGCACATTAACTGGAAGAAATCACAATTCTTCCCCCTCACGGCCTCGGTTGGCCATTTCCAATTAGACTACCCCCTAGACTGGTGCAGCTCGGAACTCAGATACCTGGGTATTGAGATATCACTCAATAAAGAGGACACTATCTGGCTGAACTATGGCGTGGCTATCTCGCAACTGACAGACAATGTGGATCGCTGGATGGCTCTGCCGCTTTCGATGGCAGGCAGAGCCTCACTGATCAAGATGATCATCCTCCCGCGTTTCCTATACCTTTTTCAGAATATCCCCTACTACCCGGGCCCCTATTTCTTTAAGAGACTGAGAACTGAACTTCTTCGCTTATTTTGGGGAGGTAAACAGCCGCGGATTAGCTAGGCGGTCTTGACACAACCATATGATAAGGGTGGGTTCGATGTGCCGGATTTTGCAGTGTATTATCTTAGTGCTCAGGCGCAATACGCCTACCGCTGGGTCAACCCCACTCCCTTTATGCCACAGATTGCGGCTGAAGAATGGATTGTGCGCCCTCTTCCGCTTAACGGTATGCTGATGGGAGGGATTGGTGATATTGAGACGCCTACCACCACAGTCACATGTACTATCGACGCCTGGAGAAGAGTAGCTAAAATGCTCGACGCTCACATGCTCTACTCACCTGCGCTGCCCCTAGCGTACCACCCGAGATTGTCATTCTTATTAGAAAATGGATTTCGATCCATGTGCAAACGCGTTTGCATACGTACTCGGGGTGATTTGTTCAAGGACGGGAAATTTCGTACCAAAGATCAGATATTTCAGACGGGTCCCCCGACTCCGATGGAGGTGTTTTACTATATTAGACTTCGTCAGGGTATGCGGGACATACTCCCCAGTTTTCCGGATGAACCAGGGGTGGTATTGCCCTTGTATGTGCTCTTGGTGTCAGATGGGAGGCATATGGTTTCTAAACTATATAATAACATCCGAGCGCAACGCCCGCCTTCTAGGTCCAAAGCGCGAGACGATTGGAGCTCTGAATTGAACGCCGAACTCACTGAGGAGCAATGGAATTATTGCTGCTCGGTCACGGCGAACGTCTCGTCTAGCTGTCGTCTGAAAATCATCCACTACAAGTATATTCAGAGATTTTATTACACGCCAGTCAGGAAGCTACGATTTAATCTCTCAGACGATGACAGGTGCGCGCGCTGCCGCTCGGAAGGCGCGGGCTTCCTTCATCTGGCCTGGGAATGCGGCGTGATACAGGAATATTGGACGCAGGTGCACGCAGCGATCCAGGTCATGATCGCAAGCCCTCTTCCACTAGACCCGGTGCTGATGGTGTTGGGGTATACCAAAGACATACCCAAGTCGCACCGACGATTTGTTGATATTGCGTTGCTCCTAGCTAAAAGGAGAATAGCCTGCAGATGGGGGAGGGGCAGGGCGCAGAAATTCAAAGAATGGATGGATGATCTCACATACTGCCAGGACCAACATGGCGTTTATGCAGAATTAATGCCTGTCCGTTGCAGGCCCAAAGATATATGGTCCCCGATACAGCTCTACTGGATGTCCCAGGTAGCTCACAGTGACACCTCTGCGGATGAGGGTCAGATAGCTGAGTCCTGATCGGCTTAATGCAATTGGGCGCTCGGATACAACTGCATCAAACCTAGTTGGTAGGAACAGAGACTATCGGCTCGTGGAGAGGCGGGCAGCTCGGCGGCGAGATGGGGTAGGGGGCTATGGGATGCCTGCAGGTTATATGCCGCTATGAGCGGGACATGCGACGTAGGCCCCCCCCGATATGCTAATGCTGTGATCAAGTTGGGATTTTCTTATTTGCATGCACACTGGGCTCACTGACTAAGCACATGTAGGGGTGGCCCCTAGAAGGTTGGATACCGTGCAACACCTTGCGACAAACTGGGAGCTGGGAGTGGTGCTTGATGATGATCTCTCCTTCCGCCCTCACATCATGGGGATATCCGGGAAATGTTTTGGCATCCTCAAGATGCTGAGGAAGTTTCTTCCTCTGCTGTCCCTACAATATCGGAAGACAGTAGTCCAGGCGTTAGTGGGATCTAGGCTAGATTACGCTAATGCGCTCTTTGCGGGTCTGCCCAAGTATCTCCTGGCCAGACTGCAAATTGTCCAAAATTCGGCGGCCAGAGCTATCTTCGGCCTGCCGAGGAGAGCCAGCGCTCAACTGCTTCTGAATAGGTTGCATTGGCTGCCTATCTCTAAAAGAATCAGATTTAAAATTCTTACGCTGGCCTTCAAAGCCCTTCATTCAATCGGCCCTAATTATATTAGGAAGCGGACGGCCTTCTATGTGCCGCGGAGGTTGTTACGTTCCGCCGACTTGGCTAAATTGGAGGTGCCCCCGGCCAAGCGTGTCCGGATGGGAGAACGATCCTTTCAGTTTGTGGCAGCTCGTTGCTGGAACGAGCTCCCTCTCTCCCTACGCAAAGCTATGAGTCTCCTGGCTTTCAGGAAAGAGCTGAAGACCTTGCTCTTCTCCGCGTAATCATTGTGACTGTAGTGCTGCTGCCTTTTGTGTTTTTAGGTTTCAGGTCTCTTTGCCAAAGCGCCGGGACGCCCTCTTGGGCAGCCGTGCGCTCTAAAAGTACGGCCTTAACATAACATAACATAACATAACAAACACCATCCGGAGTACCACATTCTATATGCACATTTGGAGATGGCGAAGGGACACACTCCTTGCTGCCAGCAGGGGTCACTAGGACTAACAGGGGTGATGTTGGCCAACTGGTAGGGACTGTCTTATCCACACACCTCGGATAGTCTAATGCTCGTCCCCTCTAAATTTCATTGCTTGTACCTAGCTAGGTTGTAGTTGATCTGCCTACATGGATGGATGATCTATCCCAATAAATGCATGCCTCACTGCAAGGTACACAGTGCTCTGCTACAGGTGTCCCCATCCTGCTGAATATTGCTCATTGATTTGCTGTCTAGCCATAATGAGGTGATCCAGCCCACAGAACTGTACGTTAGTCTGCTGCTGTACCATAAGTGTAACGACCTGTTTGATTGGTAATGATGTAAATGTCATGTATCTCTGTTGACTGCAATAAATAAAGGTTTAATAAAAAAAATAAAAAAAATAAAAAAAATGTTGGCCACATCACAAATGTCCTGTATGGCCTCAAAAGGATGGCAGGGGCCCCTTCTGAAACCATGAGGAGCACCCGAGCCATGGAATCCCACAAACACTTTGAAACCTTGTGATTCATACGTTGTTGTAAAATAAATTGCTTTGAAAGTAAAAAAAAAAAAAAAAAGGTGCTTGCCAGGGGATCCCACGCATCTTCTCTGTTCAGCACCCATCCCCAAGCAGAACCAATGCATCACTGCTGCTGCATGGATTGGACATCCTGGGAACCAACGAATCGCCATGACAGCATGCCGCATCCCCGGTACAGGCTCTTGTATCTCTCGCCGATGACAGGCTCGACGATAATGCTGGACTCCTCCTAGGAACCGACGCATTGCTCCGATTGTGTGCCATATCCCCAACACCAGACTTCTCATCGCTAGCCCTGTTGATGGGATCCTCAAAAACAAAGTAAAACGCAACTGGATTTCGCACCACAGCCTTAGTGCATTTCGGAACGCATCGCTTCGGCTGTACAATGCATTTTCAGTGGGGATCCTCACAACGCTCTTCAACCAGAATTTAAAGTACTTTGTTCAGCCGGCCTAACTAGGTCCCTGTAGTAGGTCCATACTCCATCGTGGTCAAAATTAACTGGTGACTTTGCCCCAGCCTGGTGTGCCCAGATATCCATAGTTGACACTTTCTGCTTTGTGACACTATTTTCTCTAAAAACTTTAAAATTCAATAACTCCGGTTCCACTGATTGGATTTTTGTCTTGGTCTTATTTTCTTTATTAAAAATTACTTTGTTTTACTAACTCTGTTGGGGGCTCCTTTTGTGGTGTATTTTCACTTTACACATTACCTCTGAATTAAGCCTGACTGCTCTGTGCCAAGCTACCAAGTGGGTGAGCATAGGTTAATTTGTGGTTTGCTTGTGCCTTACTTACCCTGACAAGGTTTGAGGTTGCTGCTTGACCAGGATCACACCCCACTCAACCAACAACCAATTTCTTACAATACTGTGTCTTCATTTTTTAAAATGTTTTTATGCTACTGCGGTACTACTTTGAAACGGTAGTCTGTGATTTAAAAAAACATTTATACACATTTTAAATGACGTATGCCTATGTAGGCTTTTTAAGGGCTGCTTACAGTACATTTATAACCTCTTGCTCTCTATGTTTGGTAATAATATACAGTACACAGCCTAACCGCTCTTGCTAATTGAACATGGCTGCATTTCCATTGTGGACCACATGCTAATAGTCAATGATATTTTGTGATGTCATCACTATGTACCACAGGACTACCGCGGCACTCAGTCACCAACAAATATCACTATCTTGTTTTGCCTTATAACTTAAGGACCACTAAACCAATGTAGTTGGCATGTAAAACAGGATCATCTGCATATTATTCTGTACTTTTCTTCCCCAAACACCACCAAACTTTCCATTATCTGCCAATGTACAACGAGAAATAGTTCTGGAAAGTATTGTGGAGATTCGGCAAATGGATGAAAAGCTATTAAGGGGCAAAAATCCAAGGAATTCCTATCTCAGATAAATCTAACTATAACTACAGAGTGGCTACTGCCACTCTGTAAAATATGTTGAGAGGTACTTGACCAATGATTTTGATATACCTGATTTAGTATCTTCTTGATAGCAGAATGCATTGGGTCTAAGAAAGACTTCCCCACTTGCTCAGCACTTGAAAAGTTCAGGTTGTCCAGCTGCACTTCCATCAGCACATCAAACATTACCTCTGGGCAATGTCTTTGTAGCATAGTGGTGATGATGAGGAAAGGACCAGTGACAATGAAATTGACACTAGATAGGTCTTGCTACCACTGGGAGCCTCTATAGCTTAATATACTTGTCAAGTGGGAATCAGCTTTAGTGTTATCCCCAGCTCAAGCTGCAATTAACATTTTCTGTGTGAAAATTCCTAATACCTGAATTTCTTTCTAATTCTGTCTTAAAGAACAACTTTCTTTTGGTATATTAATATATTCCTCCGTACGTAGCTGCCTGTCGCATCGATGTAAGCACTGTATTATTTGATGAAAAGCTGTGTAATGGAAGTCTGAGGAGATCGAGAGATTTAATCTATTTTACAGAAGCACTGTGTCACAATGAATTGGTCTAACAGAGGCAACGTGTGCACAGTTATATGATAAACTTGATATAGCTGGTCCCATTAGACAGCAGAATACCATTAGCAATGAATTATTCTATTGAATATCTGAGACGGTGAGGTAATGTCCAGCTAAAGCGTGAATGCGCTGTCTGATTACAAATCTGAGGGCTAGTCCATAATAAAGCTTCCTGCATTTTCATTGCCTTCTTTTTTTTTTATACCTCTGGAGAAAGACTTGTTGGCGCCAAATCACTGCACAGTAAATGCAAAGCAAAGCACAATTTTCAAGTAGCAATTATTTTGTCAAAAAGACTTTCTTAATGATTTTGTGGCGAAAACATCAACAAAGTCATTGTGATAATATGTGAGATATTGCAATTGAGAACATTTGGCCTCAGTATGCTTTTCCTCTTTATGTGAAGAAAACTGCCCCAAGTTTTTTACAAAAGGCACACATGGTCATCCTATTTTTAGAGAGGCTTCTATTTTTCTTTTCACATGTTTCTGTCCTTGTTAGACCTCACATATTTTGGTGTGTTTCCTCTGTCTTTTTGCTTTCTTACCTTCTGGTTTTAATTCTGTTATTGCTGGTTTAGTATCTCTGCATACTTTGATTAGTGTTAAAGTGCAAGTGCTCCTAAGGTAAATTGTGTTTATGGATTGGTGTTTTCATGTTTGGTTTATTTGATTTACTGGTAAGTCCCTAGTAGAGTGCACAAGGTGTGCCAGGGCCTGTAAATCAAATGCACTAGTGGGCTTGCTTGCAGGACTGATTGTGCTACCCACATAAGTAGAACTGTAAAGGTATCTCAGACCTTCCACTGCAGTGTCATCGCACAGTTCAAGACTGCCATGCAGACCTGACAAGTGCACCCACTGGCCACACACCTAACCTTCTTTTTTTCTACATGTAAGGCACCTCTCAGGTAGGCCCAGGGTACCTCCATGGGCAGGGTGCAGTGTATGTGAAAGGTAGGACATGTACTGGTGTGTGTGGGACATGTCCTGATAGTGAAATACAGTGTATTTCATTTTTCACTATTGAAAGACTATCTGTCCCATAAAATAGAATGGGAGACATTTTGTAACAGCTTAAAAGTAAAACTTTCCACTGGGACAAGATAGGAGAATGGAGTTTAGTATGCCGGAACTCAGAATTTTTAAATACATCTTTTAGTAAAGATGTTTTTTAAACTGTGTGTTTGAAAAAGCCACTTTCAGAAAGTATGCATTTTCTTGCTTAACCATCCTGTGTGCCTCTGCTGGTTAGTGGATTGACTGTCTAGATTTAGAGTGACAGGGGATGGGGATGTGCATTCAATATAGACAGCTACTGGAGGTTGTATCCTGCCTTTCCTGTATGAGTCAGGGCTGGACTGAATAGACCTGGGCTGCATTTAGAGTAGTGGGAGGAGATTCCCTTGTACCTGCATAGGACTTGTCTGCCGTACACAATGCTGTCTCCACCTCCTGCCAGGAAGCTGGACCAGAGAGGACAGAACTGGTCTGGACTAAGCACAGAGACTCTCCGCCACAAGAGAACCAAGGGAAGTATTGGGGCCCAAACTCCTAAACTTCAGAACCCTGTTGGACTCTTTGTTTGAGTTTTTGGGTTGAGGTAGAGCTTGCCTCCTGTTCAAAAAGTCTCAGGAACAGCAAAGACTTCAATTTCATATGCTCCCAGCACTGGGAACTGTGTGTTTTGTGCTGTAACCAACACCCTCACCGACCCTCCTGCCTGCTCCATGTCCTGAAGACATCACAAAGGGCACCGCTGCACTTCTCACTGCAACTCTGATCTCACTGACGACGACGCTTGATGCCGGCACGAGCTGCTGCTTGCACTGCGACTTGTGGGCACTTCGCACCACCTCGCTTCACTATGCCGACCTGGTATACCCGAAGACGCTGCTGCTTGCTCAGTGGTTCGAAGGCACCACTTGTTAGTTACACGAGGCACCGCCCTCTTCTCGCACCGCAGCCTTGGCCTACCAATGCCGGCGCCATCTACTCCAGTTTGTCAATGCTTCAGCAATTACGACGCCGCGGATTGCACCTCGACCTGCCAGCACCACGAAGAGCTCCACATTACTTCGCACCGCAGCCCTGGTCTCACCGATGCCGCTGGACGACTGTCACCAAGCAGCTGCCTGCACCACGACTCAAGGGCACAGCACACCACATCGCTATACTTCGTACCGCAGCCCCTACGCCTGCCTATGACAGCGCTCCTTTTTTCAACCTCAAGGAGTTTGATCAGCAACACATGTGACTTCAAGGGCCCGACGACTCCTGCACTGACCTCCAAAACCGTCGCTGGCTCTTCGGAGCTCAACGAGAGGTCGCCGACGCCCTGCATTTCTAAAGGTACTGTATTGCAGGTCTTCCCGACACCTTAGCCATCCCTCAACTCCGCGATCAGCCAGAACTGTTTGGATTTGTTGTTCACTGTGCTGTGATAGACCAGGATGGAGCTATCGACTTCAGGGAACTGTATTTTAATCCTATTTTTGATTATATATATGTCTGAGAACTGTATGGTGGATTTTTTTAATCATTTTTGTTCTTGTTTTGTCTAGATAAAATATTTGTCCTTTTGTAGTGTTCACTGCATTACTGTTGATTATGTGCAAATGCTCTAAATACTGCCTCTGAGATAAGCCTGTCTGCTTGTGTCAAGTTACGAGGGGGGTGAGCAGTGGTGTTTTTAGAAGTGTATCCCCTTTATCCTGACTAGAAAGAAGGGTCCCTACTTGGACAGAGTAACAACCTGCCAAATAGAGACCCTCATTTCTTACATTGATAGTAGCGGTGAGGATAGGATTTGCATTTGCACTTCACCTACAGTGATTGCTGTACACTAATACCATATCACAGACCATTAATTACCACATACTGTTTTTTCTTGGTCTATTTTTGAACTTGCCATTTGTTGGAAACTTGAACTTTCTATTGCATCATGCCTGAGTCAATAGCATAATCAGTTGCATCCCTGGAAGTAGCCTTTGAGGAGGAAAGGTTGGAAACCTACAAAGCAAAGGAGTTGAAGTCTATTTGTAAAAACCTTAGAGTCCAAATCAGAGGCCACACCAGAAAAGAGGAGCTACAAAAAGCGCTGAGGGCCTGGGTAGCAGCCAGGCATGCTAGTGAGCAATCTGGAGATCTTGGTGGGGAGGCGGAGGAGCCTATTCCAAGGGTTGATGCACTTTTGGGAGGGAGGCACCACACAGGCCAGGCATCAGTGGCATGTCCCCAGAAGAGTTGGAGGCAGGCAAGAGACAAGGAGAGATGCAATGGAACTGGAGAGGATCAAGTTGTCAATGGAAGAGAAAAGTTTGATGTTGGACCGTAAGCTTAGTGTAAAGGAGCTGGATCGGTGGAGTAGATCCAGCACAGATGGTGGCAGCAATTCCCCAGTGCACCCAGAGAGGATATTACACATTACTAAAAATGTAGGGAAGTAGTACAGGAAGGGTGCTGATATCCAAAGGTGGTTTCTGAGTTATGAGGCATCTATCACATGAATGGGGTCCCTGAAAAGAATTGGAGAGCAGGATTGGGGCCTCTTTTCTAGAAGAGAGGAGGGAAAATTTGGTGGCTTTGTGTCAGGGGTATAACCTCACCTACGCTGGCATTAAGGAGGCCCTCCTCGCCAGTTATGGTCTCACTACTGACAAGTACAGGGACCAGTTTAGGTCCAGTAGGAAAACTGATGCACACACTTTGTTAGACTGTGTAGACTATTTTTTGTAGGGCACTGGATGGTTAGGTGAAGGCCAGTAATGTGGCAGATTATCAGGGGTTCTACAACTTTATTGCGTGGGAGCACTTGTCTAGTCTATGTTTTGCAGAGCCTTCCAAGCACTAGACTTATAGTGAGCTTACTGACTCCAGAAAGCATGCTATGGAGGTGGACTGCTGGGAGAGGATAAAAGTCCACACGAAGGTGTCTGGGGGAGACCCCGCCAACGTCGGGCAGGATCCCCAGCAGAATAGTGGGGGGGCCAGGGTGAGCACAGGAGTTCTCTAAAGAGCCTCCGACTAGTAGCCAGGGTAAAGCTTTCCATCCCCAGGATATAAGCAACCAGGATTCTCTTTTGGGAAGCCTGGGGGGACCGGTTTCAGCACGTGCTGTGCCTGTGAGCACGTGAGTCACTTGAAGGGAGATACAAAGTGCCCCTAGAAGGCACAGCCACCCACCGGTGGGCAGTCCAAGGTGTTGGCTAGTGTAACGCTTGGGGAGGAGGGGCGCCCAGAGGAGAGTCCGGATCCCGCAGAAATTACCCTTGTCTCACAAGGGGACAGTGAGATGGTCCCAGGAAAGCAGGTACCTGCAAACACTAAGAAGTACAGCTCCTGGGCGATCATTAATGGGAGATGGGTAGAGACTCTCAGAGATACTGGAGCCAGTGCGACCTAAGTCTGGTGTCACCTTGTCTCTGAGGAGCAAGTAGTCCCCGGTACATTCCACCAAGTAGTTGCTGTGGACAATTTGGAGCGCCAGTATAAGGTGGCACAGGTTACCTTTAAATGGAGGGGGGTGTCTCAGGTCTTTTGAGGGGGAGCCTTACCATGCCTTATGATTGTTTGCTAGGTAACAACCTGGAGCAGACCTTGTGGAAGGATGTGGAGTTCAGGTCCCACCTATAGATGCTTGAGTTGCCAGAGTGGGCCTGCGTGATCACTTAGTCCATGGCAGCCAGTTAGGGTACTCAGAAGGACCTGGAGCCTGAAACAGTGGCCCAAGTGCCTGCCAAGAAAAAGGACAGGGGGTGCGGGAAACCTGCCCCTGAAGTTCCCTGGGTACGGGAACAGGCTGCCCTTGAGGGGGACGCCCGGCACCTACAGGGAAGCAATTGGCTGAATTAGAGGACTTATCTGCATTGACCCATTGGCAACAAGAGAGTGGTCCCATCAAGGAAGAGTTCTGCAAGGAGCAGAAGGAATGCTCTTTTCTAGAGGGTTTGCAGCAGCAGGCTGCAAAGCAGGCAGCTTGTGATCAGTCTGGATCACATTGGATCTACTGGGAGAATGGTCTCCTGTACAGCGAGCCTAAGGTCGCTGAGCCTGAGTCAGGGTCTGGCTCATGACTTGCCTTTGGCAGGACATTTGGGTCAGGCCAAGACTTTTGACAGGGTTGTCGCCCACTTCTTTTGGCCCCAAATGCGAAGGCAGTCAGATGCACATTGTAGGTCTTGCCAAACTTGCCAGGCAAGTGGTAAGAGTGGGAGGGTGTCGTGATTGTAAGCAGCGCAAGAATAAACGTGCGCCACTAACCTTATACAGATGTCCAGCAGAGACGATCGGACGTAAGTCCCCTCGACTTTTCCCAACACAACACCCAGCAGTAAATCTGCATCCACTTCCTGAGCGTGTATTGTAAGAAGCCGGGAGGTGAGAAGGTAATAGTCTGATCAGGTTTTGCTGCACTCTCTTCTGGGTCTGGTCTGGGTTATCCACGAGATCTCGGTTGAGGAAGGTACTGTAGCGTGGGGAGACAGAGAGCAAGAGTAAGAGCCTCCTCTGACTAGCATCCACACCCCCTATCCCCAGGTTACTACACCTACCATAAACACCACGATTGGATTTGTGCGATGTTATGATGCTGTCCCCTATTCCAAGACAACGGAATTTAGTGAAAGGAAAGTTATAATCACTTCCCTCAATAGAAATAATATGTTCCAGCTAGACGTCTCGAACCTCCGGCTCTGAAGGATACTGTTTGTGACACGATGCAATGTTTCTTGCCAGTCTCGTGTTGCTTCCAATAACTCTTGGGAAAAAACGATTGCCAATGTATCAAAGGAATGAAGACGGAATATTACTCACATACTTGACCCCAAAATGTACAAAAACTCTGGTTCGAGAAATACACATAGAATGCATTTCCGCGCTATTGAAATTCAATCAGGAAAAGGTTTTGGAAGAAAAACGATCCAGTTTTTCTTTAACATTACTTGTGACTTGCAGCAGGAAATCAGCTTCTCCTCTGACCTCGCAGGCTCTTCGTCGGCGCTGGGACTCACACTCTGACCTCGCAGGCTCTTCATCGGCGCTGGAACTCACACTCTGACCTCGCAGGCTCTTCGTCGGCGCTGGGCTTCTTGGTAATAAATCCGGCGGGGACAACACCTTCCGCCATTACCTGGACCACTAAAACAATTGTCAAGCACCTTTCTGTTGCTGGGGAGGAGCCTATATGGGATCAGCCCGTCTTCCTGCCTTCCAACGCCGCATGGCTCTCTGGGACATGTAGTCCGTCTGGTAAGGACGCCCCCTGCGACGTGCCTTTCTTCTGGCTGTGGTGGCGAGAGAGATCGCGACAGAGGGAGAGTACGGCTCCTCTCCAGCCTTTTCTGGTTGTTCTCTCCCATTTTGAAAGGGTTGGGGTGGACATTGTGGGGCCACTGGACCCCAAGACAGCCATGGGCAACATGTATATCCTGTTCTTGGTGGACCATGCCACCCGGTATCCGGAGGCTATCTCTCTCAGGACAATGACAGCACCAGTTGTTGGCCGGGCGTTGATGAGGATGTTTTACTTTGTGGGGTTCCCCAGAGAGGTAGTATCTGACCGGGATACCAATTTTATATCAAAGTATATGACATCCCTGCGGGAGGAGTGTGGTGTAACCTACAAGTTCACCACTCCTTACCACCACCAAGGTATTGGGTTGGTAGAAAGGTTCTACCAAACCCTAAAAGGAATGGTCAAGGGTCTAACAGAACCCATGAGGCATAACTGGGATGTCCTCTTACCATGCCTTCTCTTTGCATACAGTGAGATACCACAGCTATCTTTTGGGTTCTGTCCTTTAAGCTTCTGCATGAGCACCCTGTGAGAGGACCCCTCAGTTTGGCCAAGGAAGGCTGGCTGACAGCTCCCAGGAAAACTCCAGAGGATGTATTTAGCTACATGCTGGCCTTCAGGAACCAAACTTCCTACTTCAGGAAACCCGCTCAGGCGAACCTAGAAGCCAACCAGGAGGAAATGCACCACTGATATGACCAGAATGCCACTCTGGTAGAGTATCAGCCTGGCCAGAAAGTGTGGGTTATGGCCCCAGTAGAGCCTTGTGCTCTGCAGGGCAAGTGGGCGTGGCCTTATGAGGTGGTGGAGCTCAAAAGTAGTGTAACCTACCTAGTAAATTTGACTCACAGAAACCCCTTGAGGTTTTCCATGCGAACCGCCTCAAACTGAACTTTGAGACGTCCAAAGTGAGCATGCTCTCTGCGACAGATGAAGAGGTCAAGGAGAAGAGTAAGCCTATTCCTGACCTCCTGTCCTCCAAGGAGCATGATGGGTCAGTGGAAGGTGTGATTCTCTCCCCTACACTGACCCCAGAACAGCAAAGGGGCTGTTGCCAGATGTTGGGGCAGTTTGCCACCCTGTTCTCCCTGACCCCGGGTGTCAACCATTGGTGTACCCATGATATGGACACTGGGGACAGTTGTCCTGTGAAGCACAAGATTTACAGCGCTCCCATTTTCAACCGTGAGGAGTTTTATCGGGTATGACTTCAAGGGACAGATGACTCCTGCACGACCTCTGAAACCGACACCTGCCGACGCCAGATCTTCGGAGCTCAACCTTGAGGTAGCCAACACCCTGCAGTTTTAAAGGTACTGTTTTACTTCCCGGCACCATTGCCGGCCCGCGAGGCCCCGGTCAGCCAGAACTGTTTAGATTTGTTGTTCACTCTGCCGTGACAGCCTTGGATGGAGCTATCAACTTCAAGGAACTTTATTTTAAGCCTATTTTAAGCCTATTTTTGATTATTGATATTTCAGGCCGCCTGAGGGAAGAGCTCCGCTGTGGGACGGACCCTTGAAGGGATATTCCCACTTACTTATACAGTCGGAGTCTTCTTTTCGAGTGCCGCTGCCGCTGGAGGACATGCAGAGGGTCCCGGTGGCTTTCATTTTCGAGGAGACGGCGCATTTCCGCGTTCCCGACTGCCGGTGAGGTGTTTGCCCTGCTCCATCCTGTTGCCGCATTCCGGACGCTACGTGCCGCCTTGGGCCGCGCCTCTTCACTACACAGGGCTGCGCCTCCTCACATATTGCGCATGCCCCGAAGTAACGACGCCTCCTCCTACTGTTGTGGAGAGAGGTGTCTCCTGACACTGCCGGCAATGTTTTTTTTCTATCTGAAGTGAAAACGAAACAGTACACTTCAGATTATTCTACAAAACAGCGCTTTCTATTGATGACGCAGCTCCACAGCCTTACTTCACTCCCTGTCTCAAGGGGTGTGTCCTCTGTTCCCAGTAACTTTGAATTATTCCAGCACAAAATACTTTTTGGAGAGCACAATTTTATTATATTTACTGTTTTTTCTTTGTCAAAGACAATCTCCTCATTGTACTGACGTCGAGCAGGCACTTACATTGCTTCCACAGGGCCAACTGTTTTCCACGTTCTTAGATGCTGTGTCATTCTCCTCCAAGGAATTTGTCTTGTTGCTCCACAGCATGGCCATGAGTATTTCCTCATGATGGTGAAACATGAAATTACATCGCTGGAATGTCTTTATTTCTCATTTGGGCCAGTTTGTTCCTGCAATGTATTTAACTATTATGTCCTTCACTCCAATTGCACTATATTTGTCTACTCATAATGGAGACATGTGTGATAAGTACCGTTGATACAGGTGCTGTTCTCTCCTCATGGTGGTTATTATGATACGCAATGCCTTGTGTTACTGTAATGAGCCTATATTTGTGACAGGGCTAGTTTTCTTGCCATATTATTAGTGTGCTTTTTGCAGCTTTTGCAATCAGTCATACATTGTAGGCCTTTTATTCACTGAATTGTAGCAATCTATATTAGCTTACTAGCTGTAGTACAGAGTGCCTGTTGTTTATCCCTTTTTGGTGGTATACCCCTATCCTCCACATTTATTTCTTGTAGTCACCTTCATAATTGTTTCCATATGTGATACATACCCAGCTCTGTTTCCGACATAGCACTCTGTATAGTACTGCCTCCTTATCTCTTGCCACCTATTGAGAAATTGTTCTCATCATTGCTTCTTAACGGTAAACATCCTTTACAACCTTTACGACCGCGACCAGCGGCCGGCCTCCTTGCCGAAAAACTCACTTATTCATCTCTGGACCTACACTCTTTCAGCCACTATGTCCCCTTGCCGCCTGAGGCCATTAGAAGAGCTCAGGCTTGCGGCATTGCTCGTTTTCCGAGCACGTCCCTCGTTCCTCTGCCCTACCCCATCATCCGCCCCTCTCCCCTCCCCTTCTACCCCTGTGTCTTGCACCCTTTCCATTTGCTATTTAAACACACGCTCCCTGGTGAGACATCAATTGGACATTTATCGTCTATTAGATGATACAGATACAGATATTCTTTTTCTGTCTGAGACTTGGCTTACCGAGGACTCGGTGCCCGATATTTTAGCCGCTACCCCTAATGGGTATTATATTTTACATGTTAACCGTCCCAGAGGGCAAGTCGGTGGCGGAGTTGCAGCCATTATTCGCAAGGAATATGTCTTTACCATCTTAGATTGCACCCCCATTCCGGATACTCAAATTCTTGTCATACAGCTTCGCTCTGTTACCACTTCCCTTACCTGTGCGCTCATGTACAGACCCCCTTCTTACATGCCTTCTTTCCCTCAGTCAGTTGGGGAGATGGTCTCCCAGCTTCTTATTAATCACTCTAGGATCCTTATCCTGGGTGATTTTAATTATTGGCCCAATGATCCTCAAGAAAGTCGACTGTCTGAACGGTTCTCTGAAACCCTCATCAGTCTGAACTGCCAGCAACTGATTTCAAGTCCCACCCACTGTAAGGGTCATATACTTGATCAGGTCTGGACGGCCAATCTTGATATTGACCCTCCTCTGATCACTCCATGTACCTGGTCTGATCACTATATCATCTCTTTCTCAGTTGACCTTCCCAGTTTTCACCGTCCCCCGCGGTCAGTGAACATCACAGCCCGTAATTGGAAGAATGCCAACCTGCCAAAACTTCATTCTCTTTTGGCAGCTTCAGTCCCTTCAGATTTTGAATCCGTATCTTCCCAAGCCTCTTTTCTTGAGCTCTGGCTGAAGGAAGCAGCCGATTCTGTAGCCCCCCTAAAGACCATAAAAGTCCAGCGCCCCCACGATGCCCAGCGCTGGTTCAATGACCAGCTTAAATCTGACAAACTCGCCCTTCGTCAGGCTGAACGTCGCTGGCGCCGCAAGTACGACCCCTTACTTAAGATAGAGTTTACCACTCTATTGAAAAAATTCAAATCCTCGATACTTGAGGCTAAAACATCCTATTTTTCTAGAAAAATCTTGGAGTCGGCTTCAAAAACAAAAGACATTTTTTCAATTGTTAATGAGCTTTCCCTCCCTGACCGCATCACTCTTCCCCTGGTGCCTACCCAGGCTTTGTGTGATGAGCTCAATACCTTCTTTCAAGACAAAATTTCCATCATTAAAACTAACATCTCTCCCCCCTCTCCCTCTAAATCCTTTCCCCTTCCCCCGGTAAACCCTCAGGAATTTTCTACTTTCCCTCTCATTTCTACTTCTGATTTTCACAGCCTTCTTCATAAAGTCTGCTCTGGCTCTCCTAGGGATTGCTGTCCCCCTCACATACTGAAGGAAATGTTTACGGCCTGTCCCGGTCCTGCCTTGGCCCTTCTCAACTCCTCCTTAACATCGGGAGTTGTTCCAGAGACCTTTAAGCAGGCCGTGGTACTTCCCATTTTAAAGAAGCCCGGCGCAGATCCACTTGTGCTGAGTAATTACAGGCCCATCTCTCTCCTCCCTTTCTTGGGAAAGATCCTAGAAACCTATGTCACCAGGTGCCTGAGCACGTTTGTGGAGACCTCTCTTTTCTTGGACCCCCAGCAGGCTGGTTTTCGCCCTCTCCATTCCACCGAGATGGTGATTGCGGCCGTCATGGACACCCTTAGAGCTGGCGCCGACAGTAACCTCTCTCAAGCCCTGGTATTGTTGGATCTTTCGGCGGCATTTGACACGGTCGATCATACTATTTTGATCGACCGTGTCAGAAACGCCGGCATCCAGGGTATCGCCCTGGACTGGGTGCGGTCCTTTCTGCAAGGCCGCTCGCAGGCAGTCCACCTGTCTACCTTCGCTGCTCCCTTCTCCCCCCTCACTTGTGGTGTCCCCCAGGGTTCTGCCCTTTCTCCCCTCCTTTTTAATTTATATATGCAACCACTTATGGTTTCCCTTCGCCACTCCCCTGCCACTATTTATAATTATGCAGATGACCTTCAGTTGGTCTTTCCCTTGGACACTTCACCTTCCTCCCGACTTAATTTCCAAAACACTATGTTGTTCATTTCTGATTGGATGGCTCACAGCCAGCTCAAGCTGAATCCGTCAAAGACGGAACTTGTTCTGGTGGGTGGCCCTACTAATCCTTGGGATGATAATTACTGGCCCCCCTCTCTCGGTTTCCCTCCTTGCCCGGTCAGCACTGTGAAAAGCCTTGGAGTGGTCATCTCTGGGGACTTATCCATGAAACCCCAGATCTCGGCTGTGACATCATCCTGTTTCTTTCAACTGCGCAGGATCCGCAAGATCTGTCGTTTTCTGACCAGAGAGGCACTCATCTTAGTCTTACTGGCTCTGGTCATCTCCAGGGTTGACTTTGCCAATCTCCTGTATGCGGGGATTCCTGCATATCAGCTTCAAAAACTCCAGTTAATTCAGAACCAGGCGGCCCGTCTGGTGTTTCATCAACCCAAACACCAGCATGTTTCCCCTCTTCTGAGGAGCCTTCATTGGCTCCCAGTAGCTCAACGGTGCTCCTTTAAACTCGGATGCACTGTCTTCAAATCCCTTCACAACTGCGCCCCTGAATTTGTGTCCTCTAAACTAAAGAGATACCTTCCTACCCGCAATCTAAGATCGTCTGCTGACAACCTTCTTTGCATCCCATCTAACCGCCGAAAAAAGCATGGCGGATTGCGTTTTTCTTTTCTTGGCCCTTCCTTTTGGAATTCCCTCCCCTCTTCTTTTCGCCACTGTCCTACTTATGAGTCATTTAGGAAAACTTTGAAAACTTTCCTCTTCAAAGCGGCTTCAGTATGATATCCTTGCTCTGACTCGCCATGTTTGTTATGAGCGCCAAGAAACCGTTTCGGTGTATGTGCGCGGTATAAAAATTTTAACATAACATAACAACGCAACTTTTACCACGCAGTGCCTTTACGACGCAACTGTTACAACACATGTCATTACAGCGCATAGCGCTGGGGGACGCTCCAGGATAGGGAATAGATTTAATTTACTATCCAACACCTTCCCTACTATCCACGGGGACTGGAGTTGGAATAGTAAATTAAACTATTCACTATCCAGCACCCCTTAACGCTATGCGTTGTAACAGCATGAGTTGTAAAAACTGCGATGTAAAGGCATGCGTGGTAAAACCATGCATTGTAATGTCGTACAACCCTTCCTACCATGCTACTACATCAATCCGCTTCCGTAGAACGTCTGTGAAGCGTAGACTACAAATGTCTTCCAACAAGAACGGCAACAAACCTAGGAAACCACTCTTTGCTGAGGTTTTAAAACAACCCACTACTATACCAATGAAAGGGAGTCTGTCCTCATCATCAAACCTGCCCCAAACTTCATCATCCCATAGGGACCAGTCATTGGCAGACACCATGCAAAGAATTTTACAGGAACTTTCTGGGGTCAATCGTCGACTAGAAGGAATGGACATTACAATTACATCCTTAGCTGAAGAAACTAAATCGATTAGAGCAGACCTCACCACTTTTAATACAAGAATTGAAACCTTGGACTCTAAAATACTGGCCATGGAGAGTCGTTTGGACTCATTTCAAACCTTAGATCAAGATCTTCTTTTTCTTCACAGCAAAATCATTGATTTGGAAGATTGCAGTCGCAGGGACAATATCAGTTTTTGGGGATTTCCGGAGAATATTGAAAGGCATAACATGAAAATGTTTCTCTGTGATACTCTTCCACCAATGACTGGTATTTCCTTTGCTCCACCTCTTGAAATATAACGCGCTCATAAAATTGGTCCTCCACGTTCTGATGCTTCTGCACGTCCAAGACCAATTATTGCTTGTTTTCTTTGACATGAACAAGTTAGACAAATTCTATCTGTAGCCCGTACACGGGGTTCCTTTCTGTTTCAAGGTCATTCTATTCATGTGGCTGCGGATTTCTCTAAAGAGACGAATGAAAGACGGAAGGCATTCCTTTTCATGCGGCCTCAACTACGTCAGTTAGACATTAAATATGGTCTGTTTGAGCCTGCACGATTTCGTATTACCAGAAATGGTGAATCCATGGAGTTCTTTGATCCTGCACTTCTGCAACAATTCCTGGACAATATCAACTCTCAAGATATGGAAACGCAGCCTTCCCATTATACTCAGTCTAAACCCTCTTCTTCTTCCTCTTCACATAAACTGACACAGCTCCCACATCCTCCCAGTTACTCTAGGCAGCGTGGTAGAGATTTGAATAGACTTCCTCGTTCCTCGGATGATAAGAGTTCAGCTTTGCACTCTGCCTCTACTCTTACAAAGGAACCACAGAGGGACAAATCTAGATTGCCTCTTAAAACACCTTCAGATGCGGAGTGAATGATCTTCTATTGCTTACTTGTTTACTTTTGAGCTTTGTTGTATCGTAACGATATATTGTATTTAATTCAGTTTTCCTCCCCACAGGAGCATTATTACCTTTACAGTTGTATCACAATCTCTAATCAATACTATTTTCTACTCCACGAAGTATGTTTCTCTATTATTGAATTGTTTATTATATATTTATACTAATGGATAATGGACGTGCACTGCGTGTTTTTTTTTATGCTGTTCACCTTTTACGTGCTCCGGGTATCACTCCCTACTCTGGAGTGTAAAATAATATTGTGATTAGCAGATCCAACTCCTTGGTCTGTCTCCCTGGGCACTGTGTGTGCTGGAATTCCAGCTATTTATTTATAATGATAACAAAAGTACTTTGTAATCTTTGTCTATAGTTCCATTTATTGAACGATTTTTTTGTTGTTTCAGATGTTAGTTTCACATCTATCTTCACATTAATAATGCATATTCGTTCTTATATCATGTTCAACATCGATGTATATGCCACTTTCCCTTTCCCGATGCATTTTGGCGCCATGCGCCTTTATCAAGGGATCAATCTGTCAAAAAATGATATAACATTCAATTTTTTGCTATGCGTACTATTGCCACCCATAAATACATTGTTACAAGTTCAATGGTATCTTATGATATTGAACATTTCTATATCTTCTCTCGCTCTTTGTACGTATGTAAACCAGAAATGTGACCATTGTATAAATTTTGCTAAATTGCAGAAAAATTAAACATTCTACCCCTTCGTCTCTGTGCTCTAAGAGATACGTAACTGCTGTTAGTTCGTGGGCTATTTAAGATGTATAAACCACTGGTACATTGTCTAATTTCGCTCTAAAAGTTGTTGTTGAATAGCTCCTCGACGTTTTAGTAACGTGTGGAGATGTTTATACCTCTAAGCGCTGGCCGCGTTAACTAGATTTCTAGTCTAAGCTGTGCTTACCGTAGTGGCGTTCTGAAACCGTTACTCTGTTGCACCGCCTGGTGCATGCTGGGGTATCTGCTGATGCGTCGCGAGACGCGTGTCTCTACATTTTATTTAAACCCGTCGCTGTGAGAGTATTCGGTTTTAAAGCAACATTACCGGTTTCAATGTTTGTGAAATTAACCACGTGGTCTATTTTAAAAAAGTGTTCTCAACTGAGTCGCAGTGAGGGGGATCTTGCGCGTCTCGATCTACTCTGCGCCTTCATGTACTAATCATGAGCAGATAAAATAAGTGATCAACCATATAGTGAAACATATACTTAATGAATTACAATGTGTTATTGTACAGATTATTAATTATAAATAGCAAGTAAATTCAATCCTTTCGTTCAGACCCATTGGTTTCATAGTTTGCAAAAAGTAAATCCAATGATTTTCTCATTTGAACAGAACTTTCCTATTGTCCGCTCCTGCTTTTCTTTCCACGTTCTCTAAGATGCAGGCTTTTAATTGATCCGTTTGGTGTTGTGCTTCAATGAAGTGTGTAGCAATGGTGGACTTCATCATTTTAGTTCATATATTGCTTTTGTGTTCATTGAGCCTTACTTTTAGTTTCCTCTCTGTTTGTCCCACGTAGCCTTTGCCGCATGGACAACTTAAAAGATAAATGATGTTGGTTGAATCACAGGTTCCGTTTACTCTTAATTTGATTTCTTTTCCAGTTGTGGGATGTCGGATGCTGTCTCCTTTCAAAATGTTTGCACAATTATGACAGTTTAAACAGGGTATTGTACCTCTGTGTCTAATCATTGGTGTGTTGGAGTTGCTTGGTTTTAACAATTGTCCGATGTTTTTAGACCTTGTATATGCAAACAATGGTTCTTTTGAGAATGTCTCTTTGAAATCGGGTTCTGCTGTTAATAAAGGCCAATGTTTTTTTATGATCTTTTTGAAGTGATGACTTATGGTAGAATATTTGCTCACACAGGTAATTCTTTGCTCTTCGAATTTTTTCTATTGTGTTAATAGATCTTCTCTGGGTTTGTTAGCAATTCTTTGTTGGGCTTGTTGTAAAACTTTGTCTGGGTATCCTCTGTCTTTGAACCTGTTAATCATGGTGTTGGTTTGTGTCTCCAGATGTTCTGGTTCCGAGACGACTCTCTTAACCCTCATCAGTTGTGAGTAAGGTAGGTGTTTTTTTAGAGATGGAGGATGAAAACTCTCATATCTGAGAGTGTTGTTTCTGTCTGTGTCTTTTCTGAATAAATTGGTTTTAAAGCCCATGGGTCAGTTTGTTACTTCCACATCCAAGAAATGTATGACATCTTTATTGGTTTCCCAAGTGAATTGAATCCTGTTGTCTATGGAATTTAGTTCTGTAATCTGCTTGATTAATATGTCTTGTGGTCCTTCCCATGCAATAAAGATATCATCTATGAACCGTGCGTACAGTCGAATGTGTCTTTTCCATGATTGTTTTTGTAAAATGTTGGTTTCTTCAAAATCCTTCATGAATATATTGGCATAAGTAGGAGCAGCCGGATTTCCCATGGAAGTTCCACTTTTTTGTAAATACCACTTCCCTTGATAGGTAAAATAGCTGTGCATAAGAGTAAATTGTAACCGTTCCATGAGAAATGTTTTCATGTCGTGATCATAGTTGCTCTCTAACAATGCTTTCTCTATTGCTTCCAGGCCTAAGTTGTGTGGTATGGAATTGTATAAGGCTTTTACGTCAATGGTTGCCAATATGGTTTGTTGATGTTCACTGATGCTTGTGTTGGATAATTTATTCAAGAAGTCTGTGGTGTCCTTTATGTATGATTGCGCTGCCATGGCACAGGGTTGTAGGTATTTATCTAAAAATTTCCCTATGGGCTCTTGTATGCTGTTTCTAGTTGACACAATTGGTCGACATGGTGGTCGTTTCAAATCTTTATGCACTTTTGGCACCATATAAAAGGTGGGGGTTTTTGGATATTCTTGCATGAGATATCGTTTAGTTCGTTCCTGTATGACTCCTTTGTCTGCTGCTTTCTGTATAATCTGATGCAGTGTTTTTTGTATTTCTTGGGTCGGGTCTTTGTCCAATCGCATATATAAATTATCATCCTCCAAATGCTCCATTACTTGTGTTTCATAGTATGACCTGTCCATTATGACTAGGGCTCCCCCTTTATCTGCTGTTTGGCATATTATTTTATCGTTGTTACTGATGGCTTTGATTATTCCGTGTTGTTTAGCCGTCATGTTCTGAAATCTCTTGACCTTTTTTATATTGAGGTGTTGAATGTCTTTTTTACATAATTGTTCGAATAAATCGATGGTTTTGTGGCTTACCGGGGCCATGCGGGTGCTTGTGGTTTTTAATCCTTTAAGCTGATCTTCCTCTTTCTGTTTGTTTTCTGTCACAATGTTGTAAAACAAATTCTCAATCGTAGTTTCCTCGTGAATTTAAATAAGCTGATGTCTAATTCCAAAATGTTGGTATCAGCAGTTGGAACGAATGATGTGCCTTTTTGAAGAGTGTTAGATTGTACCTGGGTTAAAGGCCATTGGAAAATGTTTAATACTAGGTTGTCTGCTGTTTTTTCTTGTCCTTCTTGGCCGTCACTGTCCTTGTTTGTGGGAGATTTTTTTCTTTTTCCTTTTCCCCTCCGGGGTCTCCCCTTTCCTCTTGGCCTCTTTCTAAAAAAGACTGATCAGAAGATGTGGTGGCCGTTGCTGATATTTTCTATATGTTGGACTGGCTGGTTCTTTGAGTGGTTGATGATTCACTACCTGTTGATGAGGTATCTGTTTGTGACATGTATGGTTTGTTTTGTCTTCTTTTGGCGTATATTTCCACCCACGTGTATACCTCTTCCAGTTTGTAATCCAAGGTATCTCGTCTATATTTTCTTATCTTTCTGTCATTTACTTCCTGTGTATGTTTTACCAATTGTTTGTTGATGTCTTCTAAAATATTGGTGAATTCTTCCGGTGATATTAATTTGTTCAATTCGTCCTTTACATTGTTGATTTCCGTGTTCAGTTCCTCCAATATTTTGGATAATTCTTCTATTATTAAAAAAATTAGATCAAGACTGCAATTATTGAGTATGGCGTACCATTTTTCTGTTAATTGTTTGGTGTTTTTGCACAATGACGGTCTGAGGGATATTCGGAGGCCTCTCGGAATTCTTTGAGCCTTATGGTATCTGATCATGGTGTTGGCATGAAGGCGTTGGTTGATTTGTTTTCTTTTCAGGTATTAGAGTTGTTTCACGGGTTGTTCCTTGGTTTTGGTGGTGGCAAATTCTGCAGTTTCTTCTTGAATTAACGAATATATGCGTGCACTTGCGTCTTCCGCGAATGCAAAAGTTTCCGCTCTGATATCCGTGAGTTGTGTGATTTCTTCGTATTGCATATTGACTTGTAATTGCGTGCTACCTTCCAGGAGTAGAAAAATAATATATCTATACTAATGGATAATGGAAGTGCACTGCGTGTTTCTTTTTATGCTGTTCACCTTTTACGTGCTCCCGGGTATCACTCCCTACTCTGGAGTGCAAAACAATATCGTGATTAGCAGATCCGACTCCTTGGTCTGTCTCCCTGGGCACTGTGTGTGCTGCAATTCCAGCTATTTATTTATAATGATAACAAAAGTACTTTGTAATTTTTAGTCTATAGTTCCATTTATTGAACGATTTTTTGTTGTATATATTTAGACATAGTTCACAGAATTTTGCATGTTTTCTCTTCATTCCTGGTTGCCTTCCTTTTATAAAAAGTATTAGCATTACTTTGTTTAGTCTTGCCCTTGTATCACTCTTAACTATTTCAAGGATTGTAGTTAGTATTGATACCCCCTTTCTTTATATGTCAAAATGTTATTCATATATATATTTTCTTTCCTCTCCTCCCCCTCAATGCAGCTTGTATGCTTTCTCCTTATCATTTATTTCTTTGCGAGATATTAGAATATTTATATCTTTTTCTAGAAATAGCTCGTCACTTTTTATTATTCTTAGGATCATGGTAAGTATTGTGATTTCCTTTATTTACTTATCCAAATCCATTTATTCTGCATACTTCCTTTTCCCCTTCATTTTTTCCTACAACTTATTTTATTTTAATGTCTTGTTGTATTTTAATACCTTTTTATTTTAGTCTGGTTACCAGCCACTACTACATTTCCTTTCTTTACCTTCTTTTGCTTCTAAATGTTCATTTTCTTGTTCATTCCTCTTCTATTACATAGAGGCCGATTCCGATTCGGGAAAAAACGCTCCGAATAGCCGTTCGGAGTGTTTTTTCCCATACAAATCGTACCCTGCAACGTCCCCCGTACATACGACGAAGTACGATTCGTACCAGGAGCCGTACTCCGTACGAGTCGTACAGAGACCGTACGACTCTAATCTCCGTACAATTCTCCCTCGAAACCCACTGTACGCGACATCTGTACGGTTTGCGGCTGGTTTTTACAACCCAGCAAGTACGATACGTGTCGGGGACGCACGGTACGACCCTTTTTCTACGGGAGCTAAAAACAGCCGTAAAAGCAGAGTTCGCGCCGAAACAGGTACGGAACGGCCCCTCTGGGTACGGTGCGTACCCCCATGATCGCAGGGGTATGGTGCGTACCCCTGCGATCATGGGGTGTATGCACCGTACCCCATGTATGATGGGTGTATGCACCGCACCCCATGTACGATGGGTGTACGCACCGTACCCCATGTACGATGGGGTACAGTGCATACACCCATCGTACATGGGGTACGGGGCGTACACCCATCGTACATGGGGTATGGTGCGTACACACATCGTACATGGGGTACGGTGCGTACACCCCATGATCGCAGGGGTACGCACCGTAACCCTGTGATCATGGGGGGTACGGACCGTACGGTGTGTATGTGTTTGTGTGCTTTTCCGTACGACTCGCCCTTACCTGACATGGACCGTACAAATCGCGTCCTCATACACCGGTCCGGATCATACTCGTCGGGTCGTACGGCATGTGTACGAGTCGTACGGCATGTGTACGAGTCATACGGTTCACAGTTTCAGCCTTGCAATACGTACGGATCGCGACGATTCGGACGGATTCATGGAATACGGATCGTACTACGCGACTCGGACGGACGGGTACGATTTGTACGGAGAGGGCTCCGGATACAAATCGTACGGACGTTTTTTTTCCAGAATCTGAATCAACCCCATACTGTTGTTCTCTCAACTTCTTATTCTTCTATCATTATTTCTTTGTACTCTTCTTTCAATGTCTTATTATGGTCTATCATATTGTAGTTTTGATTGTTCCTAATTCTTGATATGCAATATAACGTTGTATGGTATAGCATATTGTGGTCATTTTGATACTACACTGACTATTTGATATTTATGAAAACTTTCTGGGTCCTATATTTCATATTGTCCTCTACTCTTATGACTCATACTTTCATTCTCCCAGATGGGGTCCTATCCCATTGCGTTGCTTTAGTGCGCCCCGACCCGCAGTTCACAGTCTAGGTTTCCTACCTATCCTTCGGTCGTCTTTCTCTATCCACTTCCTTAACTCTTAATTTACTCACATATCTCTATTTTCTCTGCTCTCTTTCTATTTCTATTTCATCAGTTTCTTATACTCTTCTTCTTTTGTCATCTGCTAACCAGAGTAACACTCCTCTATATTCTCTCCTGTATATCTTTCCCTCTCCCTTTCATCTATTCTGCTTTGAACGTTTTGTAACATGTCTTCTACCCATCCTTTATCAGTAGTTAAATGGAATGTACATGGTCTTACCCATTATATTAAACGAAAGAAAGTTCTCTCATACTTGCACTCCAAACATGTGGACATAGCTTTATTGCAGGAAACACACTTAGACGAAATTGAATCTAATAAACTCAGTAGAGACTGGGTTGGGAAGGTTATTCATAGTAGCATTTCCAAAAATGATCCCGCCAACCCTAATCCTGTCCGTAAATGTGGAGTAGCTATTCTTTTTCGAAAATCACTTCCCTTCACGATTTCCAAAACATGGTCTGATCCAGATGGTCGCTATGTTTTCGCTAAGATACGAATTGGGAATTCTTTCATTTGTCTTGGTTCCATATACGCTCCAATTGGTACTAAAAACAGTTCTTTCTCCGTTTGAATCGTCTTCTTACAGAGATCAATGCTTCTCAGTACCTCATTGGAGGTGATTGGAACTTGGTTCAAGATCCTATTCTTGACAAGACAGGCCGATTTGACAATGTCAATGCTGCGGATAGAGCCATCTTGCAAGATATTCTTTCTGACAATGGTTTAATTGATCATTGGCGACTCAGTCATCCACAGGATAAAGAGTACACATTATTTTCTTCCCTGCATGGTACATTTTCTCGTTTAGATGATTTTCTTTTGTCACACAACGCAATTCAATTAGTCACGGATTCACAAATCTTGGAAGCCGCCATTTCTGATCATTCTCCTGTTCTCATCTCTCTTGATTTAGGTCTATCTAGACCAGGATGCAAGCCATGGAGAATGAGCTTACAAAAGTATAAAACACCCACAGGTAAACTTCTTTTACAATCTCATCTTCATGATTATCTCGCTATTAATGAGTCTTCAGTCTCTTCCATTAGAACAGTTTGGGCAGCAGCTAAAGCTACTATTAGAGGACAGTTAATGCGAGATGCTGCTCTTCATAACAAAAATAATGCTGCAAAGCAAACAGAATTCGAACTAGACATTCAACATTATTCTCACTTATATGTATCGAATCCTACTTTACAGAACCGTAAACTATTAGAACAAGCGCGAATGTCTCTTAATAGTCGTTTTACATCTAAGGCTGAATATGCATTACAAAAGATGAAAGGGAGATATTATGAACAAGGAGAAAAAGCTGGGTGACTATTGGCCGCTCATTTGCGTCAGAGAGAGGCTGCTATGGCAATTCCAGCTATTAAGTCCACTCAGGGTGACATACTTACCAAACCTCAAGAAATTGTTGAAGAATTTGCTTCCTTTTATCGATCTCTATATTCCTCAAATGATCAACTCGATTTGCATAAAATGTCCACCTTCTTAGATCAGGTACATCTTCCACGGCTTTCCGATGAGGGCAGAGTTTTTCTTGATGGCAATATCACGAGAGACGAGATTTCTTCGGCTATCGCTGCTTTGTCGTATCATAAGGCCCCAGGAGAGGACGGTTTCCCTCCTGAATTTTATAAATGTGCTGGTCAGAGTATGATAGATACTTTGCATGCTGCTTTCTTAGAAGCTGATAAAGAATCCTCCTGAGGATCCCTTTCTAATAAAGCAATTATAAGTGTTTTGACAAAACCAGGTAAGGATCCCTTACTATGTGGAAGTTATCATCCTATATCTCTTTTGAACTCTGATATCAAGATCTTAGCTAGTATTCTTGCCTCCCGTCTTCGTAAAGTATTACCTTCTTTAATCCATAACTCCCAAGTGGGTTTTGTTCCGGGGCGTTCCTCCCGGAATCATCTCCGTACTTTGTCTCATACCTTATGGTCGGCTAAACATCTGCCAGAAGATGCTTTGGTTCTTTCGCTTGATGTTGAAAAAGCGTTTGATCGCATTGAATGAATGGGAATATCTTTTTACTATAATGCAACGATTTGGTTTAGGCGACCAATTTTTTTTTATAAGGTACGTTTACTATATAACAGTCCACTAGCTCAAGTCAATTGTGGGGGCTTCTTATCCATGATCCGACAATCTAATGATGTTGCAGCCGTCCCTCTTCCAATTGGCCACTCAAAAATGTACTTATATGCTGATGATATTCTCCTTACACTTACTGATCTTCCACGTTCTCTTCCAGTCCTTCTTCAAATTATTACTGACTTCTCCTCCTTTTCAGGATATAAGATAAATTGGGATAAAAGTGAAGCGCTACCAATTTCAATTGGTACCACGAAGGAAGCAATTTCTGTATTCCCTTTTCATTGGCAACCTTCACGTCTTAAATACTTAGGAATATTGATTAATAGAGGATTGGATAATATGGTCAACGATAATTTGACTCCTTTATTTACACAGATGCAGAGGGACTTTGACAAATGGAAAGCTTTGGGATTATCTTTCTGGGGAAGAGTTCAAGAGATTAAAATGGTTACTTTACCGAGATTCCCATATGTTTTAGGTATGCTCCCTCTCCAAATTCCTTTAGCTACCCTTCAATCCATTGACTGCAAGATAAAGCTTTTCATCTGGGGTACAACCAAACCACGTCTTGCTGCTACTCTATTGAGCATTATTCACTTGCCCTACATATCTCTCAACTCTCATATTTTCAACCCTAATCTAAAGATATTTCATCATATTGGGTATCAATCGAACGTCATCTTCTCACTCAAGATTCGGGATTATCCCTTTTATATGGTACTGGAACTAGTTCTTCTGATTCTAAAAATCCTATTTTATCTGCAATGCATAAATCTTGGCAGAGGGGTCATCGTATATTAAACTCTAACTCACGCATTCACATTAAAGCTCCTCTGTGGCACAATTCAGCTATTCGTATTGGTGGCCGTATCTTGTCTTGGCCTTTATTGAAGGAGGCTGGTATTTATTCTATAGATCAACTCCTCCATGATGGAGATTTCAGAACTTTCTCCCAATTAAGTGAGGAATTTAATTTACCACTTTTACAATCCTCTAAATACATCCAACTCCAACAATGTCTTAAAAAACACCTAGGTTCTCCTCCATGGTTGCTTCAGGTATCTCATAACAATTAAAGAATATAAACTGTGCACTGCCGGTTCAACCAAAGATTTTTATATAGTAAATGTCGTGCTCCTGGGATTATTCCCTGCTCGGGAGTAAATATGAACTCTAAGGATCGCACTGTCACCAACCATGTGAGAGTGTCTCCCAGGGTATCGACAATAGCTGCTGAATTCTTCAGCTTAATTCATCAAGAACGTTTGTCAATAAAGTTTTGTAATGAACAAAAAAATCCTCTTTTTTTGATTCTTCAATCAAGGTATTTTATTCATACTTGAAATTTTTCATTTATTTCTTTTTTCAATTCATGAAATGTATTTTATGATCCGTGAGTATTCCGCTGGGGGTCTAGTTACGCGACCCCCAGCGGAATACTCACGGATCATAAAATACATTTCATGAATTGAAAAAAGAAATAAATGAAAAATTTCAAGTATGAATAAAATACCTTGATTGAAGAATCAAAAAAAGAGGATTTTTTTGTTCATTACAAAACTTTATTGACAAACGTTCTTGATGAATTAAGCTGAAGAATTCAGCAGCTATTGTCGATACCCTGGGAGACACTCTCACATGGTTGGTGACAGTGCGATCCTTAGAGTGCTTCAGGTATCTCCCATTTTATCTTATTTACAATTGTGGGGAACTTTTAAAGGAGTGACTTCTGGTCTCTATAAAACATTTCTGCACCCTCTCTTTTCACAGCATCTCTCACATTCCCTTCAGATTAAATGGCAATCCCGTTTATCTATTATGTGCTCCAACATTCAATGGGATCAAATTGTAGAGGGATTGCATAAAGGTGTTCGGGAAGCTCATCTTAAATTCTGTATTTTTAAAATCCTCCATGAATGGCACTGGTCTCCTGTTAAACTACATCAAGCTAAGTTATTATCGCATTCCTCTTGTTGGAGATGTTCTGCTCCTGGTTGTGACATAACGCACATCATTTGCGAATGTTCCTGTACCAGACCCTTCTGTTTTTTTGTGGGGAGAACATTGGACTCTACTATGTCATTAACCTTGCCTCTTACATCTGCCACCATTATTCTACATGATTTTCGCGATTTCCCAAAACTTTCTAAGCCACAAACTTGCCTTCATACTGCTTTGGCCACAGCCAAGATTTGCATTTTACGTCATTGGAAATCTCCCTCAGCTCCTTCTCAGGAAGAAAGGTTGGTGGCAATGATGCTAACGGCTTTACATGAGCGCACAATTTACAGTCTTCAAGACCAAGCTGCCATTTTTCTTCAAACCTGGTCCCCTACGGTAGTTGATGACTCCACACCTACTCCCTCTTCTTCTGCATAAGTTACACTTCCTTAATTCATATTTTTATTGACTTCTCCTCCATTATACTACTCCGGCTATTCTTTTCCTTCTCTTTTCCTTCCTACTATTCATTTCCCCTCTCATGTTACTCTGGTAACCCCCATTTTCTTCTTTTTCCTCTCCCATTCTTTCTTTCTTTCTTCCTCTTTCTCTTTCATCCTTCTTACTCTTTTTTCTTCCTGCCTCCCGCTTCTATATTTTCTTTTCTCTTTCTTTTCTACATTCTGAGTTTTCATGATACGCTAAGTCCATATATTGTTTCTATTGTTACTCCATAATGGTTCATAGAATCTGTGCTGTTAATTTTTCTTTTTTCATGTTATATTAGGAATGTATTTTATTATCCTTACATTCTTTTTTACATTTGATCTCTTGTGTATAAGGTTTATTATATCACTCTATTTTTTCATTACTTGATACTTACTCTGTATCTTATTGAATAACTTAATAAAAAATTGTATGGTAGATTTCTTTTATCTTTTTTGGTCTTGTTTTGCATAGATGAAATATTGGTTATTTTTCTAAAACTGGTGTGGTGTCTTTTTGTAGTGTTTTGTAGTGTTTTCACTGTATTACTGTTGGTTATGTGCAAATGCCTTACATACTGCCTCTGAAATAAGTCTGACTGATTGTGCTAAGCTACCAAGGAGTTAAGGGTATATGCCCCGTATCCTGATTAGGAAGTGTAACCACCTGCCAACTGGACATTTCTATCATTAGTTTCATTAACATTTTATATTTTCCAATTTTGGTGTACAAAATTGATAATGAATTGTTATGTATGTATTTTTGTGATCATGGTTTGTTTAATATGGAAACATCACATTTTGTTACCATGGGGGCTCAAACATCGATTCCATTAAAAGAATGTTTCGCTGGTGTACTTTTCTCACATTTCAACTACTTGTGTAGGGTAATGCCACACAAATCCTAACTGCCTGATAGCCACATAATTAGTAATTGAGTTTGCAGCAGCTTGTGATATGTTGTGGCACACCTGCATAATGGATATAGTATTGTTACTGTTTGAAGTGCATGTAAATTGTTCCATGATGCCGCATTTATGAAATCGCCATTTCTGTGTGCATGGACAACTAGTACTTTTCGCCTTTTGATGAACCCAATCCTTTTTCTGGTTTTAGAAATCTGTGCACTTTACCCCTGCTAGCCAGTAGTAAAGTACCTGTTCTCCCCCTTTAAACATGGTTGAATTGCCATATTGTAATTGGTTTATTATAGCCTGACTGTAGCCGTTTAAACACTGCAATGTAACCTGTCAAAATAAACCCTTTTAATAGGTCAAATCCTTCCTTTAAATATTAAGTCCCCCCCATATAGGCCTTGTAGACCACAAGAAAGGATGCATGGTATTTAAAATTAGGACATGTAGCAATGTCATGGTAACATATCCTTACAGTGACTAGCACCCAAAAGCTAAGGGTGAGCGGTAAACTGCACTCTATCAGTGCGCGGAGTTTGGCAAATACTCCACCAACCGCTGTGTGGCAGAGTTTACCACCCACTGAAACACACCACTACAGGGCACACACTTGTAACTCATGCAAATCAATTCATGGGGTAGTAAGTGCCACAGCAGCTGCCATGTCAGAGTCAGGCTGTATGTCACTGGCATCAACGGTGCACTTTCAAGGCAAGATGGAGAGATGGAGGAGGGTATTGACCTCCCACTTCCTCAGCGCTGACACAGGGGCATCCTCCTAAGTACTACTCCTAACCAATGCTGCACTAGAAATAGACCATACTAACAGCACACTGAGCCTAAGGTACTTAAGTATGGATTAGCAGCTTGTTGTATCATTCTCTATGTGGCATTCAAAGGGAGTTTGCTAAAGTGACTTTATTAATTTGGCATGACCCGTTCCATGCATTTTCAGCTTAGTATAAGTACCACGTCCCCTGAGCAGCAGGACACCCACTCTTTAAGTGGGTCCGCCACCTCACCGGGGCCAAGAGCGGTGGGTTTTGTTGCAAGGTTTGCCAGCATGGGCTGTGGCAGTGCCAGGGATGTCCCCGAATGCCGAGGGTTACAGAAGCCTACCTTTTGACCCTGGTTGCCTGGATCGGACCAGGGGCGGCCTTAGGCATGTGCAAGCTGTGCACCTGCACAGGGCCGCCAAACCCCAGGGGCCGCCACGCCAATATATATCCTTAATATAATAATCCTCTGAGGATGGATACATATTTGCGTGGCGGCCCCTGACAGGGATTTGGCGGCCTCCGGCTCTGTTCCACTTCCAAACACCCTGATCCCACCCCCCTCTCTTCCCTGGCCTCCGCGCCTGCGTTCCTCCGGGGGGCCCCTACCTACGCTCCCTGCCCAGGGCCACCATGAGGCTAGAGCCGCCCCTGATCGTGCAGACTGCAAAGACATCTGAAGCACAGGGAGCCTCGGCAAGCACAGAAGACTCACACACCAAGAGGGTCACAAGAACTGGCACTGGGACGTGTCAGCAGCCAGGATGGAACAGACGCAGTGGGGTGAGTGCCAAGTTTCTGCCTCGCAAGGGGTGCCAGGATAGGGTGGGAACACATCTTCAGCCTTGCTCCATATGAGAGGCACAGCACCCAGGGTATAGGGATTCCTACTTCCAATCAGACGTAACGCGTTGAGGCGTCTGACAGCATTTCTAGTGGAGACTGAGTAACTTTCGCATCACAGTTCTATGCCGGTCACCTTGTTTTTAATTTGAAGTTTGTATCCAAATTCATTGAGCACATATTGTTTATAAGAAGAAGACATGTTTCGGTTTTGACATAGCTTAACTTTCGTTTACCTGGAACAGTGGCAGCCTTTACGTTAGTGGATTTTTTGTTTCTTTATATCCAATTATGTTTTTTAGTGACAATTACAGGAGCTACATTTTTATCGCCTTTCCCTAAAAGGTTTCAGTTTGTTTCTTTTGTGTATGTTACTTGTACTTAATATTAGGCAAGTTCAGCTGAAGAATGACAGACGGTCATTCTGTGTGTGATAGGAAAGAAAGGAACCCCTGCCCATCGCTGTTGGAGTTTTATTCTGTCAAGGTTGCACGCCGTGGGGGTCGAGTGCAACGCATTCAGCGCAAACATTGTGTGCCCCAAGTTTAGATGTCAGAACACAAAGCCAAGCCCGAGCAGGGTTTGGTCACACAGAATCCACCCTACATTAAGTTAGGGATCATGACTGTTCAGAGAAAGTTTTGTAATATCATATTTGAGTTACTGAAGAACAAAATCGTTTCAAATCGATATATTTCACTGTGCACACAGGCAAGAATTAGGCCCCCGACATCCGCACACATGGTGGTAAACCACAAAGAAGAATGGCACCGATTCTCGCAGGCATCAACTTACACCTTACGGCAGCCTGGTTTCCTCTTCTAATAAATGGCGGGGACTCTTATCTATGTGAAGTTAAAAACTGCCTTTAGAAACTGATCCTGACATTATTACTTCCAAATGTACTATGACTCAGCGCCATGGCACAATCTTAATGTTCCTATAGTGTGGGTATGAGGTGCACTCGTTTAATCTAGCTCTACCTCTCTTAATACAATAATTCAAGTGGTGCTGCGACTTGCAAGGGCTGTTATCCCTTGTGTACTAAATAGACCAACCTAATCACAAACTGTGTAGTTTGTTAAAGTCGCGCACTGTTCACATGGTGAGTTACCACTGTATAATAATCATGAACATCACAATGTTGAGTTTCACACTGTTATATTTCTTACTTTTATGTTTAACAGAGTAACAATCTGTTATCTAAAAATGTACATAACATTGACATGAATCAATTTTTATCATATACAAGTCTCGCTGTTATGCATGATCCAATATACATAAAGTAAACATTATTCATAAGAATTCCATTTCCATGGCCCAATGCATTTTGGAACCTAATGGTTCCTTCGTCAGGGGATGATCTTATGGGTTTGTTGTGTGGTGATCCTAAAGGTTCACAATAATCTGTTCATCAACGGCCGAATTACAGGACTAGATTCAACTTGATTGTCAATAGTCAAAGCGTGATGCACAATGAGCTGCAGTTACGCTCATCTGTTTATAATGTGAAATTCCAGAGAATCAACCCGCTCTCAACGCCCTTGGTCTCTAAGTTGGTGGCCTCCTGACCTTGGCATTCTCCCTACCCAAAGGAAGGGTACTCTCCCTAACCACAAAGGTTAAGAATCTCAGGGTCCTCTTTGATAGTAAATTGTCCTTTGATGGCCATATCAACCACATTGCTTCTTCCTCCTTCTTACTAAAACTACTTAGGAAAGTTCTTCCTTTTATTCCACAGGAACTGCAGCAAGCAACGGTTTCAACTCTTGTTATTTCTAAATTAAACTATTGTAATCCACTTTTCGCTAACATTCAGAAAAGATACTTAAATAAGTTACGGATCTTACAGAATGCAGTGGCTTGTCTACTTTTAGGCATACACAAACACAAATATGTGTCAAAAGCCGTAGCACAATGCATTGATTTTAAGGCACTTTGTATCACCTTCAAGTCTCTGCACAATCTCGGTCCTGAATATCTCCAACCACAATTTGAGCACTACACTCCAGTCAGGACTCTTCGATCAGCTTCTGCCTAAAACGTAGTGGACCCTAAATCCCAAAGATCAAACTGGGGTGGCAGGAGCTTTCTCACCGGCACAGCCAGGCTATGGAACTCCATGCCTCCCAATCTTAAATTGAAGACTGGTTTGCTCGCCAAAGGCATTACAAATGTGGCTTTTTCATCAATAACCTGACATTTAATCAATAGCTAAAGTTAATTGGGATCCTCCACTCTTTCCATTTGGTAGGCTTTTCTCTGTTAGGTCATTGCCTAGACATCTTCGGGTATTAGTGTGCTTTATAAATGTTATTTTCATTTAAATTCATAAAACTGATAGACTAGTGCCTCTCTATGCTACGTACTGTGGAAGCAGCCAAGCACATCTACCCAAAACCCCTCCTGCAGTGTGTGTTTATTTTTTTAGTTCAAGCCTACTAAACAGGCCATACGCTGTCTCTTGCAAGGCATATGGTAGGTTAACAAGAACATAGAGGGGCTTGTAGCCCTCCTGTTGTTTACCATTTGTTGGCTTACCATATCACTCTCATTTGCCTGCTTCTTATTCATTTCCGAGCTACTCAATTTTGTGTTTGTCCCTCCCATGGAGAATTTCCTCGTTACTTACAATCTCTTTGGCATCGCTTCTGCCACTGCTTGCTTTTCAAACACTACTTTTGTTTGAACACTCCGTTAGCGTGTGTGTGCTTTCGAGCCATCTCCCTTGTGTATGTCTCTCCTGCTGTACTATGTGTTGCTCTCAGTTGCCCGACTGCTTCTCCCTGCACCCTCCATCTTGCACCCGCCAATATGCTTCTCCCTATTTCTTCTCTCCACTTGTGCCCTCAATGCTGCTTTCCCTCAATCCTCCTGTACCTTTTGCGTCCCCTCCTGTTTTGCTTTGGCTCTCCATCACCGTTTCCCATGTTGCTTTGCCATCTGCCCCCACCTGCTCCAGTGTTGCTTCCATTCCCCCGTCGTCCCGCTTTAAAAATAAAAAAGGTTTTCCATATTTTCTTTTCTTTTTAGTTTACCTCTCCAACTCAGATAGATAACTAAAAAGAAAAAACAGTGTCCCACGTAATTTTATAAGCACTTATATTCATGGTGCGTACCTATAAAAGATGCAGGGGCCCACATCAAAGCCATTTTGTTTTTGTTTTGTACATACTACGGATGCTGTGCAGCGACACTAAAGTCCATTGGATAAGCAATGGGCTACAAATGCGAGTCCTATTGGCTTTTGGAGCCACTATGTGCCTCCATACATTTCAGTGCCATCTGTCAGTTCTGTTTGCCTGCAACTGACTCTTGGGAAGTCGTGGGTTCTGTTCAGCGGGGTAACCAGCCACTTTTTTAGGTCAAGCCTAGAGCCAGCACGCATGCGCTGCACTGCGAGGCATTTAGTCATTCCTCTGTGCAATGAAACACACCTATTGCTTTTTGTTTTGGTTGCATGGCATGCCATTACAAATCCCATTATTTTGGTTGGTGCACAGGGTACATTTGTCCCGCCTTGTGGGCGTTTTGTCCAAGCCCATGCAATCATCCCTGCTACATGGATCGTTTCAGTGTGGATCATGTATTGGGTTTCGCTGCACTACTTTTTGTTTATTTTTGGCATTTCACGGGCCAACATAGCCTCACAGATACCCTGCACTTCATCTTTAACAATGCTTGTGTACGAGCACCTTGCCCATTTAGCAAGAATTGTTAAAGATGAAGTGTGGGGTATGTGTGAAGCTGCATTTTCCAACTAATAGCCTGCACTGCGCCCGCTTCACGGCCGGGTGCTGTGCTTCATGTTGATTTCTTTTATTGTTGTACATTCGCACAATCAAGGTAATTACGCTGTAGTGTCCAAGGTTTGCTGTACCATTGTCACAACAAACTAAAAACCAACCATTTTCAATGCAAAAGGTCTTACATTTTCGCGAGTTTCAGCTATTGGCATTGTCAATGACAATTTCTTTTATGTAGGTTTTTGAAACATAAATAAAACGCATTGTCATTTATAATGCCAATAGCTTAAACTCGCCTAAATGCAAGACCTATTGCATTGTAAATGCTTGTTTCAAATGCATGCAACTCCTAGTACTCTCTGTGGTTGTTGGCACTGATTGCAATCACTCGACTACATCACAGCAGCATTGTGAAGGGAGGAACGAGGTGCCCAGTATTTGTATTTGTAGAGCACAATATTCATCCCAAGGGACATCACAGCGCTAAGATAATGCAAAGTGCAAGCTAATGTAGGAGTATCATTTTCTAATTGTCAGGTTAGTGGCTGGGGAATAGGTTGGTTTTTAGCTTTTTTCTGAACATTAGGTAATGTTCCATCATGCGAAGTTCCGATGGGAGTTTGTTCCAGAGGACCCCTGCTAATTTTGAGAAAGATCGGTCACCCATCCTGACTTTAGTCGTACGCTTGACTGGCACCAGTGCCTGATGGTGGGATCTATGTGCCTAGCACAGAAGCTTAAAATTGGCTCTTTGGCGTATTGGTAACCAATGTAACCCCTTCATACAGAAGGAGGCTGAACTGTATTTGCTCTTATTGCATATCAGTTTAGCGGCAGCATTTAGGACCACTTGGAGTCTGGTGACAAGATAGTCCGCCTTGCCAACTTACAGTGCATTGCCATAGTCCAGCTTACTCAGAAGAAGTGCCTGTGTCACTGTTTTTCTACAGTTTATAGGGATCCAAGGAAAGAGTCGTCTAAGAAGTTTTAGTGTGGCAAAGCTTTTCCCGCACAATAGGCGTACTTGATTCTGCATGGAAAGGGCGTCATCAAAGATGATGCTGAAATTCTTAGCAGCCTGCCTCGGTTCAGGGACAGTGCCCAGTTTCTGGGGCCACCAACTATTACCCAAATTGCATGGGCGCCTCCGAAAAGTAGGATCTCTGATTTTCCGACATTTAGCTTTAAGCAATGTCCAGACATCCTACCTGCAATTTCTGTAAGACAGTGTATGAGATTGTCTTTAGTGTCAAACAGGGGAATTATCAATTGTGTGTCATCCGCGAAGGAACATATATCGAAACCTCATTTCCTGCTGATGTCTGCTAGGGAAGAAACATATATATTAAAAAGAGTAGGGCTCAAGGTAGCTCCCTGTGGAACTCCATAATTGACTCTTTTTGCAAAGGAGGAACAGGGACCCATTTCAATTATCTGGGTTCGGTTTTTAAGAAAAGACGCAAACCATGCTAGGGCTTTTGAACAGAGCCCTTTTTTATAGAGAGTTTGTAGCAGCTTGCTGTGGGACACAGTATCAAAAGCCGCTGTGAGTTCCCAACGGATCAGTGCCACGGCTTTGCCCTGATCAAATAAAGACCTAATATTATCAGACACAGCTAGCAAGGTGGCCTTGGTGCTGTTGTTTGCCCTAAATCCGGTTTGTGAGGGATCTAATAGGCTATTGGTTTCAATAAAAGTCATGAGTTGTTTATTAACCAATTTCTCCAATACTTTAGACAGGTATGGTAGTTGGGAGATTGGCCTATAGTTGGCTGGATCATAGATTTCGAGACCTGGTTTCTTTAAAAGGGGGAAAACAACAGTTTGTTTCCATATATCTAGGAAGGATGCAAGCTCTAAAGATTGATTAAGTGGTTTGGTGACCTGGGGGAATAATACTGACACCAGGTGGGAGAAAATAAAATGTGCACAAGGGTCTAATGGAGATCCTGCCTTAACCTCTATCATGGCTTTAGCCGTTTGTTCTTCGGAAAAAGGTGACAGGCTATCAAGATGACTGTAGACTGCAGGGTGAGGAGCCAAATTTTCCCAGACCGTATTGTCTTCCTTGTTAGTGGGAGTAAAGGTTGCATCGATTTTTGTCACCTTATCAATAAAGAAGTTGTTTAGTAGTTCACAGTTCTCGAACGAAGGCGCCATAGATTGGGCCAGCGAGGTGGGCTTACAAAGTTCCCGAATTACTTTATAAAGCTCTTTGCAAGAGTTACCAGTTTCTTCGATCCTTTCTATATAATATGTTTTTTAGCATCTTTTAAGGCCCCTTGATAGATGTTTTGTTCAGCTAGATAAATATGTCTATCTGTGCTTGTTTTTGAGAGTCTCCATTTGTGTTCCTTGATTCTGCACTCTCTTTTCATAAGTTTTAATTTCAGTGTATACCACTTTTCTGATTGGGTTTTAGTAACTGGTTTCCGAGTAAGTTTAGGGGCACACTGGTCAAGAACATTTTAAAAATCTAGTTGTAGCTGTGTAGCTAATGTGGTTGTAGGGTCTTGATACTGTGGCCTAGAAGCACAGGGGGAAAAGCACTAAATGATTCTTCTGTAATTTGACTCCAAGCCCTAGTCTTTATCTGATACGTTGTCTCAGTCTTAGGTGAATTATTGGGTAGGCTAAAAGAGAAGGAGATTAGGAAATGATCAGTCCAGAATAGAAGTTTAGTTTCATGAATGTTCAAGGATTCTATGTTGGAAAGCAGTCAGTCTAAGGTGTGACCAGCCATATGAGTTGGTTTGGTGATCCTCTAGAGTAGCTCCATTATAGCCATGTCATCATCCAGGTGTTTAACCCCCGGGTTTGTAAGTTTTTCATAATGTAGATTAAAATCCCCTATAACTAGAACCTGATTTTGTTTTAAAACTGAGGGGGAGAAATTGTGTTAGTAAGCTAGTACTAAAACTGGGCTGGTAGCCTGGCGGGTTATAAATGACCACACCTCCAAATAAATTACAGTCACCCATAGAGACTGAGAACGCTAGGATCTCATGTGTGCCTGCTTCAGTGACCATAATGGGAACACAGGTGAAATGATCTTTATATAACATTGCAATCCCTCCTCCTCTCTTACCGCCTTTCCTATCTTGTTTTAATATTTTATATCCTTTGGGTAAGGCAGTGACAATATCTGGGGTGTTGTTATCATCTAGCCAGGTTTCAGTAACAAAGGCCAAGTCTGGGCTCAGATCATCCAATGTCTCCCAAACCTCGATGCTGTGTTTAGGGAGTGATCTGGCGTTAAAAAAGATACAGTTCAAATCCTGGACATTAGAATAATGATTTGACTCTTTCTCTGAGCATCGTAATCAATCTGGCAGCAGCATTCAATGATGCCCTTAGTGGGGCCAAGGTATATTTGGGGAGGCCACAGAACATAGCACTGCCATAGTCCAGCCTCGGCAGAACAAGCGCTTGGACCACCTGCTTGAAGTCAGCTTGTTGAAGGAATGGTTTGAGATTCCTGAGTAGCATCATCAGGTGATTAGCTCCCTTGCACACCTTGCTAATATAATTCTTCATGTTCAGATGCTTGTCCAGGGTGATTCCGAGAGATTTGGCTGAATCAATAATTATGGCTGTCTACCTTTCCAAAAAGGGCATGGGGGCTCATTTGTCTTGCTAGTGTTAGGTCAGAGTGCACACTTGCTACAAAGAGGGGGCAACACGGGAAACGTCCTTTATCCCGAAGTCACAACACCGACCTGCCTTTACAACCTACCCCGACTGTGAAGTTACCACGCGTTACTTTAACCCGCAAGTCATTAAAACAATTTGCTTTAGGGGGTGAGTTATTGGACTGGTGTTGGACTTTTAAGTCCAACTCTTTTCCTACTATTGCGCAGACTGGAGTTGGGAAGGTAATTTATACTATTCCAAAGTCCAGCATCCCCTAGAGCAAGTTGTTGTAATGACTTGAGTGGTAAAGTAACGTGTGGTAATGTGACAGTCGGGGTAGTAAGAAAGTTGTTAAGGCCTTGAAGGATTCAAAATTATTCTAGTGGGCCATACTCACCAATAGCCCATATACCAATATCATTAATAAGAATTCAGTCGGCAATGGAGAAAGTTCAATCGTTTATTCAATACAGATACAAGCCCTGACAGGGGAGACTCAGTCTACACGACCCTCGGAGGTGCGCAGATGAGAATGACTACATACAAAAGATACAAGGCATATATACGTTTTACCCACACCACAGAGTCGCCTTACTAGGAAAGATACAACTTGTCAGTGAGCCAACAGGACTACCCATATAAGGCACAATTGATTGCAAATAGCCTAGGCCTTAGCTATTCCGGGGGCAGGTCAGTAAGGTGCCTCCCTGTCTATCTGTAGCCCGGGGAGTACAGGAACGGGCTCTGCTAGAATGTGCGCATCCCACAAGAAGGGCAGGTGTGACCTTGGGTTTCCCTGAGCTACGAGCTAACAAATGAAGTAGATGGCTAAGTCAGCCATCTCGGTTTCATGCAGAAAACGTGATCACGTGATTTCAGGGAAACAGTACTGCCACATAGGGAAACGAAACAAAATGGCTCCGGTCATATCAATAGGTTTAGGCGAGCTAAAAGTGTATTATGTGTTACTATATTAACACAACAAAATCTAATCATACAGTTATACAGTTATAAGGTTATATTGTATATATTAGGCCAATAACATGTGTTTATCGAATTTATATCCCAACAGACGGCCCTTTTGGCCTACTATAGCCAATATACTAGATTCATTTTACGAATACTCCCTCATCGATCTGCATAAGATCTTAAACTTCCTTCTGAATCATCTGCTTTTCGGCTTTGGCCTGACGAGAAAAGTTTAAGGCAGACGTTATCCTTGTAGCACAGAAAGAACAGCAAGCCGGGCCACATTGGAGACACAGACAGCAAGTAAATATGACTCCAAAAGCTCCAGCAAGCACCATAAATATTTTCCAACCCCAAGTAGCTAAGAGACCCCAAAACCAACCACTAAGAGACCAGGTACTGTTGTCCACGTGTGCTTCGCTGGCTAGTCGATGTAATTTCTGTATTGCAAGGTTAATGGTAGGGGCCGAATCAGGAATAAACACACAGCAAGAGCTGCCGATCACGCGACAGGCTACGCCCCTATCTGCGAGGATGACGTCAAGAACCATTCGGTTCTGAAGCGAAACAAGCCTCGTCGCCACGGTAAAGTTGGTTAGGATCCCAATTGTGGTCTGAACCACGTTCTCCACTATTCTAGACAAACGTCTTATACTACGGCTATTGAATATAGGTCCCCAAAAAGGAGTGAGACCTTTAGCAAAATCCTCAAATTGCTGCAGGAAAGTGTCTGTCTGGTCGGTACTCTCAGTATCAAAACTCCTAGTGTTTCGGTTAGCCACTACCTCCCTACGAACCAATTGATGTGTTCTGTGGTAATCAGTTGGGGCAATATAAACTGGAGGATAGAGGAATGAGAGATAACAACGCCCTGCCCATCCCCTTGGGAGCCAAGTGTACGCGTTCTCACCACACACAAAATATACATCGGGAGGGATAATCATAGGTGGAGTAATATATACCTGCAGGGTGTAAGTGTAAGTGACATCCGAACCCTGATGGATAACGGAGAAACAGCGGCGCTCATCCTCCTAGACCTCTCCGCGGCCTTCGACACCGTCTGCCACCGCACCCTAGTGCAGCGCCTCTACGACGTCGGAATCCAGGAGAAGGCACTGGAATGGATCATCTCCTTCCTCGACGGAAGAACCCAGAGAGTCCGCCTACCTCCGTACAAATCAAAGGCCACCGAAGTCATCTGCGGCGTACCCCAAGGATCCTCGCTGAGCCCAACCCTCTTCAACGTCTACATGAGCCCCCTCGCGGCCATCGCACGCCAACACAACCTGAACATCATCTCCTACGCCGACGATACCCAGCTGATCCTCTCCCTTACCAACGACCCCGCCGCCGCCAGAGCCAACCTCCACGAAGGAATGAAAGAAGTAGCCGAGTGGATGTCGACCAGCCGCCTGAAGCTGAACTCGGACAAGACGGAAGTCCTCATCCTGGGATCCTCGCCCTCCGCCTGGGACGACTCCTGGTGGCCCCCCGCCCTGGGAACTGCACCCAAACCGACAGACCACGCACGCAACCTGGGCTTCATCCTGGACTCCTCCCTCTCCATGACCAAGCAAGTCAACGCAGTCTCCTCGTCGTGCTTCAACATCCTGCGCATGCTACGGAAAATCTTCCGGTGGATCCCCACCAAGACCAGGAAGACTGTCACCCAGGCCCTCGTCACCAGCCGACTGGACTACGGCAACGCCCTCTACGCCGGAACCACCGCCAAGCTCCAGAAGAGACTCCAACGGATCCAGAACGCCTCAGCCAGACTCATCCTCGACATCCCACGACACATCCACATCTCCGGACACCTAAGAGACCTGCACTGGCTCCCGGTCAACAAGAGAATCACCTTCCGTCTCCTCACCCACGCACACAAAGCCCTACACGATCAAGGCCCGAGCTACCTCAACAACCGCATCAACTTCTACGCTCCCAAACGACACCTCTGATCAGCCAGTCACGCCCTCGCCGCCGTCCCCCGCATTCCAAGAACAACAACAGGAGGAAGGTCCTTCTCCTACCTGGCTGCCAAGACCTGGAACTCCCTCCCGACCGACCTGCGCCTGACCCAAGACCACCTCGCCTTCAGGAAGAAGCTCAAGACCTGGCTGTTCGGGCAGTAGCAGCACCCCCCCCTAGCGCCTTGAGACCCTCCGGGTAAGTAGAGCGCTCTATAAATGTCTATGATTGATTGATTGATTGATTACATTTAATTTTCCCTACCTTAACATGACCCCGTCCTTGTATGCAAAAAGGGTAGGTGGTATTAATAATAGGGATCGGAAAAGCTTTGTCATTCGTGACATTTCGTTCTTTAAAATGCTGAAAATACATAGTGTAATTGAAAAGTTCAAAATCCTGCATTTCCTCTTGTAACCAAGTCATATTTTTATAATCTGTATATACATTCATGCAAGCATTTGGATCCAGGGATCCCTCGCCTCCATTTCCCTCGGCATCAAATCCTTGATGCTGTTCAATATACTTGAAAATGGCCTCATAATCTCTTTCAGTATATATCTTAGGTTCAGCTACATAATGAGAATACATCAATGATAATAATTGGAACCAGGCTACACAGCTAGCTAAGTAAGATAAGGGTAGGGAAATGAATAATTCATGCTGGTGCATTACAGAGGGAAGTAAACCACAAACCCAACAATTCGTTTTGTTCGTGGTACTATGGGTCTGATGCAACATTTCAATAAAGGCATTTTTCACATAAGTTTCTCTATGTCGCGCCTTATGAGGGGGCAAAGAATAAAAGAGGTGTTCCTCCGGGGCAGCAGTAGTTCCTAACAGTTTCTGTACAGGGTGCTGAAATTCAAATACACACATCAAAATCACTGTGATTATAACAATGAAAGCAACGAATGCCACCTTCACTCTGGTGGACCATCCGGAAAACAAATGCATATTATCAACATATCGTCGAGGGGCCAGTGGTCTTTCATCCTCCATTGGAAATCGAGCAAAAGGAAACATGCTCTCTAAAAGTCCAAATCTAACTCTGTCCCTTACTATAAGTCCAAAACTAACTTTGTATCCACAAAGCACGAACGCCACCAGAGGGGTTCTTCTTCCCTGTGTCCGTTTAGAGCCTCACAGGTAGACTCCTAGTTCATCAAAAAAGAAACAACTTTCCTCCTCCAGGAGAACGACCGCAGCCCTTAACTCAGTCTTTCTTTCTGAACAGAGCTATTTAACACAGTGTTCCAAGCTCTCAACGGGTTCAGTCCAGTGTCTCGCTCAGTACCCCAGTAGATCTATCCGATGTTCCTTAACTCAAGTCTTTGTTTAACTCCTACCATTAGAATCTGGGGTACCGCGCTGTTTTCAGGGCCGCAGGTCGTATTTACTGCGACCAGGCTGCTCTTGGTCAGGAAACAACTCTGTTGCAAGGGCATCTGATGCATTCGAACCTTGTGAGGCACCAGAAACAGCAGCCTCCGCTGCTTGAGCCGACGCCCTTTCACTTGGAGGCAACACTTCACTTGGCTGACCCTTTTCCTGGGCGTCTGAAAAGGGCACAAAGTTTTCCAGCAACTCTCCTTCTTGGCTCGGAACTCCTTCGCAGTTTTGCAAATCAAAGGGCAAAGGTAGCGGCAGGCGTTTCAGATGGCTGATGTGGATCCAGTGTTTTCTCCCATGCACTTTCACCGCCGACCGCGTTACCAGGATTACTTGATAAGGGTCGGACCACTTTGGTTCCAAACTCGATTTCCGTTGATAGTTTTTCACCAGAACCCACTGACCCGGTTCCAACCGATGTCCAGGACCCTCTGGTAGCGGCCGCAATGTGTCTGATACCTGTTGATGAATAGAACGCAGATCTTTAGTCAAAGCGTACAAATAGTCTGTCATCAAAGGATAATGAATATCTCTATAAGATCTGGGTCTGGGTACTCCCCACACATTGGCAGGACGGCCAAAAATTACTTCATAATGTGATAGACCAGTTCTAGTGTGGGGGGTTGTCCTCAGAGACAATAATGCTAAAGGGAGTGCATCAGGCCACATTAATCCAGTGCTTGCGCAAATCTTGGCCATTTTCAATTTCAAAATGCCGTTGTATTTTTCAACCAGACCAGCCGACTGGGGATGTCTGGCTGCATGGATCTTTTGTTTAATCTGTAAACCATCACAAACACTTTGAACCAACAAAGAATTAAAATGGGTCCCGTTATCGGACCAGATAATCCGGGGCAAACAATAGCGTGGGAAATATTCCTTAACCAAGGCTTTGGCAGTTACAACTGCAGTGGCTTCTTTGGTGGTGTAGGCTTCAACCCATTTACTGGAAGCGCAAACCACCACCAACACATATTTCAGATTATTGACTCGCTCCATTTGTATGTAATCAATTTGTATTACTTTAAAGGGGAGAGATGGCGGTGCAAAATTTCCACTCAGGACAGATTCTCTACCCCCAGGGTTGTAACGCAAACACACAGGGCAATATTTAACTACATGTGTGGTAAGGAAACCCCTCTCTCTCCACAGCCTCCCATAGCTTATATGGGCAACGCCAAAGGCGTACTGGCTGTCTGTAAAAATATTTACCCTCAGTCCTTCACTCAACTCACATGCTCTTAACAAGGCTATTAGTTCAGCTGCTTGAGCTGAGTGATGGGAAATCCTAGCAGTTTCCACCACCGTCTTTAATGTCGTAACAGCATATGCAGCTGTTGCAGTACCATCTGGCAACTTAAAACAAGAACCGTCTACGTATAGCTCTCCTTGGGGGTCTGATAAAGGGGTGTCAGTAAGATCTACACGCCCTTTTGGTTCTTCTTCAGTTATAAATATACAATCATGGGTGTCATCCTTTTTATCATTGGAGGGGAGAGGCAGCAATGTCGCTGGATTCAATGTAGCACATCTTTTGATCGTAATATGTGGTGCAAACAATGTTAACTCGTATCCCGTTAATCGAGCACTTGTAAGGTGCTGGGTCTTAGTTCTATTTAAAAGAATATCCACAGCATGTGGTACCATAACTGTACCATAACTGTAAGGTCCGTGTTCAGGACTATCCCCTCTGATTGTCGGATGGCCACCGCTACTGCAGCAGTGGCCCTCAGACAACTCGGGAGAGCTCGTGCGACAGTATCCAAGACTGATGAAAAGAATGCGCAGGGTCTCTGTTTTCCGCCGAAACCCTGCGTTAACACTCAAAGCGAACAACCGTCCACCTCGTGCACATAGAGTGAAAAAGGCTTCCGGTAATCTGGAGTACCCAAGACAGGTGCAGAACAAAGAGCAGATTTTAAAGAGTCAAAGGCTTCTTGACATTCATCCGACATTCATCCGTCCAGGGTAGGGGTTCATGCACATCTTTGGTCGTCAAATACAACAAGGGTTTAGAGAGGAGTGAATAGTTAGGAATCCACTGGCGACAGTAAGAGGTTATGCCAAGAAAAGCACGAACATCACGTTGAGTACAAGGTACAGATATGTTAGTAATCACATATATTCGTTCTGGAGTCAAACGTCTCCCCGCTTTCGACAGTAAGTGGTCAAGGTAGGTCACTTCCTGTCGACAATATTGAAATTTGGAAAGGGAGACTATATTCCCTTTTTCAGCCAAATGTTTTAACAAGTTTACCGTTGCTTCTTTACAGCCTTCCTCTGTATCGGAGGCCCCCAAAATGTCATCGACATACTGGATGATTACATTTCCAGCTGGCAAAATTAATTCATCAAGAACTGCCTTTAAGGCCTGGCTATATATACTAGGACTTTCTGTATGGCCTTGGGGTGCACGTGTAAATCTAAAGCTTCGACCACCTAATGAGAATCCGAAGATATGTCTGTTATCAGGATGAATCGGAATGCTGAAGAAAGCATTTTTAGGTCAATTACTGAAAAATAATTAGCTGTAGGAGGAATCATTGTGAGAATTGCTGTAATATCTGGTACTACTGGATATTGCGGGACCACTATTTTGTTGACCTCTCGAAGGTCAATTACAAAACGATATGTGGACTTATAATTTGGAGCACCATCAATCGGTGTCTTCTTCAGAATCTGTAAAATCGGACTATTACAAATGTTAACAGCTGTTTCTTCACCACTCCTCTTTTAATGACGTCCCGAATAATGTGCAACAAGGCCTGTTCACCTTCTGGTGAAATCTTATACTGAGGAATGCGGGGCAGCTGTGCATTTGGTTTCAAGGTTATTGACACGGGGGCTATTCTTAACAGACCAACATCAGTGTCCCCTGTAGCCCACAGTGTCCGGGGAATTGTAGAGAACTCAGGGGGAAGGGTTTCATTCTTGGCAAAGTATTGAGCTATCATCACAGGTGGTTTCTGCATAGTCAGAAAAACACCATCAGGGGAACAATAAATATGTGCATTTAATTTCTTCAAGATATCTAAACCCCAAAAATGTTCGCCACAATTAGAAGTCAGAAGAAAAGGCGTATGCATGGAAATGGGGCCTATGGTAAAGGCAGAGGTTTCGAAACAGGGCTTACCACCGGTATTCCAGAGAATTCTACTGATACATTATTTTGGCCAGACAGAGCAGCCCCTGGGACCAGTGTATGTGCAACCGAACTATTCATTGCCCCAGTATCCACTAAAAATGTTCCCGATGTTCCCAACAGTTCTCCTTGTACATAAGGTCCCTCCTGGTCGATTGGTACTGTAATATGGCCCCCGCTCTGCCCATGGCCGTCTCATGCATAATCCTGTCCATCATACCCATCATCCCTATAAGTCTTGTTGTAGTACTGTCTATTCTGGGGGGTCATCAAAATAATTCTTTCGAGAACCCTCATGTTGCGAATCCTCTCTCCGCATACTATTTCGGTCGATGTTTCCTCGACCCCTTCCTCGTCCTCTACTAGGACCATTCCTCGCCAGCAACAGAGGGCAATCCACCCTCCAATGTCCTTCCTGTTTACAATAAGAACATTGATTTATCCCAATGTTCGGAGGACCTCCTCTAGTCTTTAAATCCTTAGTCTTTTTCTCCGACTTTTCCTTGTTCTCATTTTCACGATGTTCATAATATTGAGCCATGCTGAGAATTACAGACGGGGCAGCCGTAGTCCACGTGCTCTCAGCCGATTGGAGACGGGACATAACTTCAGGGAGTAAATTCGTAACAAATCTATTCACAAATAACCGTATTCCCCCTTCCGTAGAAAGGTCCTGTCCACTAAAATCTATGAAAACCTTTTCAAACCTAGTAAAGAAGTCTGACACACTTTCATCTTTCTTTTGCTTACACGCTGTTAATTTATCCCAATCGACTTTTCTAGGAGGGAGAAGATTCTTCATGAACGTAACAATTTTATCTGGTACCGCTAAGACTTCATCCCTAGGTTTCTCTCCAGGCTTCCGTTCCTTATCCCAAGTTTTTAGTTGATCCCAAGTTCCTCCTAGTTCGGGAATATGGTCCGTGTCACGCATCTGTCTCCAAATGTCTACTGGGATCAAGAGACCGAAAAATAACTCGATATCAGCTATTTTCACAATTTGGAATTAGCGGCCTCTGTCAATTCCTTATAGTAAGCTGTAGGATTTTTACGGGGGTCAGGAAGCTGAGCTTTTAAAGTGAGGACCTGGCTTCCTTTCCAAGGGGTATAGACCCAATGTTCCTGAAGCCTAGCGTCCACTCGGGCCCTTGTAACATTGCCCCCGTTATCCCTTAGTTCAAGGACTTCAGGGAAAAAGAGAGGATGCACCTCTCTCATGGGGTGCTGTGCTCCCCACTCGGCACTCTTTCGGTGCAGTCGTTCCCGATAATGCAAAAGCGTTGTTACATTTTGATATACTTCATCCGTTTGTAAGTGAAATTTATGAGCTCGATCCCTTATATCACGCAGTATCTGAGGAGGGAGTCCTTCCTCAAAGCACTGTTCCCATAGTGAAATCAGTCGGATCGCCATGCTCTCTAAAGCCAGCTGTTGTGCAACTGGTTCGAAATCTTTCATGGTGCTCCAAATGTCCTCTAAAGTGTAAATAGCGTTCCGCATCCACTGGGATGCTTGAACTATTATGGCTCTCCTTTCTTCAATCCCCAACAACGACCGAGTATAAGCTTGTTGATCACTCAAGTCAGATAAAGGTCGTTTGGGCGTGGTATCTAAACCAACTGCATTTCGGAGATCTAAAGTAGTCTGAATCGGAGAGGAGAGAAACACAGGGTGCAAAGGAGAAGGGACAGCCGCGTCCGGCTGGAGGGATATCAAGGGTGAGGTAGTTTGTCGAAGAGAGGGAGGGGAAAGTAAAATATTATGTCCTGATCCATCGATTGGGGCCGTGGCGTTCGGTCCTACCGGCGCTTTAACGATCGATGCGGCTCCTAATTGATCAGCTCGTACCAAGGGCATGGCTGGGTACAAACCCTGTGGGGCATAAGGGGGAGGTGGTCGGGCCTCCAATAAATCTTCTAACTCGTCTCCTGTCTCTGGTCGAGCCACATAACTTTTGTCCGTTTCTAACCGAAACTGTCTATCCATCCGTTCAATATTTTCTTCCACCTTCCCCTTATCATACGCCACGGCCTTCTGAGTGACTGTCTGTCCTGATTTAATCTTTCCCAACTTCTCTTCTCTAATCCGTCGTCTTTTTGCTCCCTTCAACCATAGGTTCAAGGAATCAAACATTGACTGACGGCTTTTCTTCATGAACAATTTATTTTGAATATAATAAATCTTTTTCTCATCAAAAGACCCCGTAAGAGGCCATTGTAAACCAACATTACCTTTGGAATATTTGTGCCACAAGGTGTTAAATAGTATTGGCTGTATACCATGTTTGACATACATATCAAAACTGGGGATGCCCTCGGGAGAGGCAGGCTGTCTTTCTGCCAGCCATGTACCTCGTCGGCAGCAGCACCCAAAACATATTTTGCTAAAACAAGGCATTATGATAATAATCACACAATCTTATTTTCAGACATCAAAACCCGTTCATACTCGGACGCGTCCTTTTCATCATTCACTCTCTCACTTTCTTCCGATCGTTACCAGAAAGTGCTGTAAAACAGTGCAAGGCAATAATCCCCAGTGAATACAAATGACGTCTTCAGAACGAAACGAACAGAGCCAGTCGACTCTTGCTCGGGGAATCGATTCGACAAAATTCTGGACCAACAAAATTCCACTACAAAAGGAACAGTCACCAGACTGGTCTGAGATTACCTGGCAGGCGAACCGCGAACCCTCCTACAGGCCATCCCATGGTCCTGTTCTGGTTGGGCCGGCCATCTGGGCACGCGCCACCAGAACCCTAGCTTACCCAGTTGCTCCCAGGGCTTTCCCGAAGGGGATTCGGCCGAGTGAGTAACTCCGTACTCCGCTAAGGCACCAGGTGTTGTCTCAAAATTTCATAAAACAAGTCAGTGAGGTATCTACCCGCACAGCCACTTCGCTGTAACGTCAGAACCCCAGATTTCCTCGTGGTCCGGCTTCCCCGGCCACCGTCAAAAACAGTTAACTGTTACCAAAAAAAGAAAACATTTCCTCCGAGTGTTCCTTATCCAATCTAATCACAAAGTCACTCACCTGGTGCACTCAGGTTGATTGCGAATTCTCCACTGCCGACACTTAAAACAGACCGACACAGTCTGTTCTTCTCTCGGGTTAAGCCCGTAGGACTCCGGCGTAGGGTCTTCAGCAGCTGGGAGGGATACTAGGCTCGAGAGTGGAGTTGTTTGTCTTCTTACCACAAACGGGTATTTCAAATCAGGATCCTTTTTCCGTCCACCCACTCGGCCAGAACTCCTCCTTGTCCCTTCACTCCTGTTTACAGGAGGGGACGACCCTATCGCGGAGTCCCGGCGGAGTCGCTAACTGAAGGATTCAAAATTATTCTAGTGGGCCATACTCAGCAATAGCCCATATACCAATATCATTAATAAGAATTCAGTCGGCAATGGAGAAAGTTCAATCGTTTATTCAATACAGATACAAGCCCTGACAGGGGAGCCTCAGTCTACACGACCCTCGGAGGTGCGCAGAGGAGACTGACTACATACAAAAGATACAAGTCATATATACGTTTTACCCACACCACAGAGTCGCCTCACTAGGAAAGATACAACTTGTCAGTGAGCCAACAGGAATACCCATATAAGGCACAATTGATTGAAAATAGCCTAGACCTTAGCTATTCTGGGGGCAGGTCAGTAAGGTGCCTCCCTGTCTATCTGTAGCCCGGGGAGTACAGGAACGGGCTCTGCTAGAATGTGCGCATCCCACAAGAAGGGCAGGTGTGACCTTGGGTTTCCCTGAGCCACGAGCTAACAAATGAAGTAGATGGCTAAGTCAGCCATCTCGGTTTCATGCAGAAAACGTGATCACGTGATTTCAGGGAAACAGTACTGGCACATAGGGAAACGAAACAAAATGGCTCCGGTCATATCAATAGGTTTAGGCGAGCTAAAAGTGTATTATGTGTTACTATATTAACACAACAAAATCTAATCATACAGTCATACAGTTATAAGGTTATATTGTATATATTAGGCCAATAACATGTGTTTATCGAATTTATATCCCAACAGCCTGCTGGGTAAATGCATGTGGGGTTCCGTCATACAATCGGGCAACACATGGGAGCTAATTTTTTACTGAAAGACAGAATTTGTTTCAAGACTGGAGTAATAGCCAGGCATTAGGGAAAGGGGGGAAATAAGCAGAGGAGAAAGCCAGCTTCTCAGGTCCGCAGCTACCATTAGTGCAGCAGGTGCAGTTTCATTGGGACCCAAGCTCACAATAACCAAAATATGGGGCCTGGTGTATTTTTGGTCAATTTGTGTTTTTGTTTGATATATATGCAGTTTTATTAAACTCACATTTAGCGTGCATTATAAATCTCAGGAAACATACCCCTGAAGCGATTTCATAAGCTATGTCCCATGCCCTCAGCCAGGGAACAGCGTTTACAACGCAACTTTTACAACGAAGTACCTTTACGACGCAACCATTACAATGCAACTTTTACAACGACTTGCGCTGGGGGGCGCTCTAGGATAGGGAATAGTTTTAATTTACTATCCAACACCTTCCCTACTATCCACGGGGACTGGAGTTGGAATAGTAAATTAAACTATTCACTATCCAGCGCCCCCCAACGCAAGTCGTTGTAACGACTTGCGTTGTAAAACTTGCGTCGTAAAGGCATGCGTTGTAAAAGGATATATGATGTTACAATGCACACTTTTACAACGCATTTTTTACAATGCAACATCCATTACAACGCATTCCATTACAACGCATGCCATTACAACGAAATGTTAAAAACTACATTTACAACGCATTCCATTACAACGCATACTACCTTTACAACGCATACCATTACAACACATTACATTACATTGCATGTTTGGTAAGTATTGGATAGTGTAGGGGTAAAATTTACTATTCTAACTCCAGGGGGTGCAACAGTAGGGTAAGTGTTGGATAGTGTAGGGGTAAAAATTACTATTCTAACTCCAGGGGGTGCAACAGTAGGGTAAGTGTTGGTTAGTGTAGGGGTAAAAATTACTATTCTAACTCCAGGGGGTGCAGCAGCAGGGTAAGTGTTGGATGGTAGTGTTATGCGTTGTAATGGTATGCGTTGTAATGACTGAGTTGTAATGACATGCGTTGTAGTGGTGTGTGTTGTAATGTCATGCATTGTAATGGTTGCGTTGTAAATGCATGCGTTGTAATGGATGTTGCGTTGTAAAAGTTTCGTTGTAATGGTAGTGCGTTGTAAAAGTTGCGTTGTAAAGGTTGTTTCCCGTTGTAAAAGCATGCGTTGTAACGACGCACATCCGCTCAGCCATGCCCCTCCTACTCCCACTCCCCCTATTTTTGACATGATTGTTTTTGGAGGGAGGGTCGACTTCAAAGGATTTTCCTTAGGGGGCTCAGAACAAAAAGGTTTGAAGACCTCAGCTCCAAGAAGAGCAGTAAGGTGAAAAACATTGGCACTGTAAAGCCCTTACAGCCACCCATTGATTCTTTTAAATATCTTTAATGCAACCTTAACAGCCCTAATGTTTTCATTTTTACTTTTTACTGCAGGTCAAGTGTCTGATAATAGCATAACGAATTGTGATTGTAATAATAATGTCCCAGGTTGATTGATTTAGAGAGCTATAAAGTCTTTGTGTAAGTGGGGCCCGAGGCAGGTGTTACCACCCCATGCCAGGTTGCCCAAAATATGACCTGTCACATTTAGCATATCACAGTCTTCTCCATCTAGGGCAACTGCCTTTTGACAAAATCTATCAATTATCAATTTCTGTGCTTGAAGACAACAAACATTCAGTTTGTTGGTACAAGTAATATTATTGCACTAATGTTGTTAGTACCAGTGCAAGATTCATCCAAAGCTTTGTCTATGGTTGAGTAGAGATGTCAATTACTAGCTAGGCCCTCGAGGTACTAGATAATGTGGAAGACATTGTAGGTCAAAAAAATGACTTGGTGGGCCAGATCTCATATTACTCTTTTTCACCAGTGTCCAGGACCTGACTAGAATCAATGACATTCCATGAAAGTGATAACAAGGAGGCACAAAGTGTTGACAGCACTCCATCGGTTTTTCCTGTTCTTGAAGCAATGAATGGCATCATAAAAAATACTGGACACAAGTTCTAAGTCTCTATTGGTCGAAGCACAAAAGGCTGATATGCAGCTGGAGGAGCTGTGGAGGATTGTCGACTTATTGGACAGGTGCAATACCACAAAAGATCTTGGACCTAAAATGGCATCTACTTTCCCTGATTTTAGGATCGAATACATTATCGAAGAGATTGAAATGTTACAAACTAAATTTGTCAACTGGTTGGTCAGAGTGAAGGAAGACCCCCGAGAACCCAACCTCGAAGCCCAAGCACAGGTTACTCCAGCTACCATGGGAGAATCCTGCTAGCCTAACTCAAAACAAACTATTTAACACCCAAATAGGCAAGGCACTAGAGCAAAGAAAAACATCAGCCAGCAGAGGAAACCAATTGCTCTTTGACTATGAAGGGAAAAAAAAAAGCTATGAGGCCACAGCCAATGCACGGCCATCGAAGATCTATGAGAACCAGGGTCCACACTTAGCACATCCAGTCAACTAGTACTGCAAATCGGGCATGTGATGACTCGCAAATTGAGGACAATTACATTGTACTGTTGTGTATTGAAGATGATTATTTTTCAATAGTTTGCAAAAAAAACCTGATGAAGTTTTGCAAACACAAAAACTTAAGTCAGATGTGATAGAGGTAGAAAGGAAGCACCACTCTGCCTACAAGCAATTCCCCAGAGAATCTTTTATTTCCCTATTTGGACAGGAATCAGAAAGGAAATTGGGAGCACCTCGGTGGGTGAACACCAGAAAAACAACAACCAGCGCAGCATTACGAGGTCTGCTTTGTGACTGATCCATTGTTCCTCATACACCCTGCCCATCCCACATCTGGAGACTTGAGCAATTGAAATATTGCAGTCCAACTCACTGAGCCAAGTGAAAGAGACCAACATAACCTAGGGACAGCATCTCTAATTTTGAGAAGGGATGAGACAGCCACTCCCACATTTCGGAAAGACTTCTTGAACCTCATCCTGCAAATTCTCTTAGACTAATGTCAAACTCAATCAATAAACCAAGATTTATGAAGCACGGCTAATCACCCAATTGGGTATCCAGGTGTTAGGAGGTTTTGGAGGATCATTCGAACAGCCAAGTCTTGAGGGAAGTGATGTAATGGTCAGGAGTTACGTGGGGAGGCTGTTCCAGGTCTTTGCTGAGATATGGGAGAAGGAGCGGCCTCTACTTCTGCTTTGGTGTATGTGGGCAGCATGGGCAAGAGATAGGGAGGTGGAGTAAAGTGTTCTTGATGGTTGGTGGTTAATGTAGGTGGGTCCTTGGTTGTGTAGAGCTTTGTGAGCATTGGTCAGCAGCTTGAATTGGCATCTCTTCCATACAGGTAGCCAGTGGAGCTGCCTGAGGAGGGGTGTAATGTGGGTCCGTCATAGAAGGTCGAGGATGAGTCTGTCTGCGGTGTTCAGGATGGTCTGAAGTCTCTGTAGGAGGTGTGCGGTGATTCCTATATAGCGTTGCCATAGTCCAGTCGGTGATGAGGGCCTTTGTCACAGTGCATCTCGTGTGCAGGTTTATCCACTTGAAAAAGTTATGTAGCATGTGCAGAGTGAGGAAGCAGGCAGAGGGGAGGGCACTGATCTGTGATTTCATGGTGGGCTTGTTGTCAGTGATGATTCCGAGGTTTCTGGCGTGGTCGGAGGGAGTGGGTGCGGTTCCCAGGTCTGATGTCCACCAGGAGTACTTCCATGTGCTGCTGTTGTCCTCAAAGATCAGTACTTCGGTCTAGTCTGTGTTCAACTGCAGGCAGTTGTTCTTCATCCAGTTGGTGACGCTTGTCATGCATCTGTGGAAGTTGGTTCTTGTGGCGGTCGGGTCGTCGGTGAGTTATAGGATGAGGTGGTGTCAACTGCGTAGGATATTATGTTGAGACCATGGGATCTGACGATGTTGTCCAGGGGGTCATATATGCAGTGAAGAGCGAAGGGCTGAAAGATGAGCCCTGGGGAAACTAAAAATATACATGTGCAGATCTTTTCATTTACTTAATTAGAGGGGTAGAGGAAGATCTATTATTGTGGTAATGACGAGACATTATAAATTTGATCTGACCCCCACTTATGCGTCAGAGGACCCAAATGATTATCCTAAATATAGGATTTATACTTTGCCTGCTTCAAGAGCTTGAACATGTTTTTTTACATGAAAGATATATTGTGACATTACTTACATTTACCAAAGTGTGTGACAGAGAGATGACTGGGTGTGATGCTTTTGCAATGGGCAGGGATCCAGAAGGGACTTATACAGCGTGAATTCCTTATAATATTCCTTTATTGAATAAATGAAAAAAACATATATATGTCCAGTTGGTCTTCTTTTGATTCTAGTTTCTTTCTCTCCTTATTTTCAGGATCTTCTTATGGCAGTTCCAGAGCTGATGTCTTGCTGACCCAAAGTCTCCCTCAAGGAAAGAGAGGTTCAGGTATGTATTTCAACCTTTTCTTTCTATAAATAGGGAAGGGTGTGAGGGACCACCAGAAACAAAAACCAGGGGTAAAGTGATAGGGGGGGAGTGAGGAAAACGACTGGTTGCAAGGTTGTCAGCACTTGTAAAAAAACAAAAACGCTAGGAACCTCCTTCAGTAGTGTCCCCAATTACGATGTGCCTCCAGCTCCCACAGTCTATTGTCCCTCCCAACCTCTATCTGTCTCTCCCCTTAAATAACCCTGTAGGCGCCCACGCACCTGTGAAAGCCACGACCCTCCTGGGCCGTGGCGGGGTCCTTCCGCTTTACTCTGAGGCCGGTGCTTTCTTCTCTCCGCTCCAGACGCCGAGGTATCCGCTCTTCTTTCTCCGTCTCCGTCTTTCTCCTCTGACAGGGGTTCCGCCACTACAGGAAACTCCTCTTCGTCCTTTCTGCGTCTTGTCCACGTCTCTTTCCCCGCCTCCCGTGTCCCTTTTCCCTCCAATGACGTCGTGATCACGTGACCTACGCCGTAGGGCATGAAAGGATCTGTTTTACAGGGCCCGCAGTCTTCTTTCATGTCATCCGCAGTGATAGCAGGTAATACATTCCAATTTGCCTGTAAATAAAGGAGGGGGGAGATATAAGGTGGAATGCAGTCCGTATCTCCCGTCTCTGGTGTTTGTTGCTCAGTGGTTCTGTGACAGTGGGTCTGCTGGGAGGCTACAGAGCACTACAGTTCCCTGTGGGCCCAAAGGGAGCAACTAGGAAGCCTAGGAATTAATATATTAGAGGTACCACTAGGAAAATATCCATTTGTGCTAAGACCCTGTCAAACACTTACTATCCCTTGTCCGAACGCCGTTTGGAGAAAAGGAGAACTATTAAGAATGAGATTGGACCTGATTCCAATATTGTGATAGATTGCCCAAGCATGAATTTGAATTAGAACTGGCACAATGACAACAGACATCTGATCCAACGTGGAGAAACCTTATGGCGGGAGAGCGGATAGTACCATTCCTGTTGCAGAGATACATTCAGTGTCCCTAGCAAACATGAGAAAGAGATCCTGGATTAAAGAACTTAAGTGCCTGTTGGACTTGGCCTTTTTTGCAGGGTTATCCCTAAACGTTTTGCCTAGCCTTTTGTTCTGACATGGTGTTGGTGATTTTAGGACTCTAGGCACTTTAGCGCTGCTGTTCAGTGAAAAGTGTGTATGCACTCTGTGACAATGTGACAAACAAGGTAAGATTGGTCTACACCCCCTTTTACTGCATATCAGTCACCCCTAAGGTAGGCCCTAGCTAGCCCTATGGGCAGGGTGCATTTTAGCTAAAAGATAGGACATGTACCTTAACCCTTTTAATGCTCATGACGGAATGGTTCAGTCATGAGCACAAGTGCTGCTGTGCTCATGACGGAACCATTCCATCATGATCACATGCTCTGAGAATCCCTCTGCTGCAGGCAACAGAGGGATTTCCAAATGATTTTTTTGCCTGAGGAGGTGGTGAAGAGCTTCCCCAACCTCTTCAGGCCTATTTTTAGTTTTTTTTGGAATAACGATCGTGCGCGCATGGCGCGAAACAAATACGAAACTGAAACTGAAACTTCAGTGCTTGTGGGGCTCTCTCAGTCCCCCGAGCACCGATACACTTGGGAGAGGTATCGTTGGAAAGGGGAGAATCTACCCTTTCCAATGGTATCCTTCCCTAGTGGATCCCTGCTTGGGGATCGCCCTAGGAGGGCAATCCCAAGCAGGGATGCACCCACTAGCACCAGGGAGGGTAAAGTGGCCCCTTGGGCAAGGGCCTTTTCTCCCACCATGTGTTTGGGTCCAAATGTAGTCTTTATGCCCCCAAGGGGGGGCAGATGGGGCAGGAGCCCCCAATCTGCCCCCTCGGGGGGCAGGAAGCCCACTAGAGGCCAGGGATTTTTTGTACTGCAAAATAGGGGTGGGGGCTGCCCATTATGGGCACACCAAAGCCCCTACCCATGCCCTGCACAATTAGAGTCTTTCTGCCCCCCCTGGGAGGCTTATGGGGGCAGTAGCCCCCAATCTGCCCCCGGGGGGGGCAGAAAACCCACAAGAAACCAGGGATTTTTTTATTGACAGTGGGCTGGGGGCTGCCCAAAAAAAGGGGATGGCAATGCCCCCCCAGAGAAATGTCAGTCTTTATGCCCTCCCAGGGGGCAGACAGGGGCAGTTGCCCTCAATCTGTCCCCGGGGTGGCTGAAAGCCCACTGGAAACCAGGGATTTTTTTTGTTATTGACGATGGGGTGGGGGCTGCCCAAAAAGGGCATGGCAATGGCAAATACGAAACTGAAACTGAAACTTCAGTGCTTGTGGGGCTCTCTCAGTCTCCCGAGCACCGATACACTTGGGAGAGGTATCGTTGGAAAGGGGAGAATCTACCCTTTCCAATGGTATCCTTCCCTAGTGGATCCCTGCTTGGGGATCGCCCCAGGAGGGCAATCCCAAGCAGGGATCCACCCACTAGCACCAGGGAGGGTAAAGTGGCCCCTTGGGCAAGGGCCTTTTCTCCCACCATGTTTTTGGGTCCAAATGTAGTCTTTATGCCCCTCCCCCTTGGGGGCAGATGGGGCAGGAGCCCCCAATCTGCCCCCTCGGGGGGCAGGAAGCCCACTAGAGGCCAGGGATTTTTTGTACTGCAAAATAGGGGTGGGGGCTGCCCATTATGGGCACACCAAGGCCCCTACCCATGCCCTGCACAATTAGAGTCTTTCTGCCCCCCCTGGGAGGCTTATGGGGGCAGTAGCCCCCAATCTGCCCCCGGGGGGGGGGGCAGAAAACCCACTAGAAACCAGGGATTTTTTTTATTGACAGTGGGCTGGGGGCTGCCCAAAAAAAGGGAATGGCAATGCCCCCCCAGAGAAATGTCAGTCTTTATGCCCTCCCAGGGGGCAGACGGGGGCAGTTGCCCTCAATCTGTCCCCCGGGGTGGCTGAAAGCCCACTGGAAACCAGGGATTGTTTTTGTTATTGACGATGGGGTGGGGGCTGCCCAAAAAGGGCATGGCAATGCCCCCTCCCCCAAAGAAATATCAGTCCTTCTGCCCCTCCCTGGGGGGCATATGGGGGCATTAGCCCACAATCTGTCCCCCCAAGGGGGCAAAAAAGCCCACTAGACGCCAGGGATTCTTTGGGGCAAATCTGAATTACGGTGGGGGCTGCCCAAAATGGGCATGCCAATGTCCCCACCCCTCCCCCGCAAAAATTACAGCCTTCCTGCCTCCCTGGGGGTCCGATGGGGTAGTAGCCCCCAATCTGCCCCCCCGGGGGGCAAAAAGCCTACTAAACGCCAGCAATTTTTTGGGGGGCAAATTTGAATTAGGGTGAGGGCTTCCTAAAATGGGCATGCCCATGCCCCTACACCCTCCCAGCAAAAATTAAAGCCTTTCTGCTCCCCCGGGGGGCAGATGGGGCAGTAGCTCCCAATCTGCCACCCCGGGGGGGGGGCAAAAAGCCCACTAGACGCCAATGATTACGCTGTTTTCTTTTTATGCGTGGGGGTGGTGGCTGCCCAGAATGGGCATACCCTTGGGGGCATATTTGACCAACCCCACCCCGATAACCTCCCCCAGGGCAGCAGAAAGCCGACTAGGCATAGACTTGTTTTTAGTAATGTGTCTACCTGTCGATTTTGGGTCCTAGCGCAGCCGGCACATAGTGAAACCTAGCAAACCTGGACATTTTTTAAAACTAGACACCCAAGGGAATCCAGGATGGGGTAACTTGACTGGTTCTCGCCAGGTTCTGTTACCCACAATCCCACGACAGGCAAAGGCCCAAAACCTATTGAGGCAACATCAAAATTACCTATCACAAAACAACCTGGTTTTGCAAGGGGGGGTCCCATGAATTTTTGGCCCAGGGCTTGGTGGCCATCTAGGGAAAACTACCAAACCCACACATTTCTGAAAACTAGACACCAGGGGGAATCCAGCGAGGTATGGTTTGCGTGGGTCCCCCAAAGTTGTCCTACCAAGAATCCCCTGCAAACCTCACATTTAGCTGAAAAAAATCACTTTTTCCATAAATGTTTGCGTGGGATCACCATACCAGCACAAATGTCCTACCACCCAGGGTTCCCCATGTTCTCTTGAGTTTGCAGGAGATTCTGGCCATACCCCATTGGACTCCCCATGGCATCTAGTTTTCAGAAAGTGTGTGGATTTGGTTAGTTTCCCTAGAAGGCGGCGAACCCGGGGCCAAAAAAACAGGTGCCCCTCCCCAAAAAACAAGGTAGTTTTGTGATAGATAATTTTGAAGTCTCCACAATACGATTTGGGCCATTTCCTGTTTCAGCCACTTTGCCTACCCACACAAGTGAGGTACCATTTATATCGGGAAACCTGGGGGAACGCTGGGTTGGAGGAAATTTGTGGATCCACGCAAATGCCAGAACTTTCCCACACAGAAATTTGAGAAAAAAGTGATTTTTTTTTCAGCTGAATTTGAGATTTGCAGGAGATTCTGGGTAGGCAAACGTAGGGAGACCCACACAAGCCATATATCGCTGGACTCCCCTGGGTGTCTAGTTTTCAGAAATGTGTGGGTTTGGTAGATTTCCCTAGATGGCCGCCGAACCCGTGAGGTTCTGTGGTTTACGGGACCGGACTCCATTTTGTTTGCGTCGTTTGAGGACGCCATTTTGTGTTGCCCTCACGTAGGCCTAGGTAGCAAACGAACGAACGAAGTTGCATGGGCCTCGTTGTTCATGTACGCATTTAACAGGCCCTTTTCGATTTGCGAGTGAGCTGCAAAGATGCTGACCCCGTCACCTGAAACTGACCCTTTACGAAGCCAGTTTTCTCTAGCTGATCGTTGTCTGAGCTCCCAATCAATGTTCAGGATATCGTTAGTTTTTAGTGTTCTTGCACATATCTTATCCTACTCAACATCTGAATTGTTTCTTTCCTTTACGACTTTTCATTACATGGGTAGTGCTTTCAATTATGGGTTTGTCCGGCTTGTGGTAATCGAATTTGAGACATTCCTTATAATTAACTTGTGGGTTGGTACGATGTAAAGTGAGCTTTTTGGAATGTAATAACGTATGTAAAATGTATTTCATTGGTCAGAATTTGCCGCAGTGGGTGTGCATTCGTAATGAACTGAAATTGTGCATAAAAAGTGATGTCTTGCTTTATGAAAATTGAACAGTTTCTTGAGTTGTACACCGTGTTGTATTGCTGGGATTACTGTTACTAGCTGCAGCTAATACATTGATCTCTGACGCCAAACAGAAGTATTACGTGTCTCTGTAGTCTAAGACAGGTGAATCCGAAGACTTCGGGTGTGTCCCTGGCACCGCTGGGTCCTAAGAAAACCTGGTTCTTCAGTTGGCGCCCAACGTGGGGCGACTTCAGCGGTACCGGTCCAAGCCCGAGGATCGTGAGGAGCCACGTAAGGATATTCTGGAGGAAGGCCGCCACTTCATCGATCCCTGCATGTCGACGTGGACCGAAAGTCTTTGCTGCGAGGCCTCCTGCTTTCTGACGGCTATGAAGGACTGCTGCCCTGACTGTCGCCCTGTCTTGGACCCTTGATTGATCCTTTGTAGAGCGAGACGATAGACGGTCTTATGGTGGCGTGACAGATACTTTGGTTAAGTATAAGTGGGTCGCTCCCACGACTTTGTTTGGTTCTTGGTTTGGTTTGATTTGGGTACTGCAGCAACCGAAGCCGAGGGGCTCGTATATTTACGAGTGTATCGATAATTGATAACCCCTTGAAGTTTGAAGCTAGATTAGTGAGCTATAAGATGCCTGGTCTTAGCAAAATTAGGAAATGGTTTAGTTGTGGTTGCAACAGGGATTCCCGATTGGAGGATTCGTGTCCGATACCTCCGGTTGGAACTCCGACTTATGAGCTCTATTCAAAACACGGAGTGGGTCCTATTACTTATAATGAAGTGTGGGTCCGCTATACAAGAAAAGATGGTGTCTTACGATGGCCCCAAAATGGTAGCTTTGAATTAAATATTTTAGATAAGCTGGAAGTTGCGCTATTTAAGAAGAAAGCCCGGGCGGCATCGTTTGACTGTTTCCGCCTTTGGCGAAAGGAAGCCAAACAGCGAGAAATTAAGCAAGCGAAGAGAGATAGGGAAGATAAGAATATGCCAGTACTACAAGCTGCTAGGCAGTTTAAAGCAGACGAGGAAGATCGAGTGAGTGAAGTTTCAGATAGACAGCGTTGCATGGCCATAGATAAATGTTATCCGGCCTTGCCGACTTCTCCTCCGAAAGTGACGGAAGACCTTGAAAAAGATCCTTTGATATCTCATTTACTGAGACTGCCACCCCCTTATGTGCAGGGTGCTACTGCGCCTCCATTACCCCCGGTTGTTCCACCCTTTGTTGTTCAACCTCCTGCTGTTGTTCAGCCACCCGGTGCTCCACAGATGGTTTTACCTCCTACTGTGCAACCCACTCTAGGGTCGCAAGCTTTGCTTCCATTTGTGCCTCAAACTCCTTTGCCTTCTGCTTCTGCATCTCCGACTCCTACTGTTCCTGTTCCTCCTTCATCTCAAGATTTTAACTTTCCTCTTTTTACGCCTACTTCTTCTCCTTCTGCACGGAAACGAATGACGGAAACTGTTGTCAATTTGTTATCTCCATTGTTTGGGCCACTGAGTGTGACCCCTGTTTCGGAACATAAGCAGAGTCGTAGTCAGCTTCCTAGTTCCGAAGAACGAGCAGTGTTGGATTTATTGGCTCGTAGATGGATTTTGAATGCTTCTAGGTATAATTTGCCATCAGTTATGGATGTTTTCTTTCAGTGGGAGCCGCCTAAGCAAAGGTATGTTTTTTTTTGTTGAAAATCTTTATTGACATGAAGGCAAATTAAGCAGTTGTCGTGTTACATTCCAACATAATTTTCCTTGTGACATGTTAACAGTTCTGCATCACGTATCATGTAACATAAAATTTCAAAGAATAATATTAGTCATCCCTCCTGCGATGAGTGCGACCATTCGTGTTTGTTTAAATCAATGCTTCTGAATGTCTTCAACCATTGTCTTGGTTGCATCGCCTAATATGCCCCCTTGTCCCCAAGAACCTTTTGAAACAACCCCCCCCCTCAAACTTAAGCCATCATAGCTCTTACGTTACTATCTCCCATTGTCCACAAGCAAGTCCGAATCCTCTCTCAGCACCACTTAGTCTTCATATACTAGGCCACCAGTGCATTCGGCCCTCTACTATGATCATCTCTGAGCCTTTTCCTCACTCATCTTCCCCTTCGGAGTCTAGATCATCTCCCTCCGGCAGAGGATCGCATATCTCCCCTCGATAGACATTCCATGCTGCCCACACCTTGTTCCACTTCCGGGGGGAAGCTCTGAGGACATAAACCGCCCTCTCCGTTACCATTAGCTCGTCCATATTTTTAGCCCATCTGCTCGCCGTGGGTAGTTCCGGAGCCCCCCACTTCTGCGCGATGTCTCGCTTGGCCACTGTCATGGCCAGTGTAGCCCACAGTATCCCATACCTGTCCAAGTCGTTGGGCTCCCAGACATTTAGGAGGCATCTGCGCGGTTCAGGCAAAACAGTGATTTTAAGTGCTTGAGAGACAGTACGCAGCACTCTTTTCCAGAACTCTTGTATACGTGTGCAATCCCATAGTGTATGGAACAGTGTTCCCTCCTCCCCGCATCCCCGCAGGCAAAAGGGGTGTGGCGCTCTATGTATTTTATGAAGCAATGTTCTGGTATAATAGATGCGGTGTAGGATCTTTAGCTGCACTAGTCTGAACTTTGTCGAAATTCCTACCTCTCTTGGGGAGGCCAATGCCTCGTTCCATTCTGATTCATCCATCTCCCCTACGTCCCTTTCCCATTTCTCTTTCAGTTTTTGTGTGGGGTCAGTTAGGTTGTTAGTTAGCTTTTTATAGGTAAGAGAGGTCGCTTTGTGTTGCATGAAATCAGTTAGAAGTCTATCTTCTAGGGGCGAGGATTCCGGTAAGTCCGTGCCCGCCGGAATCGCCCATAGCAGTGCATGCCTGATTTGGACATATCTATACGTCTCCGTAGGTCTAAGGCCGTATAGATGTTGTAGTTGTAGAAACGTTATTACTGTGTCTTTGTCCCACATGTCCCCTACTGTGGAAATGCCTATAAGATCCCATTGTGTAAACCCCTTGCATATTCTCAGGGACCCCAGTGCCTTTGTTTCCCACAATGGTGTCATTTTAGTTATTTTTCCTTTCCAGCCCATCCGCGCCTGTGCTATGTGCCACAGTGTCGCCGTGTGCCGCGTTGGGCCAGTCAGGTGACCAAGCTGCGGTTTATTATAGAGTACCGAGAGCATACAATCCGTCCCCAGTTGAGACCAGTCTGCTTGATAAGCTGGGTCGTTCCTCGGGGCGTGGAGCCATTGGTTGATTATTTTAAGTTGAGCTGCCCAGTAATATAGCTGTATGTTGGGCAATGCAATTCCCCCTTCATACCAACTTTTTACCAGTTTGTCGTAAGCTATACGTGCCGGGCCAGCGTTCCAGAGCAGGTTGGAGACTAACTCCGCAATTTGCTTAAAATATCGCGGTGGGACAAGGTATGGGGTGTTTTCTAATACATATAGAAACCTGGGCAATGCCATCATTTTATATAAGGCTACTCTCCCTAGGAGGGTCAGGGGCAGTGTGGCCCAGTGTTTAACGTCTGCACGTAGGCGTTCCATAGGCGGTTTCAAGTTGTTGATAAAGAAGGCTGGTGCATCCTGTGTGACAACAATGCCCAGGTATTTAAAGGAGGACAACGATGTCGTCAATGGGCAGTCTATCTGTAGGTTTGGCGCCGGACCCTTCAGTGGGTATATCACTGATTTTGACCAGTTTAAGGTATAGCCCGAGGATTTCCCGTGGGTGTTGCAAAGATCTAGTAGGGCCGGGATCCCGACATCAGGGTCGACCATATAGACGAGCATGTCGTCTGCATATAGTAATATTTTGTCTTCCCATCCTTCCTCCCATTTAATGCCCCGGAACAGGGGCATCGTCCGAAGCAGGATAGCCAAGGGTTCGAGCACCAATGCAAACAGCAAGGGTGATAAGGGGCATCCCTGTCTGGTCCCTCTGCCCAATGGGAATGCTAGCGAGATGTGGCCATTTGCTATCACCTGTGCCACCGGTCGTGTGTATAGGAGTCGTATCCAGGCTATGTAATTCGGCCCAAAGCCCATACGTGCGAGAACCTCAAAGAGATATTCCCACTCCACTAGGTCAAAGGCCATTTTGGCGTCGAGCGAGATAATTACAGCCCTCTCAGTGAGGAGGTGCGTACGGGCCAGCACTCCATGGACCCTCCTGAGGTTCAACGCTGTACTCCTATTAGGCATAAAGCCTGATTGGTCAGGGTGGATCAGGGCTTGTAGGTGTGGCATCAAACGGTTAGCCAGAAGCTTGGCCAGTACTTTGGCCTCCACATTAAGCAGTGAGATTGGGCGATAAGAGGCACAATCAGTCGGCGGTTTTCCGGGTTTTGGTATGGCTATGATCGTAGCCGTACGCTGATCAAGTGGTAGTTCCGCCCTGTCTCTGCTCTCTTTATACATTGCTAACAGGGGTCTGCTAAGCTCCGAGGCCATGGCTTTGTACCACTCCACGGGTAGTCCATTAGGGCCCAGTGACTTGCCTGATTGCAATGCCTGGATTGACAATTGTATTTCCTCCTCTGTCGGGTCTTTCTCTAGGTCTTGCCGAACCTCATGTGATATACTGGGGATGTCAATTGCATTTAGCGATTCCGACGCCATTGGAGCGGTGATGGTACGCTCCGGGGTGTATATTTCTTGAAAGTGAGTCGCTAAAGTGTGTACAATTTCTTCCGGGTGCGTCACTACTTGGCCGTCAGGAGCGTGAAGCTTTAGGATACCCCTTGCTCCTCCCTTTCTCTTATCTAACCACGCCAGCATTCTTCCTGCTTTGTCTCCCACATCATAAATTCTGTGTGCAGTGTTGGTGATGTGTCCCTGAACTGTCGTTTTAAGGTGAGTCTGGTATTGCTGCTGTCTTAGTTGCAATGTGTGCGCTGTGGCAGGGGTGGGGTTCGCCATATGGGCGGTGTTAGCGTCGCTTAGCAGCAGTTCCTTCTCCGTGAGTTCCCGCCGGGAATCTCGTTTGTGTCCTGTTATTGTTGCTATCGCTGCGCCCCTGAGGACCGCTTTATAAGCTTCCCATAAGACTGACGGGGAAGTCACCGTGCCTGTGTTTTCCGCGAAGAAGTGTGTTGTCGCCAATTTTAGTTGTTTCCGGACTTTAGGGATTTTTAAGTAATTCGGATATAACGGGTAGATTCTAGCGCACGTCTTTTCCCGGTGGTGAGAGACAAAATCAGTGGCGAGTGGTCAGATATACCTCTGGGCAGGATATCTAGGTTGTCCACGGCCCCCAGCCCCAACCCTAGGAACAAGAAGTAGTCTATTTTAGATAGGCTATTGTGTACCGCTGAGTAATAAGTGTATTGTGTCGCCGTGGGGTGCAGATGCCGCCACACATCCGTGATGCCAAAGGCGTCTAGAAAGTCAGGTAATGCTGTGTTCCGTCTTGGATTGTCTCTAGTGGGTAAGGTGTCTATCTCCGGGTCCATTATGGCATTCAGGTCCCCCCCTATAATCGTGTCTCCTTCAGGTAGGTCCAGGAGGAATTTACCTAGGACAGGCAGAGTTATGGAGTGGAGTGCCGGGGGTAAATAGACAGAGACTACATTCAGTGGTTTTCCCTCCCATTGGCCATGTATAGCGGCGAAACGACCCTGGTCGTCTGTCACACGGTGAGTGATGATAAAGGGCGACTTCTTTTTTATTAGGATTCCTGTCCCCCTGGAACCGGTGGTAAATTCTGCATGTGTTGCCATCTCATAGCCGCGCCTATCAAGCGCTTTACATGTTGTCCCTGCCAGATGTGTTTCTTGGAGTAGGACTAAATCTGGGCTCTGTCGCTCAATGGCTTGTAACACTAACCCCCTCTTTATTTTATCCCCTAGGCCTCTGACGTTCCAAGTTAAGAGGCGCAGAGGGGGCACAGTTACCTTTCTGGAGTCAGTCCTTGCGGGCGCTACATGCAGTTGTTGGGTCATTGAGCCGGTGTGTTAATGTATTGCGCACCGTGGCGCTCGGGTTAATGCCGACTTGATGCTTTACGATAGTATGCAGGCGTGTGTCTCCACATCGGGAGATAGTGTATTGCATGGTGTGAGTGATGGCTAAAAACAGAAACAAGAACAACATAACTGTAACTCCTTCCCCCCTCCCTGCTCCCCTGCTCCACGGACAAACCCCCGCCCGTGACCCCAACTTCGCAGAGTGCTTTAGTCCTTCCCCAGCTATCTTACTTGCTCGTGGGGTTGGTGAGTTCCTTACAGGCACTAACTGTGCCCACCCTACTCAGCTGCATCGGGACCCAGGTCCTTCTTGTCTCATCTTGTCCCGCTCTGCTATAGGTAGACATCAGACCGGGGCTGGTTGTCCCGAATCGAAGAGATCTTGTGTCGCGTTAAGTTCAGTTCCTTCCGGGCCGTCCTGATGCGTCGGGTGGTCGACTTGTCTGTGCAGTTGTTTGCCGTTACGTTGATCGGGTCGATCTCTGTGTGCACGATGTTGTTGCCCTCTCTGGCGCCATCCATCGAGCCAGTCTCGGGCCACTTCCGGATTATCGAAAAACCAAGTCTTTCCGTCGGCGACTACCCTTAGTTTGGCAGGAAATAACATGGAGTACGGGAGTTCCCTGTCTCGCAGTGCTTTTTTAACCTCTGTGAACGATTTGCGGCGTCTGGCTACTTCCGCCGTGTAGTCTGGGAAAAAGGCCAGAGTTGCGTTTTGAATCTTGACGGGGGGGGGAGACTCTCGCCGCCTGCAGGATGGCGTCCCTGTCTCTGAAATTAAAGAGCCTAGCCAGCACAGGCCGCGGAGCAGCACCTGATTTGGGTATTCCGCCTGGAACTCTGTGTGCTCTTTCCACGGAGAAGAAGTGTGACAGCCCTTTTGGTTGCAATTTGGTTTTTATGAGATCTTCAATGTAAAGGTCCATGGCTCCCTTACCCTCCGTCTCGGGCAGGCCGAGGATGCGTACATTATTTCTTCGTGAGCGTCCCTCTTGGTCATCCAGCTTGTCTTGCAAAAGCTTGGTGAACTTCTCCATTGGCTCCATGGCCGTTTGTAGCTCCGACGTGTCCTCCACCAGAGACTTTGTCACCACTTCTACCTGGGATACTCTTTCTGTCATCTTTTGAAAGTCCGCTCGCAGTAGCGTGACTTCAGAGGAGATGGACCCAACTGTGGTTTTGACATCCGACAGTGTTCTCATGATGTCTTCCAACGTTACCTTCTTGGTCCCTTCCGTTTCTTGGGAAGTCCCGGTGGAGTTTCGCCCATTGGGCTGAGATTGTGCATGCTGGCTGTAAGCGAACTTGTCTAGCTTGGCCTGCGTGGAGCTACTCCTATTCGTCTTGCCCATCATGTCTTGAGGCCTGCAGGAAGCGGCTTCGTCCCTCCCTGTGTCTCGGTGAAATGCTGTAGGAAACCGCGTCTGGGGCAGGGCTCCGCGGGTCAAAGTCTAGCCGTGCACCTATGTGCCGTGGGGACCCCTCCTCTCCGCCACTCTCCGCCTTGTAGTTTGTCTTTTTGCCGCTTAACTACTTATTGGTGATATAGTATCCTCAGTGATAGCTGGTATTCCGTCCTCGTTCATGCAATGTGACCGCCCCACTTCTACATCACGCAATGTCCAGGCTGATTGCTAGCGCCTCAAGTAGGAAACGCCCCACGCGCCCCACACGCTCCACACTGGGCCACTGGATCTACACAGGGTGGAAGGTGTACTCGTTAGCGGGACTTCCTGTTGTGGGCCTGCCGTAGTGCCGGAGGGCCACGCTTTGGGCGCGCGCTACCAGACCATCCAGGGCCTCAGTGGGGTGCTCGCTTCACCAAGTCTTAATCTCAGGCCCCTCACTAATACAGTACTTGCGTTATTAATATCGCAGGATGGGTGCCGTTCTTCCCGTTGAGTAATGCTATAGATCGGTGGTGCTCCCTCCTGCACCCCGTCTTTACCGTCACCGGCCAGACTCCGTGCTGTTCCTCCCTCCGATAATGCCTGCCGTCTGACTGTGCGCTTGTTAGTCCCCCGGGGGTACTCGCCTTCACCGCCTCCGGCCGGACCTCGTTATGCGGAACCCGGCCGTTCCAGGGGGCCAGCGGTGTCCTCACAGGTCGCTGCAGCCGTCTATCGCTTTCCGCCACTGTTTCAGGCCGTCCAGCGTCTCTCCGTGGCTCCCCGCTGTGTCTCCTGCGGCGCCGCCTCCCGCCGGCCTCCGAGGGGTCCTTCTCCTTCCGGCTATATGGGGCAGACGCCGACAGACGCAACTGGCTGCCGCACCCCCGGGCCGTGCCGCAGGGGGCCCGTCTGTCTGTCCGGCCTCTTCTGTGGGTGGGTTGCAGGTGTTGGTCGGCCACCGGGAGCCGCTCCCACCAGTACGCCGGCCCGGACCCACTTCCGCCGGGGCCGGAGGTTCACGCTAGTCCGGTGCTTCACTCGCAAGTGCAGGCCCAACCGCGTCAGATGGTGTCGGAGCGGTTTGCAGAGTCCGCTGTTCTCCAAAAGCGGATCGGTATTTATCGCTTCGGACCCAGTCCAAGCCGCCGCCGCTTCAGGTGGGTTATGTGCCGGATTATTGTGTCGGATCGATGTTAGGCCACAGTGCCTTCAGGAGCTCTTACGCTATGCTGCCGCCATGCTTGGCTGCTAGCCACGCCCCCCAAAGGTATGTTTTTAATGTAATGTGTGCCTTTTTGCGGCAGGAATGGGAAGATAATACGTTGGGTCCGATTCCGCAGGAAGTGCTTGCTGTTCAGTCAGAGTTTGCTACAGGGGCGATAGTGGAATCTGATGTTACAGATGCTGTAGAGACGATACTTGCCTTCAGGTCTAGGTTACCGCCTCAGCCATTGTATGAACCTGATCCATCTGTTAGGAGGAAAGTGAAGCAGTATCCTATGAGAGAGGTTCCCCCTGTCTGGAGAGAGGCAGTTCAGGCTGATGTTAATCGGGGTATTCAGGCTGCAGAAGCCCATTTTCAGCGAGTGTGGGTACATGTTCCTTGGAAACGAGCAGATGTCTTGGCTCTTAAGCAGACCTTACCTGACCCTCGTAAGAATCCTGCTGGTTATTACAAGGAGTTGTCTCAGACAGTTGAAGCATGTATTATGAATTTAGCTGACATAGATATGTTGATGGGTAATGTAGTTCCGCAACCTTTGTGGGCGAAGATTCGTCATGAGAATTATGCGGCAGAATTAGGTGATACGTGGGCTGATATTGTTGCTGCAGATGGTCGACAGGTTGGAGGTGCCAAACCCGAGCCCTTAGTTGCAGAATTACCTGGTAAGATTATTAATCTAATGAAAACTATGATGCCTGCTTTACGAGTGAATTGGGATAAGTTAGTAGCATGCAAACAAAAGAAAGACGAAAGTGTGTCCGATTTCTTCACAAGGTTTGAAGAAACGTTTATCGATCATAGTGGTCAGGACATGAGTACGGAAGGTGGCCAAAAGGTTGTTCGTGGACAAATTTGTCTTTAATTTGCTTCCCGAGCTCTCCAATAAGTTAAAAGACTCTGAGAGTTCATGGGCTGTTTCTTCGTCGGCCCAGATATTGGCTTCTGCCCAATATTGTGAGATAGGGATAAAGATGAGAAGGATAACGCAGAGAAGAAAACTAAAGATTTAAAGACGAAAGTTCTTTTGCAGCAAGCTTATCCGCCTCATCAGAATCAGCCACAGTTTCAGCAACCTCCACAGTTTCAAAGGTTGTTACAGGAGCCTGAGCCTTATGCTCAGCGATTCTTTCCTGGACCTAACCAGTGTGCTTATTGTAGAGAGGAAGGTGCGAATTGTGTATCTGGTCAGAGAGGTCGTGGTGGTTTTCAGCAAGCTCCTAGGGGTAGGGGACGTGGTGTGTTACCCCAGGATGAGCGTTCCTCTTCCCTTCAGAACTCTGCGAATTACTTTGACAGACAGAATGTTCCGAGTGGTCAGTCTGCACAGTACTAGGTTGACGATTATTATGTCGATAGTGTGAGTGCTGGTTATAATGATAGTTAGGACAGCCATGGGCAAAGAGAGGGAGTAGTGTCAGTTCCAGTAGATCAGGGTGGACCTAATGTTGTAGTGACTACATCAGGTGTGGTACAACCTTTTCTTTTGGATACTGGTGCGACGAAGAGTTCTATTATGCACTCTAAACTTCCTGGCGCACCTTTGTCTGGCGTGACCAATGTTTCCGTAGGATTTTCAGGCGCCCAAGTTTGTAACCCGATTTCTAATCCTTTGCCCCTTTCTATTGGCCCTTGTAAATTGGAAACTCCTCTTATTTTAACGACTGGTTGTAATGAGAACCTGTTGGGATTGGACTTGCTGCAAAGATTGTATGCGACATTACATTGCTCTCCTTCGGGAGTACAACTTACCTTAGGAAAGAAAGTGATTTCTCCGATGTATTTGTCTAAAGATTGTCTTCCACTGGAATTGCGTTCTCTTCCTGATACACTTTGGGCTACAGGTCCGAATGATGTTGGTCTTTTGCAGATTCCGCCCTATGTTGTCACTCTCAAGTCGAATGCTAGGCTACCTCGTATCCCACAGTATAAAATATCGAGTGATGGTGAGTGAGCTCTCCTAGCGATTATCTATGATTTGGTTGAGAAGGGTGTTGTTGAAGAGACGAGAGGTAATGTGTGCAACAGTCCTGTTTTGCCTGTCCTTAAGCGTACGGATGCTTCTAAGCCACCTGTTTATCGGTTTGTGATCGACCTTCGAGAGGTAAACAAAATTGTGGTGCCACAGTTTCCTGTTGTTCCTGATATTACTGCTTTGTTGACTCTGATTCCTGCTTCAGCAGCTTGGTTTTCTGTTATCGACCTAAAGAATGCTTTCTTTAGTATTCCGATTGCTGAGGAGAGTAGGGATATTTTTGGCTTCTCTTTAGGAGGACGAAGCTTCCGCTTTAAGAGAGCTCCTCAAGGTTATTGTGAAAGTCCCTCCATCTATAGTCGGGCGTTGAAAACTCAGCTTGATAGTTTTGTGTTGCCTACTGGTGCTACTCTTATCCAGTACGTTGATGATTTGTTGGTTGCCGCTGATAACGAAGAGATTTGTAAAGAGGCTACTCTTTCTTTGTTGCGACATTTGTCTGACCTTCACCATAAAGTGTCACCTTCGAAGTTACAGTATTGCCGACAAGAAGTAACCTACTTAGGTCATCTCTTGTCGAAGGAGGGAAGAAGGTTGACCCCACAACGAATTCAAGCAATTGCGCAAATGAGTGTACCATCCACACAGAGAGAAGTGCGTGCTTTCCTGGGTATCACCTCGTATTGTAGACAATGGATTCCTAATTTTTCTCTGCTAGCGAAACCTCTGTTGGCACTGACTCTTAAAGATACTCCGTATCCTCTCCCTTGGTCTGATGAGTGTCAGAAAAGTTTTTCTGAATTATGCGATGCATTTTGTTCGGCTCCTGTGTTGGGTACTCCAGACTATAGCAAGCCTTTCACGTTGTACGTGCACGAGAGAGAAGGATGTGCGATGTCAGTGTTGACACAGAGATTCGGGGACAAGCAACGTCCAAGTGCGTATTTTTCAGCTACGTTAGACCCAGTTGCTAAAGCGTTGCCGAGCTGTTTGAGAGCTACAGCGGCAGCGGCTGTTTCTATCCGACAGTCAGCTGGTTTGGTATTGGCTAATACGTTGATTGTGATGGTCCCACATGCAGTGGATACTTTATTGAACAGGACCAAGACACAGCACCTTACTAGTGCACGTCTTTCAGGTTACGAGTTGACACTTTCAGCTAGTCATGTTCACATTAGAAGATGCAATGTGTTGAATCCAGCTACGTTGTTGCTGATCTCTACAGAGACGGATGCTCAAGAACAGCATGATTGCTTCCTTCGTACAGAGGAAGAAACGAAAGCTAGAATTGACCTAAAAGATACTCCTCTGGAGAATGTCGATGGTACCTTATGGGTAGATGGTTCGAGTTTTAAGCTTCCGAATGGTGAAACGACTGCAGCATATGCCGTCACAACTTTACATACAGTTGTTGAGACAGCACGCATAGCACAGAATTCTGCGCAAGCAGCAGAGTTGATTGCATTGACATGAGCGTGTGTGTTGTCAGAGGGAAAGTGAGTGAATGTTTATACCGATAGCCAGTATGCGTTTGGTGTTGCCCATAGTTTTGGACGTTTGTGGAGAGAGAGAGGATTCCTGACTTCCCATGGCACAAAGATTCAGCATGGGCAGTTAGTGAATGACCTTTTGGAATCTCTTACTCTCCCAAAGCAGATTGCAATTGTGAAGTGTAGTGCGCATAAGAAAGTTGTGGACGATGTAGGTCGAGGGAATGCATTTGCGCATGAAGTTGCGTAGGAAACAGCGAGAGACATGATGAGCCGTATGTATGTGGCAGGTCCTGCAAGATGGGTTGTGGAAAGAGGAATGTGTGAAGACACAATAGAAAGTGTGAAGTCAATTCAGGCTGAAGCTACTGAGAAAGAAGTGAGTACGTGGAGAGAAAGTACGGGTATGTTGGATTCAACAGGTTGTTGGGATGAGTTGTCAGAACACCAGCGATGGTTGTTGCCTGATGCGTATGTGCTCCCAGTGGTTGCTATGGCACATGCAATGGCTCATATCAGTGCAAAAGGGATATGCAAGTTGTTGGCTCCAGTATGGCAGAATGCTGGAATTCCGAAATGTGCTGAGAACGTGGTGAAGCATTGCATGATTTGTTTGAAGTATAATCCTGGCAAGGGAACTCCAACTCCAGCTGGTCATTTTGCTCTTCCGACGTATCCGTTTGAAGTGATACAGTTAGATTACATACACATGGAGAGATGCAACAATTTGAAGTATGTCCTTGTGGTTGTTTGCGCCTTTTCCAGATGGATAAAGGCCTACCCCCTAAAGGATAATACTGCCTTGTCTACAGCTAAGGTTTTGCTTAAAGAGTATTTCCCTAGGTATGGTTTGCCGAGAATTATATGGTCGGACAATGGAAGTGAATTTGTGGGTCAAGTTATGAAGAAAGTGTGTGCTGGAATAGGCAAAAGTTCCATGCAGCGAATCACCCCCAGTCAGCTGGACTTGTTGAATGTTATAATGGCACATTGAAGCTGAAAATAGCTAAGATTCAAGCGAGCACTGGTTTTATATGGCCGGATGCCTTGCCGTTGGCTCTTTTGTCAACAAGGACGACTGTGCATTCTCGTGTGGGACTTAGCCCATACGAAATAGTGTTTGGTCGTCCAGCGAATGTTTGGGGTGTGCCTCGTCCAAAAGAATACAGCAGTACCCTATGTTGGTGGATTACTTACATGACTTGACTGCTAAATTACGTGTTCTCCACCAACAGGTCTATGACAGTTTGCCGACAGCTACTACAGATCCGGGGCACGTTATCCAACCTGGAGACTCAGTTCTTATCAGAAATTTTCAGCAATCCAAGAACTTGGAACCGAGATGGACTGGACCTTTTCTGGTGTTGTTGGTAACTCGGACTGCTGTTAGAGTAGCTGGTAAAAAGAATTGGGTGCATGCCACCCATACGAAGAAAGTTCCGTTGCCCTTACCGTATGACAAGTGGGTGAGGGATGGAATAGCTGACTCGGAATGCGAAAGGGTTCTCAGATTCGTGCCTTTCAGTGATGCACATTTGACATGGACTCAGTCAGAACGCGAGGATGATGATGTTCTGCAAGCTGCTGTGCCTCTGTCCTTGAGAATCGACACGACTAATCCGGAACTCCTCTTTAAGGATCAGACTGTACCTGGTAAAGAACGCTACGATTTGAGGCCAAGAAAGCCTATTGCAATGGACTAATAAAGATTGGAATTTATTTATGTAGTGAAATACACCTTGTCAGATCAAGAGACTTTTTTACTTTTTCTTTTTTGAGTCACCATCCGGACTCAGCTGCAGGGTCACGGTATAAGTTCTTAAGGGGTGAGCCGCGTATTGATGCAAGGTCTGCGGTTCAGGGTCGTTAGTGCGATCTTGGCGCACACTTAAGTGAAGAGGGAAAATTGCCGTGAGCAGCACGTTGGAGGATGGAGTCTTTCGAATCCGACAAGGGTGTTAAAAGAGTTGATTTCAGAGCGAAAATGTGGACATTGATTCGTAGCAAATGTTTTTTGGTAATGTGTTTTCTAATGCTTTTGAATATAGCTTGTGTGGGTTGGGTTTTCTATGTCACACAACAGACGCTTGCATCTACCTCCCAACCTGCTCCTTCTTTTCCTACTGTTTCCTCACATGAGTTTCATACGTTGCCTGAACATGAACAGACACGAAGATCAGAATTTGTGAACAATTCGTTTATACAGATGTTACATCAGCATCAGCTAGTTGTAAATACCACAAATTGTTGGGTGTGTGGTCTTATGCCGCATACGACTGATAAGGGAATGCCATATTTGGTTTTGCCTTTTTCGCCTAATGGGTCAGTATGGGCACTCCAGTCAATGTTTATCTATGCGAATGAAGCATCTCCTGTACGTTCCATCAAAGATAGTGCGAATAATAATGCTTTGATACAGGGAATAGTAGATATGGTCAGAGATATCGATGCATATAATGCTATCCCTAAAGATGAGGTACGAGCATATGTTGGTTGGAACAAGACGAGATATAGTATTAGTTTGACAGAGAAAGAGAGACAGAAAAGGTCTCCTCCTATTTGGATCGTACCCCACCGAGGTCATCTTTGTCTGCAAGGCAATGGTCAGAATCCGAGAGCTCAGTTTGGTAAGAGTGTGTGCGTTCACACCTATGTCTATACGTCCCAGAAATCTCCACCGTTCGTGCCAGCCAAAGGCACGTATTTTGTTTGTTATGATAGAGCATATACATGGTTGCCTTCTGACTTTTCAGGCACATGTTATGTGGCGTTTTTGCTTCCCCTACATATACAGCTGCTTTCGACTACCATAAGACAAGATATGGTAGAGGTGTTATCGATGTGAAAGACACTGCTGCACAAGAAGTTGGAGACTTCTTTAAGGGTTTCTTGCCCTTTTGGGGTCCTATGGCTAATAGTAGGACTATTCGTCAGCTTACGAGAGTGGTTGAGGCCACTATCAATGAGACTGCAGGTGCTCTAAGTAATATTACAGCGGAGCTTCAAGCGGATCGCCTTATGACATTACAGAACCGCTTTACTTTAGATATTATACTCGCAGATGGAGGTGGAGTATGTAAATTGATCGGGTCTAGTTGCTGCGTTTTCATACCAGATAACGCCCCGACAGTGTACCAAGCCATCTTGAGGTTACATAAGTCTGCTGAGTCTATACATGTAGACGAAGGGAACTGGTCATTGATGGGATGGTTTTGGAAACTGCTGTCCAAATGGGGATGAAAGATTCTAACGTTCCTTGGTATGGCTTTAGCGATCCTTTTCTCGTGTTGCATATGCATCCAGTGTGGTCCCGCCATTTGTCGCCTTTGTGCTACAATCTGTGTGAGAAGACCCGTCCCGAGAGAAGTGAGGGATAATAAGATGATGTTACAGCAACACCTTGATGACCTGATGAGAATAGATATAGACCTGGATTCAGATTGACGTGAGTTTAGGTCATTGCCTACGTAATGGCAAAAGGAGGTCTGAGGTTCCGTGGTTTACGGGACCGGACTCCATTTTGTTTGCGTCGTTTGAGGACGCTATTTTGTGTTGCCCTCACGTAGGCCTAGGTAGTAAACGAACGAACGAATTTGCATGGGCCTCGTTGTTCATGTACGCATTTAACAGGCCCTTTTCGATTTGCGAGTGAGCTGCAAAGATGCTGACCCCGTCACCTGAAACTAACCCTTTACGAAGCCAGTTTTCTCTAGCTGATCGTTGTCTGAGCTCCCAATCAATGTTCAGGATATCGTTAGTTTTTAGTGTTCTTGCACATATCTTATCCTACTCAACATCTGAATTGTTTCTTTCCTTTACGACTTTTCATTACATGGGTAGTGCTTTCAATTATGGGTTTGTCCGGCTTGTGGTAATCGAATTTGAGACATTCCTAATAATTAACTTGTGGATTGGTACGATGTAAAGTGAGCTTTTTGGAATGTAATAATGGATGTAAAATGTATTTCATTGGTCAGAATTTGCCGCAGTGGGTGTGCATTCGTAATGAACTGAAATTGTGCATAAAAAGTGATGTCTTGCTCTATGAAAATTGAACAGTTTCTTGAGTTGTACACCATGTTGTATTGCTGGGATTACTGTTACGAGCTGCAGCTAATAAATTGATCTCTGACGCCAACCAGAAGTATTCCGTGTCTCTGTAGTCTAAGACAGGTGAATCCGAAGACTTCGGGTGTGTCCCTGGCACCGCTGGGTTCTAAGAAAACCTGGTTCTTCACCCGGGGCCAAAAACTCATGGGACACCCCTAGCAAAACCAAGTTGTTTTGTGATAGGTAATTTTGATATCGCCTCATAAGTTTTTGGGCTCTTGTCTGTCGCTGGTACTTGACCCACCGATGCGAGTAAGGTATCATTTTTTTCGGGAGACCTAGGGGAACACTGGGCGGGAGGAAATTTGTGGATCCACGTAGATTCCAGAACTTTCCCACACTGAAATTTAAGAAAAAAGTAATTTTTTCAGCTAAATTTGAGGTTTGCAGGGGATCTGGATAGGAAAATGTTAGATACCTCGCTGGACTCCCCAGGGTGTCTAGTTTTCAGAAATGTGTGGGTTTAGTAGGTTTCCCTAGATGACTGCTGATCCCGGGGCCAAAAACTCATGGGACCCCCCTTCCAAAACCAGCTTGTTTTGTGATAGGTCATTTTGATGTCGCCTCAATAGGTTTTGGGCCCTTGCCTGTCGCGAGTGCTTGACCCACCCACGCGAGTGAGCTATCATTTTTATAGGGAGACCAGGGGGAATGCTGGGTTGGAGGAAATTTGTGGATCTACGTAGATTCCAGAACTTTCCTACACAGAAATTTCAGAAAAAAGTGATTTTTTTTCCGCTAAATTTGAGGTTTGCAGGGATTGTGGGTAGGAAAACGTTAGGGGACCCACGCAAGCCATACCTCACTGGACTCCCCGGGTGTCTAGTTTCCAGAAATGTGTGGGTTTGGTATGTTTCCCTAGATGGTCGCCGAACCCAGGGCCAAAAACTCATGGGACCCCCCTTGGAAAACAAGGTGGTTTGTGATAGGTAATTTTGATGTCACCTCAATAGGTTTTGGGCCCTTGCCTGCCGCGGGTCCTTGACCCACCCATGCAAGTGAGGTACTGTTTTTCTCTGAAGACTTTGGGGAACACCGGTGGGTGGAAATTTGTGGATCCATGCAGATTCCAGAACTTTCCACCACAGAAATGTGAGGAAATGTGATTTTTTTTACAATTCTTTAGGTTTGCAAGGGATTCTGGGTAACAGAACCTGGTGATAGGCAGTCAAGTCACCCCTTCCTATCTTCCCCTGGCTGTTTAGTTTTTAAATATGTATAGGTTTGCTAGGTTTCCCTAAGTGCCGGCAGAGTTAGGGTTAAAAAACTACAGCTAGGCACTTTGCCAATAAAGGATCATTTTCCCTGTGAAATTGTGGTGCATCCACGTTGCGTTTTGTGCCGTTTCCTGTCGCGGGCACTGGGCCTAGCCACACCAGTGAGGTACCATTTTTCTCGGAAGACTTCGAGGATTGTGGGGTGGTTGGAAATTTGTGGATCCACCCAAATTCCAGAACTTTCCACCACTGAGATGTGAGGAAAATGGTTTTTTTTGGACAATTTGTTAGGTTTGCATGGGATTCTGGGTAATAGAACCTGGTGTGAGCTAGTGAAGTCACCCCATCCTGGATTCCTGAGAATGTCTGGTTTTCAAAAAAGCATAGGTTTGCTAGGTTTCCCTAGGTGCCGGCAGAGCTAGGGTTAAAAAACTACAGCTATGTACTTTGCAGAGAAAGGGTAATTTTTCGTTGTGAAAATGTGGTGTGCTCACGTTGCGTTGTAAGCCGTTTCCTGTTATGGGCACTAAGCCTACCCACACAAGTGAGGTACCATTTTTATCGGGAGACTCAGGGTAATTCATATTTATAAAGCAACTGTTATTACCTATTGACTTTCGATGCATTTCTGCCTTCCAAATGAAAGACAATGTGTAAAAAATGAGTAATTTTGAAAAATGATCGATAATTCTCATGCTAGTATGAACATTCCCAATTTTGGAAATGTGCAAATATCCACTGGTTCTAAACTCTATATTTTGTTCCCATTTCAGAAATACATAGGTGTCTTTTATACCGATTTTTCCATATATACATTTTCTCAGAATAATTTCCATATACCCAGTACATAATAAAAAAACATTGCAAGTCTCTGCTCAGTTTTTGGCTCTGGGTTCGTCGGGTTCTTAGTGAACCTACAAGTCCTATATATCCCCACAACCAAGAAGGTCTAGCGGATGTAACGGTATATTGCTTTCAATGAGTTGTCATAATTAGAAGAAGTTACATGTGAAAACATTGACATAAAAGGCAGTTTTTTTCAATTGATTTTCAATTTTTCCTCTATTTAACTGTTAGTTTTTATTAAGAAACCTTGAAGGATCCACAAAAATGACCCCTTGCTGAATTCAGAATGTTGTCTACTTTTCCAAAATGTATAGCTTTTCTGGATCCATTATTGCTTTCATACCCATTTCTACCATTAACTGTAAGGAGGTTGAAAGCTCAAAAAATAGCAAAAATAGGCAATGTCCCAGAAAAATGCCAAAACTGTGTAAAAATGTTTGGATTTCTGCTTGTCCCTGAAAGCTGGAAAGATGGTGATTTCAGCACCACAACCCCTTTTTTAAAACGCTTTCATCTGTGGCCTTTGTTTTGCATTTTTCACCAAAGAAACAAAATGTAGCTGTATTTTGGCTAATTTCTGAGTCATCTCAAGGGGAATCAACAAACTCTGGGTACCTTTAGAATCCCCATGATGTTGGGAAAAAACGACGCACATTTGGCGTAGATACCTTATGTGGCCAAAAAGTTACAGGGGCCTCAGCGCGAACTACCCCAAATAGCCAAAAAAAGGCTTAGTAGTGCGAGGAGCAGTAGTCCCTGGTCCCTGAGTAGGCCTGTGCCTAGCCTGCATAATGCTAGCTCCGCTCCCCAGTGGTGTGTCTGATGACGAGCCCCCAACTGACAAAGGGGAAGAGGAGCCTTGTAAACAAAGTGCTCCAATTCCCCCCTGAACCAGTTGCATCTGGTTCCCCAAAAAGCCCTGTACTGCAGACAAAGGAAATGTTAGTATAAATGTAGGGGCTGTGACCCCATGTAGGTGTGCTTGTTCCTGTGCAGGGGGCTGCTGCTGCTGGGCTCCAGGAAGAATCCGCCACAAGGGACTGCCTTCCTGCTGGAGGGCCCTGTGTGCTGGCATGCCTGGGCCCAGCCTTCTGCCCCCTTGGACTCTGGACTCTAGCGCCTTGGGAGCGCTTTGCTTTGGGTGTGGGGATCCCCCCTGATGCTGAAAAACAGAGCGGGTGCCCTTTTGTTGCAGGCGGGTGCCCACCCCGCTTTGCTAAGTCGATTGACGAACGGGTGCCCATTCCACGTTTGAGGTTGGTTGTGGGTAACCCGCATTGTGGTGCAAGCGGGAGTCTACGCTGTGTTTTGCAGATCAGCTGGAGCCTACCCAGCTGTTTTATGCCCTAGGCGGCTGCCCACCCCACTTCCATGCCTAGTTAGAAGGTGGGAGCCTACTCCGCACTGTGATGCTGCCACTGAGAACCGCCGCGGCCCAAGCTGAAACGGAAGCCAGGCAGGATGCCTGGACATGGGTGGGGCCTCGCGGATGGAGGCGGAAGGAGGCGCAAAGGAAGGAAGTCTGTGCCTGCCCGAGCAGGGCTCCTGGGTGCCGGTGGGAGCCCTGCGTGTGAAGTCCTGAAGTCAGCGTCTCTCTGAGCGGGCCCCCATGAGCTGTGGGAGCCCCGCACACCGCCAGGAGAGGAAAGAGCCCTGCCAGGTGTAGACCAGAGTGTGAGGGCTAAGCAGCACACTCTAACGAGGCACATTGCGGTGCCTAAGGACGGCAGTGGAGACAAAAGGAGCCTGCCACAGAGCCCCGATGAGTGGGGCTGCATTGAGGCTTTTCCTTCATGCTGTGAAGGAGTCGGACCCAGAAGGGCCCCGGTGAGAGGAGTTCCCCCCTAGGCACATTGTCTGTGCCTGGAGCCCCATTGGTGTTCCCTGGGGCACCGAGGTGCCCATGCTGGTTTCTGTTTGAGGGCCAGTTATATATGGAGTCCCAGTGGGGCTCACGAGGCGCTAGTTGGTGCCAGTGCCAGATTGTTTTCCACAGCTGCACCGCACCAGGGCGTGCAGCTGCAACGTTGGGCCCATTTGTGAGAAAGTCGCAGTGGGGACCCAGGAGGCACAGTAGTGCCAGCGCCATAATTTCTTTGGTGGCATTTTGGAGACAGGGGTGAGTTGTACTCCACGCCCCAGCGCAATTGCACCCCCTTTGATGTGCTGCATTGGCAGCCCAACTCTGACATGTTGGACACAGGGCATTTGAGCCCTAGAGAAGGCCAGTTGGCCAAGGGGGTCAGTTTATGGTTGGTAGGGCGCAAGGCCCTAATGTGATTCATACCCCATGCTCATGTGAGTTTGCCTAATGTCATACTATTTATGCTTGTGATGCCTATGACATAATGTGTTTATGTTTAGAATGTTTATGCATAATGTGTTTATCCTAATGAGGCCTTGTCTGTGATATGTTTATGCTAGTGAGGTTTGGGCCTAATGTGGATATGCCTAATGTCATGCTATGATATTTTAGTATGGTGTCCGATGTGACTGTGATAATGCTTAGGTCACTATTGTACCAGTAGTTACTGGTTGTGGTTTATATTTACTTACCTGTTCTGATGGTTCTGAACGTGGCCCGATTGGCCTGGTCCTGTATATAATCCCCTGTGAATATTGCCTAGTGGCACAGTGTAAGTGTGTGATTACGTTTCTAATGTGTTTATGATAATACAAAGGCTATTTTTTATATAACCTTTTGTGGAGTTCCTTTTTGTGGTCTGCCTAGTGTGTTGCTGCTGTGTGTGTGTATTGCGCAAACGCTTTACACATTGCCTCTGGGATAAGCCTGACTGCTCGTACCAAGCTACTAAGGGGGTGAGCAGGGGTTATCTGCAGCGTGTAACTCCCTTGCCCTGACTAGAGTGGTGGTTTCTGCCTGGCTTTGGCGCAAGCCTTAGCCAACCAGAAATCCCATTTCTAACAGTGCCCAACAACCAAAATTCTAAAGGCTGGATATTCCTCAACCAGACATACTTGGTAAAGACACATAGCTCATGTCAGTCAGAATACTTTATTTCGATAAATCAATATCATAAAAAGACAATACTACTATACAAAAACATGCATAAATTACATTAATTTTACACAATAAAAACAGAATAATATACATTAGATATACACAGTAAAAACAGAATAATTGAACCTTAAAATTTTTCCATAATGTTCCATAATGATTCATCTAAAAAGATCATAGTTAAAAGAATAAAAACAACAATCAATTTAGTTACCCTGGCTACCAATTATCACTAAACAATCATTATATAGAGCTACATCGGGGTTCCTCAAGAAGCAATCAAACAGTCGTTATCCTATTTCTGAACCTACCAGCACCCACTAAAAAACTAGCAACGTGAAAAATAATCCTCGGGGACTGTAGTAATTGCAGGTAAAAGAGGGCAGGCTTAACCTGCAAGAACCCAGCCTCCTTTAGGATTGGAACCAAGAATTTCAACCTTAATTCCGTGTAGTGACCACAGAACATTAAAAAATGCATAGTGTTCTGGATGGAAAAGTTGTCACAAGAACACGGCATAGCGTCTTCAGGGGTGCTCCATTTAGGAAAATAACCAAGGTTCAAATGAATCATATTAAGACAAAAGCGTGTTAAAAGGAACCTATGGTATGGACGATTCAACAGGGTAAGATAAAGTTCAGGTCCTGGTGGGTTAGACATAATAAAGTTGGCCCTCACATAGCTCATGTTCTTTGTGGAACAAAGTTCTAGCTATCCAGCAACTATAAATCTATTATGCTGGATTGTCTGAAGCCAAATGCTCAGTTTGCACCTTTAAGGAAATCTTATAAACCCAGTTCTTAATGTGGGACACAAAGCTTTTACTATCCCAGCAGTTAGCAGACTAAAAAGAAGGTTAACGATCTGGTTGCACCTTAATTTAAACTACAGGGCTAAAGAAATTAACTGCAGCCAACAAGATATTCAACAACTACTCCTAACAACATAGGTGTAAAAAATAGGTCTATGTAACTGGTGGCTGTCGATTTCAACACCGCTGTTGAAACAAATAGCGATTATGCAGCCCTCACCTGGGCATGGGTCTCTGTTCCAGTTGGTAGGGATATTAAAAATCACTCTTACATGGGGCTTCAACTACCTTTTCTAACATTAAGGCAGGTGTAAATCTGATCTGCGTAGGCACAACCTGAAACAATGGAATTCGCAAAAGTATAATTGACTGCATAGTGCTTGACTAGCATAGCTGGAGTGTTATAGTGCACTCTGAAAGTGTATAACGCACCCTTCCTTCTTTTCTTGCCATTCATGTGCAGGGTGCAGCTTGGTTCCAGTGGCACATAAAGCACGGAACCCACGTGTGGGTATTTCCTTGGGGCTTAGTGGTTATATCAAACAAAATGCAACAAGCTGAAGAAACATCTCAGTAGACAGCGAAAAAGAAAGCAAAGTGTTCTGTGGCTTCCGAGTCAAACAAGATACAAATGACAGCTTGGATTGAAAAAATGATGTCTCGGTATCCTAATGAGCTGAAAATTGGAGTGGGTAATTAAGGTACTAGTTCAAGATCCTACTGATTTATTATTGTAGCGGTATTTTTAATTAGAAGTGGTGAAATACCCCAATGTAGTGACAGATTTCATGCACAGTGAGTATAGAATGCATCTAACAAAATTATGATATGTGGTTCAAATGATTTAATTTGTCATACATGTTCACAACAAGGTAATTGAACAAATAGTTGTTAAATATATGCTAATAGTATTAGCTTGTAGGTTAGCTGCGAACCAGAAGTAACTCCAATCCATCCATAAAATTGAAAAAATAATATTTGAAGAAAGCTTTACTCTGTAATAGTTTATCCTCCCTCCTCCGCCCCCCAGGAGTTACCAGGGTCCACTATGCTGTGTTAGTGGGGTGAATTCGCAAGCTGATATTTTCTGTTACCTAAATGCAAGGGTGTAGGCAGAATCACTTTGAACCATGTGGCACAGAGTGAGTGGTCCAGATTCTTTCTTTAATGGTATGCAAGGATTGCTCCCTCGATGAATGTTTGGGAAAATATGTTTAAAATGAAACAGTTTACATCAGTTTAAAAACAATTGCCAAAAAGCTACGTTCACCAGTGTACGGTCTTTCCTTTATTCTTCCTTCCTTCTATGAAAGAGACTTGCACTCAGGCAGATCTTGAAGTCTAAAAATGTGTTTTAAAAAAGAAATGCAACCTGTGAATCACAAAATCAGACAACTTGGTGATCCCCGGGCACTGTGTGGGTGTAATCGCTACTGCACATGTATAGTCTCATGAACAAGACCGGAGCTTAGATCATGTGAGGAAAACTGAAGCAGAGGACAACGAAGGTGCTGAGACTGTACCGTGAGCTAATACACACTCCACATTAAAATAGATAGAAAAGTGTAAATATTCAGAGCCGAGCAAGATATGCAATCATTTCTCGCTTCTGGTGCCACACATGAGAGTGAGGCTTTACACGTGAGAACCGAGCACAACTTGGTAGCATGTATTTAGTGTTGAGCAAGAACATAGGTGCTGCTACCACTAACACAAACAGGTTATATTTCACACTTCTTTCATTCATTCTTTAATTTTTTGTTCCATGTTCTTCCATTCCTTGCATTCTCTAGTCCTTATTTCATTCATTACCTCTTTAGTCTGTCATTCAAAAGTTCCTTCTTTCCTTTCGTCTTCTTGTTTTCCTACTTAATCGATCTTCCTTCCTTCTTTTCCTTCCGTTTCCCGTCCCGTCTTCCCTTCTTTTCCTTTGGCATTATTTGCACCCCCACCCACAGCTGTCATAATACCTTATTTTTGTAAGTATTCATAGCCACAGTTAAATCAAGTTAAGAAGGACCAACAAGAACAATGTAATCTGTTCCAATTGAGCTGGGCTGACATAAGTGGGAACCACTATACCATTCATCAATTTCTATCCCAAGAAGCTCGTCAGAATTCCGCGTACCTGCCAAGTTTCCCATGCCCATGTGTAACGTAGAGCTCCAGCCGTCTAGGTTTTTCCTTGAATTCTAGAACTTGTAGTTCTGTTTTATAATGGAATAAACGAGACTAAAAGAAAAGTCCAAGAATTCAAGGAAATACACCTGGACCGTAGCAACACATCGCTCATAGACCTGGGAAACCTGACATGGCTGATTCAGTTCTTCCAAGAACAGTACATTGAGTGCCATTAAATTGGATAATATTAAGACCTGTTATTTACAGTTCTTGGAAATGTCAGAGGTGCAGAATGAAGCCCATGTCAAACCGAATAAGAGAGTGTCCGAAACATAATGTGCCCATTTGATTGACAGGTGATAGACGGCGGCTTAATTCGAGACAGAGACTGTGATTTGCGGCGATGCAAATATTTTATATTTTGCTCATTGTAAAATCGTCAGAAGTACACCTGCCCTGAAATTTTTAATGAAGCCTGTCAGGCTGCAACAGTGCTCACTTACGCCTTTCCGCTCCCCTCGCCCTCCGAGCCCCAGTGGGGAATTCTCAGCGCGGAGCTCTGGTTTAGCAGTTTTCCAAAGTCTTTGAACTGAAAGTAGTCCCCGAGGAGGGGACTCTGGGAATTCAGGGGAGCATCTGAAAGAAAAAGTCCTGACATTTCGTTCTTTACCAGCTCTGTAAATGATTTATGGTCAGTCTGTAAAATCGCTCTCCTCTTACAATTTATTTATGAAAGCGGAACGTTTTCTCCAGAATATTATACATAGGCTAGGGCGGGTATGAACCGGCTCTGTGTGTAAGGCCTTTTATATATATTCTGAGGTTGCTCTTCGGTGGTGCCCCAGGAGCCTTAGAAAAGGTTAAGCCGAGTGTGGTAGGAAATGCAGCTGGAAAGGCTCGCTAATCAAACAAGAGGGGGAAACACTTGAAGCTCTGTTTTCTGCCTAGTACCTTACTTGGGAGCGAGCTTCCAGCAGTGCCAGTCCGTTGGTCGGAGAACTAACACGAATATTCAGAGATGCTGTCCACACACGTGCCAGATAGCCCAAGGTGACCTTTCTCTATGCGACGTGGCACCTTGGAATGCAGTACGTCACGCGTCCCGTAAATAAGGAGCAGCTAAGTGTTCCTAACAAAGTAGGTATTTTTTCCTTGTTGTGTGACAACAGTTGGCAAATTTTACAGCTAAGAAACCATCAAGGAGTCCGTATTTACTGGTGACTGCATAGAGAGGGCAGCAGCAGGGGGGGCAGGTGACGGGCAGGAGGTGAAAACTGTTAAATGCAGATTTACGCAGGCGCCTTGAGGCAACGACTGCCACATTAAATAACGTGGGCGTGATGGGCTGAATGTATAAGGTACTGGGATGGTTTGGCTAAGGAATCGGAGTGTGTCAAAGTATCGTCCATGGCGGGCGCTGTACGTATTATGGCGTTCTCATCACCTGGAGACTGTAATCGGAGCAGAGAACTCTGCACGAATAAGTATAAAAAGTGTTGGGTTGTAAAATGCTGCACTTCGGGCCTGGTTAAGATGCCAGTCGGACCGACCGCCTGACCGCCACGATTGCGATCCGATTCCAATTTACGAGGCTGGGATAGTTTCCCCCGCCATAGTACGATGCAACCGCTGCTTCCGCGAACGTCTCATCTACGGCGGTGCACATACCCCCGAATATGTTGCTGCAAGTGCGTGCAAATTCACTTGAAACATGTTAATTGTACACACATGCATGACATATGTGGGGATATGCCTTGTGCACCATGTACCGCATTGCTGGAGTGTGAAAATCTGTGAACAGTCCAGCCAATGAGGATACATGCCACCTACGGACTTACCTGCATTCCGGCGTCCTCAGAGTCTTGGTCTTAGAGTTTCAGCTGCCGCAATGTAGGGGGAACCTGGAGGAAGGGATCCACACTAGAGACTGTTTGGGAGAAGCTTATTTGGGTGAGTATGCACCCCAAGTCCATCAATTTTAATGACTCGACACAGGCGGTCAGACCGTCACGGTTGGGTCGTCGGAAACCCACATCGAAATACGGACCACGGTCTGAGATCACTGTACTGCCCTACTGATGCTGTTCTTCTCTGACCAGCATCTCGGCGGTCAGAGAAAGGCTGTTGAAGCCAGAGGTCTTTTAGCGGTCAGTCGGAGTATAGGAGGCATGCATCGTAATCCGGCAGTTGGACCGACTGCTTCCAACGAGACCGTGGCGGTTGGACCACCTCCGACAGGACTGCGGAGGTCGGTCCGACCGGCTTTGCAATCAGGCCCTTAGTTTGTGGCTACCTCAAAGTAGTAAACTCACAAAAAGTTTAAGTTTACCTTTGTGAATCAGGCCAAAAATGTCTATGAGATGAAATCACTCATCAAGAAAACGCGGTTGTTATAACAACGGGGTTGTAATGGCATGCGATGTATCGCATGCGACGTAACATCGCATATTCACTACAGGTATTTGTCAAGACAGACTGATCTAACAAAGATTCCTGTCAGCCTCATTGTGGTCTTGCCCCAAAATGTTTGCCTTCCTTCTCCATCTTTGCTGATCTCGTTTTGCTGGCCTTATTACTCTGCACAATTTAGCATTGTAAACCAATGCTAAAGTGCATGAGCTCACAACTTACAACATGGTAACATTGGCTAATCCCCAATTGCCTTGTTTAATTATTAGTGGGTCTGCAGCATTTATTGTGCCACTCACTTAACTTAAGTAGCCCTTTATACATGTCTCAGGCCTGCCTTTGCAGCCTGTGTGTGCAGTATTTAAACTACCATTTCGACCTGGCAAAATATTGCCAGTACTCAACCTTCCTTTTTAATACATATAAGTCACCCCTACGGTAGGCCCATGGCAGTCCATAGTGCAGGTTGCAGTGTATTTAAAAAGTTGGACGTATACTTTTATGTTTTACAGGTCTCTGTAGTTAGTCTGCAACCAAGAAAGGGAAGAGAGGATGCCTGGGGACTTCAAAATGAAACGTCTAAAGCTTCTCTCCCACTTCAAAGGTTCAACTGAGTAAAAGCACTGAGCCTCAGTCACCAACTCATCAGTACACTTCTGGACCTATGAATACCCTGCCAGGAAAAATGGCTGCTGTGCTGCTTAAAGGATTGCCATTCTGCTGGACTGCTGCTCTGGATGATTGCTGTCCTTCTGTGCTGACCTGAAGCCTGCTGCCCTCTTGCCTCAGTGAGAAGGACTGGACCTGCATCTCTTGACCCCAGAGGCACTCCAAGGGCTAGTTGGCTGGTCTTGTGATCTGAAGCCTTAGGGACACAATAGGCTTCCACCAACCCTGCACCTGGGCTCTGCCATCTCTGAGTCTACCCTGCCAAGTGGTGCCACTTCAGGCCTGGACCCTTGGAAGTGGGCCTACGGTGCTTGCCAGCCTCTGGTTCCAGCCAAACTAACGCATCTCCTCTGCTGCATGGTGAAACCCTGAGCAGAACCGATGCATTACCACTGCTGCATGGATCGGAACTGTCACAAAGACATCGCAGCCCCTTGCCTGATCAGAACAGCCATGCATGATACATCCTTGGTGGAGGGCCGCTTATGCACACCATAAGAAAGCTATGAGCTAATAGCTCTTTTTCAAATTGAAAATATTGTGATTTGACTAAATAGGTCTCTTTGGTGTTGTTTAAAAACAATTATTTTGTGACATTCTAAATTGTAAATATTGATTGATGTATGTTTGGTATGTGTGAGAGAGTGAGATTCGAATGTGAAAGTTGATCAACCTTGTATGTATGCTTCGTTCCTTACACTAATGTGTATGTTTTATGTCAATGTCATTTTTATGAATTTTGAATTTTTGCACTGTCCGTTCTTTGATATTTGTTGTGAAATGCTTGGTAAATTTACACCAACGAAGATGCTTCAAAATCTTTCTGAATAATAAATTTGATTAATTCTGGACAATTTGTCCCAAACTCGCACACAGTTTAATTCTTTGCGCGTAGAAATTTAGTTCCTTCTTGATCAAATATTGCAGTATTGGCTTCTGTTTTGTTGCTTAGTGATAGAGAGGCTTGGCCTTACTGTGGGAAGCCCACACCCAGTGTAGTTTTCTCACTGGTGGAGGGCCTAGCATCTCTTGTTGATGGCAACCTCGATGATGATTGTGTGAAGCAAACACCTAGGCAGTCAGCAAAGGAATGTGTAAACAGGTAATGCAAATGACAGTGAAAAATCATACATAGAGAATAGAATTAAAAATAAATCATGATTTTAATGAATACATATAAAAATCATACAAGTAAGTGGGAACCACCACCGTATGATGATAAAAGTTAAAAAACAACAATGTAATTATTTATTATACAATCATACATAAAAAAAAACCTTATATTTGTATCATTAGTGTTACAAAGAACCAACACTGTGGCGAGTGGAGCTCGACGCGCGTTTCGGCGTGGAAAACGCCTTCTTCAGGAGCCACACAATGATATCTGAAACATACATATAAAAACAGAACATCCTATTACGATTTCTTCCAATTATAAATGCAAAACATAATCATTACATCTAAAAGTACAACAATTCCTAATAACATCCCATATTAAAAAGAGCCTTTTTTCCGCTGTCAATTGTTTACATTTCTTATCCTGTTTACATAGCAACATTGATATAACCATACATAACAAGATTGTGCAGTACTCAGATTTAAGGAAACACATCAAGGAGTTCCAATGTATGCCGCATTGATGATCGACAAAACAACAGGATATGAATTCATTTATGTCTAAAAACTTTTCATCTTTACAATCACTTTTATTAAATACATGTATCTAACAACTAATTACTCTCTACATTTTAAGTATCTCTATTATTATGTTAGTATTCTAGACTCACTTGTTTAAAGTGGTTTACCAGACCGCATACACTAGACAATCACGTAGACTTTGGAAGCTCGACACAGATTCAGCCACAACCAGTATATGTCTGTAAAACATAACATACCAAGTTCAGTTTACAATCCCCCCAGCACGATCTATACGCTGGAAGGAGAAAACAAAGTTCTTCACAATATTAGCCGCCACATGAGTGCACAACGAGCCGACAGATGTAATATTAATTAACAAGTCATGTAGATATGATAGTCGTCACGAGTATTCATCAAAATTCCTAGCTTTTAGATTCATATCTTTCCATAATTTGGGCATATCTAAAGGTGTAATCACGGAAATATCATGGATAAAGGCACAGAAATGTAGAAATTCCTAGGATCGCCGTAAATATATTTTAAATCAAAAGGCCAAAATAGCTGCTTTTTGAATAGGGGAAACCTCCACTCACATAGACTAAAGATAATATATAGTCGTATTGCCACGTACCTGCTGCATAAACAGGAGGGGGTTTAGCTTCTATATATTAAGTCCTAAATTCCTAAATTCCAAACGAAGCTCTCCACAGTTACTGATAACGATGAGGATGATAATCCTAAACAAGGAAGTATACAATGAAGCTGATAACTTGCTCGGCAAACCTATGGTGAGTTTTCAAACAACCAAGGTGTCATAATATTTCAGGGTATACCTTAAAAACAGGGTAGCTGTGTTTCCCCTTTGTGATTAGTTATTCTTACAATGCGGTACTCCAACACGATAAAGAAGTGGCCCCCTCCACGCAATATGCACTGAAACCAAAACAAATAAAACCGATATAACGGAGGACTCTACATTTCTAAAGTATAGATAGACCGTGCATATCACTCAGTTACACTTTGGAAACAAGTATCTCCAATAGTCACTTAAATGGCAGAGACCTTATTTTGAGAAACGAGAGAGTAAATAACCTTGCCGATTCTAAAATTGATAAGAAAGTCAATAAACCTGTCGATAATCATTTACCTTAGAGGTCCAAACGTAAGCAGGATAGTGCTCTCAGCGTCACGGAGTTACCGCATATCAATCCGCCGCATGTAGCGAGGCGGGATAGTCTATCAAGTTTCTCTGAATCGGCCGCAGTTTAAATACCTCCTTCTGTTTTGTTGCTTAGTGATAGAGAGGCTTGTCCTTACTGTGGGAAGCCCACACCCAGTGTAGTTTTCTCACTGGTGGAGGGCCTAGCATCTCTTGTTGATGGCAACCTCGATGATGATGACAGACTTCGTACCGAACTGATGCATCGCCCCAGCTGCGCAATTCATCCTCAGTGTTGGACTTCACATCCCAAGCCCTTGTTAATTAGATTTTCAACCATGGCGCTGGACCTCACAAGGCAGCCTTGCCTCATCTTGGAACGGATGCGTTAATTCAGATGAGCAACTCATCTACAGTGCGGATCCTCGACAAACAGGGATTTAAGGTACACAGTTTAGCTGGCTTAACGGGGTCCCTGGAGCCAGCCTGTGCTCCATCGCTGAAATGTGACTTTCTCCCGATCCGGCGCAACCAGATATCCACAGCTAGCACTATGTGCTTAATGGAACTATTTTTACTAAAGCTTTAAAATTGATAGTCTCTGGTGCTACTCATTGGATGTTTTTTTTGGCCTTTTTTTATATATTAAAAATTATGCTATTTTTCTAAACTGGTGTGGAATCCTTTGGTTTTGTGCTTTCACAGTGTTACTGTTTAGAGTGTTGCATAAATACTTTACACATTCCCTCTGAGTTAAGCCTCACTGTTCCGAGCTAAGCTACCCAAGGGTTGAGCACAGGTTAATTTAGTTTTGCTTGTGACTAATTGTGTTTGCTGCTTGAGAAGTGTTTCACCCCCCCCTTAATCAGGAACTCATTTTCTTACAGTGTTTCTTCCATATATCTGCATTATTGAAACTTGTGAAAAAAATAAAAATGTGAAAAACCTTTATTTGCACATAGACCAAATTCATTTAACTACATGCTTTATCAATTTTGTAACATGGGTACTACTCAAACCCTAGTCTTCTGGCACAAGTACTTAAGGAAGTATAGCACTGTGCCACCCGCCAAGATGGTAATATCTTTGCCATTTTCAATCATTAATTGGGCAAACCCAACTCTTTTTTGGTGCTATTACTTATGGTCACACTCAAGTTGCCAATTAAACCCATCACAATTAGAGATGCATATAGCACAGTTTATATCTAGCCTAAGTGAGTTAAGTTCTATGGCTATGCCCTTTGAACGTAAATGACCATATTGATGTATCCTGTGCATATGGGCAATCTGCATTCATCATACACAACTTATAGAATTCTAGATCAATCTTTATATCAATTCATGCTCTCAAGTCACAACTTCTGCATATCATTACTTCATTTTGATGCCCTGTAATAAAAAGAAGAGAATGCTCAGTCATTGAGTTGCACACGGTTCCATTCCAATTCTTTTCCCCTGGAGGGTGAGAACATGTTGATAGTTCACATCTGTAAGTTCCATATTCCGAAAACAAATGGATTCATAACTCCTCATCACTGTTGAAGACACATGACTGGTGAGTATTGAATAGAAAATATGACATGAGTCCAGCTTTCTCAAATTTAGCTTCCTGACTTCTCATCTCTCGCACCTCTCTACAATGTTATCCCCGAAAAAAAATCAGAATTTCACAGTCACTTTTGTGAAACTCCTTAAAGTGTGTGCCTGTTGTGGAGCCACTTTCACTCTTTTAAGCACCCTTGTAGGTTCACAGATCTTTTTCTTCACTGTGAAGGTCATGCACCCAACATGTGACTTTCTATACAGTTTCAAGGACAAACACTGTGTGAGTCGTATGATAACCTGTGTGTTTCTTGTTTTTAAACCTGCCTTTGTATCCCCTTGTAATCAATATTCATCATATTTGTTGAATCCTACATGCCTTACAGTTAAAATAAGGGTAATATCCAGTTTTCATCTTGCCCAACCCCGGCCAAGTGTATTGACTGTGGTAATGGCTATTAACCAGCTGATCCATCAGTGTTCTAGATATTCTATAAGTGTTAGAGCGATTGCCACCTATCTTATCTATTGTCAAAATATAAACTATTCAAATTTTTATAAAAATGTGTGCAGATCTGCACAATTTCACAGTTTTATTTTGTTTTAAAGCCTAATTGATCAGGGCTGATATACTCGATTACTTATTATTTCTTGCCCTTGGGCACCAGCACTATTTCTATCCTCACCCTATCAACTCTACTCGCTGCTTTCAAGATCATATGCCTCGGATACCCTCTTTTCTTACATGTTTCAATACCATAATCTTTTCCATTTCATAACCTTCATCCTTACCGCAATTCCTCTTAGCCATGAGAAGTACCTCATATGGGTTACTCGACTCAAGGTGATTAGTATGATAACTACTAAGATCCAGCAAACTATTTCCCTCTGTTTCATTTCAATGTAATCTTGCACTCATTGAACCCAAGGCACTCATCTAGATATGTAACACTCATCTAGGGCATAGTGTGGGTGAAACTACCAACTTACCGAAAAGGGTTCCTGGGTTATTTTCCTGTCACTGGTCCATCTGTTCATAGGCTGGTGTAAGGAGTAGTTGATTTGTAATGCTTTGGTCAAGTAGCCATTGGGGATACCCTCTCTCCTTTAACATTTTGATCATAATCTTTTGATCAGCTTTAAAGAACTGATCACTGCTACAATTTGTTGGAAACTTGATTTAATTATGTTTTGCATATAGGGTTGAAGGAAGTGAATTCCTTATTCAAGTTGACTTATCACCACAAGTATGGTTTCACATTTTGGTGTATTTCAGTGGATGATGTCATATTTACATGTTTTGCATGCTGAGAGTCATTTCACTGTCTGAATCTTGTTGACTACCCTTTTGAAACTGAATTACGTTTTCAGCCTTCTTGGGTTTGACACAATACATTTTTGCATTTGCTCCATTTACAAAGCACTTTACCTTCACCCTTATTCACTAGCAGTGAGTTTACATTACACCGGGAGCATCATTTGATAGCATCCAAATGGCTAAACATTGATAGCACACTAGGGGCCAGATGTAGGAGCCCAAATACCGGTCGGTAACGGCCGATTTCGGCCGTTATCAACCGGTATTTAGAAATTGGCATGTAGGGGCCTTTATTTTACAGAATCGGTAAATTTACCGATTCGGTAAATTTACCGATTCTGTAAAATACCGAATCGGTAATTTTACCGATTCGGTAAATCCAAATGTAGGTGGGACTCTTCTGAGTCCCAAAGGCCTTTCAGATTCGGTATTTTACCACCCAATTCAATTGGGTGGTAAAATACCGAATCCAGGTGTGCATGCACACCTATGCCATGTGACAGACAGACATGCCCTTAGGGCATGTCTGTGTGCCACATGGCACACATGTCTGTATTTGGGGTGCTAGAGGGTGTCAAAGTGACACCCCCTGCACCCTGGCAGGAGTCGGTATTTACCGATTCGGTAATTACTGAATCGGTATTTCCCATTGATTCCTATGGGCTTCACAGCCCATAGGAATCAATAGGAAATACCGATTCGGTATTTACCGAATCGGTAAATACCGAATATTAACGATTCGGTATTTCAATTTCTAGAAATACCTACATCTCCCCCCTTCATATTTACCGATTCATAAATACCAAATCGGTAAAATTCGGTATTTATGAATCGGTAAATACGAATTACCTACATCTAGCCCTAGGACTTGATCATTAACATTGTATTTCATTACATTCATGGCATTACATTACATTTTCCATGTTGTGACATTTAGAACCACAATCAGGTCCCCATTGCAGAGTATGTGATAACAGGTCCTGAATGGCAAGAGTATATTCTCATAATTTCATTTCTGACCATTACATGCAGATTTGTGCATGAATGGTATTCACTGATGTAATGCTTGTAAATAGTTTTCCGGTTAATATATCTATGAGAATGATATCATGGAGCATATGAACCATTAATCTCAATGATACTAGAACATGTGAGATTTTGTTTTGTAATTAGAGATATCAAATTTGGAAATTGTACCACTTAAAGATCACATCCATTTTGCAAGTAGTCATGTTGCACGAGTCTGTTTTCTTTGTCTTATACAGAGTGCGTAAGATGTTATGGCAAAAATATGCTGTGATAGTTGTGAGCAAGGCTGTCAAGTCGAAACCTGTCAGCAAGCTATGGAGATGTAGATGAAACTGTAAATTTAGCAAATGTGGATTGCACCCAGAGAGAGTGTGTTACTGCTGGATAAGGAGGTTGCCACTGTATATATATATTTAGGTCAGAGTTTCCATAGAAAGAGCATTTATTGTTTTGTTAGTAATTTTGGCACCATTTGAAAAATCGGCACAAAACTTTTCAAAAATAAGTTCAGGCACCTCAGCTCCTACCTGGAAAGTTTTGTGGTGATCCATCAAGCTGGGACAAACAAATATGGTGGGGTCCGGAAAACATTGATTTCCTAAGTTAAATCCCATAGGAAACTTCTGCCACAGATAACGGAAAAAATGGCTGAACAGAATTACACCAAATATGACAGAGGTTGGAACTTTACTTATAAACATTGTTTTTTTGTGATTTGGTGTAAATCATTTCAGATGATTTTGCGAAATTTGCATTTAAAGAGATGTGCTGGTTGGTCAGGAAACCAGCGGTATCAAAAATTTAAACAAAAGGGCCCTCTGATTGGCTGAGGAAGATTGTCTCCCTTTTGGTACTGCAGGACCCATACTAGTCCAACAGTAATGCATGATCTGATTGGCCAGCTGCAACTTGACAAAAATGTTGCGGTCCCAGTTTCCTAGAAAAAAGGAAAAACTTAGCAAATAGTATAAAGGGAACGGTAGGGATACCCTGACCCTCAGGCACTTGAGGGGGAAACTGACAAAATCCTGAAATCCACAAGTCACAGTTAAGTGAACTAACTATAATTTGTGCTTATGACCTCACATATTATATCACTCATGACGTTAAATGACATAATTGGTGACATGTTGAATGACATGATTGATGACATCATCTGTTCATTATGACTGTGCCAACATGTTAGACTTGTAGCCATTTTGTTTATCACTAATCACATGATAATGGGCTTAAACTTTATTTCTGGGATTTGTTTAGTGTAAGGAAAGATAGCATTATCATACCTAACTATGACGTTTTTTTATCCTTTGTGCTTTTCATTGAATTTCATGTTTTCTTATTATGTTAATACCCCTCATGAATAGCCTTCTGCCATACCCATGAGGCGGTTGGTCCAGGCCCAGCTCCAATGGGCACCTAGCCCTCTTTCAGCAGTGTGCAGCCATGTGTTGGTCCTACACCCACCCCACTGCAAGTGGCCAAACCCTGCTGTGCACTGCTTGTATCCTGTACAATACTGGTTTGCCTGAGGGTTTGCTTTTCAAGACCCTTCTGCCTGCCCTCTTTCATCAGTTTGCTACCCCTGCTCTTTCCATCTACCCTCAGTTGTTAGCTTGCTTCTCCAGCCTCTCTTGCCTGCTCTCAGTGATCCATGTGCTGTTCCATGCCCCTCGGTCTGCCCTCCGTGCCCTGACCTACCCCTCCTGCCTGCCATTTGTGATCCATTGTGCTGCCCCTGCCACATCTGAATGTCCTTTGAGGTCAGCTTGCTGCCCCTGCCCCTCTGGCCTTGCCTCTGTGGTCAGTTGTGCTGCCCCTAACCCCTCATGCCTGCCCATCATCTTCTGTTGTGCTGCCCATGTCCATCTCATCTGCATGCCCTCCAAGGTCAGCTTGCTGCCCCTGGTTCTTTGGCCTGCTCGATATGTCTGCCTTCCGCACCTACTCCACCCTGCCTGGTCTCTAAAGTCCATTGTGCTGTCCCTGCCCCGCGCTGTTGCCCTCCAAGGTCAGCTTGCTTCCTGTGCCCTCTGGCCAACCCTCTGTGGTCCATTTGCTGCCTGTTCTGACCCTCCTGTCTGCCATCTGTGATCTATTGTGCTCCCCCTGCCACATCTGCATGCCATTCAAGGTCAGCTTGCTGACCCAGCCCCTTGGCCTTGCTTCTGTGGTAAGTTGTGCTGCCCCATCCCCTCCTGCCTGCCCACCGTGTTCTGTTGTGCTGCCCCAGCCCATCCCATCTGCATGCCATCCAAGGTCAGCTTGCTACCTCTGGTACTCTGGCCAGCTCTCTATGTTATGTCTTCCGATACCTTCTCCCTCCTGTGGCGCTCCAGCCTGCACTCTGTTGTGCCGCCCATGAGCCTTGTCCCTTCCGGCTGCCCCTGAGGTGAGCTTACTGCTCCTGGGCCCCTATGCCTGCTCTTTTCTGGATGAGCTGCCCCAGCCCCATCCTGTCTGCCCTCTTTGGTCTGTTGTGCTTCCCCTGCCCATTCCCACCTGCCAACCGTGGGCCATGTGCTGCCTTTACCCACTCCTGCCTGCTCTCTGTTGTCTATTGAGCTGTCCATGCCCTGGCCTGCTTCCCGCTTAGGTTAGATTTTTGTGACTGTCCCTCAGCCTGCCCTCCATGGGCTGTGTGCTGCCCCCTTCTTCCTGCCCCTGTGGTCTGTTGTGCTTCCTGCTGTACTATCCTCCTAAATATAATAATACAGTGGTCCAACCTCTATAGTTTATAAACTGAATCCATCAGTAAATGTTCATTAATTCAACAGATTTTGGAGCATATATTAATCAGCTCTATCCATAGATGCATATGTGTATACAAGCGTATAATAATCAGGGCATAAAACGGCAGTAACAATAAAGAGCAGTATTTTTAATTCATTGCTCCTCAGTCAAACAAATTCACGAGAATTCCTGATTGCAAAACATTACAATCCATACTGGTTACCCCTAAGGAGCGTGCAACATAGCAAAGAAGTGCCAAGAGGTGAGTGGTGAGGAGAAAGAAAGTGAAAAAATCAAATAGATGGTGACACAAAAATATATTACAAATGTATCGCAAAGTACAGTAACGGATTAACAATGATCCATCCTGTAAAACCTGACCCTCAGGATATTCAAAGAAAAATATTCTCATACAATGTAAATGAATATATCATAAATTTTGCACATCAATGTAGAGAATCGAACAGGTCCAGGTTATATAAATACTGCGTCAACGTTTCGACTCGTCTTAGGGCCATGTGGTCATTTTTAAGCCTGGGCCATGCGAGTCTTCATCAGGACAATAAAAGGTAGGGCAACCAAGGGAATATAGATGTCCCTACAAGAGAATTAACTACATATTTAGACTGCTGCCTAATTCTAAGTAGTTAGATAGAAATGCCCAATAGTTCAAAACGCTTACCCAGAGAGGTGTAAAGCGGTGCAAAGTCCACGCAAATTGATGGCTCTATGTCCTATAGAAGGAATCAATGGACAGGAGGGGCTTGTCAATGTCAATTTTGGGTACATTTAATGTTGGAGTTTAAAAAGAGAACCGGCCAAGTCAAATACCTTATAGTTTCCTGTTCAAAAACGAATTCCAATCGATAGTGGTGATGGATAATGCCCTAAAATGATTCATACAGGGTATGTATTAGGGTCAACATGGTTGCTATGGTACACTCGATTATATATATATCGTACACATAGAAGGGGGATTACCTGCTATTGGGTTCAGTAACTCATGTAAAAATCTTCCTCAACCAATGGTAAATCCTGTGTCCATACTCGCTCCAATTTAACCGCGTAGTATGCAATTGACTGGAAGATGAAAACAGAGGGACGAATTAGAAACCCACTATCAAAGTCCAAGCAGCTCATCTTAATCAAGCCTCTGCTTCAGAACACGCTTACCATAAATGTTTCTTTTCTTTCGCAGGAGGGCTCTCAATGGTATATATATAAACCCTAAATAACCACACACATAGAAGGGTAAGTGGAGATTACCTGCAATTGGGTTCAATCACTCTGAAAAATCCTCCTCAAACAATAATCATTCCTGTGTCCATACTCGCTCCAATTTAACCGCGTAGTATGCAATTGACTGGAAGAAGACCAAAGGGACGAATTAGAAACTAACTAGCAAGGTCCAAGCAGCTAATTTTTATCGAGCCTCTGCTTAACAACACGCTTACCCTTAATGTTTCTTTACTTTCGCAAGAGGACTCACGGACTCACGGAGGCAGCAGATGTACAGCCGTCCGAGACTGAAATGCGACCACATTCAAGTTAGCAAAATTGACGAAGGACTAATTCCCGTCCATGTCGAGAGTTATTTCTCCGCAGGATAATCCACACTAAATTAAAATATATTTTGGGCATCCCCCACGATTTTAATTAATACATAGTGTATCTCTAACCAGGCTGAGGTGAATTTAATATTCGATTATAGCGCCGATTACCGAGTGAAACAGCCCAAATTAGACTGTACAATTCATCAAGTAACTGATTCCCCACCCTAAACTAAGTAGCATGTTACCTTTATCAGTGATCCTAAATATAAACTTCTGACAGATGAGCCAGTCCCCGGATAATTGTTAGGCAGTGGCCATGTTGGAACGGGTTCAGAAACTCAGAATAGACAAAGGCCACATCCAATTTAAAAAAGGGAATTATATACATATGTACAAATATACAACACATATTAACAACATATTCAATATACAGAGAGTACTTTTTTACAAACAGTCATTGCAGACAGATTAGGTATATGTAATTCCTCGGCAGTATATATACAGAGGATCCATTGTGAATTAGAGCTTCAGTAAATATAGACAGATCTTCCAATACACATAACGCGAATTCATAAGTATGCCACATGTCTGTTCATTTCTTCCAATTCATTCAGACCCCTATTAACCGTATCCAGGCGATGTATCCATTTACATTCTCGTAGACTAAGGGTATTATTGAAATCACCACCCCTTACATTGGGTCTCACTTTTTCAATGATCCACCACTTCATGCTATTTGGTTCATGTTCAAAAGTGGTGAAGTGTTCCACCAACGGTGCTCCAACAGTTTTACAGCGTATACGGCTGGTATGCTGAAGAATGCGACACTTTGCTCTTTGAATAGTTTGACCAACATACATAAACCCACAGGGGCACAAGATGGCATAAATCAGCCCTGTGGTGTTACAGTTGCTGTGTTCATTCAAAGTGCACGTTCGGTTATTGTAAGTAAATGTAGTGCATTCCTTGGTGAGAGCACACGCTTTACACGAACCACATTTCATGTGGCCCGATACAGGGGGAAAGCCCCATAATGTTGTTTGGGTAATTTTGGCCGGTGTAGGTAACAGGGATTTAATAAGGTGGTCTCTAATATTTCTCCCTTTTCGAAATGCATGCCTTGGTGGCTCCAGATCACCCACTGCTTCCTTTACCAGATGCCAATGACGATTAATCACCCTTTTAATCATATTACTTTTAGTATTGAAGGTGGTAACACATACTAAAGTATCCCTGTTACCTACACCGGCCAAAATTACCCAAACAACATTATGGGGCTTTCCCCCTGTATCGGGCCACATGAAATGTGGTTCGTGTAAAGCGTGTGCTCTCACCAAGGAATGCACTACATTTACTTACAATAACCGAACGTGCACTTTGAATGAACACAGCAACTGTAACACCACAGGGCTGATTTATGCCATCTTGTGCCCCTGTGGGTTTATGTATGTTGGTCAAACTATTCAAAGAGCAAAGTGTCGCATTCTTCAGCATACCAGCCGTATATGCTGTAAAACTGTTGGAGCACCGTTGGTGGAACACTTCACCACTTTTGAACATGAACCAAATAGCTTGAAGTGGTGGATCATTGAAAAAGTGAGACCCAATGTAAGGGGTGGTGATTTCAATAATACCCTTAGTCTACGAGAATGTAAATGGATACATCTCCTGGATACGGTTAATAGGGGTCTGAATGAATTGGAAGAAATGAACAGACATGTGGCATACTTATGAATTTGCGTTATGTGTATTGGAAGATCTGTCTATATTTACTGAAGCTCTAATTCACAATGGATCCTCTGTATATATACTGCCGAGGAATTACATATACCTAATCTGTCTGCAATGACTGTTTGTAAAAAAGTGCTCTCTGTATATTGAATATGTTGTTAATATGTGTTGTATATTTGTACATATGTATATAATTCCCTTTTTTAAATTGGATGTGGCCTTTGTCTTTACTGAGTTTCTGAACCCGTTCCAACATGGCCACTGCCTAAAAATAATCCGGGGACTGGCTCATCTGCCAGAAGTTTATATTTAGGATCACTGATAAAGGTAACATGCTACTTAGTTTAGGGTGGGGAATCAGTTACTTGATGAATTGTACAGTCTAATTTGGGCTGTTTTACTCGGTAATCGGCGCTATAATCGAATATTAAATTCACCTCAGCTTGGTTAGAGATCCACTATGTATTAATTAAAATCGTGGGGGATGCCCAAAATATATTTTAATTTAGTGTGGATTATCCTGCGGAGAAATAACTCTCGACATGGACGGGAATTAGTCCTTCGTCGATTTTGCTAACTTGAATGTGGTCGCATTTCAGTCTCGGACGGCTGTACATCTGCTGCCTCCGTGAGTCCGTGAGTCCTCTTGCGAAAGTAAAGAAACATTTAGGGTAAGCGTGTTGTTAAGCAGAGGCTCGATAAAAATTAGCTGCTTGGACCTTGCTAGTTAGTTTCTAATTCGTCCCTTTGGTCTTCTTCCAGTCAATTGCATACTACGCGGTTAAATTGGAGCGAGTATGGACACAGGAATGATTATTGTTTGAGGAGGATTTTTCAGAGTGATTGAACCCAATTGCAGGTAATCTCCTCTTACCCTTCTATGTGTGTGGTTATTTAGGGTTTATATATATACCATTGAGAGCCCTCCTGCGAAAGAAAAGAAACGTTTATGGTAAGCGTGTTCTGAAGCAGAGGCTTGATTAAGATGAGCTGCTTGGACTTTGATAGTGGGTTTCTAATTCGTCCCTCTGTTTTCATCTTCCAGTCAATTGCATACTACGCGGTTAAATTGGAGCGAGTATGGACACAGGATTTACCATTGGTTGAGGAAGATTTTTACATGAGTTACTGAACCCAATAGCAGGTAATCCCCCTTCTATGTGTACGATATATATATAATCGAGTGTACCATAGCAACCATGTTGACCCTAATACATACCCTGTATGAATCATTTTAGGGCATTATCCATCACCACTATCGATTGGAATTCGTTTTTGAACAGGAAACTATAAGGTATTTGACTTGGCCGGTTCTCTTTTTAAACTCCAACATTAAATGTACCCAAAATTGAAATTGACAAGCCCCTCCTGTCCATTGATTTCTTCTATAGGACATAGAGCCATCAATTTGCGTGGACTTTGCACCGCTTTACACCTCTCTGGGTAAGCGTTTTGAACTATTGGGCATTTCTATCTAACTACTTAGAATTAGGCAGCAGTCTAAATATGTATTTAATTCTCTTGTAGGAACATCTATATTCCCTTGGTTGCCCTACCTTTTATTGTCCTGATGAAGAATCGCATGGTCCAGGCTTAAAAATGACCACATGGCCCTAAGACGAGTCGAAACGTTGACGCAGTATTTATATAACCTGGACCTGTTCGATTCTCTACATTGATGTGCAAAATTTATGATATATTCATTTACATTGTATGAGAATATTTTTCTTTGAATATCCTGAGGGTCAGGTTTTACAGGATGGATCATTGTTAATCCGTTACTGTACTTTGCGATACATTTGTAATATATTTTTGTGTCACCATCTATTTGATTTTTTCACTTTCTTTCTCCTCACCACTCACCTCTTGGCACTTCTTTGCTATGCTGCACGCTCCTTAGGGGTAACCAGTATGGATTGTAATGTTTTGCAATCAGGAATTCTCGTGAATTTGTTTGACTGAGGAGCAATGAATTAAAAATACTGCTCTTTATTGTTACTGCCATTTTATGCCCTGATTATTATACTCTTCTATACACATGTGCATCTATGGATAGAGCTGATTAATATATGCTCCAAAATCTGTTGAATTAATGAACATTTACTGATGGATTCAGTTTATAAACTATAGAGGTTGGACCACTGTATTATTATAACGTGTTATACCCAGGTCCTGTACTTTTTGGGTTACCCCATTATCTTAATGGGTACTATCCTCCTAGGTCAGCTTGCTGCCCCTCCGGCCTGCCCCCATTATCTGTGTTCTGCCCCTGACCCCTCACACCTGCCCTCTATGGTCTGTTGTGCTTCCTCTGCCCATCTCTGTTGACCTCCAAGGTTAGCTGGCTGCTCCTAATCCCAGTGCTTGCCCTCTGTGGTCCTTGTTCTGTGCTCTCCCACCTGCCCTCCATAGTCCGTTGTACTCTACCTGCCCCTTCCTGCTGCCCTCTGAGTTAAGCTTGATTCTCCTGGCCTAGTGGCCTGCCCTCCATGGTCTATATGCTGCCCTGCCCCCACCCATGTGCCCTCTATTTTCTTTTGTGCTGCCTATGTCCCTACCTGTTGCCTTCCTAGGTCAACTTGCTGCCCTTGGCACACCAGCCTGCCCTATTTTGTTTGTGGTACTCCTTGCCCCCCCTGTCTGCCCTCCATGCTCTCTTGTGTTGCCTCTACCCCCTTTTTAATCCATTGTGCTGCCTCTGCACTCCAGTCCTACTCCAAATCTGTGTGCTTCTCCTGCCCCCTCCCACCTGTCCCTGTGGCTGCCCTATGTTATCCTTTGTGTTGTCACTGCCCTTCATTGCCTCCCTCCATGATCAGATTGCTGCCCTCGGCCCCAGATTGCCCTCCGTATTCTATGTGTTGTACCTGCTACTCCCGCCTGTCTGTTGTGCTGCCCCTTCTCATCTGTGCTACCTATGAAGTCAAGTTGCTGCCCTGGCCCACCAGCCTCCCATTTGTGGTTAATTGCGCTGCCTCAACGCCCTTTCGCCAGCCCTCCATTGTCCGTTGTGCTGCCCCGTCACACCTTGCTGCCCTCTGAGGAAAGCCTGAGGCCCATCACCCTGCAACCTGCCCTCCATCATCCGTGTTTTGCCTCTGGCACCTCCTGACTGCCCTCCATGGTCTGTTGTGCTGAACCTGTTGCCGTACAAGGTTAGCTTGCTGCCAATGGCTCCCTGCCTCCTCTCTATGATCTGTTTTCTGCCCACTCTTGCCTGTCTTCTGTGCTCTGTTGTGCTACTCCTGCCCCAACTTGCTGCCCTTGGCTCCCACACCTGCCATCAGTGGTTCATCTGCTACCTGTGCCCTCTCATGTCTGTCTTTCATGGATTGTTGTGCTGCCCCTGCCCCTGCCTGGTGCTCTCTGAAGTCAGCTAACAGCACATAGGCCCCCAGCTTGCCTTCAGTGGTCCGAATGCTTCACCTGTCTACTTCTGCCTGTTCTCTAAAGTCATTGTTCTGCTGTTTTTGAGACATAGAATCGAAATATTATGCCAAACTGCTCCTTCAAGATCTGGTGTCATGGGCAACGTAAAACCCTCTAATACCCTTTAACCAGACAGGATTTGTGCAAAAATCAGGCACTATACCAAATTTGCTTGCAATATCTGTCCTGTTGGATAAAGTGGCTGCCTCAGGAATGTTAATGTATGGCTGTTTCGTGGACTTTAAGACCGCCTTTGACCGCGCACCCAGAAGCCTATAATGGCTCAAACTGCGGAAATGGGGGATTCCACCAATGCTTCTACGAGCCATAATTACGCTACACACTAACACATGGATCCGCATAAAACTTGGGGACGGATCGTATACCTCAAGGAAAATACAAACATCTCGCGGAGTGAAACAAGGTTATGTGTTGGCGCCCCTTCTTTTCAATCTTTTCATTTGCGACTTGTCGGACTCACTCAACGAAGATAATTCTCATCCTCCAAAAGTTGCCGGGGTAAGAGTTAGTAACCTACTGTACGCAGATGACTTAGTCCTGCTTAGCCACACCAGGGACTTTATACCACCGAAAACAAACTGGAATTGAACTTAACAAAGACAAGGGCAATCACCTTTGGGCTAAGGAAATACCAAGGTGGCGGTTGGCTATATAACGGTAAAAGTGTTGATAGTGCCATTTCATATAAGTACCTGGGGGTCCACATGGATAGAAGGGGCTCATTCTCTAAACATAGAGACGAGGCAGAAGCCAAAGCCTTTGCAATCCAGGTGGCTTTTAAGACCCTTGCTAGGCAACTGTCCGGTCCAAGCCTGACCCCATTCATAACAGTTATAAAGGCAAAAATCATCAATTTCCTCACCTATAGCCAGGAGATCATGCAAGGGAAAGACAACAGCCTTGTGAACAAAATAACAACAAGAATATTCAAACAAGTGCTGAGCCTTCCCAAATCTTCATCCTCCGCTCAAAAACGTCTTGAGTTTGGTCTCCAAGATCATCAAGCAGTAGGGGCTGGAGCATTCATCAGGCTGTGCAGTAAGTTGCGTGCCTCCAGAGAAGGAAGCCTGGAGGCCCTTCTGTGGCAGGAAATCTCAGCCGGTTAAATGTTATGTTATGTTATGTTATGTTATTAAGGTATTTGTTAAGCGCGCTATCACCGATTGGTTTCTTGGCGCTGAGATCAATAGTAACATAACGAAGATGAGAGATGGAAGATTATTGGAATGCTTGTCTGAAGAGCCAGGTCTTCAAGGCTTTCCGGAAAGAGAGGAGGTCTTGGCAGTTCCGAATCTCCAGAGGGAAAGTGTTCCATAAGCAGGGGGCAAGTGTTGCAAATCTACGACCTCCAGCGCATATAAGTTTAAAAGAAGGCGTCTGGAGGAGGCCCTGATGGAGTGAGTGTAGGTTGCGGGGTGGTATGTATCTGATGATTAATAGGTCAATGAATTTGGGGTTTTTGCAGTGCAAAGACTTGAATATCATACACCCTATTTTGAATGCACAGCGCTGGGTGACTGGAAGCCAATGCAATTTCCTGAGTAGGGGAGTAGCTGCGTGTCGCCTCGGTTGATTCAGGATTAGCCTCGCGGCATAGTTCTGTACCATCTGGAGACGTTTAGGTAGGTAGTTGGGAAGACCTAGATAGATGGTGTTCGCATAGTCCAGATGGGACAGAACGGTGGCGATCACGACCTGGGTGATTGCCTCGGGCGTGAGTAGACGCCGAACCTTCCGGACTTTTTTTAACTGGAAGCAGCATTTGGAGACCACCTGGCCCACTTGTGCCTTTAATGAAAGGTCACAGTCCACGATGACTCCAAGTGTTTTGGACGATGGGGAGGGTGTCGGGGCTTGACCTAACTCCGGAGGCCAGTAGTGGGGGACCCAGTGCTTGGCGCTGTCCCCAGTAAGGACCAGCTCGGTTTTTCCTGGGTTCAACTTCAGCTGGTTTTGGTCCATCCAAGATTTGATGAATCTCATGGTTGACTGGAAATGCAGGATAGAGTTTTCAGTGTTGTCGATAGTAAAGAGTAGCTGTAAGTCATCGGCATATTTGTAGACCCTCACCTGTTCATCTCTAAGGGTCTGGATCAAAGGGAGTATGTATAGATTGAACAGGTGGGGTGACAGGGAAGAGCCCTGTGGCACTCCGCATGTGATGGACTGTTTAGTGCCAGTTAGATCTCCAAGACGTAGTGCCTGCGTGCGGTTCTCCAGGAAGGACCTCAGCCAACAAGCCGCCGTGCTCCGTATGCCGGCCTGTCCGACCCGGTCGATCAAGATGTTGTGGTCGACCGTGTCAAACGCGGCCGACAGGTCCAGGAGCACCAAGGCCTGTGGGGAGCGTTTGTCAGCGCAATCTCGCAGCGTATCCAGGACTGTGGTGACTACTGCCTCTGTGGAGTGTGCCGGCCGAAACCCAGCCTGGTGGGGATCGAAACAGGAGGAATCCTCAAGGAAGTTAGAGAGGCATTTGGCCACGTGGGCCTCCAAGACCTTAGCCAGATAGGGCAATAAGCAGATGGCCGGTAATTAGCCTTACAGGCTGGGTCGGCCCCGGGTTTTTTCAGAAGTGGTATGACCGTGGCTTCTTTGAACGCTGAGGGAACTATACCGGAGGACAGGGAATCATTTAGGAGTGTGAGGGCGGGGGCCGGGTAGGTGGAGAAACATTCTTTCAAGATATGGGGGGGGCAGCTGTCTGAGGGGGCGCCGGATTTTACTCTTGTCAGTAGTTCCAAAAACTGGTCCTGAGTGATAGGCGAGAACCTACTGAGGGTGCTGGGGCTTGATTTGATTGCCATACCAGTAGTGAGTGGGAACGCTGGTTGAGGAATGCTGGTTTTAATATCTGTTATTTTGTCGCTAAAGTAGGTGTTGAGTGAGTCGCAAAGTGACTGGGTGGGAGTTATCTTAGGGCGGACATTGTCCAGGTTCGTCAGTTCATTAAGGATAGAAAAAATATCCTTAGATCTATTTGAGGATTCTAGGATTCGGGACGAGAAGTAGGCCGCCTTTGCAGTGGAAATGGCGATCATGTAGTCCTTCCTGGCCTTAGTATAATTAATTTTTAGCTCAGGGTTGTATTGACGGCGCCATTGGCGTTCTAACTGCCGTAGGGCCGATTTCCTAGTTTTTAGATCGGGGGAGAACCACCTGTTGGCATCGGCCCGCCGTGACAGTCTGATTTTTTTGTGAGGGGCGTGGAGATCGCTGGGCGCTTGTAGCCAGTCTGTGAGAGAGGATACTGAAGAATTGATCTCACTCTGAGGGAGGGGGGTAGTATTAGCTAATGACTGTAAAAAAGCAGTTTTGTTCATTGCATTCCAATTCCTAGCTAGCCTGCCGGCGGCTGGCGCGGTAATTCTAGCGGGGACGATACATACTTTGAATTTAAGAATAAGGTGGTCTGACCAGAGGCATGGCAGAGTAGTCGGGGTTGTTACACAAGTGGTGTTAGACCACACCTGGTCTAGGATATGACCCTTGCGGTTAGTAGTGGAGGGCACTAATTGAGTAAAATTTAAATTGGATAAAAGATCAGTCAGTTCGGCCGATTGGGGGCCCTCCAAGGGATCTTTGTACCAGTAGTTAAAGTCACCTACCAGGAAGATCCTGGCGTGGTCCAGTGCTAAATTAGCCACTTGGTCGCTCATGGACATAGGGAACGATGGCATCGAGTTGGGGGGTCTATACAAGAGAACACCTGCTATCGTCGTGTGAGAGGTGGCAATCTTTAACACTAGGTTGTCTGTGTTTTCTAACATGAGACAGGTCAAAGTGGTGACGACCAGTTTTGAGCGGATAATTACCGCCACTCCTCCCCCCCCTTTCCCCGTGGTGCGGTCTGCATGGATAATTAGTAGTTAGGTGGGAGGGCCGCAATTATATCGGGGGCAGAGTCAGGAGTTAGCTACGTTTCCGTAAGTAGGAGAATGTCCGGTTTCTCCATGTCCAACAGAAGGAAAATGTCCAACTGGTGTTTTACAAGGGAGCGGGTGTTAAGATACAGAATGGTAAGCGAGGGGGAAAGTAGATCAGCCTGTACCTGGTTGGTTGAAGGGGTAGTCAGATGACATCCCTGGCTCAGGATGCCATACTTGCAGAGCCGACTGAGTGTATCCATTGGTAGAAGGCCCAGGCCATTATTTTTGTACTCTATCAGGTCGGCCCTAGGGTAGTGGATAGGACGGGCGGCGTAGTCTGCCCCTAGTCCCGGTTGGTAAATTGGTAGATCATAGTGGCGTTACCTACAAGGCTCTCTAAAACTCCTGGACACAGAAGAAATCTGGAACGCGAATCCATTGCAGCAGGCACTCAAAATCCACATCAAAAGGAACGTCCACCTTTGGTCCTTCCACTCGGATAGAGCCCAACTGGCCCAACGTAAGCAGGCCTGAACAATTGTATCAGGGTTGAAGCCAGGGATCAAGGCACCCTATTTGTCATGTACCTATTCAGTGTTGTGAAAAAAAAGAATTATGTCCCTCAGAATGGGCGAATGGCCATTCTTGTATCATTTGCCAAGTTGGCGACGTGCAAATGCCAACATAATGTGCAGGGGGTGCGGGAGAAGCAAGGAAACAATTGAGCATGTGGTATGTCTTTGTCCTACACTACTTGACGACCGAAAGATCTTGTTAAAGAGCGAATGGAATAAACTTGGCCTTCGCACGTGTCAACAAGCTATCCTTGCATAAATGAACCCGGATAATCCACTGCTTAACATCCGGTTCGCCAAGTTTGCGACAAGAACAGCAAGAAGATTTATAATTAGAGAGAGCCAGCAAGTCAACAATGGCTAACCATAAAAGGGAGGATCAAGTCCTCCGCTTCACTTAACAGTAGTTGACCATGGCCCTTTTTCACACAGATTATTTTGCCTTCTTGTGCGTCCCAGGAACACTTAAATTATCGCATGCAGAGACCATAGAAATGGAACTGCACTACCAATGGCATTAGTCACTAACTCTTAAATGACTAATGTCTTGTCCTGTGGCCTCAGCAGATATTAAATTAGAAGGGTCAACCACGGCTCCCAACTGCTTCTTAATCGCGCCGTATAAAGTTGTATTGTCTAGATGAAGTTCATATTTTACTATTATGAACAAATATAGATTTCCAGGTTTTTTTAATTATTTATTGATTAATTTTATTTTTCAATTCATTTTGACGGTATAAATGGACTAAATGGACGCATTTGGGAAGATTCCTAAAAAAAAAACACTAAGAGGAAACAATGTAAGCGAAAACACAGGATCCAGATCACGCCAGTCTCTTGTACTATGTGTAAATATTTTAGCAATCATCCGATATACGTTTCTTATTAATGATGCATGTTCACCATTGTAATGATTTTTATTAATAAAACAATAGTTAACCTAACCTCTTTGAGGTCAGCTTGTTGTCCCTGTCCTCCGCAGTATGTGTGCTGCCCCTGCTCCCGCCTGCCCTCCCTCCATGGTCCGTTGTGCTGCTCCTGGCTGCTCCTTCCTACAGTCTGTGATCCGTTGTAGTGCCGTTGCCCATCTTTGCTTTCTTCCAAGGTCATGTTGTTGCCCCAGCCCTGCAATCCATGTGCTGCCTCTCCCTCCCACTTGCCGTCCATGGTCCTTTGGGCTGTTGTACTGTGCCTTCCACACCGCCTCTCCTATAAGGACAGCTTGCTGCCCCTGGCCCCTTGGCCTCCCCACTGTTGTCAATGTGCTGCCCCTGGTGCCTTCCGCCTGCCCTCCTTGGTCTGTTGTGCTGCCCCTTCCCCACCCTACTCTCCCGCAAAGCCCTCTTGTAGGCCCTGGACCCCGGGCTGACCTCCGTGGTCTGTGTACTGTCCCCTCCCGCTTGCCCTTCATAGTTCAGTGTGTTGCCCTTGTCTCTCCCCTGTTGCCCTCCGAGATCAGCTTGCTGCCCCTTACCCTGGTCTTCCTTGTGTTCTCCTTTTGCTGGCCTACTCTCCTGCACTCCATGGTCTGTTGTGCTGCTCCTGTCCCTCCTTGTTGACCTCTGAGCTTAGCTTAATGCCACTAGCCCCTTTGCCAGCCATCAGTGATATACATGCTGCCCCTACCACTCCCACCTTCCCTAAGTGGTCTGTTGTGTCTACCTCTAACACTGCCTGCTTCCTCTTAGGTCAGCTTGCTGCCATTGGTCCCACTGGCCCGATCTCTGTAATTTGTGTGCTGCTGCTACTCTCCCCACCTGCCCTTCATGGTGTTTGTGCTGCCCTGCCACACCCAGCTGACCTCTGAGATCAGCTTCCTGCCCCTGACTCCTCCAGCCTGCCCTTTGTTGTCTGTGCGCTGGCCCTGGCCCTCTTCACCTGCCCCCTGTAGTCTGTTGTACTGCCCCTGATACTCCCTGCTGCCCACTGGCTTTTCCTCAGTGGTCCGTGTGCCCTTGTCCCTCCAAGCTGCCCTCTGAGGAAAACTTCTCTCCACCCAAGACGCCGGCCTGCCATCAGTGGTCCGTATGCTGCAGTTGCCTAGTCCCAACTGCCCTACTCCACCCTGCTGCTTCTGGTCTCCCTGGTCTACCCTCCGCCGTATGTGTGCTGCCAAGGATCCATTCCGCCTTCCCTCCGTGGTCTGTTATTGTGCCAATTCTTCATCCTGCTGACATCTGAGGTCAGCTTTTTAACCCTGACGCCCTCAGCTTGCCGTTCATTGACCATGTGCTGCCACTAATCCTTCCCACCTGCCTTCTGTGGTCCATTGTGCTGCACTGCACCTCCCTGCTGCTGTCTGTGGTCAGATTACTGCCCCTGGCTCCCACTAGCCAGCCCTCTGGGGTTCGTTTGACCCCCCTACTCCCTCCCACCTGCTGTCCATTATCCATTGAGTTACCCCTGTCCCTGCAGCCTACCGTCCATGTTCCCCATGTTCCCTTGCACTGAGACTACCACTCTCTTCTGCCCTCCATGCCCCTGCCCCTCCCGTTTGCCCTCTAAGGTCAGCTTGCTGCCCCTGCCCCTTCGGCATACCCTCCGTGGTCTATGTGCTGCTACTGCCCCTCCCGCCAGCCCTCCAAGATCCATTGCGCTACCACAGCCTTTTCCCTCCGTCCTGCATTGTCTGTGTGCTCCACCACATCTAACCAGATTTTTTTATTATTTTGTTTTGATGATTTATATGGTACTACAGAACAGAAGACGTCTTTTTTTCCATTGATTTCATTGGTATTGTAGTACCTAAAACATCCTTAAAAGGAGGGCCACACTGAGTCCCTGCACCCCTAACTATTGTTTCTTTGTTTTGCCTACAGAAAATGGTCGTGGGGCCACGGTCTGCTCACCCCGTCTTTTTTAGGTCTCGCTCGAGACCTATTGCTGTGGAGTTGGCTCTGAAGCGAGACAGACCTGGGCACGCACGTCGATTTCACATCGTGGACGCGCATGCCCAGCCTCCCGGCGCCGTGCACATCTCCTGTCTGTCCCACATTCACACAGCACCTCTCTCAATCAAGCACGCAGCCCCCCCTGAACACACACACAGACACGCACATGCACATACACACACATACACATACACACACACACCCACCCGCCCCCCCTACAACTAAGCCCCACTCACCGCATCGACGTCCTCAGTCGCCACTCCTAACTTCTGCAGCCACCGCGCGACAGCCGTGACGCTCCCGAACTTCCGGTTTCGGGACATGCACGCTCACGGCTTGTTTATTTCTTCTTTTCATTCCACGCTGCTATAATGGAGTAGTCCGTCGTTTGTCTCTACCGGTGTTCGTGTCTCTCGCACTGATGGCTGATGTTGCAGAAAATGCGCCTGACGGTCGGTGACTTGTTTCTTTTAACACCCCTTCTCCTTCCCTCACAGCGGTAATTTACTGGAAGATTGTAAGTCTGTGCGCAGGAGGGTAACTGAGAAGCCGCCTTAATACTACAGGGAGGGGCTAACTTCAGCACAGCATGCAGCTTCTACTTTTCTGGTACGTTCACCCCAATAAGTCAGACCAACTATGGAAGCACTCTTTCCAAATGTTAAACTTTATTTTTAATTTCTGTCCTCACTCAATGTATTTTAATTTTAAAGCGCTTAGAAACGGCAGGACTGCACTAAGCGCTATTAGTATTTCCACCAAGAAGTTCCCTTGCACGGACTTTGACAGTGCTCTGTGTGAACATCCAGCACACGTAACTAAACGTGAAAACACATCCTGTCCTGAACACAACAAATGCAGGTGGAAGCAGCGGGCACAACTGCCCTTGCAATGCCAGTCCATGAGGCATGTACCACGATGCCCCCTTCACAAGAGTATGCATTTTCATAACATGAAACACACTGCTATAGCTTGGACCTGATGAAGGTCAGTATATTGTGAGCACTCGTGCCTTTAACCTCGACCAAGTGGCAGTTTTCGCTGCATTTGTACCCTGTGGGTGTGCATGAAAGAGACTTAAGTTGTACTTCACAGCTCCTCACACTATCACACATTGTATCAGGCATATAACACAGGGCTGTGCTGAGGAGGTCACAGGGGCAGCGGTGGGCACGGCTTGCACTAGTGTGTGTTAATCTCTGAACCTGTCCGGTGCGCCCTGAAGCACTTGCGTTACAGGGTTAGTTCACTTCATCTTTCCAGATTTAAAAAAAGTGCTTTCTGTTCTTTATATCGAAGCCCCACGTGTCGTGGGGATAATTGACGAATCGTGGCCTCCTTCTTCGCGTTGATTCGGTCTCCTGCACAGCTCGCTATCCATTCATCCATACATGTATCCATTCATCCATTGACTCATCCCGTGCTGTCCAATTGTTTATTCTTGTGCCCCAGATGCAACCATTCAGGACAGAGAGGCTTGAGGCGAGGTGCAGCGCCGAGAGACTGAGGCCTTGGCAGTCAGTGCGCTTTACACCGTGCCTTCGATGCGTTGCGCTCTCTCTGCTCTCCCAGGGGCCCTGTCCGCCTCCTGCGTATACGGTGCCTGGCACTGCTGCTGGGCTCTCCAGTTAAAGGGAGCTGTACCCCAATCAGTGCCTAGGGGAGTCCCAGGTGGCCCCTACCGAGGTCAGGGCGGTCTGAAGCGGCAAAGAGATGTCATGGGCCCCAGGGACCGCAGGTACCAGGTCAGCAACTTCACCTGCCGTGCCCCCCTACTGCCCCTTTCTGGCAGCACCAAGCCCCCGTTCTGCTGTGGCTGTCCCTCACCTTCCATGGGGTGCGGCTCCTGTCTGTCCGCCCTTAGCTTTATTCGCCCCTATGTTCTTGCAGCCCCCCTCATGCCCTCGGTCACGAGCCTGTTCACAGCCCCTCCTCCAACTCTCCCCCCTCTGCCGACCTTCACATCCACTGATGCGCCCTCTCCTACGTGCAGCGCCCCGGCTGACTCCTCAGGCCTCGGTGTCCCTTCCCCGCCTCCACGCCCCCCTCTCTTCAGAGGAGGTGCTGCACACCCCGGATCCACGTTCAACAAACTTATTTTTACCATCGCCCATATTCCAGTTACTCCGTATTCACCGCCTTCCCACCCCTTATCCACTCACCCTCCATTCACCCCTTTCCTGCCCATTCACCACCCTCCTGCCCATTTACCGCCGTCCTGCCAAGTCACCCCTCTCATCCCCATTCACCCCTCTCATCCCCATTCACCCATCTCCTACCCATTTCAGTGCTCCTGTCCATTCTCTGCTCTCTTGCCCATTCACCACTCTCTTGCCCATTCACCACTCTCCTGCGCATTCACCACTCTCCTGCCCATTCACCACTCTCCTGCCCATCACCGCTCTCCTGCCCATTCACTGCTCTCTTGTCCATTCACCCCTCTCCTGCCCATTCACCGCTCTCCTGCCCATTCACCACACCCCTGCCCAACACCGCTCTCCTGCCCATCCACCCCTCTCAAGCCAGTAAATCCTCTACTGCTCATTCACCGCCCTCCGCCCTATTCACCGCTCTCCAGCTCATTCATCCCTCTCCTGGCCATTCACCCCTCTCCCACCAGTAAACCCTCTCCTGCCCATTCACCGCTCCCCTGCCCATCATCGCTCTCCTGCTCATTCACTGCTCTCCTGTCCAGTCACCCCCTCCCGCCCCCCTCCTGCCCATTGCCCCCCTCCTGCCCATTCACCCCCTCCTCCCCATTCGCCGCTCTCCTGCCCATTCACCGCTCTCCTGCCCATTCACTGCTCTCCTGCCCATTCACTGCTCTCCTGCCCATTCACCCCTCTCCTGCCCAGTCACGCCTCTCCTGCCCAGTCACCCCTCTCCTGCCCAGTCACGCCTCTCCTGCCCAGTCACCCCTCTCCTTCCCATTCACAGCTCTCCTGCCCAATCACAGCTCTCCTGCCCATTCACCCATTTCCTACCCATTCACTGCTCTCCTGCCCATTCACTGCTCTCCTGCCCATTCACCCCTCTCCTCCCCAGTCACCCCTCTCCTGCCCAGTCACCCCTCTCCTGCCCAGTCAGCCCTCTCCTTCCCATTCACAGCTCTCCTGCCCATTCACAGCTCTCCTGCCCATTCACTGCTCTCCAGCCCAGTCACCCCTCTCCCGTCATTTACCCCTCTCCCGTCATTCACAATACTCCACATGAGAGAGGAAACAAGTGATGTTAATATTTCACTTCTGTTCTTGGATTTTCGTCCCAAGAAAATACAATGAACATAATCTTCACAAAAGTTATTTACAAAAGCTATTGCCATTATAAATTACAATAACTTTTATTTAAGTATTAATGATTAAAAAAATTAAAAGCCATTGTTATTTGTAATATCAATACATCTAAGTCATGTAAATACAACACATATTGCATTACAAATGCTATAGGTGTCACATTTGCGAAAGATAAAACTATTGGCATTGTAAATGACAAAGCTATTAATTTAGCTATTTTCAAAACCAACACATAAATAAATAAAAAAATTGTCATTTACAATACCAGTAGCTCAAACTTTTCTAATGCGAGACCTATTGCATTGCAAATGCTTGTTATAGGCTGCTTTCAATTCTCTTTCGTGCTTCAGGGTCCGACCCCGAGTCCTGTAATGGCTGCCGTGGCATTTTGTTGCTTCTTATTGTCAGTCGCTCAAATCACTCGGTACAGTGGGACCGGTTCTGCAGAACCCGAAAAGCCCAAGGAAGAAAAAGCACGAGGCCACATTAGAATTACGGTCCTGTGGATGCCTACATTTTTATCCCCTTCAAGGCCACCAGGGAAACCTATTTAAAAGCAAACTGCTCAAAAGTAGTCGAATAGATTTACACCAAGTATGGAAATTAACATGGGAAATCAACGTTTTGTCTTTGCAGAGAATAAACAGCATTTTCTTGCCATAAACAAACAGGACTGGGAAAATTAGCTTGAATGTTCTCTAACTGAAAATGAATGATCATGTTACTTATATAACATTTCAAATTTGAGTGCTAATTTAGGAATTATGCTAGCACAACAAAAAATCTCCCTATGACTTTACTGAACGAATTGGAGATGTTTTTTACTGCTAGCTGGATGTAGCGATGGTTCTAGAATAACACATTATTACAGGCTGGCAGTTGGAAGTGTAAAAATAGGATAAACTTTGGTGTGACCTGTCCCAGGACACCCCCTACGCCGCACGGCTCCCCAGCTGTAGCACGTCTCTGCCCCAGCGCCTCTGGCTCGCCCCTGACCTCGGCGCCCTCACTGCTGCTCGTTCTCTTGTGTCGCTGTTGCCCTCCTTGTGATTCCTGCCCGCCTTGTGTTTTTCCTGCTCTTCGCTGCTGCCCTTCCTGTGATTCCTGCCCTCCGTGTGTGTTCCTGCCCTCCTGTGATTTCCCACCGCTCTTCGTGACTCCGCTGCCCTCTTTTCTGTGAATTCTTGTTGTACCTCCTGGTCTGGTATCAGTTCTTTGCCTGCTGGTATTGTACCCCCTGCTCTGCCCCCCGCTTTCCACCGCCGCTCCCTCGCTGCTCCGCCCCCCTTTTTTCTGTAATTCCCCATTGGCCACCCCGCTCCCGCCTCCCAGCTGCTCCTCCCTCCCACTTCGCCTCATATGGAGCCCGCGCGTACGCGCCGATTGTGCGCCGAAGGTGCGCCAAAGGCAAGCCCGTCTACGCCCGTCCGCGCCTGGACCGCGCCCAGTGCCAGGACCCCTGGCCCTCAACGATGCCAGCCCACCCGATGGACTTACGACGCCACCACCCTCCACGAACTCAACGCCGACCGAAAGCCCGCGTGCCACCGCGCCACCCCGAAGTGGACCCACGGACCCTTCACCTGCCTAGCCTGCAAATTCACCTGCCTCCGAACCGTCACCGCAGCCACCAAGCCGAACGCCAGCAACAACCACATCAAGTGCATCCTACTCAACACCCGCTCAGTCCACAGGCACGCCGTCGAACTCTGGAACCTCCTCGACACAACATCACCAGACGTCGCCTTCCTCACAGAAACCTGGATGAACGCCTCCTCAGCCCCCGACATCGCCATAGCCATCCCGGATGGCTACAAGTTCACCCGGAGGGACCGCGCCAACCAAACCGGAGGAGGCATCGCCATCGTCCACAGAAACACCATCCGCATCAGGACCAACTCAGACGACACCCTCACCGCCGCCGAGCACCTTCACTTCCAGATACACATCGACCCCAAGACCACCCTCAGGGGCACTCTCATCTACAGGCCCCCGGGACCACGCACTCAATTCAGCGAAGCCATCGCAGACCTGGTCAGTCAGCACGCCCTCACCTCCACAGACTACATCCTCCTAGGGGACCTCAAATTGCACCTGGAGAACAACAAGGACTGCAACACCGCCGCCCTGCTGGACAACCTCGCCAACCTCGGACTCAAGCAACTAGTGAACACCCCAACCCACTACGCCGGCCACACGCTTGACCCGGTCTTCTCCTCCAGCAAGCACATCTCCTTCAGCCAATCCACCGGACTACACTGGACTGACCACAGCTGCGTCCACTTCGACTTCAGGAGAACCACAACCCACCAGCACCTGCAGCAGGCTCCCCGCAGAAACTGGAGCAAGATCACCGCCGACCAGCTCACCACCACCCTCAGCCAGAACCCGCTCACCAACACACCGGACCCCGACGAAGCAGCCCGCAACCTCACACAGTGGCTCACCGACTGCGCCAACAAACTCGCACCTCTGAAGAGGCCTCCCAGCAGACCGGGCAGCCGGAAAGCCTCTTGGTTTACCAACGACCTCAAGAACTCCAAGACAACCTGCCGCACCCTCGAGAAAGCCTGGCGTCACAACCAGACAACAGAAAACATGGAAGCCCTCAAGAAAGCCACCCGCAAACACCACCAGCTGATCCGCACCACCAAGAAGACAGCTTTCAAAGAACGACTGGACAACAACACCCACAACAGCAAAGAACTCTTCAACATCATCAAAAAGCTCTCCAACCCCAGCGACAGCAACAACGACATCACACCCTCGCAAGACCTCTGCGACTCTCTCGCCTCGTTCTTCCATCGCAAGATCACCGACATACACAACAGCTTCGGCACTCCGACCACAACGACCACGCATCCCACCACCGAACCGAAACCCGCCACCACCACCCTCCGCACCTGGACCCCTGTCAACACCACCGGCCTGATGAACACCATCCACTCCGGCTCACCCACCGACCCCTGCCCACACCACGTCTACAACAAAGCCGCCTCCATCATCGCACCCCAACTCCGACTCGTCATCAACAGCTCCTTCGAATCCGCCACCTTCCCGGAGAGCTGGAAACAGGCCGAACTGAGCGCCCTCCTGAAGAAACCCACTGCAGACCCCACGGACCTCAAGGACTTCCGCCCCATCTCGCTGCTCCCCTTTCCAGCCAAAGTCATCGAGAAGACCGTCAACAGACAACACTCCGCCTTCCTCGAAACCAACGGGTCCCTCAACCCCTCACAGTCCGGCTTCCGAGCAAACCACAGCACAGAGACCGCCCTCATCGCAGCCACTGACGACATCAGGTCCTTGCTCGACAACGGGGAAACCGTGGCCCTCATCCTCCTGGACCTCTCAGCGGCTTTCGACACCGTCTGCCACCGCACCCTGATACAGCGCCTCAGCAACACCGGAATCCAAGGAGCAGCCCTGAAATGCATCATCTCGTTCCTCACCGGAAGAACCCAGAGAGTCCGCCTCCCCCCGTTCCGGTCTGCGGCCTCCGAAGTCATCTGCGGCGTCCCGCAAGGATCCTCGCTCAGCCCCACCCTCTTCAACGTCTACATGAGCCCTCTCGCAGCCATCGCCCGCCAACACAGCCTCAACATCATCTCCTACGCCGACGACACCCAGCTGATCCTCTCCCTCACCAACGACCCCGCCACCGCCAAAGCCAACCTCCAGGAAGGAATGAAAGACGTCGCAGAATGGATGAAGACCAGCCGCCTGAAGCTGAACTCGGACAAAACAGAGGTCCTCATCCTAGGACCATCTCCCTCTGCCTGGGACAACTCCTGGTGGCCCCCTGCCCTGGGCACCGCACCCAAACCAACGGACCACGCACACAACCTGGGCTTCATCCTGGACTCCTCCCTCACTATGACCAAGCAAGTTAACGCCGTCTCGTCTTCCTGCTTCAACACCCTGCGCATGCTTCGCAAGATCTTCCGGTGGATCCCCACCGACACCAGAAAGACGGTCACCCAGGCCCTCGTCACCAGCCGTCTGGACTACGGGAACACCCTCTACGCGGGAACCACAGCCAAGCTCCAGAAGAGACTGCAGCGCATCCAGAATGCCTCAGCACAACTCATCCTGAACATCCCTCGCCGCAGCCACATCTCTACCCATCTGAGAGACCTGCCCTGTCTCCCAGTCAACAAGAGGATCACGTTCTGACTCCTCACCCACGCACAGAAGGCTCTCCACGACACAGCCCCGAAGTACCTCAACAGCTGCCTCACTTTCTACACAGCCACCCGCCAGCTCCAATCCGCCAGCCTCGCCCTCGCATCCGTCCCTCGAGTTCGGAAACCCACCATCGGAGGAAGATCCTTCTCCTACCTGGCGGCCAAGACATGGAACTCCCTCCCCACCCACCTTCCGCTGACCCAGGACCATCTCTCCTTCAGTAAACAACTCAAGACCTGGCTGTTCGAGCAGTAGCGCCCCCCGCACCCCCCTGCTCAGCGCTTTGAGACCCTCACGGGTGAGTAGCGCGCTTTACAAATTTTGTGATTGATTGATTGATTAAAGACATTACTGTGGGAAAACTCTTAGAATCTGACAAAAACAAGCCAAGTATTACACTATGAGAATTCTTTCTACAGCAATTATTTCCAATTTTTGTTAAGTTTGTAATGTGATTTGCATCACAGATCACCGGGTGTCAAGGGCTGATGCATGGGCTGATTTCTCCAAATCCATTGATCAATATTTATTTGACCAAGAATGAGGTGCTGAATTCCTAAATGTTCAATTATTCTGTAATAGATTTTCGAGTCTAATTCCATCATGCTTTCCCTTTTTACCTCCATTGTGCATTTCAATGTCAAATCATTCAGTTACATAGCTGCAAAGACCAGGGATGTGGGCTCAACCCATTATATCGCTTTATCATTTTCAACTAAGCAATTATTACTGAAATTTAATTTGAACCTGCAATCTATTATTGTTCCTCCGCCGCTTGTGTGGAAAAATCCACAGTAGTAAATCTCAAATGTGGGGTGTGAAGTGAGTGTTAAAGGGAGTGGTTCGCCTTGTAATTTTGTGAACAACCACAAACGTATGTTTCTCTTCACAAACTGAAATCCAACAATGTCCCTTCCAGGTAATGATAATATTGATATTAATAATAATCATTCTTGTTGTTATTAATATTGCTAATATTATTGTTATTGTTCACCAGAAGCATCTTGGCTCTAAGTAGAACTAAAGAAAAAAGAAGAGAGCAAAAAACAGCAAACCAAGGATCAACAGACGCAAAAAACGTCAAATCATCTCTCACACTTTGGGGAGGGAAGAGTCTGGGTCTGGGGCTGAGCAAAGAGATAGGAGCAAAGTGCATTCTTCATTGCAGTGAGGTTTTTGATTGCCTGAATAACTGATGGCAACTCGATCCAAATTCTAGGCCTGAGTGACTGAAAGTGCTATTTTTTTTACTCTGGGGGACTTAAACAGCAGAACAAAGCATGTGTGGAGGGTCATCAGCGGGTGGTAAAGGATTACCAGATCAGAGAGAAAAAGGGATCCTGTTTCAGAGCATGTTCTGTGGACAAGATAAGCTGTCCTGAAAATCATCCTCTTTCCTATGGACATCAAAATCAAATTGCCTTTGGAATCTGAGACATGATAGTAAATGTTTTAGCTTCAACCCTATTCTCGGTTCCATGTTTTGGATGCATGCAACTTAACTATTGTACTGTTGGGCAGGCTAAATTAGACAGCATTACAATACTCCACATGAGAGAGGAAACAAGTGGGTATCACTTGACCACATTTTTCCACGGGGAGAAAATAGTAGTCTTTTCTCAGTGCTTTGAGGAGGCTGTACCCTGTTCCCGAGTCCTTCTTTGTTTGAGGGAAGAATGATAGTTGTCAAATGATATTCCCATGTTCGGTACTGTTGTGGCTGGGTAGGAGCTGTCCCAGCTGCTGTGGTTAGAAATCGTGAGACCAACGCTCATTATCCCCACTTCTGAGTAACACAGCAGTCTTATTCCCATTTAGCTTTAATATGTTACAAGTCGTCTCGTGCACACTGGTCAAAGGACAATCTTTCAGCCATGTGATGTAATCTGTTGTTCCTTGATCAAATTCCAAGTGCAGTTGAGTGTTTTCTTCAAACAAGAGGGTGTTAAAGCCAGAGAGCGAAACATTCTACTGAGGAGCTGCATATATCAGATTAATAGAATAGGGGATAGGGTTGAGCCTCTGGAAATGAATATATGATGTTACTTAGCATACCGTTACTTACATCAAAGTTTTTACTTAGCAAATACCATTACTACGCATGATTTTAGTGCACATGCTTTTACATCGCATATATATACAAATATATTAAAAATGCTTTTACTTCGCAGTTAATTATTACGCATACCATTACAATGCGTTATCTGAAAGAAACACCTTAGTTAGATTCCTTACCTTAGAATAATCCCCAGGCGTCAGACTGGATCCAGAAAATTTTGCGTAGCAGTACCCCTGCGCGTCGGTAGGCCTTGTCTGCGGCTCCGTGTCTGTCGTCAGCGTCGTTGGCGCCGGGATGACGTCGTCAGAGTACTTAGACGGCACCCTCGCGCGCTGACGTCAGTTCTTCTTTTTTCTGCGCCAGCAAGCGCAGGTCTGGAGAAAGCAGTACCTTAGTCACTTTTTGACTAAACCTTTTTGATCATTTTTGATCTCTTCTCTAGTCTTCACGACTCTCGGTGCCGGTAGGGATGCACGGGTTCAAGTCCTGTACCAACTGCGCCCGACTGTTGTCGGTTACCGATCCCCACTGCCGGTGCCTGTATTGCCTTGGGGCCGACCACGACGACCGGTCGTGCCCCGACTGCCGGGCCTTGACGTCGAAGGCTAGGCTGGAGCGGTCCCGTAAGCGCCTCGAGCTCCGGCAGTCGGCCCTGCGCCGATCAAGGTCCCTGTCCAGGAGGGGGTCGAGGGACTGTCGCGGGGCCACAGTCATCGAAGCTCGGCAAGTCGACAGCATTCGTCGGGCTCCAAGTACTCAGGTAAGAGGCACAAAAAGTCGAAGAGACGACATCGCTCTTCCGACTCCCCCCAATGCTCGCACGATGCAGCCGGGGGTTCGGGCGACACCGCCCCCGCGGCTCCGCTGGACCTGCAGGCGCCCCGGCCAGCTCCATACCCGCCGGTCCCTGGGCTGAACGCGACGCCGGGGGAGATCGAGGCCTTCCTCATGGCCATGAGGTCCCTCTCTCCTCCGTCGGGTCCAGTGGTGCCTCCGGGCCCCACGGCCCGACTAGGAGTCCAGGCGGGTCGGGTGCTTCGGCTCCTGTGCCGTTGGGTGCATAGGCCCCGGCGCCGTTGGCGACTAAGGTCCCGACGCCGCAGGCTCCCGCTGGATCCGGATCCGGGTCGCTACTGGTCGACCTAACGACCCCGCCGGCGTCGACCCCCATGGTGTCGCCCCCGGTGCCGTCCCCGCACGGCGCCGCCCCTGATCCTTCCCTCGGTCTGGATCCGGCATCGAACCGGCAGCGACCGACGCCGCATTCGACGCCGGCTGAAGAGCATTTCTTTTTGATCCGGCTCCATCCTTTGACCCTGAATTTCAATAGGTGGAGGACGAGGAGGATTGGGAGGGGTCTGAGGACCATCTGACACGTGAGTGTCAGTCCTTTCAGGACTGGACAGAGGAGCTAGGGGAGGCCTGTGGTCGTGACACTTCCCCTGACACCGGCTTTGTCTCCCCTCCTACCGTGGCTATGGAGGAGGTGGCTGCTTATAGTGTGGTGCTGACGCGGGCAGCCAAGGCCTTGGCGCTTACACTCCCCGTCGCTACTATGAGGTCTAACATCCTCACTGAGGTCTTTAAACCGCAGACAGGCTCTCCTGAGCCTCTGCTGCCGTTTAATGAGGCTCTCATCGACGTCCTGGTGGGCACCAGGTCCAGGCCAGCTACAGGCCCCCCTGAAGATAGGAACATCGCGAGGCGCCACCGCCCAGCTCCGGGCGACCCTAGCTTCCTGTCCACCCACCCCACCCGGAGAGCCTGGTTATCCAGGCCTCTACTTCCAAATCTGCATTCCCGACTGCACCCCCAGATCGGGAATCCAAAAGGTATGAACAGTTTGGTAAGAAACTGTTCTCGTCCCTCAGTTGTGGATTGCGGTCAGTCAACACCGCTTGCCTTTTGGGCCGTTATTCCCACTCTCTGTGGGATACGGTTGCGGCCGTGCTGCCAGAGTGCACGGAGGAGGCCCGGGCGAAGCTAGCTCAAGCCCTCGCAGAGGGACGAGATGCAGCTTGGTATTCCATATGATGTGGGCTGAATACCACGGACTCGCAGGGCAGGGCGATGTCAACGACGGTGGCTGTTCGCCGCCACGTCCGGCTGAGATCCGCCAACTTCTCGACTGATGTGCAGAACACCCTCATGGACATGCTGTTTGATGGCAGCCACCTCTTTGGTGTCAAGGCAAATCATGCGATTGAACGCTTCAAGGACCCCAGGACTACGGCCAAGTCCTTGGGCCTCTCGGGCCAGCGTCAGCAGCAGTCTGCCTTTCGCTCCTTTCGTGGCCAAGAAAGGGGCGCCCCTTCACGTCCTGCCAGCCACGGGCCACAGTCTAACATCCAGCGCGGCGGACGTGGTAACGCCGTGGCGGTGCCAGGGGACAACGGCGCGGCCAGTCTACATCCACTCCCGCAGCATCCGCCTCAAAGCCCTCCCAGTCCGAACTTTCAGGCCCATTTGACGCCAGTGGGGGGCAGAGTCCGCCATCACCTCCTCCACTGGCGCACCATCACTTCGGACAAGTGGGTGCTGTAAATCATCCGAAGGGGCTACTCCCTCCCCTTTGAGGCGACCCCTCAAGCCATGCCACCGCAGTACCACCGCGTGTCGGGGGATCACTTGCAACTTTTGCAAGAGGAAGTGTCGGCCCTCTTGGACAAGGGGGCCATCAAGCGCGTTCCTGGGGCAGAAGTAGGATGTCGTTGCTATTCCCACTACTTTCTGGTTCCCAAGAAGGGCAAAGGGGGCTTACGCCCTATCTTGGACCTACGGAACGTCAACGGCTTCCTCCGGAAGGAGAAGTTCAAGATGCTGACTCTGGCTCAGGTCTTAGCTGCCCTGGACACCGGAGACTGCATGATAGCAGGACGCGCATTTCCACATCCCCGTCCTGCCAGCCCACCAGCAATACCTGCGGTTCATGGTAGGCCACGAGCACTTCTGGTTCACCGTGCTCCCCTTTGGCCGTACCAGCGCCCCCGGGTGTTCACGAAAGTGATGGCGATGGTCGCAGCTCATCTGCGCAGGTTAGGCGTGTCAGTCTTCCCCTACCTTGACGTCTGGTTGTTGAAGGCGGGCTCACCCTAGACAGTCGTCAGCCACCTCCAGACTACGGCCGACCTCCTGTACTTGCTGGGATTTTCCATCAATGTACCGAAGTCACACCTGTGTCCCTCTCAAAGGCTCCTCTTCATCAGAGCGGTTCTGGATTCGGCGCAGTTTCGGGTTTATCCTCCCGAACAGCGGGTTTGGGATATTCAGGCTCTGATTCCGATCTTTCAGCCTTTATCCCGGGTCTCGGTCAGGTTGACGCTGCAGCTTCTGGGGCTGATGGCCTCCTGCATACTTCTGGTGCATCACGCCAGGTGGCGGATGCCGGCTCTGCAGTGGGACCTGAAGTTTCAGTGCGCCCAGCATCAGGGCAACCTGTCCGACCATGTCCTGATCTCGGAGGGCACTGCGAGGCGATTGCGGTGGTGGCTCACAGACCGTGATTCGGTCTGCGGCAGATCCCTCTCTCTTCCCCAACCGGAGCACGTAGTCGTGACGGATGCATCCCTCCTGGGCTGGGGGGGCCACATGGGAGAGGCGGAGATCAGAGGACTCTGGTCTCATCGGAGTCCAGGCTCCACATCAACCTTTTGGAGCTGCGGGCGATCCGGCTTGCACTAAAGGCATTTCTTCCCTCTGTCTGGGGGAGTGTAGTGCAGGTGTTCACGGACAACACCACCGCCATGTGGTACTGCAACAAACAGGGCGGGGAGGGGTCGTTGACCCTTTGCCAGGAGGCTCTGCGCCTCTGACAATGACTGGAACACCAGGGCGTCACCCTGGTGGTTCAACACCTGGCAGGTTCCTTGAACGCCAGGGCGGACAAACTCAGCCGTCGGTGCATGATGGATCACAAATGGCGTCTGAACTCGGACGTGGCGCAAGGCCTCTTTCGGCAATGGGGAGAGCCTTGGTTAGATCTATTCGCCACAGAAGAGAACGCGCAATGTCATCAGTTCTGCGCGTTGGAATTTCCAAGGCGGCACTCGCTCGGAGACGCTTTTCGTCGCGAGTGGAGTTGTGGTCTGTTGTACACCTTTCCGCCTATACCACTTCTGCCCAGAGTGCTGAAGAAGATCAGGCGCGACCGGGCCCAAGTCATCCTTGTGGCTCCGGACTGGGCACGAAGGTACTGGTATCCCGAGCTACTCAGCATGTCAGTTGATCCCCCGATTCGTCAGCCTCTTCAGGAGGACCTTCTGTCACAGCAGCAGGGGACGGTCCTCCACCCAAACCTGTCCAGCCTACACCTCCATGCGTGGAGATTGAGCGGCGGCAGTTGAGGCCATTTGACTTGCCTCCTGAAGTCTGTGAAGTCATTCTGGCAGCCAGGCGTCCCTCCACAAAAACTGTATATGCCTGCAGGTGGAACACATTTGTGGCATGGTGCACAGCAACTGCTGGAGGCTGTGGATCCCCTTTCTGCCCCTCTTTCAGAGGTTCTCCTCTTTCTTCTTTCTCTTGCCCAGCAGGGCTCTCCTCTGGGCACTATCAAAGGCTACCTCTCTGCCGTTTAGGCCTTCTTAAGGCTTCCTGATCAGCCTTCTCTTTTCAAGTCCCCGGTTGTAAATAGATTTGTGATGCCTCAGTGGGACTTGAACTTGGTTCTGACTTTTTTGATGTGCGCTCCTTTTGAGGCACTTCATAATTGCCCTCTTCATCTTCTAAGTTTTAAGACTGCATTCCTGGTTGCCATCACCTCTGCCAGGAGAGTGAGTGAGCTCCTGCCTCTTTTTCTCAACCTCCTTTCCTTTCTGTCCATCCGGATAAGGTTGTTTTACGAACGCGCCCCTCTTTCCTGCCCTAAGTAGTCACAGCATTCCACATCGGGCAGTCTATCACCTTGCCCACCTTCTTTCCGCCTCCGCATCCCTCGAAAGAGGAAGAGAGGCTCCACCGTCTGCACCCAAAACGTGCGCTCTCTTTCTATCTGGACCTCACACGCCAGTTCCGGGTGGATGACCAGCTCTTTGTTGGTTACGTGGGCGCGAAGAAGGGACGTGCGGTGCACAAACGGACCATATCTCGGTGGGTCGCCTTGTGCATCAAGGTTTGCTACTCCTTACCGAAAAAGGAGCCTCTTGTTGGGCTGAGGGCCCATTCCACTCGGGCCACGGCGGCTTCTACTGCCCTGGGTCGGGGAGTCCCATTGCAGGACATCTGTCTAGGGTGACCAACCATCCATAAATTTCACGGACTGTCCGTAAATTAGGGCTTATGTCCGTTGTCCGTGATGAATATTTTAACGGACGGCATTTGTCCGTAATTTTAGCTTGTCAGATAATTAGCATAAACTATTTTCCACAGTTCAGATTCCCCAGCTGAAGTGCAGGCGATTCTCCCGTGCTGCATTCCAGAGGGAGGGGCAGCCGGCTGAAAGAAATAAGCCCAGGGTGTCTGCTTCCCAAAGAAATGCAAATGTATGTTAATGGCTACTTCACAAAGGTAAAGGCTGCTTGATAGGTGCTAACTGCTGGAATCCCTGGAGCTTCCTGGTGACAAGACGTTTACAGAGTTCTGAACTAGAAAAAATATTGAAAGATCAAGAGATTAGGGCAAAGCAAGCCAAGGAAGACGAGTTCAAGACACACAGATGGGCACACTGCAAAGTTGAGACAGAAAAGAAAGGGCACTGAGATCGAACATCTTAAAACCGGTGATGCGTCATTTATTTTCAACTGCTGTATGGCAAGCAGTGGGCAGCCACTTAGAAGTTTGGCAAAGAGCATATAGTATGCAGAAGTGTTTAATAGCACCGTAAAGGTTTGAGTAAGTACAGTTTTGTGTCACTTCAGCATACGTTCTTTCTTTGATATTCTGATGATCTACTTTGTTTGATTAGGAACTTCAACAATTTGTTTAGAAACATAAACTTTCTTCTGCAGTTTTTTTAACAGCTTTTTTATATCTTCTCTGATTCCTACATCTGGCATTGCCATCCTTTGATATGAAGGTGTAAAATTTTAAATGTATGTACCACACGACCTTTTAATTTTGGTCATCTCGTATAGTGCCACCTGAAAGCAGAAGTATTCAATTTTTTTTCCCTAAAACCTGAGGAGCCATCTTGTCCATCAAGTTCTGACCTGCTACTTAGGTTTTGGTTGTGTTCTCATGTGCTTTCTTTGTTGCTCTTTGCTGTAGTTGTTGAAGTGGCTGACACACCAGATTTTGTGGGGGCAGGACTGCAAGCTTCAGCCCCCACCAGCACACTTGTGGCCAGAAAGCAGGGTCCTGAAATTTGAACCAGTCGGGCGCATAAACAATGGATCTTTTACCCGCTGCGCAGGATACTCCAAGGCAAAGACCGGGCCTGTTTGCGCACGGAAGAGGTTGGGCTGGGCCATCGCCTTGGTTTTGCGGCGAGGGGAATTGTAATTTCAGACTACAAGCCTGTAATGAGCTTGACCTGCGACTTTAATCAGCTGTAATTATCTATTAAAAGCACCTTAGCTTATCTTGTTTTCTGCCCGCTAGCATTGTTGGATGGCTAAGCGAAGCTAGGTCCTAACATGGAGGGAGCCACTGCCGAAAAAAAAGATCAGTACACTAGATTAGTATATTAAAAAGGAATGAAGATTCCCTGACTTAAATATATCAAGCTGGAACTGACAAATCTGGGAAGGCCGGCCCTCTTCTCTAATCCAACCGCCATGACTAAATCAGATATAGTCTGGGCTAAAACATTTTTTTAAAGCATTGTGGCACTGCCAAAGGGAGGAACCCGAAATCTCAAAAACTACCATTAGGGAGTATGTTATGTTACAAACCTCACCAGCCTTGGAGCCGTATCTTGAGTGGGTGGATAAACTGAGACCGATTGCTCTTAATTTGGTTTAGACTAGGCTTCGTGAGATGGCACCCCGGTTTCCCCATATTTTGCTAAAATAAAAAAAAGTATATATCATTGATCTGCTTTTCGACCCAATTTATGGTTACTTTTGCAGGAGAAATAACGTTTTTTGACTGACTAACTGGGTAAACATGTGATTATTTGTTAGAGTTAACAAAATATATTTGCTTTTGAGAAGGAGTGTAGTGGCTGAATGGTGTGTAGCCTGTCGGTGTGGAATCTGAGGTGCTGTTTGAGGTGTTAACCCCTTCCATGCTCATGACGAGCTCAGCTCGTCATGAGTCACAGTGGAGCTGTGCTCATGACAAGCTGGGCTCGTCATAACGGCCGCGGCCCGCCCACGCGTGATTGATTCCCCACCGGTGCAGGAGAATTAATCAGTGGGCGGGGTCGTGATGAGACCAGCTCGTCATGAGCACAGGTCCACTGTGATTCCTGACAAGCACCGCGGCGCCGCAGGCCCCCGCGCCATGGGGGAATTACCCCCGCGGAGAAGGGGTTAAGGGTTAGAAACACAGACACTGTACAACAGAAAATTAAGTGCGCTAAAAAATAGAACTTTTATTGGGAGACAGGTGAACAAACCTATTGTACAAGTAAACATCAACATCCTAGCCTTTAGTGGTGCAAAATAAGACCCCAAAGGTTTTTATAACTCTTTAGCACTTGGTGCAATACTTTTCTATGAGTTTGGCCAGGCCATTGTTAGTAGAGTTGACTTCTTTTGGGTGCACTTTAGGTTCTCTACACTAATCAGGCTGTACCTATGCAATAGTTTGTCCTTGCAGTTGATACAGTTTTCTGGTATGTGTGCAGGAAGCACTGCCAATAACCAGGTCCTTGAATTGGTCCTTCTCATGTTCTTCTAACCCATGTAGGCAAATCTGTGCTTAACATACTGTCGAAACAAGCAGGCCTAAAGCAAGTGACTAGTTCCAAAATTACACACCAAGCAAAACTGGAACAGAATTCTACTCAATGTTAGTTTGTTGTTTGGTACCACAGGGTACACTCCGTTTTTAGTTCATTTAACCGGTCACTGATATTTAATGAACCACTGTCTCACAGTGAGTCCACCTGGGCTTCCAAACTGGGCCCTCCAATGTATTTGAGTTTCTTTTTTTGGCAAAGGTATTTTAATTATTTTAATGAACTATATGATCATGGAAAGACTACAAAGCAATAGAATAAAATGTAAATATAATTTTTGGACGCGGACAGAAGCGTTAATATGTATGTAAAATATATGGGATAAAGATTGAAAAGGGCATCCTGTTCAGGTTTGTGAAACACAAGAGGTCTGTAACCCAAGTAATATCTCCTTTATTTTCGAGTGGTTTTCAGACATCTTGCACTACTCTTATAAGTCATTGTGTACTTTTATCATCTGTCTGCACCATTCTCAACGGGATCTCCTCAGCTAGTAGTCACTCAGATGTCCTGGTACCACTACCGCAAGGCGGGGCTCTGTGGTCATCCAGTGGATTATTATAATCCTGTAATTGGCTAGTAATAATAACAATAAGCACATGTAGAAAATATTCCCTTTCTTAAACTTTGGATGTAATCCTAATATGCAATAGTGTGTGGATTTATCCACTGCACTACCGGAGCTGAGGTCAGTGCCTCTACCACCCCTCACCAGTGTTCGCTGACCACTGGGCAAGCCCAAAGCTAATGGAGATGGTCGCCCCATTCTGTCAACATTGGGGCCATTCATCCATCCATGTTGAATATATTTTGCTGAGTGTTTGTGGTGTAATGCAAGGCCAATGTGGTATCTTAAATTGGACTAGACTGAAGTGGACGTCACTGGATACTGTTTTATGGTACGTGAATACTTTGGCCCAGTCTGAATCGGTTTAGTGGGGTAGCCAGGTCACATTCCCACCTGCCTTGGATGGCTAATGGTCCTGTCACTTTGATTTGTAACAGAGCCCTATTATAATAGACACCTGCCTACCACCCTCTAAGTTTGGTGTTTGTTTGAAGTGCAGTCGATTCCAGGTGGTTGTCCCAGGAAACTCACCCAACACAGCTCAAACATGGTTGGCCATAAACCATTTGAAACTAAACTCTGTCAAAACGGAATTCTTCTTAATCCCCCCCCCCCAACAAATCATCCAGCATCCTCGGCTGGATGAAGCACCTAGCAGCAATCAAAGGGCAACCTCTCATTGTCGAATCAGCGAAATCGCTGTGTGTGACACTGGTCAGAAACCTAAAGATGCAGAAACATATCCGCGCCTCCACAAAAGGAGCACATTTCCATATGAACACCCTGGGAAGACTGAACCCTTTCTGCCAGCAAACGACGTCAAACAAGCAGTTCAAGCCCTAGTAATCCCAAGAGTGGAATATGGGGCTGTAGCCCTATGTGGCCTCCCCAGATCGACGACAGCCCTGCTAAGAGCCTCTGTCAACTCAGCTGCGAGACTCAATCCAGGCTAAAAAAGAAACTCTCACATTTCTCCGGACCGTAAAGCCCTCAACTGGCTACCATTTGAAGCTAGAATTCATCTGAAAATCGCATGTATGATGCACAAGGCCTTACATCACAACACTCTGAACTATCTAGCTCAGAAACTGGTTCTCTCTTCTGGTAATAGAGCCTTCAGGAGCTCCAGGAATCTTCTACTGAAACCACAACGATTTGTCAAGAAGAAAACTTACAACCGAACCTTCTCTGGAATGGCTCCCAGGATCTGGAATGCTTTGCCCACAGAAACAAGACTGAACCCTTCTACTGTCTCCGTCAAAAAAGAAGTGAAAGGGATTTTCATGGCTAAATTCACTTGAATGTAATGACTAGTCTGTATTAGTGATCACCTTGTATCGTAATCAACTATATTTTTATTTTTCTATACTTGTACCTCTTTCCAACATCTTCCATGCAAACCGCTCTGATACCTGCAAGGGTCTTGTTCGCACTATATAAAACATTCAAATAAATAAATAAGATGACTCAATGAGTCAAATTCCCGTTGCTGACTTCCATATATCCTACAGCACACAGGTCTGAATACTGTCAGGGCTTGTTCAGCTATTCATACTTCCAAGTCCAATAAACTGATTACAACTCAGTTCGGCTAAAATAAACCATGTAAATAGGAAGTTACTTCTTGTTATATGTTCTTCTGTCTTTATCCACACCGTTGATAGAGAAACACTTGGTTTGATGCTAATACCTCCTTCCGCCCAAGAAAAGTAGACCATAACAACTTCATGGCATTTGCATATATGGGGACATATGGTGCTTGGTTTCAAAAAGATTATTCTATCTGCATCTTGCCTTGCCTCCTGTAATAAGATTCCAGTGCTTAAAACGTAGACTAATGGGTCTTTCTCGAAGTAGTTGGAAAAAGTCTTAGAATGTAAGTTACCGAAAAGCGGAATAAGTGAGCATGGTGATCGAATCCAGCAAAGAATCCCTAACCCATTTTGCCTTTTGTATTCATTTAATTTTTGTTTTGTGTCGGACCTTCCGCCATGTATCAGAGGTATGTGCTAATGTCATGTCGAGGCACTTTTGACCTGAAGGTAGTATGAGTTGCCAGATTTATATGGAACCCCTGGCCCAGAAGGGGATCCCAATTAAATAACTTTGGATTATCATATACAAAATGATCATTGAAGATATTGTGGGGGATGATGAAAATTCAACAGCTTCATTGTTGCCCGGTAGGCGAAACATCCTTTACAACGCAACTTTTACCACGCAGTGCCTTTACAACACAATTTTTACAACGCAAACCATTACAACGCATTGCGCTGGGGGGCGCTCTAGGATAGGGAATAGATTTAATTTACTATCCAACACCTTCCCTAGTGTCCACGGGGACTGGAGTTGGAATAGTAAATTAAACTATTCACTATCCAGCACCCCAAAGCGCTATGCATTGTAATGGTATGCGATGTAAAAACCGCGTTGTAAAAGCATGCGATGTAAAAGCATGCGTTGTAACATCATACATCCGCCCGGTAGCATTTATTGTTGAATGCATGTTGCTATAATTTGAAAATGGCTGGTTGCCACATTGTGTGGGTAATGAAATTTGGTTAATGTGGGTCCGCTGGTGGCAGAATTATCACAGCGTCAACACTTCACCCCACAGGTTTTTGTCTCTGATGTTATATAATCATTGACAACCTGACATACTTTAAAGAGAGTTCATGTATATTCCATACAATGAAATACAATCTCATATATAATGATATGCCCTATGTGGTGTGGGGCGATATGTTCTTTTTGTTGAAGGGTCATAAGAGGCACACAAATCCTAGCCCTTTGCAGTGCATTGCCGCTGACTTAGGGTGGCTCTCATCCTGAAAGGCTGCTATGGTCTCGCAGCACTCTCTGGCCTTTTCCTCATATGTCCTCTTTTGTATCCCTCCCCTGGCATAGTGAGTGCTCGTCCAGACAGAAGTTCACACTAGTTCACACAGCTTTTCTCTCCTTCAGTCGGAATCCATGGGCTCATAATGCCATTCTGGAGTTCATCCTCATCTGAATTATATACCATTGCGCGACCTCCTCTGATGTGTCTGTAAAACGTACTTTTTGTCCCAAATTTTTTGTCCTGAATTTTGACCTTCTGTCCTGAATTTCTGTCCTGAATTTTTACACTCCCCGTCCTGAATTTGCACCCATGCCAGTTGGTCACCCTACATCTGTCAGGCAGCTACGTGGGCCTTGCTGCACACGTTTGCTAAACACTACTGCCTGGACAGCCAAATCCTGAGAGATGGCTGCTTTGGCCGTTCCATTCTCCAGGACTTTCTGGTGTGATCTTGGTTTGCAGACCCACCACCGGGGTTGGTATTGCTGGGGTATCTATTCTAAGGTAAGGAATCTAACTAACGTGTTTCTTTCAGATGAACAAGTTACTAACCTTCGATAACGATATATCTGTAAGAAACATTAATTAGTTAGATTCCTTACCGCCCCACCCATCCTCCCCTGCTGCAAACTGATATCTAGGGTTAATTTCAGCCCTTTCAGGGCCATAGTTTCATGGCACCAGTGTCGGTTTTTATCATGGCTCTGCGTTTCTGGCGAGGAAAAGCTGTGTATAAGAACTGACATCAGCACGCGAGGGCGGCATCTATGTACTCCGACGACATCATCCCGGCGCCAACGACGCCGACGACAGACGCAGAGCCGCAGACGACGCCCACCGACGCGCAGGGGTACTGCTATGCAAAATTTTCCAGATCCAGTCTGACGCCTGGGGATTTTTCTAAGGTAAGGAATCTAACTAACTAATGTTTCTTATAGATATATCGTTACCGAAGGTAAGTAACCTGTTCATTGGTACTTTAAAACAAAAAAAATATCATAATAGTAACCTATCTCCTGGCACGCACTCTGAACCCTAAAAATACCCCCTACATCCCAAAACCCTATCCCACCCTGACCCCTAAAAATACCCCTGTACCCCAAAACCTAAACACACCCTGAGCTTCAAAAATACCCCAGCACCCCAAAACCTTAAATGCACCCTGAACGCTCAAAATACCCCATGCACCCCAAAACACTAACCCTCTCTGACCCCTAAAAATACCCCAGTACCCCAAAACCTAAATGTACCCTGAACCCTAAAATTACCCCTTACACCCCAAAACCCTAAACAACCCTGACCCCTAAAATTACCCCAGCACCCCAAAACCTAAACACACCCTGAACCCGAAAAACACCCCAGCAACCGAAAACCTTAAACGCACCCTGACCCTAAAAATACCCCAGCACCCCAAAACCTAAAAGCACCCTCAACCCTAAAATTACCGCAGCACCCCAAAACACTAACCCACCTTGACTCCTAAAATTACCCCAGCACCCCAAAACCTAAATGCAACTAAATTTGCACAGTAACTCCATTATGCGTAGTAGGTGCATGCTAAGTAATGGAACATGCATAGTAAATGCATGCTAAGTAAATGCATGCTAAGTAATGGCATCTGCGAACTAAAATATGCGTAGCAATGGTAATACGAAGTAATGACCGCTTAGTAAAGGTAGAATACCTCTGGAAATACAGCGTTACAATGTGAACGGCAGGGATCGGAAAGATGACATCACCTCGGGCTCAGATCTGTTTTTTAGGAAAGATATAAACCAGTGATTGCCCCTCTGATTCCCACTACCTGTGATCGATCTAAAAATTGGGCATGATTGAACATGTCAAATGTAGCAGAGCAATCTAAAAGTAACATCCCTCTACATTTCCTCATGTGTTGCCAAGTCTTTAGTTGGTGGAGGGCCAACTCTATAAATACTTCTGTACTGTGTTTAGGCTGAAAGCCTGCTTGATTCCTGTCAGTGATCCTTCTCTCTTCCAAGCGGTGTGCTGCCAAGAAGCCAGATGCTGCTCAGTCACATTGGCTATCAAAAACAACTGCCTAATTGGACTAATTTTTTTGAATTTATTTGCACTCAAATCCTGTTAGTTCGAAAATTGTGTGACCACCCTGTGACCTTTGGGAATCAGGATAGGTTGTAAGGCGTTGTTGGCGTAAGAGTAGGGCAAAGAGGGTCTTTTAGATGCAAGTCAAAAGGGTTTTATTGAAGGTAAAGATAACGAAATATAATGACAGTAATAGTCGTAAGAGTCTGGTTGGACACTTCCTCTTGTCTAGGGAATGGGATCCAGTAAGGGAAGAAAACAATAGTCCAGGAAAAACAAAGTCAGTCTGTCTGAGTTCATGGGATTGCTCCTTGTTCAACAGTCTTTCAGTGACCTCCCTCGGGGCAATTTTCGGTGGCAGAGATGAGCGATGAATCCCACAGCGATAGAACAAAAAAATAAAGAAAAGAAAACCAATCAGAACTTTGCTCTTGCTTTCCAGGGAAGATGAGGGTATAAGGGCTTCCGTCACCGCTATTCCTCGTGTGCAATGCCTACTGTGCTCGGGGACAATTTAGTGAGTAAAGGGGTGGTGACTTGTGATCCCTGCCCACCAACCCCTTAGCGCAACCAACCCAACCCTGGACACTTGCCTTAGCCCACGGCCCTCCTGGGTCATGGGAGTAGGAGTCTCAGTCTTGCCTCCAACCGTTGGAGTGCTGGACTCAAACGCGGTGCTCCAAGAGCGGCAGCTTGAACACTGCTCCTCTTCTTTGGGTTGATGCGTGCCTCTGAACACCGTCTCCCCCGCTGTGCTCTTCTTTTCTTCCTTTATTGTCGCCTCCGTCTCCTTGCTCGCCTCCTCGTCTTCCGGACGCCACAGCTTTTCCGGTCTCGCCTCCTTATCCTCCTCAGCTTCTTCCTGCCGGCCCGTGATTGGTGCGCCACCTGTGACGTCAGATTGGGCCACTAGACCGCTAACCCGACTTCCTGCTTGGTCGGCGGCGGCCTCTGCAGTGTATACATCGGGTTTCCTGTTGTTGCAAAAGAGAGGACTCTCGCACACCCCTTTTTTAAATTTCTTAGTAACTAAACCTAGTTTTAAAGATGTGCTCATGTATTCTAAGAAACGTTGTCTTTTGTTGCTGGACAAAGCCCTTTAAAGATCTTGATAGAACATGGACTATCTGGATATCCACATCTCAGGGCAAAACAAATTAATTATTTTTGGCATGTGTGGGCTCAGTAGGGCCAACCCTTGGATAGCGGTATGTCCCAAAGAATGCAGAAGGGAAGAGACTTCTACTGGTAGAGTGAGAGCTGGAGGCCTGAAGCGGTCGAACCTTGGACCTCAACTTCACAATATATTTTATTAACCTTGGCAGTGAAAACTCCACTAAATTATCCCAAAGGGTTTGGGAGGCAGGGCCCTCTGTGGCCATACTAAAGGGTGACATAAACCGTTCATGATTTTAAATAGGACCCAGTGTCCATTAGATGTACATTGTAATTGTTCCAGAATGAAAGATGCATTTGTTGTCTAAAGGAGGGCGTTGTATTCCATCAAGGTGCTGTTAAATTCATCTTCTAAATGTTGATCATAGCCCTTCCTGCACTTGTGCTCACATTGTCTATGACTACGATTAGTAATTCTAAGCTCTGCTGCAACTAATTAATTACAGGGCTCAGCAGCATTTGCATCTCTAGCAGTCCAGGCCGCCACATTGTCCCCCACTTGGAAAATGTTCTTAAAAATAGCATCTACTAGCAATTGCTTATGCTCTGGAGCAATGTATACTTCCTTAAAAAGAGTGCTTGCTTGGTCCATATTGAGTCTCCCAATTTCCTTAATCAACTGGCAGTTTCTGACTTTTACCTTTTACGAGGTATGAGGCTTTTGCAGGGACACATAAATTACAGCATGGTCTGTCCAAATTACTGGAGTGCCTGCAACCTCCACTGACAAAAGATGAAGCTAAGGTTATACCCCAGATTGGGTATAGGTTCCTTTAACCCTTTGTTACTCCAGTATTGGAGCTTTCATAGATTCACATACCTGAATCATTTCCCCGATGTCAAGACGGGAGTCTCCGGTACATAAAAAAGCAATGCTTAGTAGTATAGCCAACTGAAAAGAGGCTTAGGCCCATTTCTCTTTTGCAACCCATAACCCTTGTTATGTAAAAAAGGACCAAACTTTTCCCTTAGCCAATCAGAGCTCCTCACCCTCTAGAACCCTCCTGAGAGAACCTTCTGCCCCTCAGATTTCCTACCGGCACGTTGTGCTATGGAGTCTCCTTTGAGCTCTGCTCAAACTCTGGATATCCAGCTTTATAGGAACTTGATTTCTATCTTTTTTCTCTTGGATTTGAGATTATTGTGACCTGTACTCATCTACATTCTGTAGAATGTCTGGGAAAGGGAAGAAGGGTCTTTTTAGAGCCTGTGCCACCTGCTCTAAGAAGAGACTCTACACTGATGACCCACATGAAGACTGCATTTATTGTCTTTATCCGGACCACCAAGCCAAGGACTGCAAGGTATGTCGCACTTTCTCTAGCAAGGCGCTTAGAGATCGTGAAGGACGCCTTTTGAAGATCAAGGCCAGAAAGGAGGTAGTCTCTAGTGATAGTGACCAGGAGTGCTCCTCTACATCTAGGAGATCTAAAAAAAGATCAAGATCTCCTCAGGCTCACTCCTCAGATGAACGTCCTGAGAAGGCCCTAAAAAAGACCACTCATAGGTCTTCAGGGCATAGTCCTTCAAAATCTCCTCAGCCAAAAGAAAAGGAGAGGAAAGGACACACTTCTAAAGAGAAAGTTTCCAAGAGAGCCTCTTCTTAGCCTTCAAAGACCCCACCTTTGGTCCAAGATTCCTTCAGGAAACCATCCTCTAGTATTCTTGAGGAGAAAAGCAAAAAATCTGCATCGTCGACGGGATCGTCGATGAGAGTGTTGACGAAGAAATCATCGTCTACGGCGATGACCACAGAGATACAGAAGCTGCCATTGATTGTTATAGTGTCGACGGCATCAGCGGGGATGGGAGCGTCGACGCCGGTAACATCGACAACGACATCGACGACGGCAGTGATGACGACGACCATGTCGACGACGGGATCGTCGTTGATGGTGATGACGATGGGGTCGTCGATGGGAACGTCAATGACGATTACTATGTCGTCGGCGAGGAATGGTTCTGGTGCAGTGTCGACGACGACAACAATATCGTCAACGGTAGTGTCAACTGCAATCTCGTCGACGGACTTGTGGACGAGAGAAACTCCAGAAAAACAAAAGAAGAAGATTACACCGGCAGTGACTTCCCCGAGCAAGATTACTCCTCTAGTTCCATCACACCTTTTGGACGAGGAAGAGGAGGATGAGGGGCCCTTTGGGTATGCCAGTAGCCCATCACAACTGTACGTGAAATGTCAAGAGGATGAGGATGAAGAGGGTTAAGAAGAATATCACAGCCTAATTACCAACAAGGACCTCAGGAAGAGATGGTCGCTATGCCATCCTCCTTGATGATGGACTTAGTTCATGTTGGCAGATTATAAGAAGAGGTTCCCTCCGTCAGTAGTCCCTCAGGAAGAGCCTTATCATAAATCAGTCAGATCCATACCAATCATCGACCATGTATGGAAACAAGGCTTGCAGGTGATGACAACCCCAGCGACGGTTACACCTGTGCTCGCTAGGTTCGACAAAAAGTATAAGGCGCCCTTGGACGCACCAGCGTGTTTGCTGGGCCATCCTAAACCGGACTTTATAATTTAGCAGGCAGCGCAACAAAAATCAAAGAACCCGACAGCGCCTATTTCTGCGCTTCTGGACAGGGAGGGACGGCGTTCGGACAACGTAGGTAAAAGATTCTCCTCGATGTCAGCTCTCCTAGTCAGAGCAGCTAATGCCCTTGCTATTCTGGGCAGATATGACAGGCAAATGTGATGCGATATAGCACCATATGTTGACCTCTTTCCGGAAGACAGTAAAGAGGAGGCGAAGAAGGTTCTGCAAGAAGGTCTAAGGACTTCAGCTGAAGTCATCGACTGCGCGATGGACATCGCTACCACAGCCTTTCGCTCCCTAGGTGTCAGGTCTTAGCCCTCGCGCCTGCCTAGCGAACTACAATTCCCAGCTATCGCGGGCCAAGAACTACAATTCCCATGACCCTTTGCGGCCCTCACGATTTAGCGCTGATGGGCGTTTTGCTCGGGGCTAGTGATTCTTGTTGTCCCCGCGGGAGCGGCTGCTCTCGGTTCCTGCGCTCCTTCCCAGGAGTGAGGTCTGCATAAGGATTCGGCTTTGTTGGCGTTCCTGGTTGGGTATCGTTACTGAGACAGTTTACTTTGCTTGCTGGGCTTCCGTTTCTTAGGAGAGCCTAGCGCTCACTTTTGGCAGGAAATGCAAGTCGCATTGAACTCAACATAAAACTATTGTGCTTGTAATTCAGAACGTCCTTGGATAAGGCGGGACTGGCGTTTGTTTATTTCAGCTTTTTTCCTTGGTTTGGTACTACGAGTGGCGGAGTGAAGGGGAACTACAATCTCCTCACTACCGTCATGAATTCATGACGAGTGTTGTCCTTTCATTTCGGATTACAATTCCCAAAGCGGGTGGCAGTGGCTTTGTGGCTACACCTCACCGTGTTTGGTTGGGTTTGACAAAAAGGAGGTTTTAAGTTCCTTTCATGGATTTCAATGCAGTAATTGATATCGTTTATATGGAATAAGCCTCTGCAGTTTTGTTTTCTTTTGCTTGCATTCATTGATCTGCTGGATAGTAGTAACAGTGCTGAGTGCAAGACTTCCTTGGCAGTATGATTTTCATGAGGAAGAGTGTTGCCACTCTGGGGGTATGTGAAGACGATCTAACATATAGCGATGATGTGCAGGGTGTTGTCTTCATGGTATGTGTTAACTGTGTCCCTTGTGTTGTATAGGGATTGGAGGAAAGGGATGAAGGCCGTCGTGCGGGGAATGATTCATGATTAAGCAGGTGATTAGTCCTTTTAGCGAGACTTTACTGAGAGTAGACATAGGAAGTGTACTAACTTGTTCTTTTGTTTTGCAGCTTCCTTTCCCTGCTGTCCCCTCCTTTCCTTCCTTGGGTTTTCCCCGTTTTCGGGGTTTTTCCCTCACCGTATCACTCGAACACCCTGTGCGGTATCAGTCAGGGTGTTTGGGAGGTCCGGAGGTGGAGCTTATTGCTGCAGACGAATCCTGCGGAGTGCTAATCCTGACAGAATCACTAGCCCAAGAATTGCACTCTGCCCGGTTCGTTGGTAGCAATAATGGCCTCCATGGAGGATGTGCTGCATGCGTTGGTGTTGGTCCAGCAAGAGCTGGCCTCCTCAAAGGCAGAGACAGAAGCCTTGCGCGATAAGGTTGAACAGTTGTCTAGGAATCCTTTTAACGCCTCGTCTCCTGCCTCAACTGTACAGGTGACGGTGCCCCCGCCCATTCCTTTGGCCACACCAGAAATATATGCAGGAGACCCCCGTAAGACACAGGTCTTTTTGACTCAGATCTTGCTTCACTTTTCCTGTAAACCTGCTTCATTCCCTACTAACCACTCTAGGGTGGCCTTTGCCATCTCCTATCTAGTGGGTGACGCATCGAATTGGGCAGTTCCGCTGGTAAAGAACAATGATCCCATTTTGTCCGATTGGGCGGCTTTTAGGGCCGAATTCGAGAAGGTATTCGATCGTAGGGCTGCCTCGTTCACTGTGGATAAGGAACTTATGGAATTGAAGCAAGGAAAGAATGAGTTGATCACTTATTTAACCTCGTTTAATAGATTAGTGGCAGAGGCCGAGTGGCCGGAGGAAAAGAGAATGTCCCTTTTTTATCAAGGGTTAAAGGAGGAGTTAAAAGATGTGGTGGCTCAAGTGGATCCCCAGCCCAAGACCTGTGTAGACATGATCAATCTCGCGTTGAGGCTGGATGGTCGTTTGTCAGAAAGAGGGGGATATAGGAAAAGATGGGACAGAGGCACATTCCATTTTGATCGCACCTCTTCTAAACCGACTGGAGGGCCTGAAAGTAGTGCAGAACCTATGGAGATAGGAGCACTCAGATCCCCTTTGTCAAAGGTAGAGAGGGAAGCCAGAAGAACCCAGGGTCTATGTATGTACTGTGGGAAAAAGGGGCATTTCGTGAGAGACTGCCCCTCCAAGCCCAAATCCTCTAGTAACAGTAGGTTCAAAAGAGTAGCGGTTTCTGCCACGACACCCAGTGATGAACAGGGGGAACATGCAAATCCGGGGCCAGGTGAGAAATCAGAGTGGAAACTGACCTCATTGTCGACCGTTGAGGTGGGGGAGACAGAGTCCCATTTGGTAATTGGAATGACATTGGAATGCGAGCATGAGTGTCATCAAGTGCTGGTTATGTTGGACTCAGGGGCAACGGGCAATTTCATTGATGATGGACTGGTGTCTAGGTTAGCCTTACCCCGCGTTCGGAGAGAGAACCCCGAGGAGGTTCTAGCGGTGGATGGTAAGCCGTTAAAGTCAGGACAAATCACCGAAAAAACAAGTGAGGTGGGGTTGTCGGTGGTTTTGCGAGGTATCATTCACTCCGAGCTATTATCTTTGAATATCATAGCGGCACCCCAGTATGAGGTAATACTGGGAATGCCTTGGCTAAGTAGACATAATCCTGTGATTAACTGGAAACTTAAAACTATTGAATTCTTGCCTGAGTTTTGTCAGGATCACCTGGTGTCCGGACCTTCTGTTCATGTGGCCATTCTATCCACTCCTTATGTAGCAGCCACAGCAGCAGAAAAGGATGTACAGCTCCCTGCAGTGTATAGCCTATACAGGGATGTGTTCAGTGAGGTGAAAGCGGAAACCCTTCCCCCGCACAGGGAGTATGATTGCCGCATCGATTTGATTGAGGGGGCTACGATTCCTTCATGCAGAGTATATGCTTTGTCCGTTCCTGAGACTGCCCATTTGAAGGAATATATCGACCACTACCTCCGCTTGGGGTTCATCCGGCCTTCCCGCTCCCCTGCAGCCTCTCCTCTGTTCTTTATAGCGAAGGCCAATGGGGATCTAAGGGCTTGCGTGGATTATCGCGTCTTGAATAAGAACACCATCCGGAACCGTTATCCTCTCCCCCTCATTTCTGTCGTACTTGACCAGGTGAGGGAAGCAAAAATCTATACCCGTTTGGACTTGCGGGGGGCTTATCATCTGGTCAGAGTACGCGAGGGAGATGAATGGAAGACGGCGTTCAAGACGCGATTTGGCCTCTATGAGTATACGGTGATGCCCTTCGGGCTTTGTAATGCCCCAGCGGCTTTCCAATTTTTCATTAATGATGTGCTGAAAGACTACTTGGATCGCTTTGTGGTAGTGTATATCGATGATATACTGATATACTCTCAGGAGGAATCCTGTCATGCCGAACAAGTGAGAGCGGTTTTGGACAAGCTGAGAGAATACCAGTAGTACGTAAAATTGAGTAAATGCGAGTTTGGGGTTAAGGAGGTGGAGTTTCTGGGAGTGAATCTCAGCTCGCAAGGGTTACAGATGTCGGATCGGAAGGTCCAGGCGGTGCAGGAGTGGCCAATCCCTAAGAATGTGCGGGAGGTGCAAAGTTTTTGGGGATTTGCTAATTATTACTGCCGTTTTATAGATCAGTTCTCGCAAAAGGCTGTCCCGATCACTAGGTTGTTGAGGAAGGGGGTGCAATTCGTCTGGAATGAAGAAGCAGACGGGGCTTTTCAGGCTTTAAAAAAGGCATTTGTTACGGCTCCTGTGTTGGCACACCCTGTTTTGGAACATCCTTTTGTAGTGGAAGCGGACGCTTCGGATGAAGCGATAGGGGCAGTGTTGTCTCAGAGGAATTCGCTTACAGGACAGCTACATCCCGTGGCATATTTATCAGAAATTGAGCCCTGCTGAGCACAACTATACTATAGCAGAAAAAGAACTACTGGCCATTAAACGTGCTTTTCAAGAGTGGAGGCAATACTTGTGGGGGGCCTGTCACGCGGTTACTGTGTACACAGACCATAGAAACCTCCAGTACATGACTTCGGCCAGGCATTTAACACAAAGACAGATGCGTTGGATGCTTTTCTTTGCGTAGTACAACTTCGTAGTGACCTTTAGGCCTGGCGTTGACAATAGGAAGGCAGACGCACTGTCCAGACAAATCATGCCCGAAGAACCGCAGGAAGAAGTCCAACAAGCCATTATCCCGGCGGCCAAGGTGTTATGTGTGGTTCGTGCTGAGAGGTTCCTGGAAGAAGTACAGAACGCACGATCTATACAGGCCTGGGAGACATGTGCTGGTAAAAAACCAGGGAGGACTGTAAGAAAAGGTCTGCCGTTCCAGGGCGACAGTTTGTACCTGCCCACAATTGAGATACGGAAGAAAGCCTTTGACTGGTGTCATATAGCTCCTATGGCTGGGCACCCGGGTATAGCTAAAACATTGAGATTGCTTCGGAGATACTTTTGGTGGGATACGTTGGTTAAGGATGCCACTCTGTGGGTTAAGGGTTGTGAGGAGTGTGCAAGAGCAAAAGGGGAGACTACCAAGAAAAAAGGTCAGCTGATGCCCATGCCCACGCCCGCACAACCATGGCAGAACATCAGCCTGGATTTTGTTACGGGCTTGCCTGAGGAACAGGGGTGTTCAGCTATCCTGGTGGTTGTTGATAATTTGACTGAGATGGGCCATTTTATACCATGTACAAATCTTCCAACAGCTGGGCAAACAGCTCAGTTACTGGCTTCCCAAGTCATACGATTGCATGGTATTCCCAGGGTTATTGTTTCCGACAGAGGGCCTCAATTTGTTGCTCGTTTTTGGAGGATGTGGTGTAAGGCTTTGGGGATTGATTCAGCTCTCTCAACAAGCTTCCACCCTCAGACAGATGGGCAGATGGAGAGATTAAACCAAACCTTGAAGAAGTACCTAAGGTGTTATTCCACTGCAGCACAGGAGTCCTGGGTGAACCTGTTATGGATGGCTGAGTTGGCATACAACAACGCTTGGCATAGTTCAACCGGCCTGTCACCTTTCAAGGCTAACTATGGATACGATGCCAACACTCTGCCTATTACTCTCCCCTCTGAAGTAGGCGATCAGCCCACTGTTCTGGCTCGCATGCGAACATTGAGAAGAGTGCATAGAGAGGTGCGAAAACACTTGCTGAAGGCCAAAGATGTATACAAACGATGGGAGGACAGACACAGAATACCAGGTCCTCAGTTTCAGGTGGGGGACAGGGTGTGGCTATCTACCAAGTACATCCGTTTCAAGCTGAGAAGCATATTCCATCCTAGATACATTGGTCCTTATCCGATTGTCAAACAGATCAACCCTGTGGCCTACAAATTGCGGTTGCCTGGCTCCTTGAGAATTCATCCGGTGTTCCATGTTCATCTGTTGAAACGGGCCCTCACCTCCCAGAGGAGGGCTCCTCCGCCGGTGGAGCAGGAGGGTGGTCCTGAATATGAAGTACGGTCCATTCGCGACTCCAAGGTGCGCAGAGGTGTGTTGTGGTATCTGATCTCGTGGAAGGGATATTCTAGCAAAGATGATTCCTGGGAACCGTGGAACAATGTTCATGCTCCCTGGGCGGTTGCTTCGTTCCATCGGAGATGTCCTTTGAAGCCTGGACCTAGGAGGCGCTTGGGAGGAGGGCGTACTGTCAGGTCTTAGCCCTCGCGCCTGCCTAGCGAACTACAATTCCCAGCTATCGCGGGCCAAGAACTACAATTCCCATGACCCTTTGCGGCCCTCACGATTTAGCGCTGATGGGCGGTTTGCTCGGGGCTAGTGATTCTTGTTGTCCCCGCGGGAGCGGCTGCTCTCGGTTCCTGCGCTCCTTCCCAGGAGTGAGGTCTGCATAAGGATTCGGCTTTGTTGGCGTTCCTGGTTGGGTATCGTTACTGAGACAGTTTACTTTGCTTGCTGGGCTTCCGTTTCTTAGGAGAGCCTAGCGCTCACTTTTGGCAGGAAATGCAAGTCGCATTGAACTCAACATAAAACTATTGTGCTTGTAATTCAGAACGTCCTTGGATAAGGCGGGACTGGCGTTTGTTTATTTCAGCTTTTTTCCTTGGTTGGTACTACGAGTGGCGGAGTGAAGGGGAACTACAATCTCCTCACTACCGTCATGAATTCATGACGAGTGTTGTCCTTTCATTTCGGATTACAATTCCCAAAGCGGGTGGCAGTGGCTTTGTGGCTACACCTCACCGTGTTTGGTTGGGTTTGACAAAAAGGAGGTTTTAAGTTCCTTTCATGGATTTCAATGCAGTAATTGATATCGTTTATATGGAATAAGCCTCTGCAGTTTTGTTTTCTTTTGCTTGCATTCATTGATCTGCTGGATAGTAGTAACAGTGCTGAGTGCAAGACTTCCTTGGCAGTATGATTTTCATGAGGAAGAGTGTCGCCACTCTGGGGGTATGTGAAGACGATCTAACATATAGCGATGATGTGCAGGGTGTTGTCTTCATGGTATGTGTTAACTGTGTCCCTTGTGTTGTATAGGGATTGGAGGAAAGGGATGAAGGCCGTCGTGCGGAGAATGATTCATGATTAAGCAGGTGATTAGTCCTTTTAGCGAGACTTTACTGAGAGTAGACATAGGAAGTGTACTAACTTGTTCTTTTGTTTTGCAGCTTCCTTTCCCTGCTGTCCCCTCCTTTCCTTCCTTGGGTTTTCCCCGTTTTCGGGGTTTTTCCCTCACCGTATCACTCGAACACCCTGTGCGGTATCAGTCAGGGTGTTTGGGAGGTCCGGAGGTGGAGCTTATTGCTGCAGACGAATTCTGCGGAGTGCTAATCCTGACACTAGGAGGAGCTGCAGTTTTAAGGCGCCAGGGTTGGCTGAGGGCCACTGTCTTTAGACCGGAGGTCCAAAATAATATTCTAGATCTGCCATTTGATGGGGAGGATTTGTTTGGACGTCTGGTAGATGAAACCCTTCAAAGTATTAAGAAGGACATGGATACAGCGGAGGCCTTGGGTACATTGCAGTATCGGAAAGGTGCCCTTTCGAGGCACTCGAGGAAGAGGACAACCATCTTATAGAGGTGGATACCAACAAGAGAGATACACCTCCTCTACTACCTCATCACAGCAATACCGGCAGCAGTACGGACAGAGAGAGTCTGGAAGCTACTCTAAATCCGCTCACAGAGGACGAGGAGGTCATCCAGGTAAAGACAGCAATAAAAGACAATGACAACCTTCGGTGTCCAGATTCTTATGCTCCTACCCCTCCAAATGTTCCCCTGGGTGGAAGAGTAACTCACTATTTACATCAGTGGCAGAGGATATCATTGGACAAATGGGTCCTCCACATAATAAGATTTGGACATACTCTAGAATTTCTGCACTTCCCTCCTCCCACACCACCTGCGTATCAAGAAGTCAGACATCTATCTCAGATGCGTCAGGAGACTCTGGCAATGCTCCGAAAGGGAGCAATAGAACCGGTACCGAACTCCCAAAGAGGAAAAGGATTTTATTCCTGTTTATTCTTGATACGGAAGAATGCTCTCAAGTGGCGTCCGATCCTGGATCTAAGGTCTCTAAATGCCTACCTCAAAAAACAGTCATTCAGAATGGTGACCCTCCAAAATATTCTGCTACTCTCAAACCCAGGAGATCAAATGACCTCCCTCGATTTACAGGAGGCATATTTTCATGTCCCCATCCATCCATTCCACAGAAAGTATCTTCGATTTACAGTGGGCAGGGACCATTACCAGTTCAGAGTGCTACCGTTCGGCCTCAAGTTTGCCCCGAGAATTTTTACAAAATGTCTGGCGCCGGCGGCAGCTTATCTCCGAAGACAAAAACACCAAATATTCCCATAACTAGACGATTGGTTGATAAAGGCAACATCGGAGAAAGTGGCTCAAGCTTCGACTTCGGCATGCATGGAGTTGTTTGCAGATATGGGTCTGACTTTAAATGTGGAAAATCGTCTCTTCAACCATCCAGAAGGATCACGTTTTTAGGTGCAATCCTGGACACATCACAGAACAAGGCATTCCCATCCGTAGAAAGACAATTGGGACTCGTATCTCTGGCCAAGGAGTTCAGGAGAAGAAAGTGTCTTTCAGTCCGAAAGTACAAATCGCTTCTGGGGGCAATGTCTTCATGCATACCACTTATTCCCCTTTGTCGATTGAGAATGCGTCCATTACAAGAGGCGTTAGATCTACAGTGGTGCCAAGCAAGGGGGTCCTTTGAGGACAAAATCAACGTCACGCAACCAATGTTGCAGGCGGTAACTTGGTGGACTCACAGAAGCAACATCTCATGGGTCTTTCCTTCCTTACCGAACCAGCTCCATTAGTGGTTACCACTGATGCCTCTCTGGATGAATGGGGTGCAATCCTCCAGGACTTACAGGTCAGCGGCCGATGGAAACAACAGGAACAACACCTTCACATAAACCTTTTGGAATTGAGGACTATAGGTTTGGCATTGTTGGCCTTCCTGCCAAGACTAGAAGGAAGATCGGTGTTAGTGCGGACAGACAACACGACCGCGATGCACTATATAAACAAACAGGGGGCACAAGATCACTCTCCCTGTCGAGAGAAGCTCAGAAGATATGGAAATGGGCTATAAGTCACAAAGTAACTCTAAAAGCCGTACATCTTCCAGGGGAGCAAAACAAGACAGCGGACACTCTCAGCAGGCAGAAGACAACCTGTCACGAGTGGGAACTCAATCAGGACATACTACTGGAAATCTTTGGCACATGGGCAATGCTGACAGTGGATCTGTTTGCCACAGCCCAGAACAAAAAATGGCAGTACTTTGCAAGCTGGCATCACCAACGGGGATCGTAGGGGAATGGGTTTTTGATGGCATGGCCAGGCGTCTTTGCCTTCGCTTTTCTGCCGATTCCCCTCCTACCGCGAGTGCTCACAAAGATGAAGAAGGAGCCGTGCAGGATGATACTGATAGCCCCATGGTGGCCCAGGCAGCACTGGTTCACGGAACTGCTCCTTTTATCAGGAACAGATCCGATACGTCTACATCCAATACCAGCACTGTTGACTTTGGCTCAGGGACAGGTGCGGCATCCAGACCCGACATCACTGCAATAAGCGGCCTGGCTCCTGAATACAGAGAATTTCATCACTTAAACATATCGGCAGAACACAGAGAGATCCTGGCAAAAGCAAGGGCTGGAAGCACTAATAAAACATATAAGATGAAATGGAAAAGATTCTGTTTGTGGTGACAGGAGAACGACTTACATCCTCTGCGGGCAGAGGCACATCAGATCATCCCATATTTACTATGGCTGGCAAAGTCAGGTTGGTTTTGCCCATGCCTCAATTAAAGGGCACCTGGTGGCGGTCTCTGGATACAGGAGAAACTCATTGGGTCAGTCTCTGTGGTCGGAAAGGACTGTAAAACAATTCATGAAGGGGTTGTTTAGAGCTTACCCACCTATCAGGCTTCCACTATGGCAGCTGTACATTGTTTTATCACAATTGATGAAACCACCATTTGAGCCAATTCACAAAACTGATCTAAAATTCCTATCCTGGAAGTTGGCTCTATTGATAGATCTAACATCAGCCAGGAGAGTGGGAGAGATACAGGCACTTACAATGCAAGAACCTTTTCTGCAATTCAGAGAGGACAGGTTAGTGCTCATAACAAATCCGAAGTTTATTCCGAAAGTACCAATTGATTTCCACTTGAATGAGCCATTGATCCTTAAAAGATTCTTTCCTCAACCATCTACAGCTGCAGAGAGGACTCTCCACACTCTGAATGTTCAGCGTTGTCTGAAATTTTATTTGCAAAGAACAAGAGCTTTCAGAAAATCTACACAATTGTTTGTGGCTTTTAGTGCCCCTAGGAAAGGGTTCCCGTTGTCAAAACAAGGAGTTGCACGATGGATTTCAAACGCCAATTAATTCTGTCATCAGGCGGCGGGGAAGCCGTTGGGTGCACGTGTTCGTGCACATTCAACAAGAGCGCTGTCAACCTCTACTGCTCTGTTTTCAGGCGTCTCCATTCAGAACATCTGCACGGCGGCTACCTGGAGGAGTACTCATACCTTTACCAGACATTACTGCCTAGACGCTCATACAAGAGGCGATGTAGCAGTGGGACAAGCTGTACTGAGGAACCTTTTCCAATAACGGTGAGCCTTCTTTGTCATCCCTCCTTCCTTTGTTGGTAAGAGAAGCACATTTTATTGTTGTATGCTGTCTGGTATATAATTCATGAATAATTTGTCTATGCGTATTTATATACAGCTACTGCTCTGAGGCAAGATCATGTGTTGCCTAATTAGGAGAAGTAGGTGACAAAACAAAATGTGCTATGTTTTACTGCTTGCTATTCTGATTCAGGTATGTGAATCTATGAAAGCTCCAATACTGGAGTAAGAAAACAAGTTACTTACCTGTAACTGTAGTTCTCCAGTATTGGAAGCTTTCATAGATTTACATATTGCCACCCTCCTCCCCCGAGAGGCTCACCTCGGATTAGGAACAAAAGGTGTTATAGCACAAGTGCCTGAGGGGCAGAAGCTTCTCTCAGGAGGGTTCTAGAGGGTGAGGAGCTCTGATTGGCTAAGGGAAAAGTTTGGTCCTTTTTTACATAACAAAGGTTATGGGTTGCAAAAGAGAAATGGGCCTAAGCCTCTTTTCAGTTGGCTATACTACTAAGCATTTCTTTTTTATGTACCGGAGACTCCCGTCTCGACGACGGGGAAATGATTCAGATATGTGAATCGATGAAAGCTTCCAATACTGGAGAACTACAGTTACAGGTAAGTACTTTTTTTTCTTTCGTGCCAAAATCTTCCTGTTTCCTGATTAGTTGCAGGTAGGTGGACACAAAAGCACTGTCTCAGTTATAATTTAAATCGCCAAAGTGCCTATATTATTGTAACAGAGGGATAAAAGTCAACATAGTTCAAGAAACTTTTGCAACAAACCTCATCTGGGCCTAGTGGTCAATAATCGAAGATCAGAGCAATGGAGGTTGATGGCATCGGTCACCAGCTACAGTCTAAAGACTGGCATTACAGAGGTACCTTCGCTAATCACTTCCAGAGCAATGGTCTCCCCGCATGGACCTTGCTGGAATGGCTAGACATAAGTAATGGGAAATTTTCTTTTGGAGGACATACTAGTATTATTTTAAATGTACCCTTTGCTGTTAGGTAAATGCTATGCAGCATCGTGATCTTCTGCCAAGAGACATGGAGAAACATTGCCATAGAGTATCCATGTTGTAACAAAATAATGACAACATGGTTGTGTGAACAGAAACAAGCAGATGTGCCTGCCCTTCTTTAATTCTCTTTCTATGTTCCCTGTCTTAGACAGACGTCTTGATTTAAGGAATTGCTTTTCGGATAGTGATCTTCCCTGTCTTAGACAGACGTCTTGATTTAAGGAATTGCTTTTCGGATAGTGTGGGGCTAATTACGAGTACGACGACCCTGGAACCGCCATACTCACGGTGACTGTCCTGTAGTGTAGTTCCTATAGTACCTCTGCAGGACCTGCGCTTTTAGATAACATACACTGTGGGTCTGGTGGTAGACTGACTCTGTGCACCCCCACCGCGTATGTTAGCCGTGTTTGCATTAGCTAGCTCACAGTGCCACTAGCAACCTCAGAACATAACAACCCTGATTCCTCAGACTCGTGGGAAAAATATACTACTTTTCACCCAGTCACTCGTGCTTGCACATTTGGTTTCAGAGATATACACAAAAGAAACCGTTGAGCGTGTTTACAATAAGAATTTATTGCACAGTTGTTCTTCTAGCGTAAAATATATGTGCTGCTACAACTGCTACACAGTAGCAGAGATATAGGATCAGCAGTATAGTGAATAAAAAGGAATAGTAACGTTCTACCATTTTGCAATAGTCATGAACTTATACATGAATATAAAATACATTCATAGAATAAAGCGCAAACTCCTACAATGCCTGTCTAGATGTACCTAAGTGTACCTAGCATGTGGATTCAGTGGAGGATACGAGACTAGTGGGCGGTGGGCGGGGGTCGAGACAGGAGAGAGCTGGCGTTCAGTTGGTAGCTGTATTTAGAGCGACCTCCGCCTGTAAGTGACAACACCACCGTTGTTCATTGAATTGGAGGCGGGAGGGGGGAGGTGTGGGATGTCCCTGTTAGGGATGCTGCGCGACCAAGTTGAGGGAGGTCAGCTGTGGGTGGGGGGAAGGGAGGGTGGGGGGGCGCTGTTTTTGTTTTTGTGAGGGAAGTCAGAGAGAGCAGCCATATTGTTATGTCCTATGCAGTACATGTCTAGACCTCAGGACGCAGGACACTAAGCTAAGCACGATAGACAAGACAGTAACGACTAGGGAGGCCATGGGCCAAAGACCTATAGACGCCCTCAGAGCACTGTAATGGAACCTGAAGGGCCTCAACGACCATCGCAAACTTTGAAAGATACTGAACTATATCACAAGATACAATGTAGATGTTGCTCTCCTAGAGGAGACACACCTACCGCTGCAAAGCCGATGATGCGCTACAGGGGACTGGTAGGGACTGTTAATGCTGCTGGCTTCACAACTCATGCAAAGGGTGTGCTGACATGGGTTAACCCTAGGTCAGATTATAAGTTGCGGCTGCTGAAGGCAGACCCTGGGGGCAGGTTTGTGCTCTCAAGATGTCAATGTAGCGGGCTGGACCTGCTTCTTGTTAACGTCTTTGGCCCTAATTACGACTGTCTGGAGTTTTTTGCCACATTAGCAAACACTGTGAGTGGGTGTGAGGTGACACAAATACTCTGGGGTGGAGACTTCAACCTTGTGGGGAACCCGGGATTGGATAGGTCAGAAGGCCCATTAAGAAGGCTGGCGACTGCGGCTGGAGCAGTGGAGAGGGCCATGATTAGCTGGGACCTCATAGATGTGTGGAGAGAACTTCACCCATCGGTCGGTGGTTTCACACATTACTCTGCTAATCACAACCTACATAAGCGTATTGATTATTGGCTTGTGTCGACGCCCCTTCTGTCCTGGGTCCGCTCCTGCCAGGTGCACTCTCTCGGACCACTCTACCATATTGTTGGTCTTGTCCACTCCTAAGAAAACAATTCCACCATTCACGTGGCGTTTCCCCCATACTCACTGCTTGACCCCCTGTTTAAGAAGGCTATAGCAGAAGCGATTGAAACATTCTTTGCCACCAACATAGGGTCAGTGGAAAGCTTCCAGACTGTATGATAGGCTTTCAAAGTGTATATTAGGGGGGGGGGCATGTCTAAGCACTCAGGGGTGCTACGGGATATTCAACAGCGGCTGTCAACTTTGGAGCGCAAATTGAGAGATTTGGAGGCCAACCAGCAGTCTGGTATGGACGAGGACTCTGCCGATAGCATGAAGGCACTACTAGAGGAGTATCATGAGGCAGTGGACACTTGGGGAAATATGCCACAGCACGTGCGTACGGGGAGGGAGACAGGCTGGGGTCTGTGTTGGCCAATATGCTGGAAGCAAGACCGGGTAAGACTATGATCCCTGTGATCTGATCGGAGGAGGGTGACCTGCTAATGTAGGAAGAGGATATCGGTGCCAGATTTAAGCAGTACTATTCAGAACTTATATGGACGGGGAAATACTAGATTACCTGGAGCACATTAAGTTACCCTTCCTATATAACACGCAGCAAGAGTTTCTGTCCCTCCCCATAGAAAAAGATGAGATCCTTGAAGCCCTGTCGGGATTGAGGGTGAATAGTGCCCCAGGAACAGAGGGACTCATATAGTGAGCTTTTATAAGACCTTCATAGATCTCCTACTTCCGAATATAGCAGAATAATTCGATGACATGTGCGTATCTGGACAGATGCCTCAAACAATGAGGGAAGCCATATTAATTGCCATCCCCAAACCAGGTAAACCCCCGGAGGAATGCGGGTCTTACCATCCACTTTCCTTGCTAAATGTGGACACTAAGTTATTTGCAAAAATCTTAGGTAACCGACTGGCCCTTTTGTCCCCGGAGCTAGTCGCCCCGGAACAGGCAGGGTTTGTTCCGGATAGGAATCTCACTCATAATCTTCGCACGGTCTTCGGTACAATACAACATGTCCGACAGGACACGAAGGCCATTGCTGTCTTCTTGGACATGGAGAAGGATTTCTATTCGGTGGAGTGGCCCTTTATGTGGCACGTGTTGACGAGAATGGGACTCAGCCCTGTTTTTCTGCAAATGGTCAGGCTGTTATATGTTATATAATGCTCCCACAGCCCGCAAACATCTGGGGGACCTGGTCACAGGTGTCATCTCCATAGCCAGGGGAACTCGCCTGGGCTGCCCCCTGTCACCGACGGTGTACGCATTAATCACCGAACCCTTGGCATGCGCGCTTAGGGAATACCATGGACACAGGGGCGGACGTTTTCCCACCTACAAAATAGTGGTATTAACGTATGCAGATGACACCCTGCTTTACGTTCGGGATCCTGAAAACAATCTTGCCCCAGTCCTACGAGAGGTGGTACATTTTGGAGCACTCTCTGGGTTAAAGGTCAATTGGTCTAAATCCATAGCCTTCCCGCTCACTCCCTCCACTTCTCCATTTGAAATGGAATACCCGCTACTGTGGTCTGATGATGCGGTTCGGTATCTTGGCATTAAACTGCACACTGATTCGGAAATGGTCTTCCGTGAAAATTACAGAACAGCGGTGGATAAACTAGAGGACGATGTCGAAACCTGGATTGGGCTACCGCTATATCTGATCGGGAGAGTATCTATAATAAAGATGGTAGTGTTACCCAGATTCCTCTTCCTGTTTGCAAATATACCAATAGTGTTGCCACACTCCTTCTTCGCCAGACTCACTAAGTCATTGGTGAGGTTGGCTTGGGCGGGCAAGCAGTCCTCACTTTGGCATACCACATGGGGGGACTGGGGGCTGCTGACCTAGAACTCTATTACAGGGCAGCGCAGGGTGCACAGGCACATAGCTGGATTCACAGCACAGACAGCACCCCATATTTCAAATTTGAAAGGTTGTTCGCTGACCCCATGCCCCTCCCAGCAGTAATCTTTGAAACGGCGGACCGCAGAACTGGGATTCTAGACTCCCTGAACTCCACACAGCATGCCTGGCATTGTTTACTACACCTGCAGGCGGGTGCGCTGTTATATTCACCGGAAATGCCTGTGGAATGGCAGCTCAGGCTGACCCCCTGCCGCTACAAAGGGGTTGTGAGTGCGCTCCGAGCGCTGGGCGTTTGCAAAGAGGGAGACCTGTTTTTTGATGGAGTTGCCAAAACATGGGATGGGGTCACGACTGCAATAGAAGCACCCACATTCCTGCAGCGTTTCCAATTCCACAGAGCGCACGTTGCGCTGCGCCAACAAATGGGGGATGACATGGACGAGCCTCCGGAGGTCAGAGAACTATTGTATCTCATTAAGACTAAATCCCCCCGCGAACTTGTCACCAACATAGACCAATTGGCAATGTCCCAGAGAGCTAACCACTACACCAAAGCCAGATTGGCCTGGCAGCGCGACTTGGACATAGTAATTGATGATGATATGTGGTTATAATGTTGCACTAACTCAAAGCGCATATCACTGCACGGCAAACACAGACTGATACATTTCAAGTTTCTTAACACGGTATACTACACGCCGGAGAGATTGTATGGTCTGAGGGCCGACGCAACATGCGATAGATGCCGCTCTTGGACGGCGGACTTTGTACACTTAGCATGGGGTTGCCCGGGAATCTTCCAGTACTGGGAAAAATAGTTCATGAAATATGTATGATTGCTGAGTTGGAGATTCCCCCGGAACCGGCGCTCGCGTTACTGGGCTACTCTAAAACATTGCCGAAGGCAGCTCGTCGGCTGGTGGATCTGGGCCTTCTGATGGCAAAGCGTAGAGTGGCAATGTGCTGGCTAAGGGGTCCATTACCTACAGTATCGCAATGGTCACGGGATGTCCGTTATTGTTGCACCCAATCTGAAAACTTTTGTGATTTTCTTCCCCCACGGAGCAGACCAAAGAATTTCTGGGGACTCTGCACCACATATTTGAAGGGCGGAGGTGGGGGTACAGTAGCCGAGAAGCCGAATGGGGCAGAGGAGGGTACCAGTGCTCTAGCCCAATAGAGGTTCTAGCTACTTAGATGATCGGGATGGACCCCGCGGACAGGGGACAATGCTGAGTTCAGGTTTGAAAGGAGTGACTAGCCTAGAGAGTAGGGCTTGAGGTAGGGACATGACCATGGCGGGGGGGAGTTGGAGCGGGTGGGCGACTACATCAGGATCTTGTTGCAGTGTGCGTATACGAGGATTAGTGTCCTGACGGAGAATGGCTTCAATTACACCCTTTTGATTTGTTTGTTAGAAAAAAAGTATCCTTTGAGATTCCTTTAACTTTATGGTAACACGCGGACATGTTTTGTGTATGGTCTGGAATAATAACCCCTGAGTACAGCGCTGCCCGGCCCCCGGGATGTAAGTAGCGTTGATGTGAATTGTGCACTATGGATACATGCGGCCGGCCCCAGGGTTGTAGGCGTTCCACTGTGTTTGTCAGTAATATTTTTCAATTAAAAAAAAGTGTAGCATTTGAGTAGGTGCGAAAGAGCTAATAAGCCTAGGAGCCAAGAATCCCGCTAGGATTTAGTCGAACCCCATTACCCGAATAATGAGAGTGTGGGACCTCGTCCTGGTCTCGAGTGGGCCACCCCACAAGGGATGTTTAGACCACTGTCAGCTGGAGCAACTGCATGCAGAAGCCTCAGTGTCTCTGGTCAGTGTGTCGGCCTTGAAGTCTCGGTTTCCTCCAACTACTGATAGCAAAAGGTGCTGTATTTATACAGTCCTTGTGCGTGTGTTAGCCATTGTTTAGTATGAGGATGACGTATGGGATTAAACCTTGTGAGTAGATAGGAGAGGTTAAGTATACCCCCTACATAGTGTCCTTATAAATTATTCATATGTGCTAAGGATGACTTCTTAGTATTATTGATTGGGAAAAACCCTCCCTCTGCATGGAACTAGGTGAAAGGTTTAGTCCATAAAAGGCGACAATCCTTATAAGGCGTTCTGTCCCTATAAGTCGGTCTGTCCTTATTAGGAGATATTTCCTTATCAGGCTTGTTCATGTGAAATGTAGGGGAGATGATGTAGGGAAAGGGTACAATGTTCCCTGGACCTCTATTAGAGTACCGATATGAAACACAACACCCACTCCTCCTAATAATCAACAATAATAATACACAATTGAGATACACATTTTAACTAGGTGTCAGTGCATAAAATTATCAATGACCCATTTAAAAGGTTTCTTAAAACATTAACAAATTATTTAAAATCAGTTTAAAAAACAAGGCGCGAAAAATGTTCTCTTGAAATATGATTTCTGTTTTAAAGTTCCGCAAATCACAGTCCTAAATGAGTTTGATCATACACGTTGAACGAATACAAGTGTACTCAGAAGGCCATGCTTTGTTATTGAAAGTGTAAATTTGAGCGATTTTGTTGAAATGAAAGGGGAAAAATCGGAATTCGTTCCCAGCACACGATGAGCCAGATTTAGATTAAATGTCCTGGCTGGGAGACGCAACATTATTGCCGCCTGCAGCCGCAGAGGACAAACATTGTAATACCTCACATAGCACGTCAAGGGTGCATAGATGAAATTCAGTGCTGCCAACAGCTGGTGGAGAGGCAGCCAGTGCTGTGTTCGATACCTTGGTGCCAATGGTGGAGCTGAAGTACAACTCAGTTGAAATGGGCATCTGCTGATCCTCGAGGAATGCATTTGTCAAGATGGGAATAAGCTGAGGACATAGTCGAGCATGGTACCGCAGTGGTTCCAGCCTGGAGTCCAAGTCCACTGGCGTCTCCTAGAGGTATCAGACAGATGTCCAACTCGCATTCTCCTCCACAAAACAGGCATCAGAAAACAGGCACAATGTCGTTTTCAAAGACTGGTCTGAATGATAGAAACCAAGAAGAAATTAGTTCTCGAAGGCGAGGTGCACCCAGATGTTGTACCATTCGCTCACGGTAATATCTCTCCGGGAGAGCTTTTGCCATCTCGCTGGTGGTTAGTCCATCCATTGCACAGCAGGTAAATGACAAGCAGGATACCAGCTATTGCGAGCAGGATCAAAGGTAGACCCCCGAAAATGCTTCCAAGTACGGAGTCTATAAAGTTAGGAATAACTCCGAGGATTGTCTGAAAGGTGTTAAGGAATCTTGACCCTGTGGTCTTAAATAGGTGTACAATACCACTCGTATCTGACATTAAATATACGACCCAACATTTCTACGAAATGTAGGGGGCAGTTGGTACATATAAGCGCCTATACCTTTGTTCTTCTAGTGTAAAATATATGTGCTACTACAACCGTTACACAGTAGCAGAGATGTAGGATCAGCAGTACAGTGAATAAAAAGGAATAATACAGTTCTGCCATTTTGCATTAGTCATGAACATATGCATGAATTTAAAATGCATTTATAAAACAAAGCACATACTCCTATGATGTGTGTCTAGATGTACCTAAGTGTACCTAGCATGTGAGTAGGTGTGATAGAGCTAATAAGCCTAGGAGCCAAGAATCCCACTAAGATTTAGTTGAAACCCATTACCTGAATAATGAGAGTGTGGGACTTCGTCCTGGTCTCGAGTTGGACACCCCACAAGGGATGTTTATACCACTGTCAGCTGTAGTGACATCATGCAGGAGCCTCAGCATCTCTGGTCAGTGTGTCAGCCTTGAAGTCTTGGTTCCCTCCAACTACTGATAGCAAGAGGTGCTGTATTTATACAGTCGTTGTGCTATCCATTGTTTAGTATGAGGATGATGTATGGTAATAAACCATGTGCGTAGATAGGAGAGGTGAAGTATACCCCCTGGGTAGTGTCCTCATTAATTATTCATATGTGCTAAGGATGACATTTAAGCATTATTTACTGGGAAAAACCCTCCCTCTGCATGGAATAAGTGAAAGGTTTAGTCCATAAAAGGCATCAATCCTTATAAAGCGTTCTGTCCCTATAGGGCGTTCTGTCCTTATTAAGAGTTATGTCCTTATAAGGCTCGTTCATGTGAAATAGTGGGGAGATGATGTAGTCAAAGGGTACGATGTTCCCAAGGACTTATATTAGAGCACCAATATGAACCTTAACAGTCCGACCACCACCACCACGGCGGATCCACCTGCCGTATTACGCTCGTGGTGGTGGGACAACCACTGGATCGCTGCCTGCGTCGGGATCCTGGATCCTATGGTGGTGGCAGAGCGGTAAGAGGCCTCAATATGCTGGCGTTGCAGATGCAGCATTGCCAAGCATATGCTGACTTGCATATCCACCGCCCATTTCCTGATGGGGAGCCCGCCAGTTGCAGTGATGCAGGTAAGGAGGCCCTAACTTGTGACCGAGAAGCGTCTGGCATTATAAATCCACCTGTTAATGTAAACAGCCTTTACAACAAAGTCTTTACCATGAGATACATTTACCATGAAGTCATTACCACAAATGCAACATTACCTCGTATGCCATTACAAAGAATATGCCTTTCCAACGAATGTCATTAAAACACATTTATGTGTATGTATATTAGTAAGTATATTGGTAAGTATTCTGGGATTGTTTATTTTTTAAGACAGTTGGCGTAATTTTTTAGTAGTAAAATTAATAAATTAGGGATATACCGTGGTGAATTGTATTAATACTCTGAATGAAATAATGAATGAAATATTATTTGTAACGCGCAGCTATGCCCAGTGGGCGTCAAGGCGCCTAAACCAAAATATAAAGCTGATAGCAGACAGAAATGTATTTAAATATCTGAGCATTATTTTGTAAATATTTTAAATGCTAATATTATTTATAAAAAATGCTAATAAATTTACTAAACTAAATCTGAGGCACAGTATGCAAGGGATATAGCGGTATAGGGCGGGAAGTGTATTAATGCTCCGTTATTTATTTAAATACCTGAGTATTCATTTTTAGAAAAATTTAATTACTAATATTTATTAACATGTGCTAATTAATTTGTAACACTACATTTTAGACACAGGATGTAAGAGATAAGGGGTATAGGGTGGGGAAGTGTATTAATACTCATGTGTTTATTTAAATCGGCAAGTATTCATTTTTGTAATAATTTAAATGGCAATAATGATTCTTAACATATACTAAGAAATCTGTGACACTAAAATGTAGGCATGTGGTACAAGGTATATAGAGGTATAGGCGTATAGGGTGGGTAAGTGTAGTAACACTCCATTATTTATTTAAACAGCTGAGTAATAATTTTTACAATCATCTAATTATTAATAAAAAAAATGAACAAATGCTAAGAAATTTGTAACACTAAAATTTAGGCATGGGATTCAAGGGATATAGGGGCATAGGGTGGGGAAGTGTATTAATTTTTGCAATAATATAATTATTAATAAAATGTATTAACAAACGCTAAGAAAATTGTAACATTAAAATTTAGGTACGGTATGCAAAGGATATAGGGGAATAGGATGGGGATGTGTGTTATTACTCAGGTGTTTATTTAAATACCTGAGTATTAATTTTTACAATAATTTAATTACAAATAATGTTTATTAACAAGTGCTAACTAATTTGTAACACTAAAATGTAGGCACAGGATGCAAGGGATACAGTGGTATAGGGTGAGGAAGTGCTTTAATACGCAAATACATTTGAATACCTGAGTTTAATTTATTAAATTAATAATATAAGTTAAAGCAAAAAATATTTCATTATTGTATACTATTCCTACATTTTTTTAATTATTACTTTTTTTACATTTACATTTATAATTAATTTATCAAATAAAAAAATATAACACTATGGGCCTGATTACGATGCCAGTTGGACTAACCGTCTGACCGTCGCGATCCGATTCTGACCGCCAAGGTTGGGAAAGTTTCCCCATCGTATTACGATGCAACTGGTGCTACCGTGGCAGTCTCATCTACGGTGGTGCACATACCCCCGAATATGTCTCTGCAAGTGAGTGCAAAATCACAGAAAACATGTGATATGTGCACACATGCATGGCATATGTGGGGTATGCTTTGTGCACCATATACCCCATTGCTAGAGTTTGGCCAAATGTGCACAGTCCAATCAATGGGGTTACTACCACCTACGGACTTACCTGCATTCCGGCGCCTACAGGGTCTCAGTCTTCAGGTTCTGCTGCTGCGGTGCAGGGGGACCTGGAGAGTGGAATCCATGCCGGAGACTGTCGGTGACAAGCTGATTTGGGTGAGTATGAACCCCAAATACTTTGTTTCTGACAACTCGAAGCAGATTGTCAGACTGCCACGGTCGGGTAGTTATCCGGACGGTGGTGGTAGAGCCCTATGCATGCTGTTTTTCTCCGACCGCCGAGACGGTGGTAAGGGAAAAACAGCAGAAAGGTTGTTTAAGTCGGCGGTCTTTCAGCAGTCGGTTGGGATGCAGGAGGCATGCATCATAATACGGAGGTCGGACGGGCCACTTCCGACGAGACCACGGCAGTCGGACCACCTCCAACAAGACCGTGTAAGCTGGTCCGACCAGCATCATATTCAGACGGACGCTATGTTTTTTATTAAAATATTTATTATAATATTTTGATTAATTGTGCAAAAAAAATTATAAATATGCAAAGATATTTAGTAATTCATAAAAAAAATGCTTGTAACAATTTTTAAGTAATTTGTTAAGACAATTTCCCACGGTTTCCTATTTATTGCAATGGGCAAAATTGTCCTTTTTTAATTTTTATTTTCATCCATGACTTACAAGGTTGTGTGTAAGGAAGTGCTGCGGTCAGGTAAGAACAGTTACTTTTTAAATGTATATAGGTGGCTAACTTTATTGCTGGGATAGAGAGGGGGTGTGGATAATAGTTAGGAAGTTGTTTTATATCTATGTTTTTAACATTTTCATTCCAATGCTGGTTGCTATAGTATGCCCGCATCAGGATGGTTACATTTGTTTTCAATATATGTTTACAAAAGGCAATTAAGTACATTAGTAAGGGCCTGATTACGAGTTTGGCGGTGTGGGGGCAGGGCGGCACACCACCGCCCGCACGGCCAACATCGACAATCTGGCAGTGCAACTTAATTTTTTTTTAATAGCCTTTTAAAATGGAATTTTCAATGATACTTTAAAAAAAAATGGATGGATTTTGTTTAGAAAAAGAATTATTTTTTCTTCTGGAAACATTTTCGAGATTTGGACTTTAGTTTGTATGTTGGATGCACCTTTGGCTAGTTGAAATGCCAAAGACTTATGCTGACAGGTTACCAAGAGTTGACAAAAGAAGACATCTGCGGGTAGGAAGAAATTATTTTCAAAAATGGCAATTTAATTAGAGTGTTGTAAAACCAGGCAAGTAATGGTACAGGGCGTTAGACAATGTTAGTTGTGTAAGATATAGGCAATATTTTCTAGGTGATCTGATGCACCCATCAAAGAGAAATCGTTGATCTTTGCCAAAAGTCCTTTTGACATTTCTTTCCTTTTTGAAGATACCCTGGGTTTCAGAATACCTGTAAATGATTGAGCAGTTCTATTTTCTTGGATACTTAGCACCTTCTTCAACATTTCCAGGAAATGATATAGGTTTGGGTCGTGTTTGCCAATAGATTTGTTGAAGGAGTTGTACCATCCCTCAATGGTATTGTTAGTCTCCCCACCTCACTATAAGCAGGTCACGTAGCAGTTCCAATAGCCTTGCCTTCCTCTTGTTACTCCACCTACTTAGATGGCCAATCCATGTGTCCTCGAAATAATTTAGTAAGGATGCCAATTTCTAAATATTTTGTCTAAAAATAGATTTAGTAATTGAAGTGAAGAACTCGTCTACACATTTAGGAGGCATGAAGCAAAAGGCAGTAACTTTTCATAATTCAAATTGAAATTTACTGCATGACATTTAAATCTCGACTAGATTTATTTTTATTTTACGGCAATATGCCTGTGAAAAGTGGAAAAAACATACCTGAATTTGGGTGGTGGGGTTCATTTTACAAACAGTGCTAATCATTGTTAATTAAAAGTCAGTTATCACTTTTATTTAAGGTTTGTCTTTAATCACTGTCAGAAATTCAATATATATTGAGGATTGTTTGTCAGTGAGTAACCTGTACACTAATGGTACGGTTGTATTTTTTATTTTAGCATGAACAGTGTATGTTTGGGTAAATGGTTGGGGTATGGATTTAAAAGTACCATCCAAGCATCACTATTTTCAAGTGTTAGCAGGGTATGGGGTTGCTAAAAATTAATATTCTTTGTTGAGTTTTTTGTTGTCATACAGTAGAAAGGTTTTGATAGTGGAAGTAATGGTTAGTTCTGGCAGAATAATATAAAAGGACTGTGGAGACATATGTTGCGGATTACTTGCCTGTTTTTGTCTCTGGATCATCCTATTGTTGTGAATTGCGGACATACTACTAGCTACATGCATGTGAATGTTTTGAGATACCTTCCTCACAACTGTGCCACAGGTTTCATTGGAGGTGGATGCAAGATATTTTATTTGCTGTATAGTTTATCCTACTTCTATCATTGCAGAGGAAGAGTCGCTATGCTCAGTGGTACTTTCAACACAGTCACCTAGACTAACCGCTCTGCCTATGCAATGTGATGTAAAATATTGTACACACCTCCAATGACTCCTGGGCTCAGTCAATCTATCCTTACAGTAAAGGCAGCCACCATATTTCAGCAGTTGGTTTCCCCTTCTTGATTTGACATACATAGCTTGTCTTGCTGCAACCATTATTGATGATTCTGTTAACAAAAAAGAAACAGAAAAAAGTATAAATTACCGTGTTTTTTGCATTATTTTCATGTTTGCACTCTGTTACTTTGCCCGTTTGGAGAAAAATGCAAATTGTTTTGTTAATTTTGGGTTCCTGTGGGAAAAACGAACAGTTTAGATCCCCTATTGAAAATGTGAAGTTGCATTGCTTGTTAGCATTTTGTTTCCTAGAACATTTTTAATTTGTTACAGAAGGAGAAAGGGAAAGTTGAGATTTATTTAATGGTAGTATGGTCTGTCTTGGTCCTTTAGGAGGAGGTCTACGATTTTGGATTTCTGGCTGTGTTATAGGATGGATGTACTTTTGGACTTTCACTGTTAGAGGTTTTCTGTTTGTGGAGGAAAATACATGAAATATGTTATTCGTTTTCTGCTCTGTGGCATTGTTCGCCTTTGGTTTGTTGGTGTAATCTTTTTTTTTATGTTGACTTACTTCAAATACGGTATTGCCTTCTGATGATTTTTGTGTGTTAAGGTGTGAATTTCCTGGCTTTTCTCTGCGTTTGGGCTCTCTGTTTAGCTCTTTGAGAAATATAAAAAGACAAAATGTTTTTCTTCTTATTTTTACAGTATTTTATTCACCCATCCTGTCATTGTCCTGCACCTGCCGTGAGGTATGCTCCTGGCGGACTTAGACTTGAAAATATGCCCGCAGTCACTGTCCAGCACCTGCCCTGAGAAATGTCCTTAGCGAAGTTAGAATAGTAATTTTGCCCCAGTCACAGTCCAACACCTACACTGAGGGATTCCCTCAACGGAGCTAGACCAATAAGCTTACCCCCTGTCACTGTCCAGCACCTACCCTGAGAAATGCCCCCTGCAGAGTTAGTATAGTAAATTTGCCGCCAATGGATTTAGAATATTATATTTCACCCCAGTCCCTTTCCAGCACCTGCCCTGGAGGATGCCCCCAGTGGAGTTAGAATAGTAAGCTTACCCCCAGTCACTGCACAGCACCTGCCCTGAAGTATGCCCCTAGCGGAGGTCACTGTCCAGCACCTTCCCTCAGGGATGCCTCCAGCAGAGTTAGAATAGTAGATTTACCCCCAGTCACTTTCCAGAACCTGACCTGAGAAACGCCTCTAGCGGAGTTAGAATACTAAATTTGACCCCAGTCACTGTCCAGCACCTGCCCTGAGGGACACCCCCAATGGAGTTAGAATATAAAATTTGCCCCAGTCACTGTACAGCACCTGCCCTGAGGGATGATCCCACCGGAGTTAGACTACTAAGCTAAAAAAAATACTTAAAAACAAAAAACTGTTGGTACAGTTTTATTTTAGTTACAGGAAAAATGTACTTGAAAATTACTCACTTTACTGTAATTGACTACAATATGAATTATTGTGTTTTGTATAAACATTGTACTTACTTTGCTTGGTGGATGGCAGTTTCTGTGGTATGCCCCCAGCGGAGTTAGAATAGTAAATTTGACCCAAGTCACTGTGCAGCATCTGTCTTGAGGAATGTCCCCAGCGGAGTTAAAATAGTAAATTTCCCCCCACTCACTGTTCAGCACCTTCCCTCAGGGACAACCCAAGCAGAGTTAGAATAATAAATTTGCCCCCAGTCACTGTCCAGCACCTGCCCTAAGGGACGATCCTACTGAAGTTAGACAAAGTTGAAAAAATACTTAAAACAAAAAAAGTTGGTACATTTTTATTTTGGTTACAGGATCAATGTACTTTGAAATTACATTACTGTAATTGAATAGAGTACAATATAAATTATTTTTTGGATGAGATGTTAAAATCTGGGAAAGAAGGAAAACAAATATTAATATTTAACTTTCTGAATCATTTTTCATACTGTCGATGAGTTTGTGTAAAAGTTGTACTTACTTTGCTCGGTAGATGGAAGTGTCTCCTCACCAAACTGTCACTTTCCTCAAAGAGTCCGAAAGACAAGTGGGAACGAGCATTGTCAGTTTACCTCTGGTCACAAAATGGAGGTTGGCTCAATGTATAGGTTTTTTCATGGAAAAATCACATTTCAAACAAAAATATGTTTTGAAATCTGCATTTTAACGTGTTTTATATTCTGAAAGAATGTGTAATTATTTGCAATGGTAGAAAAAAATGTGTGTTACAGTTCCACACAGTACGACAGCCATTTTAGTTTTTAACAGGCTGTATTATTAGCATTAAAACATAGGAAGGATGACTGTGGAAATAGGATCATTTTTATTTTAAGAACCTTTTTTGTGCATATTTTCAGCCCAGAAGCTCATTTATTTTTGTACAAGAAAAGATGTGTTGTAATGGTAGTTTTAATATATGTCTATGATGAGTATGCGTGGTAGTAATATGCCTGGTAAAGACGTGCGTGGTTGAGACATGTTCGTGAGTTAGACCACGTTGTTTGGGCATGCGTGGTAATGGCATTCTTTGTTCTTTCATTATGTATAACACAATAAATCAGATAATTTATGGCAGAATTTACAGCTAAGGTAAAGAAGCTGGATGATGAAGTCAGTAAGTGAGGAACATATAACAAAATAACACTTTTAAGGGACAGATGGAAGAATTTTAATCAATGACTGAGAAAAGCTATACACACCATTTTTATCATAACCCATGTTATTAATTGATTTAGCTTTTCCAATAGGGCTCCCTTGTTGATCAGTAAAAGAATAAAGAATCCCAAAGATGATGCAGACCATAGGCATTTCTTTAATAGAGGTGCAGGGTGTGAAGTGACGCAGAGGGTTATCAGCTCAGTTGAAGGTTGCACCAACATCTATTGACTTTCCACGGGCTGAAGAGCGTAACATATTAGTACGATATCCATTAACATATTGAAATCAAGCATTTGGATGGGGCGTGGTCTGGGCACCAAGGAAAATGGCCACTCAGTAGAATCCTCTGTGACAGCACTGCACATGATGCAGGCACTTTCCTGCTGTGTCTGAGTCTGGGGTTAAGCGTCAAGACCAATGCTTAAAGTATGCCCCTGACAGGCTCCCTGTTTTTATGACAAAACCAGAGTATTTAGTTCCTAAGAAAGGCGGTGACTGAGGAAAAGAGAGGGGTTGTGTGCCCAGGTGCCAAGAGGTTTATAGGACAACTAGGGGGGTCACTCCTGTAAGGAGCAAGGACCCTCACAAAGGTGTCTCTTTTTGCTGATGTGAAGTCTGAGGGTTGGGGGGCAAAAGCTAATGTGAGTAGAGACGGAAAAATGCGAGTGAGAATTAAAAATAGCTATAGGCAACCCGCAAGATATCCTTTATTCACTGGGTTTCTATGCTATAGCAAAAACAAGGACTGTAAAGTCGTAACTGGAGAGGGGAAATTTATAACCTCTCAAGCTTAAATTAGTATGTGTGCAGTGAAAGGGGTCAACATATTTCATGCCTGTTTAAAGTCCAAAGGATCTCGGGATTTCATCAGGACCAAGGGATCCTCGTCTACTCGGACAGGGACGGATTGAGTGTGTGTTGTTGGATCATCATTAAGTCCTACCATGTTCAACATCTACATGAGTTCTCTTACCGAATTGGTATATCCTTGGGGGATCCACATCGTCACCTACGCTGACGACACACCACTGGTGGTATCCCTCAGTCAACAGTACAAATCTGAGCCTGGTCTTGCATCATGCCTTGGAAAGATCTCTGAATGGATGGACAAGTCTTTCCTAATACTGAACGGAGCCTAGACAGAACTCATGCTCCTTGGACTTCAGTCCCTGCTAGTATTGATGCATCCTGGCCCAGTTGTCTGGGCCCCCCACCTGTACCTAAAAACCAGATTAAGAGTTTAGGAGTCTGGCTCGACTGCAAACTGGATTTAAAAGAACCAGCTTATAAAGTGGCAGCCAGTTGTTATGTACTTCTCAGGATGATACGGAAGAATCTCCCTCTTCTTCCTTTTGCTGCCAGACGAGTGTTAGTTCAGGCGCTGATACTTTCGCGACTGGATTATGCAAATGCAGTCTATCTAGGAGCACCCCAGGAAACCACTAACAGACTGCAAAGTGTTCAGAACTGCGCTGCCCGCTCATTAATGAACATCCCTAAACGCAATTCAACTAAACAAGCTCTCATTAGTGTGCACTGGCTTCCCATCCAGGCCAGAATTAGCTTTAAGGCGATGCGCATCGTTCATAAAGCCATTTCTGCTAAAGGCTCCTCATTGATTCAATCTATGGTGCAACTATATCACCCCAATAGGACGTTAAGATCCAACAATAAACGTATACACATAATGCCCATGATCAAGCGTTTTCGAACAGGAGGCTGATGGTTTTCATACAACGCAGCTAAGTTATGAAACCGACTTCCTGAGCATATTCGCCTGGAATCAAATTATCTCAATTTCAGGAAACAGCTTAAAACTTTTCTCTTCTCTTGATTTGTGCTCTGTTGACTGAGGCGCCACATTAAGCGCTGGGATACCCCTGGGTAGCCATGCGCTATAGACATGCGTATTCATTCATTCATTCATTGTAGTGTTCGAATAGACTCACCCTCCCAGCTGGACTCGTGATGTAGTCCAGCTCAAATAAAGAACAAGCTACCTTCTGGATACACCTAGAGGGGGTAACTGCTGGCCCCCTCGTGTCATTCCATGTGTCCGCGCAGTGGTGACAGAAGGAACATCGATTTGCTCTCCTCAGGGTACGTGACCTACCCAGGCCCAGTAGACACGGAAAGTGCACACATTTTGTAATCTCATGTTTTTAAAGCTGCTCTCGTGCTGATTAAGGTTACATGTTCATCAACGTGAAGTTGTTTCTGAATATTGGATTGAAAATGTATTTCTGACATGTATCTCACAGGATTTTGCCAGATTTTCCAATATTTCTATTTAGAAGCCATTTTTGCTGACAACATTTGCCTCTTCTGAGGATGTCTTATGATGTGATGCTATTTCAAGATGCTATATGAGCAATACTCTTCACATTAACTTGAAGGATAGAGGATTTGAGAGGTACATTGTGAACAGAATAACTCTATATCACTGATTCCTTCAGGGCTCTGGGATAATTTCAAGGCCACTGGTTCTGCCACATAAGGACTGTCTACTCACAAATTAGCCAATTGCTTTCTTGATTCTTAAGGAAGAATTGAGAATTTCGAAGGAGCTAACAAGTAATCTTTCACCTTTATGAAATCTAATTCTCTTATCGCTGAGCTGCTCCTCATAAAGTTGACTGTGGAACCTTATATTTCAGCTGCATCAAGGCAACATATTTCCACAGTCAATTATTCCAGAGCTTTTCCTTTTAATTTTCCATCCCTGATATCAATGTCCGTGGCTGAGGGACTATCAAAAATGCAAGCACAAATCGTGAAATACAGCAAACATGGCAATTAGGGCAAGTAATGGATTTGAGGAACAATTAACCTCCTAGAAAAGAAAAAAACTGATCTGCATGCATTGAAAAAGAAAGAAAAGGAGCTGAGCACATGTTATTAAGGTAGCCTGGCATACCCACATGAAGGGAAATACCTTCTTTTGAACATATCCTCAAGGCAGGTCTCAAAGAAAAGAATGTTCAAGCTTCTTGTACATCTCTGACAGCAGTTTCAGGGCAACAACTAAACAAAACAAGTGCACCAGGGACAAAACAACACAACAAATACAGGCCATGAGCTTCAAGTCTAGAACATCGTTTTATAACGAGTCAGTGTGAAGAAGCTTGCATTTTCATATGTCTGGCTAGAATAATCTAAAGAAAGTTCCAGTTGTCAGCCTCCTAGTTGGACAGCAGAATGACTGTTTTGTATAGGACAGTGGGGTGCCTGTAAACATTAAAGCACTTCTGAATTCTCACAAATGAAATACATATTAGAACATTGAAAGCGCCATTGAAGACAATAGAGTGGTTCCGGGCTATAATGGTGGTATAAGCCCGAAGTATAAACATTCTAATGTTTTTTCACAGCAAGAGCTGGTGCACACATGGTTGGCCTCAACACCTCTCTATTGCCTCGGGTCATTTGAGATTAGATGAAAGCACATGTCAACATCGGAAAAAAAAAATAGCAAAAGGAGCAAATGATGGACAGAATGCTGAACAATGCAAACATTCACCCCAGTCACAAAGATCTGGGTTCTTTTGCCGACCACGCCATCCCAGTTTGGACCCAGCCATATGCAAATCAGTCTTGACCCTGCTCTTTATGGGAACAGTCCAGCTCTACTGCCAAGCCAGGTTCTTCCAGGACCGGAAACAAGAATCCTTGGACCGGTTTCGGGGCATCACTCTTCATCTGCCAGGCCATCTTGAATCCAGTAGCGCAGTGAGCAAGGGACCCACGTCTGAGCATACCCTTCCCACTGAGGGCGAGAAAATTGAAAGGAACAAATGATGGACGGAATGCTGAAAAATGCAAACATTCATCCCCAGTCAGCAAAGAAATAATGGATTTTGGCCCAGATCTCTGTACTGGGTGAATGTTTGACAGTGTTCAACATTCTGTCCATCGATTGTTCTTTTTGCACTCTTCACTCTTGCACTCTTCACCCGAGTGGGATCAGTATGCCCAGACGTGGGTCCCATGCTCTCCATACTACTGGAGTCAAGCTAACTAGGCTGATGATGGGTGAAACCCCAAAACAGTCCCAGGATGCTTGTTTCTGGTCAGTCCAGCTGGACTGTTCCCATGAGGACAGGGTCAAGACTGATTTGCATATGGCTAGGTTTAAACTGGAATGACATGGGGATCCAAAAAACGATGTATTTAGTCCCAGATCTCTGCACTGGGGTGAATGTTTGACATTGTTCAACATTCTGCACAACAAAAACCACACATCAATAGAAACAATTGTCCACAATTTGCATGTCTCATTTGTATCTACTGGGTTTCCTGACAGCATAAATGATAGGACTCATCTACGTCAACAACATGCTTCAAAATAACCTGATGGTGCAACAACACTTTTCCAAAGTGTTGGGCAGTGAATGAAATATGAAGGGCAGCTGCCCATTAGCTAAGCCATACAGTCATAGGATGAGTGGTACACTGTTACTGAAACGTGGCTTTTCACCTGTAGGAGGCAGCAGAATGTGAAAAAAACTGGTTGCACTCAGCATAATTGAGAAAAATCAAGTGAAATTAAGGTTCAGGATTCAGCAGCCCAACAAAGCCATGTAGCGAGAAAGACACTCAGGGTCCTACATTTCAGACATGATTGCTCAGTTAAATGGGAGGGAATGGGGACATGCACATGGGCAACTGAGGGAAGGTGGAATAAGATCAGCGGCAGGGCAGTAAGCTGATCATGAAGGGCAGGTGAGAGTGGCAGGGGCAGCGCAGTAGACCACAGTTGGCAGGTGGGAGGGTTACTGACAGTAGAACTTACCATGGTGGGTGGGGGGGGAGGCAGGGGTATGCACTAAGGACCATGAACAACAGAAGGGAGGAGGTGGGGCTACACAACAGAGGGCAAGGGGCAGAAGCAAATGCACAGAGTGTAGGCAGGAGTGGCAGTGGTTAGAACAATTGAACATACGGGCAGGGCAGGAGGGACAATGGCAGCACAAGAGACCATGGAGGGATTGAGGGATGGAAGGAGGGTGGAGATAGGGACATAAGCTCGGATGACAAAATACAGGCAGGAAGGAGCAGTAAGGTAGCAACCTTAGAGAGCATGCTATATATTTATTTCAGTTGCTAAACATCGTATCAAATAATTTGGACTGCCTCTATTTAGGAACATCACACTAAAACCACACAAGTGTGCTTACATATTTGGCTATGATTATTCCTGACTCAGCATTCACAGGAATGACAGAGCACCTATTAGTTGACCTAATTCTAGGAATTACTTGATTCCCATAAATTATGAGTTTCACCCAATGGGAAGGCAACAAGATTAGCATCTCAGTCTAACTGACTGTTCATAATTGGCTTAGTCCCTATTTTCTCTGCATGCAAATTCTTTTGAATAATGAAAAACAAATTTCCAGTGTTAGAAAATTCCTGAATGGGACATTGTTGGGATGGGAACATCTACTGCTTGATGAAAGGCATGTATCCCGCCAAGTACAACCCTCACTTTGCTAGAGGCCTACTGTCCGATGCACCATACCCATTTTGTGCATAGGAAGAATCAGTGGTGTGAGCAGGCCTTTTCAACTGTGTCATTGGAGTAGTGGATACAGGCCCACTCATGTAAATTGTCACTGCTGTAAATTGTCATTCACCCTTGACCTACATAATGATTTTGTGTAGCGCTGGACAGTACGTGATATTTGCATGTGCATGCAGGGATGTATGCCTGCCAGTACATGCAAAACATGAGGAGGCCTGTGAATTCCATTTTGGAAATCCATGGTAACGGAGGTGAGTACTACAACACCCAGACAGGAGATGTGGATTTCTGACATTCTTGAGGGTTGAGGTGGACACACACACACACAGTGGAGGAAGGGGATCAGAGTTGCTTCTAGGATAAATTAATAGTCATTGGAACATGGGCTCTTTGTAAAGTGAGACAGTGGGTCTGTTAAGGTTGGCATTGCACTGTAGGACCAGGGAATTATGATAGAGGAGAAGCATCAGGCCTCTGAACCTTTTTGAGGCATATTTCAGTCGAGGCCGACAGTCAGGTGTGATCGTGGTTACTCTCTTGGCCTCTTTTGTAGGTCTTTCAAAACTGGAGTCACTCCTGCTGTGGCAGACCATCCATTTGCAAGGCTGGGGAGAGAATTCTTCTAATAAGTAGACCCCCACAATAGGTAAATCAAAAGTCCAAACACTAAACCACATCAGTGTCTCGACTTGGACTATAAAGTTGGGGGCCTGATTCCCACAAGTTCTTCAACAATACTTTTCAACAGGAGAGAAGATAATCAAAACTTCTAGCTGCTAGAATTATGCCTTAATTTGTGGGGTAGGGTGGCAGGGCCATTCAGGATGAGGCAGAACAGCAGTGAAAACAGGAGCCAGGACAGACCAGCCACAACTTTGTCCCAGGGGAGGTGGTGCAGTTCAGAGTAAGAGACAAGTAACAGCTGCCAGCTGGCACCTGTCACCCTTTTGCAATAAATGACCGCTCAAAACAGTGAGAACAGTTTAGTGCTGCAACAAAGGGCTGCTGACACAACCCTTCCTGCTGGAACTACAGGAATCCATGCCCTATTCCACAAAGAAAACATAAAAGAATAGGCAGAGATTTATATACCCATCCGAACGTACTTTATGGTTTTGTTCAATTCATAAAGATTCACAGAAAAATGCCTGAAAAAGTAGTGCCACGTACGGGTTACTGGACACACTACTAGGCATGTCATGAGATATTTTTAGGGGGCCTTATTCAACCAGTGTGAAACTCCACTTAGATTAGGGGCAATGCAATCTAGTATGTATGTGCACATTTTATAATCTTTTATTGCCCCATTGAGAAAGCCCTTCACCTACCCCACCAAACCTTCCTATTTGGAGTGGGAAGAGGTTAGATCAGAGTTTGTGAATGCCTACCAACGTACATGTTTGTGGGTGTTCACAAACATATTAAGGTTAACTGCTTTACGTAAAACCCACTTCTCACCCCTTGCTTTGGAATTACTACAGTGGATGTCTCCACACTCATGGTGAGGAACTCTGTAGTACTAAACCAATTAAACCAACAACAATCCTTTTGTGAAATCATCGCAGGAGTAAATGAGGTATTCTCAGCTGTAGACATACCTTTACGTCTGAAAACACCTTTGGAAATAAAGTTGCAAGCCTTTCGACTTTTCAACTTTGCACACTCCTGCTAAAGTATTCTCCAATGTGTGTGGAGTTATCATTGGTTTTGGGAATCGGGTGGTTTATACAGTCCAGGTTGAGGTAGCACTTTAACGATTCTATGTTTCAATACTGATGAATGGTATAAGCCATATGTCTATGCATACGACTGTTGTCTAACTAGCTTGAGCTACTCAATCACTACGTCCCCCTGTGTATATAACTTTCTAGATAATTGAGGATTGCCTCTGTTATTGATCAAGATCGAACATATGGGTACATATTACACAAAGTGCACCAGGGAGCAACTGGACCATTTTCTGTGCCCTTGAGGCACTTTGGTATCGCAGAACAGGCTGCAGATGCCTCCGTCGAACATTATGTAATAGAGGTCGCTCTGGTGCATATGTTACAACAGTATAATTCATTTGCAGGGCAGCATCTCCCTTGCAAATGAGTAAACACATTTAGGATTTAGGGCCTTATTATGTGCTTGGCGGTCCTCCTGTTGGCCTGCCACTGCAGTGCTGACAGGAGAACCACCAAGCCTGTTATGAGTCCGTCTGCAGGATTACAACTGTAATCCATTGCGAGTGATCCTGCAGTGGTCTCACAGTGGCATCTGTATAAGGATCATAGGTGAGCTTTAACAGTAGTCTCCGCCATGACAGCGTCTGCAGCACTTTCCTGCATTGTGTAGCATGCATGCCACACCGTGCAGGAACTGGGGTGCAATTGCATGGGGATCACAACATGCAACCACTCTCACATGCACCACCAGGCCCAGGAGTGGCAGGTGCCCCTGTTAGGGCCCCTTAGTTCCCTCTTCACCACTCTAAGCCCGCCATGAAAGGGGCAGTGAACAGGCAACTCGTAATATCCACAGTGGTGCCACAGTTGTACCAGCAGCATATTGCTGCCCCCTGTCCACTGCGACATCGCCGCGGGATCCTGGATCCTTAGCGGATGCATCAGAACTGGGGCGGTCTGACGTCACACTCCTAATACTGCGGGCGGGCCTGCAGTCTGGCGGTGGTCACACTACCACCGTGAGTCCATTGGACCGCCGTACTCATAATAAGGCCCTTAGCCTGTGCTCACGCCATATTATAGACACTAGCAGAGATGCAAAGGAACCAAAGAGAGGTGGCACACAGTTAGTGTACCCTATGAGGGCACCCATTAAAAGGGGGGGTGAAGAGAGTCATAAGGACCCCTAGACATCCACCTGCATGCAGATGTAGTCACTCAGAGAGCTCACCTGGAGAGGAATCCTTGTCCTCCTTTGAACTGCAGATTGTATGCCACCTACGCAGTGAAAGACGGGTCAGCTTCTTCCAAGAACAGATTCACCTTTCAATAATGTGCTGCCCCTGGGACAGGCACAAGTGTGTGACTGAACGGGGGAAGGGATTAAATAGCCGTCTGCAGGCACTTCATACATTTGCAGGGGCTCACCATTTAAAGATTAATATATCAAAAAGTAAAATAATGTCTATGCATGGAAGAAAGAAGCGCAGTACAGAAATTTTGTATGGTCAGTAGGTGGCCAAAAATTGGAACTTGTAAAATCATATACCTTTTTAGGAAAAATAGTGTGTGGAAACCTAAGTGATAAAGTCCATATAGAAAATAACATGTCTAAAGCTACCATGCAGGGAAAAGGCTTGGGGTCCATTTATAAGTCTACTGGAAAAATACATTATGCACTTTTATTGGAGGTGTTTGTGCAAAAATCCCTGCTTCCCTGCTGTATGGTATTGAATTGATCGATGTAGAGAAATGTTTTTTTTTTAAATGCAACAGAGGCTGACTTTTAACCCCTTCGATGCTGATGACGGAGCGGATCCGTGATCAGCATCGGTTGGTCTGTGCTGATAACGGAACCGCTCCGCCATCAGCACAGCCCCCGGGGGGAGCGCTGGCGCTCCCCCCCGGGGCATCGATCGTGCCCACAGCAACAGGGATGGCAGAGGAAGAGTTTCCGCTGCCACCCCAAGCCCCCCCACGCTCCCTGATGACGTCAGTGCGCACAGCGCACGCCGACGTCATCAGGAAGCGCTGGACGCGCTGGAAACTTTGTTTCCAGCACGCCCAGGATCAGGAGGTAAGTTTTGGCCTCCGGTGGGGCGGGGGGGGCATTTTGTTGTGCCTTGAGGCATCGGGGGGAGGAAACAGTGTTTCCTCTCCCGCGATCGTGCACCAGGAATGCCCCCTAGACACCAGTGATGTCTTTTTTTGCAAGAAGGAAGCGAGCCCTAGGGCAAGGGTCACTTCCTAGGGGGCTCATTAAAAATCTGACTTTTCTGCCCCCCCTGGGGACAGATCTGTCATTTTTTGGCCGATTCTGGACCCAGGGGGGTGGGGGGGCAGAAAAGCCCACTAGAGCTAGGGAATTTGTTTTTTGAGAAATCTGAAGCAACCCCTTGGGCAAGGGTTGCTTCTGTAGTGTAGTTCCTATATTCCCAATAGGCTCTGCGCATTGGAATAACATAAACAATAGTTTAGACCTAGGACTTAGGTCGGCTAGGTCTCTACTGAATATGTTAGACTTAATTATTAATGCCAGCTAGCTCAGAGGTCACTAGAAACTTTCTCGAGTACACAAGAAGGGATTAGTTTCTGACAACCGCATAAACATGACAACTTTGCTCCCTCCAGAATAAGGAGTATACATCCAGAGTCACGGAAACAATAGATAGCTATTTTACTCAGTCAATCGTGCATGCTTAGTTTCACCAGTGAGGTTCCGTGATTCTGAACCCGTTTCATAAAAGTCGTCGTATTGTGACGATTTTTGTAACAGCGGACCGCAAATGACGAGTGTGGTATGCACGAGTGTTTTTGTTATGTTTGAGTGATGGATTCACTATGAAATAAGGGATTTTGTTCTGAACCCTCGGGTTCCATTTTGTGTATGGCAGCCATTTTGTGGTTGCCCTCACATAGGCCGATGACTACGGCCGAACGAGTCTTTATCACACGTACACTTTAGCTGACTTCTGAATGACCTGAGCGAACTGACCCTCTTGCCTGAAGCCAACCTTGTTAGGCCAGTTCCTTTCCCAGTAGCTGATCAAGATTGAGGATCAAAGCACAGGACATCGTAAAACTTTATTGCACACAAATATGCCTTATCCTACTCTCACCTGTTTCTGCTCCTTTCTTTGTGGTCTATTTACAATGGGGATGTGCCTTTTTTTATTATGGGTTCGTTCGACCTGTCTGAAGAAGAATGTTGGGTTTGACCGATGATTGATTATGGGCTGGGCAACTGAAAAGTGGGTTTTACCGTCATGCGATACGTCTGGTGTGGATACATGTGATTGGACAGTTCGTAAATGTAAGGTATTTGTCTGGAATGTGATTTTTAGCATAAAAAGGGATGACTTGCTTTGTAAAATTGAGCAGTCTCCTGAGAACTCATACCGTGTTGACTTCTAGGACTTCTGTTACTGGCTGCAGCCAATAAATTTGATCTTTGACGCCACCGAGAAGTTTCCGTGTCTCTATGTTCTAAGACAGGTGATACCCGAAGACTTTGGGCGTGCCCCTGGTGTGCCGGGTCTTAAATAACCCGGTTCTTCAGTTGGCGCCCAACGTGGGGTGACTTCAGCGGTACCGGTCCAAGCCTGAAGATCGTGAGGAGCTTCGTGAGGAAATTCTGGAGGACGGCCACCACTTCATCGACCCCGGAATGTCGAATGTGGACTGAAGGTCTTTGCTGCGAGGCTTCCCGCTTTCCTGACGGCTACGAAGGACTGCTGCCCTGACTGTCGCCCTGTCTTGGACCCATTTGTGATGCTTTGTACGGCGAGACGATAGACGGATCTTCTGGTGGCGTGACTGATACCTCAGTTAAGTATAAGTGGGTCGCTCCCAGTCCTTAGTTTTTGGTCCTTTGGTTCTTAGTTCGTTTGGTCCTTAGTTTTGATTTGAAAATTGCAATTTCCAAAGCCGAGGGTCTTGTATATTTACGAGTGTATCGGTAGAGATAATCCCTTGAAGTTTGAAGCTCGATTAGTGAGCGAAGATGCCTAATAGTAGAAAATTTGGTACTTAGTTGGGTTTGGGTTGTAACAGGGATTCCCGATTGGAGGATTCATGTCCGATACCTCCAGTTGGAACTCCGACTTATGAGCTCTATTCTAAACACGGTGTGGGCCCCATTACGTTCAATGAAGTATGGGTCCACAACACTAGAAAAGATGGTGTCTTACAATGGCCTCAACATGGTAGCTTTAATACAGAGATTTTAGACAATTTTGAAACTAAATTATTTAGGAAGAAAGCCCGGCCGGCAATGTTTGACTCCTTTCGCCTTTGGCGTAAAGAAGCCAGACAACAAGAAATTAAACAAGCTAAAAGAGATAAAAGAGAAAAGGATGTATCAATAATGCAAGCTGCTAGACAGTTCAAAGAAAACGAAGAAGATAAAGCAATTGAGGTGTCAGATAGGCAACATAATATGGCTATTGATAAATGTTATCCAGCTTTGCCGTCTCTTCTTGAGAATGCAACAAAGGACCCTGAGAAGGATCCTTTGATGTCACATTTGTTGAGATTACCACCCCCTTATGCACAGAGTGCTAAGGCACCTCCGCAACCTCCAGTTGCACAACCTCTTGTTGCTGTTCCGCCACCGGCTCCTCCTCAGCTGGTTCTTCCTCTTACGGCGCAGCCTCCTCTGGGGCCGCCGACTTTGCTATCGGTTTTGTCTGGAACTTTTTTGCCTTATTCTCCTGTACCTTCAACTTCTCTTGCTTCTAACCCTACGCTTCTATCACCTCAAAATACTTTGTCTCCTGTCCTTATGACAGCTTCTCCTTCTGCTCGATAACGAATGACTGATAATGTTACTGGTCTTTTGTCTCCTTTCTTTGGGTCATTGAGTATGACCCCTGTTTCTGCACGTAAACAAATGCGTAGTCAGCTACCTGGTCCCGAAGAACCGGCAGTGTTAGATCTCTTGGCTCGCAGATGGGTTTCGAATGTTTCGAGGTATAACTTAGAGTCAGTTATGGATGTTTTCCAGCAGTGGGAAGCACCCAAGCAAAGGTATGTTTTTGAAGTTATGTGTACTTTCCTTCGTGAGGAATGGGAAGATAATGATTTGTGTTCAGTCCCTGTAGAATTGCTAAATGTTCAGTCTGAGTTTGCGAAAGGGACGATAGTGGGCTCCGGAATTGAGAATGCAGTTGCGATGGTACTTGCGTTAAGGAGCGATTTCCCTTCTCAGCGACTGTTTGAACCTGATTCCTCTGTTAGAAGAAAAGCGAGACAGTATCCCATGAGAGAAGTTCCTCCTGTATGGAAGGAAGCAGTTCAGGCTAATGTAAATCAGGGTATTGTTGCAGCACCGGCTCATTTTCAGCGAGTATGGGTACATGTCCCTTGGAAGAGAGCAGAGGTCTTGGCTCTTAAGCAGACCTTACCTGATCCTCGTCAGAATCATGCTGGTTATTACTAAGAGTTGTCCCAGACAGTAGATGCATGTATTATGAATTTAGCCGACATCGACATGTTGATGGGTAATGTAGTTCCGCAACCTTTGTGGGCGAAGATTCGTCATGAGAATCATGCGGTAGAATTAGGAGATACTTGGGCAAATATTATTGCTGCGGATGGTAAACAACAGGGAGGTGCTAAACCTGAACCTTTGGTTACGGAATTGCCAGGTAGAATTATTAATTTAATGAAAACAATGATGCCAGCGTTACGAGTAAATTGGGACAAGTTAGCAGCATGCAAGCAGAAGAAAGATGAGAGTGTGTCTGATTTCTTCACAAGATTTGAAGAGACATTTATAGATCATAGTGGTCAGGATATGAGTACGGAAGGTGGGCAAAGATTGTTCGTAGATAAATTTGTCTTTAATTTGCTCCCTGAGCTTTCTAATAAGTTGAAAGATTCTGAAAGTTCTTGGGCTGTTTCATCGTCGGCCCAGATATTGGCGACTGCACAGTACTATGAGAATAGGGATAAGGACGAGAAAGATAGAGTAGAGAAAAAGACTAAAGACTTAAAGACGAAGGTTCTTTTGCAGCAGGCGTATCCGCCTCGCTCGAATCAGCAAGAATCACAGCAGCGCCCACAGTTTCAGCAACCTCCGCCATTTCAGAGACCGCAACAGAACGTTGGGTATTTTCCTCCAAGACCACCCTTGGGTTTGAATCAGTGTGCGTATTGTAAGGAGGAAGGTCATTATAAAAATGAGTGCCCTGTGTTGCGACAACGTGCGAGTGGTATCCCGGCCCCGAGAGGTCGTGGTGGTTTTCAACAAGTGTCAAGGGGTAGAGGACGCGGTGCGTTTCCTCAGAACGAACGTTCCTTTCCCCCACAAAATTCTATGAATTGCTTTGATCAACAGAAAATGACATCTGGTCGGTCGACTCAGTACTATGCTGATGACTATTATGTTGAGAGTGAGAATGCTGACTATAATGATTGCTAGGACAGCCATGGACAAAGAGAGGGAGTAGTGTCGGTTCCAGTAGATCAGAGTGGGCCTTATGTTGCAGTAGCCACATCGGGTGTGGTAGAGCTTTTCTTTTGGATACTGGTGCAGCGAAGCGTTCTATCATGCACTCTAAACTCCCTGGCGCACCTTTGTCTGGCTTAACTAATGTTTCAGTAGGATTCTCTGGCGCCCCAGTTCTTAACCCAGTTTCTAGTCCCTTGTCTCTTTCTATAGGGCCTTGTGAGTTGGAAGCACCTCTCATTTTAACGGCAGGTTGTGGTGAGAATTTGTTGGGTTTGGATTTGTTGAAAAGGTTGCATGCAACATTACGTTGTTCTCCTTCGGGAGTACAGCTTACATTGGGTAAGAAAGTGATCTCTCCGATGTATTTGTCTAAAGATCGGCTTCCACCGGAATTGCGTTCTCTCCCTGATACTCTTTGGGCTTCTGGTCCTAATGATGTGGGTCTTTTGGAGATTCCACCCTATGTTGTAACGCTTAAAGCGAATGTTAAAATGACGCGTATTCCCCAATATCGGATTTCTAGCGATGGTGAAAGAGCGCTTTTAGCGATCATCTATGACTTGATTGAGAAAGATGTGATTGAAGAAACGAGAGGTAATGTGTGTAACAGTCCCGTTTTGCCTGTCCTGAAGCGCACTGATTCTACTCAGCCACCTGAAGTTTTGTGATCAATCTTAGAGAGGTTAACAAGATCGTCGTGCCACAGTTTCCAGTTGTTCCGGATATTACTGCTTTGTTGACTTTGATTCCTGCTTCAGCTGCCTGGTTTTTGGTTATAGACCTGAAGAATGCTTTCTTCAGCATTCCAATTGCCGTGGAAAGTAGAGATATTTTTGGCTTCTCTTTAGGAGGCCGAAGCTTCCGGTTTAAGAGAGCTCCCCAAGGCTATTGTGAAAGTCCTTCTATCTATAGTCAGGCTTTGAATACTCAACTTGATACTCTTGTGTTGCCTCCTGGTGCTGCTCTTATTCAGTATGTGGACGATCTGTTAGTGGCCGCTGATGATGAGAAAACTTGTAAAGAAGCTACTCTTTCTTTGTTGCGACATCTGTCGGACTTGCATCATAAAGTGTCACCTTCTAAGTTGCAGTATTGTTGCCAAGAAGTGACCTACTTAGGTCATCTCTTGTCAAAGGAGGGAAGAAGGTTGACCCCAGAACGAATTCAAGCGATTGCGCGAATGACTGTGCTAAATACGCAGATAGAGGTATGCGCTTTCTTGGTTATCACGTCATATTGTAGACAGTGGATACCGAATTTTTCTCTGCTGGCCAAACCTCTGTTGGCTTTGACTTGTAAAGATACACTGAATCCTCTCCCGTGGTCTGACGATTGTCAGAAAAGTTTTTCGGAATTACGTGATGCATTGTGTTCGGCTCCTGTGTTGGGTACTCCAGACTATAGCAAGCCTTTCACATTGTATGTACACGAGAGAGAGGGATGTGCGTTGTCAGTGTTGACACAATCTTTTGGGGACAAGCAGCGTCCATGCGCGTATTTCTCATCAACGTTAGATCCAGTTGCTAAAGCATTGCCGAGTTGTTTGAGAGCTACAGCCGCAGCTGCCGTTTCTATTCGACAGTCTGCTGGTTTGGTGTTGGACAATACACTGATTGTGATGGTTCCACATGCAGTGGATACCTTATTAAACAGGACTAAGACACAGCACCTTACTAGTGCACGTCTTTCAGGTTACGAGTTGACAATGTTGGCTAGCCATGTTCACATCAAGAGATGTAACGTGTTGAATCCAGCTACGTTATTGCCGATCTCTACAGAGACGGATATCCAAGAATAGCATGATTGTTTTCTTCGCACAGAGGAAGAAACAAGAGCTAGAGTGGATCTTAAAGACACTCCTTTTGAGGATTTGGATGGTACGCTGTGGGTTGATGGTTCGTGTTTTAAGCTTCCGAATGGCGAGACGACTGCAGCGTAAACTATCACAACTTTAAATACAGTTGTCGAGACAGCCCGTATACCACAGAATTCTGCGCAAGCAGCAGAGTTGATTGCATTGACTAGAGCGTGTGTGTTGTCGGAAGGAAAACGAGTGAATGTTTATACCGATAGTCAATATGCGTTTGGTGTTGCTCACAGTTTTGGACGTTTGTGGAGAGAGCGTGGATTCCTTACTTCTCATGGAACTAAAATCCAGCATGGGCAGTTGGTGAATGAGCTTCTCGAGTCACTTACTTTGCCGAAGCAAGTTGCGATTGTGAAGTGTAGCGCTCATCGGAAGGTTACGGATGATGTTGGCCGTGGTAATGCATTTGCGGATGAAGTTGCGAAGGAAACAGCGAAGGATATGGTGAGCCATATGTATGTTGCAGGACCAGCGAGATGGGTTATGGCTGGTGGAATGTGTGAAGACACGATAGAGAGTGTGAAATCGATACAGGCTGAAGCTACTGAAAGTGAGTAGAGGGTATGGAGAGAAACTACGGGTAGGTTGGATTCGACTGGTTGTTGGGTTGAATTGTCAGAACACCAAAGATGGTTGTTACCCGATGCGTACGTGCTTGCAGTGGTTATGATGGCGCATGGAATGGCTCATATCAGTGCGAAAGGGATTTGTAAGTTGTTGGCTCCAGTATGGCAGAATGCTGGAATTCCCAAGTGTGCGGAGAATGTGGTTAAGAATTGCATGGTATGTCTGATGTATAATCCTGGCAAGGGAACCCCAACTCCAGCTGGTCATTTTGCGCCTCCGACGTATCCGTTTGAGGTTTTGCAATTAGAATGTATTCACATGGAGAGATGCAACAACCTGAAATACGTACTCGTGGTTGTTTGTGCCTTTTCGAGATGGGTAGAAGCATATCCCCTAAAAGATAATACTGCCTTGTCCACAGCTAAAGCCCTTGTTAAGGAGTTTTTCCCTTGGTACGGTTTGCCGAGAATGGTCTGGAGTGACAATGGGAGTGAATTTGTGGGTCAAGTGATGAAGAGAGTGTGTGATGGTCTAGGAATTCGACAAAAGTTTCACGCTGCAAATCACCCCCAATCAGCTGGTCTAGTGGAGTGCTATAATGGCACTCTTAAGGTAAAACTTGCCAAGATACAGGCGAGCTCTGGTCTTAAATGGCCTGATGCTTTGCCATTAGCACTTTTGTCAACTAGGATGACTGTACAATCTCGAGTGGGACTTAGTCCTTACGAGATCGCTTTTGGTCGCCCGGCAAACATATGGGGAGTGCCGAGGCCGACGAAATTCAGCGAGATTGAACACCCTGTATTGCTTGACTATCTGTATGATTTGACGGCTAAATTGCGTGTCTTACACCAACAGTTTCATGATACATTGCCTCAGGCTTCTGAAGATTCAGGACACGCCATCGATCCTGGCACCTGGGTCCTGGTGAAAAATTTCCAGCAGACAAAGAACGATCAGCCCCGTTGGACTGGTCCCTACTTGGTGCTATTGTCTACGCGATCTGCAGTGCGAGTGCAAGGAAAGAAAAACTGGATCCACGCGTACATTGTAAGAGGGCTCCTTTGCCTCTGCCGTACGACCGGTGGGTCCAGGAGGGTATTCCTGATTCAGAAACTGACACCGCGCCTCGTTTTCTGCCTTTTAGCGATGCGCGTTTAATTGGGACAAGTTCGGAGCGTGAAAGCGACGTTCTTCTGCAAGAAGCTGTGCCACCGTCAGTTCGACTGGACACTACTGAGCCTGAACTTTTGTTTCGTGATCAGACATTGCCTGATAAAGGCCGTTATAATTTGCGACCAAGAGTCATGGGACTAATAAAGTAAAAATTATTTTCTTTGCTAATTTTTTTTAATTCAGCTCTCCCATCTGAGAAACTGTTTTGACCGATTTTTGTTTTTCGAACCGCCATCCGGGTTCAGCTGTAAGGTCGCGGTGTAAAGACTTGGGAGTGCAAGCCGAAGACACAAGGTCAAGGTTCTGGTTGGTCCTAGGGCGTTCCCTGGACTGACAGATGCATTCCTTAGCACGGAAGAGCCAACCGCCGCGAACAGCACGGTTAGAGGATGGAGTTTTTCGAGATGGAGAGACCTGTTGAAGAAATTAGTTTTAAGAGCAAAATGTGTCAAATTATGAGTAGAAAGTGTTTCCTAATATTATGTCTTTTTATGTTACTTAGCTTGATGATGTTTTTGATGGGATATATTATATTCTCTTTTCAAGTGACGTTTGCACCCACTACACAACCCATACCTTCTTCTACTGTTTCTTCGCATTCTTTTCATCCTCTGCCTGAACATGAATCCATTAGAAGATTGGAATTTGTTAATAACTCCTTTGTTCAGCTTCTGCACCAACACCAGCTAGTAGTGAACACGACTAACTGTTGGGTGTGTGGTCTTATGCCTCATACTACTGATAAAGGTATTCCTTACCTAGTCCTGCCATTCAGCTATAATGGTTCTGTGTGGGCATACAGAATGATGTTCATCTATGCTCGTGAAGTCTACCCCCTACGTTCTGTGAAGGACAATCCAAAGAATAGTGCTCTAGTTAAGGGTATAGTCGACATGATTAGAGGAGTTAGTTCCTATGAGACGATCCCGAGATATGAGACACTAGCATATATTGGATGGAACGTGACTGGATATGGAGTTAGTCTGAGTGAGAACCAGCGAGCAAAAAGATCCTCTCCGATTTGGATCGTACCCCATCAGGGTCGTCTTTGTCTACAAGAATCCGAGAGCTCAGTTAGGGAAGAGTATCTGCACTGAGACGTATGTTTTTGCGTCCCAGACTTCCCCATCGTTTCTAGCAGCTAAGGGTACCTATTTTGTCAGTTACGATAGAGCGTACACATGGTTGCCCCCTGATTTCTTGGGCACATGTTTTGTCTTGTTCCTGTTGCCTCCTACTTATACAGCTGGGGCAGATTACCACAAGATGAGAGTTGTTAGAGGTGTCTTCAGTAAGGAAGATACTACAGGACAAGAATTAGGAGACTTCTTGAAGGGTTTTCTGCCATTTTGGGGACCTATGGTTAACAGCAGGAACATACGGCAATTGACGAGAGTGGTTGAGTCCACCGTAGTTGAAACTGCCGGTGCCCTTAGTAACTTGACTGCTGAGCTCCAGTCGGATCGTCTTATGACTCTCCAAAACAGAGTTGCGTTAGATGTCATACTTGCAGATAGAGGAGGGGTATGTAAACTGATTCAATCGAGCTGCTGCATTTTCATTCCAGACAATGCTCCGACAGTGTACCAAGCCATTTCCAAGCTGCACAAGATCTCCGACTCTATACATGTGGACGAAGGAGATTGGTCGTTAATGGGATGGTTTTTGGGATTGTTATCCACCTGGGGATGGAAGATTCTGATGATCATTGGGATAGTCTTAGCCATTCTTTTCCTGTTCTGTCTTTGTGTACAGTGTGCTCCGGCTATATGTGGCCTTTGTGCTACCTTGTGTGTAAGGAGACCTGTATCAAGAGACGTACTAAGTAATAGGATGATGCTACAGCAACATCTTGATGATCTGATGAACATAGACCTGGATTCAGACTGAAGTGAGTCTAGGTGATTGCCTATGTAAGGGCAAAAGGAGGGTCTGAGGTTCCGTGATTCTGAACCCGTTTCATAAAAGTCGTCGTATTGTGACGATTTTGGTAACAGCGGACCGCAAATGACGAGTGTGGTATGCACAAGTGATTTCGTTATGTTTGAGTGATGGATTCACTATGAAATAAGGGATTTTGTTCTGAACCCTCGGGTTCCATTTTGTGTATGGCAGCCATTTTGCGGTTGCCCTCACATAGGCAGATGACTACGGCCGAACGAGTCTTTATCACACGTACACTTTAGCTGACTTCTGAATGACCTGAGCGAACTGACCCTCTTGCCTGAAGCCATCCTTGTTAGGCCAGTTCCTTTCCCAGTAGCTGATCAAGATTGAGGATCAAAGCACAGGCCATCGTAAAACTTTATTGCACACAAATATGCCTTATCCTACTCTCACCTGTTTCTGCTCCTTTCTTTATGGTCTATTTACGATGGGGATGTGCCTTTTTTTATTATGGGTTCGTTCGACCTGTCTGAAGAAGAATGTTGGGTTTGACCGATGATTGATTATGGGCTGGGCAACTGAAAAGTGGGTTTTACCGTCATGCGATACCTCTTGTGTGGATACATGTGATTGGACAGTTCGTAAATGTAAGGTATTTGTCTGGAATGTGATTTTTGGCATAAAAAGGGATGACTTGCTTTGTAAAATTGAGTAGTCTCCTGAGAACTCATACCGTATTGACTTCTAGGACTTCTGTTGCTGGCTGCAGCCAATAAATTTGATCTTTGACGCCACCAAGAAGTTTCCGTGTCTTTGTGTTCTAAGACAGGTGATACCCGAAGACTTTGGGCGTGCCCCTGGCACCGCCGGGTCTTAAATAACCGGGTTCTTCACCAGAAGTGCAGAGAAACAGAGAGACGGGCGTTTTCAATAAAAGAGGTTATTTATTGAACAGTCTTCTTTCTCATGCAAGAGAAGTGAATTGCTACAATTGCAATACTTGTCGTAAAGTAAAGTGCGTACAGTAAAAAGAGTATTACGAAGTAATACTGTAAAAGCATAGTATGGTTTCTTAGCCATACGGTGTTTAAAATGGTAAAAATACATACAATGATAAAATCATGTCTAACAGTACTCAACTGGTGCTTCTAAGATACGCCTACCCCAGTGTACCTAACCTAAGCATAGTACATGGGAAGGAGTAAGTGAGATGTAGTTTGATTTAAGATTGTTTTCTGCCAAGAATCTGAATAAAGAAATCTCTAAGGGTCTAATCAGCTCCGTAACTTGGTTATAGAATGAAGGAGGTCTTGTATCTTTCTCTCAGGACTCGATCTCTCAGCAACCCGCAAGGGTGACAGGGAAACACTGGAGCTGAATTTCTCGGCAGGAGAAAAGACAGCGTCTCTTTCAGTGCGTCAGCGGGAGGATCGGCTTCCTTCGGCACTTGCTACAGCAGGGCGTCGGGCAAGTAGATAGTCTATCGGCTCCAAACCACCGTGTGTTTGCTAGGGCAGATGCTGATATATTTATACCTGGAAGGTGCCGAGTTTGATGTACGGGTGGACATAAGACGTCACTAAGAACTCGCAGTTCTTTCAGTACTCTGGGAGTTGTAGGACAAATCAATACAGAAGCAGGGGGTATTCCCGGGCTGCTGGAGGCTTGGTTTGTTTAAGAACACGTTGTGCTTTCTAGGAGTCTATGGGAGTAGCCTTGCCGTATTTGGACTGCATTGGCTATGTCTTAATATGGGTATGATTCCTATGCCTATATAAGGATATGATTTGATATAACCACATAAGGGCATGAATCAGTAATATTTAATTAGAGTCCTAGATTAGTCTACAACACCCACTCCACGTATAATGTCCATCATTACTAAATACTAAGCAATTTTAAACATATCTATGCATGTGTTTTCCATCCCACCCCAAAATACAAAAAATGCATTTGAAATGGTATATAAATGAAAAATGAGCATTATACTGTACGTTTTCAAGCAGTGGTATCATTCAGATAATGCATAAATTGTACATTGAAATGTTGACTGAATGAATCACGAAATTTACATTTTTGAAATGGCTCTTAATACAGAAGAGAGGGTCGAGACCATTTCATCACATATTTATACAAGAATGTACATGTGCTAGAGGCTTAGTCAAAATATTGTCTCTAGAGTTTATAAAAATAGAAATCTTGTTCTTTAAGAATAGTTCTACTTTAAGCAGAGTATCATGTGCCAAAAAGGTAAATATTTTGGCAACTGGGAAAAAATAATTTCGTTTTCAGGGAAAAATTAGTTCCAATAGTTTTTCAGAAGTTCTGTTTATCAAAACTGGAGGCCGAATTCAGAGTTCAGGGAACGCTGTGTGCTCGTGTTTTCAAAAGTTATTGTCGTTGTTAGGAGAGAACATTAACTCAGATAGGCTGGCAAAGAATTCGTCTACAACAGTAGGTGAAAGTTGGACCATGTCTGAAAAAGTAGAAATAGTGCATATGTGAGATGCATTGCCGTCATCGGTGTCTAGATCAGCAATGGTCAAGGAAGTTTGTACCTGTGTGCCGCTTTCATCTCGTACCTCACCGCCACCTAATTGTAATGGTGAGGTCTCAACGAATGCCATCATCAGAATAGGTAGCCGCTGGGGACAACACGTTGCATGAGCCATTACCGAACCAAGCAAAGTATCGATATCCATAGGTACTGCGATGGGAGTGTGAGACAGATGTCTAACATGCATTCTTCTCCACAGAGCAGGCATCGTAGAACAGGTAGGATGCAATCTTGCCAGATTGGTCTGAATGAAAGAAACCAGGTAGTATTCAGATCTCTTAGCCGAGCCAAGCCGAGGACTTTAGTAATCCGATCTCGGTATCGCATTGCTAGGAGCGTTTCCTCCATTGTAGCCTGAGTTTTGTCTGTGACTGGACTTGCCATATTGGAGCAGAAGGAACAAAAATAAGATTCCTGCTACGAGTCCCAAGATGAGAGGCAGGCCGCCGAACACAGAGTGCACGAAATTCGGGAAGATGCTCAGGACTGCTTCAAAGGGTGCTAACAGTCCCGAAAAAATTGTCTTAAATACATGTGTGATGCCACTGGTATCAGATATGTTTAAGATTTGACTTAACATTTCTACGAAATGCATGGGGCAATTTGATGATAATAATGCATGTATCTCTGCTGCTGTCCTTGCGACTTGCAGATCATACGTTCCTCTAGACGAGGTTAAAGGCACAGTTGCTTGTAAAAGAATAGACTTCATTCTGCTTAAAGTATCAATTCGAATAGAAGAGATATTCAGAGAAGGCCATATTGTTGCCTCCTTGTCTGGTTTGCTGTTTGGATACAATACTTGAATACAGCAAGTGACCCTGGATGTAACACTGACGTGATAGGCCGTTCCTGGCACCATGCCACAACAGCTGCGGTCACTTAACATAACGTGACTGCCGTTGGAAAGTTGTCTGAAAAAAGGCTCTATTTGTGTAGCAGGGGTGCCGTGCAGATGACATGAAAGGTTATTTGATGAACCTTCGCAGGCTCCATGCAAGTTAATTCCTTGACACAGAAGTGTACCGCTCAGTGAATTTTTACAGTTGTTACCACTAAGAAATACCTCTTTTTTCCCCCCACTCCAACATCTACGTGTGTAAGGTAAATTCTAGGTTGACTTGATGTACCCTTTACCCAACCTTTCATACAGGCCAGCTGGTATGTGCTTTTGGCAATATTGAAACTGAAAAGTCGTAATCGGAATTGTAATGGTGCCATGTTTTATCCATTCAATGACAGGTCGATCAGAGATTGTTGTTGGTAATCTCTCAATTTTTTCAATGCTCAGCACTGTATAGTCTGCCCCTCTGTGTGCCAAAGAGATTTGTTTATCTGTAAGGTTAAACACAGAAAACAATGACGTTGTGTTGATTAGACGCCATGGCACGTAGCCTGAACGGAGATTTTGTAACGTCCAGCCTAACTGTACAATAGAACGTAATTGGGATTGGCCATGTTGTAACATTAGCATATCCTGTTCTATTTTATCAATAGCAGATGATACAATGCTGTCCAGTGAATATATTCTGGAGGACAGAGTCGTTAACCCATTGTCCACTGCAGACAGTGTTTTTTCTAAATTAATACGATCAATTTCTCATATTTTTTCAGCAGTTTCAATTTGCGTTACTTTCCAAGCTTCGTTGTAAGCAATGTATATACCGGCATATATGAAACGTTTTTGACGCTGTTTGCGAGGTCCTAATAAGAAATCTCGCAAGTCAGCACCTTCTTTAAGTAAAGTCAAGTGTTGCTTAATTTTAGGTAGTGTGGATTTCTGTAGCCATTCGAGGCATAGTTTTCCTACACTGTATGTTGGTATTATCCCTGGATGTTGTCTCTGGTAATATCTTGGGTCTGGCCTGTTCTGTTTGAACCCTTGTGTTTTGTTCAGGAATCTATCTTGACAGTTATTAGTGTCTGTGGGCCAGATCAACCATTTTCTCCAATTAGAATTAGTTCTGTTTTGGTGTAAAATATGGGATACGTCTTTCTCCATATCTGTAGTGTTATTACTATCAGGTATGGTCTTTGGTGTAGACGGTTTGTTTAAGCCCTTTATCTTGGCTAGGCCAAGACAGGTTGTTTGTTGAATGGTGTCATTCAGGAATATTATCTGTTCTGGGATCATGCAGGCTCTGAATAATGATTCTAAACCTTGTACCTGCCAGTCTTTTGTACCCCAGATGGTTTTTGTCTCAATGTTGTTTTTCCAAAATTCAAAACCAAATGTAGATAATTTTTCATAAAATTTTGCAGAATAAATTAGTTTAGTATTTGTCAACATGTTTTTCATTCCTGTCTTATTTACAATCTTAAAATAAAACATTTCTGGATCAGTGTTATTAAATCCTGAGAAGTATGGGAATTTCTCATAAAATGTTTTCGAGCTGCCTTTTGTTGGTGTGGGACAATGTTCCCATTGATTATAATTAAAATCATTTCTAGGATTAGCAGATTTATGCAAATAGTGGTGACCATAATGATTATAGCAATACATTTCTTCATAATCTGAGGAACCTAAATAATTATGTTCTGTAAATTTTGCTGACATTTCTAAATCTGACATCATATTATTAATATTTTCAAAGTCCCAATCATCAGAGAAAGTGCTAGGTGATACAAAGTCACTTAAAGAAACCTTGAACTGATGTAGATATTTCAAGAGTTCAACCGGGCCATAGATGTCGTAATCAGTAGTATCCCATGCTACACCACCAGGTATAGGAATGGCTGTGATGTTCACTGATGATTGTTCTCTTTTTTTAATGTGAGAAGATCTGTGAGGCTTTAGAACCAAGTTGATGTTCTGACTTGCTGTGTCCATTGTACTGTATTTTCAATCAATAAATCTTCCCAAGCTTAAAACCAAAATGAGCCAGAGTAGGGGGAAAAGTACACCTAACACAATCCACAATTCAATCCATGGTGAAATCAGATATGTTTCTCCAAGTTGATGAAAGAGTTCAGTTATTTTGTATTTGAGAGTTTTATTTGCTGGCTTTTCTTCATGTTCACTTGGATCTCCACGAAAATTCATCGAAATTAATGAAGTAGCCAGATGCAGTTCTGTCAATTGTTGGAATTTCTTCAGGATTCTTAGTAATCGTTGTAGTAGCTTCATCTTTTGGCATATTAGCATAGTCAGAGGCTACATCATTGTAGACAGGTGTTTCATGATGAATTGTTCCAATTTGGGTTTCAAGAGGCACAAGTTCCATTGCTTTGTTGCATAGTCCTTCTTTATTTACTGCAGGTTTATCAAATGTGATTAGTCTTTAAGTTTGAACCTCTTGAATTGTAGCAAGGTTTGGTCTTCTGCTACATCTTGGGAGTCCACTGGGCCTACTACTTATTATTGGCCACATGATTGTGGTTTTACCAGGTCGATTGATACAACTCTGTTCTCCTTTTTACCAGCAAGAGGCAGTAGTACTACTGATCTTGTTCCGTTGATTGCCAAGACAGGTACTGCTTTCCTGTAAGAAGGCCCAAATTCCTTTTTCACCGCGATCTTTTCTCTGACCAGATCCCCAATCTTTGGAATCCAGACAGGTCTTGCTGGGACAGGTGGTTTTTCTTCAGTGGCCGTTGGCTTTAGCTTTATGTTACTTAGACTTCTTCTTGTTTCATTTAAGTCCTGTAAAACAGCCAAACGATCTTTGATATCAAAGGTTTTTTGTTCCACCACTGAATTCTGACTATCGAGATCTTCGATTATCATTCTTGTACCAAACAAAAGTTCATACGGAGTGATTCCACCCAGAGAATGTCTTGGCAGATTATTAAGACTACGTTGGACACTTATCAGATATTTGACCCACCCATCACCCGAACCTAATACCCTCGCTGTTGTAGATTGCATTATGTCCCGTTTTTTTCTCTCCACTACCGCATTTCCCTCAGGATGGAATGGACTAGAGTACTGCAATGCAATGCCCAAGCTGGCCATGGCCTCCTTGTAAGCTCGAGAGCTAAATGCAGGACCCTGGTCAGAATGTAACATGCCAATTGCGTATGTGCCGATAAAGACTCGCAAATCTTTTATAACAGTTCTGGTGTCAGCCGAGCGCTGGGGCCACATCCAAATGAATCTTGTCTTAATATTTATGGGATTGCTTCTTTCCTTTCGGACGTCTGCATGTAAATAGCCTAATGCTGTCTAATAGAGGTGTCTGGGCTGGTATCTGGTCCGGTTCACAACCGCGATCTGTGTTGCAGTCCTGACAATTTAATGCAAAGTTATAAACATGCACGCTCATCCCCGGCCACCAGTATTTTGCTTGCAATTCTATTAGAGATTTCAAGATCTCTTGGTGCCTTAGACCCATTCCCATGTGTGCTTCTTGAATCAAGTAAGCCCTCCGGTTCGTGTTTGGAATTACTCTGTCCCCAACTCCAGGGATTCGAGCAAAAGGAACGGAGTTTGCATCAATTATGTATGTATTGTTGAGTGGATAGTTGAGAGGTAATGCCGCATAATTGCCTTTTAATGAGGTTTTTACTGCCAGCATGGTTTTTCCATCTATATGTTTTTTAGAACGCTTTTTTGTAGCTACGGAAGCCGGTTGACCAGCTGCCGGTGTGGCTCTGTTAGCCAATGAATTCCCTGCAACGTGAACGCCATCACGTTGATGACTCAGTGTATGGATCACGTGAGTCTTTTGTAGTTCCTTCTGTAAAAGAACTACTGGTTCCCAAAGCATTTTATGTTTGATTGTGCCACCTTTTGCATCTTTGAAACCATTTTGAACCCAGTTCTGCAAGTATTCATTGTAAGACTGGACGCAATAATACGAATCGCACACTATTAGTGTGGGGAATTCGCGATCGGCATTCTCGAGCGCCATTTTTAAAGCTCGTAGTTCAGCTCGCTGAGCTGTACAGTTTCTGAGTGATTCAGTTTTAATGACCATTGGTCTGAATTTACCTATGCGCCAGCGACCTTTAACAATCTCGCATGCTGCATTGTAAATTTGTTTATCCACAACGTAGTGTTGTGCAGATCTGTCTGTGTAGATTACACAGGTGTACTGTTCGAGAGGCAGAATTTCGATCGACAGAGGACATTCGTGTTCGTATTCTAGATGTTCTAGTATTTTAATTTTGGGATCAAATGCGTGTATCACTTCTGTTACAGCAAGAGAATTAACCCATTGTATCCATTTTTGATCTAATGCCATAGCATTTGGAATGCTCGGTCTTGTTACTGCCTCAAGGGCTGATACTGCTGTTAAAACAGATATGCTCTTCCCTTGGGCTAGGGTTATTTCTTTTGCTACAGCAGTTTGGACCGCAGTCAGAATTTTCTCAGTAGAACTGAATTTCATTTCAGCTTGTGTGTACAAGTGTGATTTATAAGCTATTGGTACCGTTTCTCCCTCATTAGAGGTCAGGTATGAAAATCCGCATCTTCCTGGGATGACTCGGATTACAAGGTTGTGTTCGTTTGCGCGTGTTTGCAGTTTTGTTTTAGGTAACATGTCTGTTGGTATTGATCGTAAAATTTTTGTGTGATTCTGTGTCCAATTAATTGGTTTGAAATCAGGTTTTATTAATTCGTAGTGGGGTTTAACCCTCTCTGCGTAGTTTAGAATGTAAGTTCTTCAGAAATTCAGGAAACCTAGAATTGATTGTAATTTTTTCAGCGTTTTTGGAGCTTGGAGTACTGCACACTTCTCTAAGAAGTTGTCTGCTAGGCTTTTGCCTTCACTTGATAGCTCATATCCTAAAAATAGGACAATGAGGTGGGCAATTCGTGATTTTTTAAAGTTGAATTTGTACCCTTCAGATGCGAACCCAAGTATAATGGTGTTCACTCTTTTTAAGTGTGTCTCCAGGTCATCGTCTGTAAGATAGATGTCATCGACATAAGATAATGCCTCATCATCATACATTTGTAGTATTTCTGTTACCCTGGATGAAAATAATCCTGGGCTGTTCTTGAATCCCTGGGGGAGACGACAGAATTGCCTTTGGGCCCCCATACTGGAGAAAGCGGTCAAATACCTGCTTTCTGGTGCAATCTTTTGACAGAAGAAACCATTGGAAATATCTAATGTCGTTTTATATTTTTTGCGCATGATGTTATTCATTAGTGCTGCACTGTGTGAGTTTTGTACTGCAAATGTTTTGCAACAAGAGTTTAGGTGTCTGTAATCCAAAACTAGACAATATGAATCGTCTGGTTTGGAGACAGGAAACAAAGGGTTGTTCATTTGTGTGGTGCATGTTTCAATCACCCCCTGGTATTCAAGTTGATCTAAGATCTCCCTGACTTGTTTTTTAGCTTCTTGATTAACAGGATACTACCTCTGTGCAGTAGGTTTATTTTTTAACTGAATTTTATGTTGAGGAGAATCCTCATCCCATCCTACATGATTTTTATATAATGCAGGGGCTTTGGCCACTGCCCATTTTCTAGCATATGTGTATTTTTTATGAATTGGAATGTGTTTTGAGAAGGCAGACATAATCATTTCTTCGCCATGTGGGCACTCCCTGACAAACTCTGGTGGCAAGTCTTTCTCTGCTAGAAGGATATCATAGCCTTTAGATAGATTCTCCCAAAGGAGACCTCTTATTTTCCTAGTTTTGTCCCCTTCTGTACGTAATGTTATTTCATATAATTTATGGGGTACACTAACTCTGGTGTCTGCAGTTTCCACCTGAATGTATTCATTCGTGTCCACTGTCTCCAGAAGATTCATCAAGATCTTGTGAGCTATGGTCACTTCTGCTGCGCTGTCTAGCATTGTCTGGGCCCATTCTCCGTTCTTGAGTTGTGTCCTCAGAATCCTCGGCATGTTTTATTTTAATGCTAGCTACTTTCTTTTTGGGAAATTGTAATTTTTTACTTTGATGAGCAGGTTCCTTGTCTTTGGACTTGACGCGCTCTTCTATGTCTTCTGACCATCCTCTTCTTTCCGATTTCTGTGGGGAAGTCTGAAAAGATCGAGAGGGACGTGTATCATTATCTTGATATCTGTCAGGTTTTCTTAAATTGTCCCTATTTCTAAGGTTGTATCTTTTTTCAGAGGGCTCCCGTTGTGGAGACCTTCCTCTGGACTGAAACTGTTTTTCTCTTGGAGAGGTTTGTTTATTACCCTCCCACTTCTTTTTTGGTGTAATGAGATTATTCTTAATAAAGATTTTTTCAGGATTTTCAGTTAGTTGTGGTTTTAGTGGTTTCCCACCCAAACTATCTCTACCTAATTCTTCATAGCATTTTTCAATTATTCTGGCAAGTTCAAAAGGTTGCTCTGTTACTTCTGTTTCTTTTAACTTTTGGCAGATCAACACAGATGCTGCTTCTCCTTTTATGTTGGCTAATAATATAGCCGAGACTTGCTTAAAGTCTTTCAGTAATTTCATACCTAGATTTAAAGCAGGCTCCGGACCGTATTCATTTTGAATCTGTCTTAATACGTCTGGTATCACCGCCATAGACGGAACACCATGTGTTTTTGTGTATATTGAAGCAAAGACTGTTCCCCAAGTGTCACAGTCCTCCACATGTGGTGCGATCCCCATTGGTAGACAGATTGTCAGAATTCTGTGTTTCTCATGAGGTGTAGTATCAGGAAATACTGCCTCTATTTGAGTAATTTTTTGAGCTAACCAGAACGGAATTTGTTCCCATTTTGCTGGTAGTTTGCCAATGACTGATTGTATAGTCTGTGGTGTTATTTTATTTGTGTTCCCCTGGTGAGGGGTGGGCTGTGGAATTTGTATTGCTGGTTGGACTGTTAAAGTCCACATGACATATTGGACCAATTGTCTATGTATTTTGATTAATTGTTTTAGCTGAACTAAAAGTTCTCTGTCTGACATTTCTTCAATGTTAGGATGTGGTGTATAGCTGGCTAGAACCGGCCATGTGGCTCCTGGTCTACCTAGTGGACCGAGCCTGGTGATGTGAGTTTGATGTTTTAGGGTGCCATTAAACCAGAGCTGATGCTCTTGGTAAGTTTGTGGAATTTCAATGTCCTCGAAAGGAACGTATTCCTCTGGAGATTCCTCTGCTTTGTAGTAGTGGAAAACGCGTGTCACAGCATTTGCTGCTGGAAAATGCATCCATGAATAGAATACCTCTGTCTGCCGATTTTCATGTGCCTCTACCACAAATATAACTGTACCACCTCTTGATGATACTCCATTATTTATAAGTTTGTAAGTTACACTCTTCCTTACATTGAGTGGGATGAGTATAGCATCCAGATTATTTTGTTGAAGACTAGTGTCCTCAGCTAATAGTTGAGTTGCTAACGCTTCTCTTTCTCTTTCGTCTTCACTTCCCGTCATTTTTGTTGACAGAAGGTTTGCAGAGCAAGTTTCAAGGAAACAAAGATTAGGTGCACAATATTTTGGAACACTGTATCCTTCAACGTTGACTAAACCAAAAACTAACTCATAGGATTCTCGTCCTACTTAGTTTGGAGCGGATATTAACCTTTCACCCACTCCAGACGTCTATTGGAGTTTTTATGGGAGAAAGGGGTCTGTGTGAAAAGCATGACTGAGTTACTCTAGTATCTAGCGTTGAATTATCGCCTTACCAAACGTTGGGCGCCATGTAGTGTAGTTCCTCTATTCCCAATAGGCTCTGCGCATTGGAATAACATAAACGATAGTTTAGACGTAGGACCTAGGTCGACTAAGTCTCTACTGAATATGTTAGACTTAATTATGAATGCCAGCTAGCTCAGAGGTCACTAGAAACTTTCTCTAGTACACAAGAAGGGATTAGTTTCTGACAACTGCATAAACATGACAACTTTGCTCCCTCCAGAATAAGGAGTATACCTCCAGAGTCGCGGAAACAATAGATAGCTATTTTACTCAGTCAATCGTGCATGCTTAGTTTCACCAGAAGTGCAGAGAAACAGAGAGACGGGCGTTTTCAATAAAAGAGGTTATTTATTGAACAGTCTTCTTTCTCATGCAAAAGAAGTGAATTGCTACAATTGCAATACTTGTCGTAAAGTAAAGTGCGTACAGTAAAAAGACTATTACGAAGTAATACTGTAAAATCATAGTATGGTTTCTAAGCCATACGGTGTTTAAAATGGTTAAAATACATACAATGATAAAATCATGTCTAACAGTACTCAACTGGTGCTTCTAAGATACGCCTACCCCGGTGTACCTAACCTAAGCCTAGTACATGGAAAGGAGTAAGTGAGATGTAGTTTGAGTTAAGATTGTTTTCTGCCAAGAATCTGAATCAAGAATTCTCTAAGGGTCTAATCAGCTCCGTACCTTGGTTATAGAATGAAGGAGGTCTTGTATCTCTCTCTCAGGACTCGATCTCCCAGCAACCCGCAAGGATGACAGGGAAACACTGGAGCTGGATTTCTTGGCAGGAGAAAAGACAGCGTCTCTCTCAGTGCGTCAGCGGGAGGGTTGGATTCCTTCAGCACTTGCTACAGCAGGGCGTCGGGCAAGTAGATAGTCGATCTGCTCCAAACCACTGTGTGTTTGCTAGGGCAGATGCTGGTATATTTATACATGGAAGGTGCCGAGTTTGATGTACGGTTGGACATAAGACGTCACTAAGAACTCGCAGTTCTTTCAGGACTCCGGGAGTTCTAGGACAAATCAATACAGAAGCAGGGGGAATTCCCGGGCTGCTGGAGGCTTGGTTTGTTTAAGAACACGTTGTGCTTTCTAGGAGTCTATGGGAGTAGCCTTGCCGTATTTGGACTGCATTGGCTATGTCTTAATATGGGTATGATTCTTATGCCTATATAAGGATATGATTTGATATAACCACATAAGGGCATGAATCGGTAATATTTAATTAGAGTCCTAGATTCGTCTACAACACTTCCTTGGGCCCAAAATTTTTGTAAAATATATTCTGCCCCCTCTGGGGGCAGATCGTTTTTTTTATTTGGCCTTTCTGCCCCCAGGGAGGGCAGAAAACCCCACTAGACATCAGGAAATTCATTTCTTTTTTAAATGGAAGTGACCCCTTGGGCAAGGGTCGCTTCCAGGGGGACCAATTTAAAAAGAAAATTATATTCTGCCCCCCTCCTGGGGACAGATAGTGACCAGTCGCTTCCAGGGGCCATTTTTTTTAGTATATTCTGCTCCCCGGGGGGCAGATCGGTTTCTTTATTTGGCCTTTCTGCCCCCAGGGGAGGGCAGAAAACCCTACCAGACACCAGGGAGTGTTTTGAAATGGAATGCGACCCCTTGGGCAAGGGTCACTTCTGTATTGGCCTAATTAATTTGTTAGACTTTTCTGCCCCCCCCTCCCCCCCCCCTTGGGGACAGATTACCTATATATGTTTGGCATTTTTGGCCCGGGGGGGGGGGGCAGAAAAGCCCACTAGTGCCAGGGATGTAAAATTAAATAAATTGGTTGCTTCCAGGGGACATATATTTGTTTGTGTATTCAGCCCGTTTATTTGGCCTTTCTGCCCCCGTTTGTGTAGTGTCATAGCCTGTGACATAGCCTGTTATAATGTGTATTGTTTTTATTTCTTGTGAATTGTAATGTTTTATTTTCCCCTTTTTTGTTCTAGTTCAAGGCTTTTGCTCTTTAGACTGTTGCAGGTTGCGGTTTCGTTACTGGTGGTTCTGCTGTTTGTGTAGTTGCATGTGCTTGGTAAGAGACCTTTTTTGTACAATTTCAATGTAAATGTGTTTTTTGCAAAGTGTGTAATAATACCAGTATGTTTGGTTTCTGTTTTTTGAGTGTCTAAAAGATATTTTTCATTTGTGCTTGATGTGTATTTTGTTTTCTGTAGATTCATTTTTTCTCTCTTCTTTCTCGTGGGATATCGTTGACTATTTTCTGTGTCTATGCAGAGTAGGTGCTGGTGAGTGTAGCTGTCCCTTATAAGTGAACTGTATCGTTTTTCAGTATATAGATCTTTGTGATAAAGGCACATATTTTTTTACTTACTTTGCACAGTGTTGGTTGTTGACTTGTTTGTGCAGTCTCCTTTCTTAGTAGGGATAATGGCTAGCCACCATATTACAGCTCTGCAAGTTGTTGGAATGCTTTTTGATTCTTCCTCTGACCATGGTCCAGAGACTGACTTTGATTCTGAGGCAGAGGTGGGAGGGGAAGATTCAGGTAGTGAGTTTTGTCTCCATATGGCATCATCTGATGATGAAGATACTCTAAGTGCAGATGAAGCTACTCTTGGTGTGGATGAAGTGCCTGTGTTAGAGGAGGACATTGATGTGCCGATAGTGCGGCAAGAGGCATCTGGGCTGCAGCCTGGGGCTGCAAGACTTCCCATTGAAAGTGCTGACCAATGGGCTGCCCCAGGCATGGTGCAGCCGGCATTGCCAGACTTTACTGGTGTTCCAGGGTGTAGGGTGAACACTGAAAACTTTTTGCCGATTGATTTTTTTCAGTTGTTTATGGATGATGTGTTTTTGGCAGAGATTGTTGAGGAGACTAATTTGTATGCCAAACAGTTTTTGAGGGAGAACAGTGCCAGCCTGAAGCCTAACTCTAGAGCTACCCGGTGGACTCCCACAAGTATGGAAGAGATGAAGAAGTTCTTGGGTTTAACTTTTTGATGGGCTTGCTAAGGAAGCCATCAATGGCTTCATATTGGTCTACTAGTTCCTTGATGGCAACTGCTATATTTCCGGCAGTCATGAGTCGTGATAGGTATTTGCTTCTGCTTCGGATGATGCATTTTTTCGATAATGGTTTAGCTTTGCCACGAGATCACCCTGATTGTACCGTATTTTCAAGATTCGGCCTGTCATTGATCACTTTGTTGATCGATTTTCTGAGATCTATGTTACAGGGAAAGAAATTGCAGTGAATGAGTCTTTGGTGTTGTTCAAGGGCCGCTTGGTTTTTAGGCAATACATTCCTAAGAGGGCACGCTATGGAATTAAGCTGTATGTGCTGTGTGACAGTCGGACTGGATATGTCTCTAATTTCAGGGTGTACACCGGTAAGGAATCCAGGATTAACCCCCCTGGTTGTCCGTCCACTTTTGGAGTGACTGAGAAAATTGTGTGGGAACTTGGTAGAGGATTATTTAACAAAGGCCATCATTTATATGTAGATAACTTCTACACTGGTGTGCCGTTGTTCAGGGAATTGGCCAAAGTGGACACTGTTGCTTGTGGCACAATCCGCTGTAACCGTAAAGGTTTCCCAAAAGAACTTGTTTGTCAAAAGCTTGTCCGGGGACAGTGCAGCGCATTTCGTTGCGAGGAGCTTTTAGCTGTGAAGTTTTCAGACAGGAGAGATGTCTTCATGTTGACTACCATCCATGATGAAAGCACTGAACCGGTGACTGTTCAGAGTGAGGTTGCTGAAGCGCACAAACCTGTGTGCATTTTAGACTATAATAGGCACATGGGTGGTGTTGACAGAGTAGATCAGAGATTGGAACCGTATGCTGCTCTTCGTAAGGCTTACATTTGGTACAAGAAGTTGGCTATTCATCTTTTCCACTTGGCAACCTTTAATGCTTTTGTTGTGTTCCAGGAATCTTGTCCTCAATCAAAGATGACTTTTGTAAAGTTTCAGGAGTCTGTAATAGGCAGCCTTGTTTTAGTGGATCAGGCAAGTGTTCCTAGAGTTGGAGTGGTGGAGGATGTTGCTAGATCGAAAGATCGCCACTTTCCTGATCACATTCCTCCTGCATTCTCAAAAGACTTTCCCAGTAGGAGATGTTGGTGAAGAGGTTTGTGAAAGGAGGTTCGTATGAACTGCCCCGAGTGTCCTTTTAACCCTGGGCTGTGCGTGCCTGCTTGTTTTAGAATGTACCACACGCAAAATAATTTTTGGGGACATCCATGAGTGATAAAGTGAACTGCCTGGCCTCTATTGCTTAATCATTTTTGTTCACTTTCAAAGTTGGCATTTGTGTAGTGTATTTAGATTTATTTGTTGAGTTAGTAGATTTGTATCAATTTGCAATTTGTTTGTGTTTTCTTATTTATATTTTAAGAAATTCTTGAATGTGATGGCAACATTTAGAGGCAACATCGACATTGCCTATCAAAAAATGTTTTGGGCCCTTGCATGTCGCGGGTACTTGGGCCTCCCACACAAGTGAAGCACCATTTTTATCGGGAGACCTGGGGGAACACTGGGTGGCAGGACATTTGTGTGAGCCCGGTGATGCCACATTTTCCCACACAAAAATGTGTGAAAAAACTGATTCAATTGAGGTTTCCAAGGGATTCTGGGTAAGGGGACATTGGGGGAACCACAAAGCCATACCTCCTTGGAAGCCCCCGGGTATCTACTTTTCAGAAATGTGTGGGTTTGGTAGGTTTACCTAGATGGCCGTCGAGCACGCGGCCAAAACCCCAGCTGACCCCCTTGCAAAAGCAGGTGGTTTTGAGATAGGCAATTTTGATGTCGCCTCACTACGTCTGGGGCCCTTGCCTGTCGCTGGTACTTGCGCCTCCCACACAAGTGAACAAAGCGGTACAAAAGGGGATGATGGACGGAGTGCTTGAACAAATCAAACACTCACCCCCAGTCAACTGATCTGGGTTTAATCCATCACCATTCTTTAGTTCACTCAGCCACCCCAGTTCAGACATGGCTATATGCAAATCAGTCTGACCCTGTGCCTTATGGGAACAGTCCAGCCCGAACTGCCAAGCCATGTCTTCCTTGGACCGGAAACAAGCATCCTGGGACCGGTTTCGGATTCATAATCCTCATCAGCCAGGCTATCTTGACTCCAGTGGCCAAGTGAACAAGGGACTCACGTCTGAGCATACCCTGCCACACTTAGGGCGAACAAAGCGAAACAAAATGGGATGATGGACGGAGTGCTTGAACAAATCAAACACTCACCCCCAGTCATCTGATCTGGGTTTAATCCATCACCATTCTTTAGTTCACTCAGCCACCCCAGTTCAGACATGGCTATATGCAAATCAGTCTGACCCTGTGCCTTATGGGAACAGTCCAGCCCGAACTGCCAAGCCATGTCTTCCTTGGACCGGTAACAAGCATCCTGGGACCGGTTTCGGATTCATAATCCTCATCAGCCAGGCTATCTTGAATCCAGTGGCCAAGTGAACAAGGGACTCACGTCTGAGCATACCCTGCCACACTTAGGGCGAACAAGGCGATACAAAAGGGGATGATGGACGGAGTGCTTGAACAAATCAAACAATCACCCCCAGTCAACTGATCTGGGTTTAATCCATCACCATTCTTTAGTTCACTCAGCCACCCCAGTTCAGACATGGCTATATGCAAATCAGTCTGACCCTGTGCCTTATGGGAACAGTCCAGCCCGAACTGCCAAGCCATGTCTTCCTTGGACCGGAAACAAGCATCCTGGGACCGGTTTCGGATTCATAATCCTCATCAGCCAGGCTATCTTGAATCCAGTGGCCAAGTGAACAAGGGACTCACAAAGAAACCAAATGTAGGGAAGGGTTCTAGGGGAAAATTATTTTTAGAGACCTACTTGTATCTTGTCCCCCAACTCGAATACTGAAAAAACACGAAAGATACCAAGGGTCTATAGGAGAAGAGTCACTACCAAATATTAGTATGTGAGCTTACAAATACCTATAGGTTATTGTTGTGACATAGGAGAGAAAGAACTTTACATTCAAGTGAAACCATCAGCCCACCTATTGGTGAAGACTCATCATCTGGGTTTTGTTTCCAAAAAGTGATGCCCACTAGTCATTTTCTCATAATGTCTAATGAGGATGGCTAGAATAGGGTCATCATCTGGAAGAAAAGAGATGAGTATGATGAAGGCTGATAGGATGTAGTGCAGTGCTCAAAAAATGATAACAGTGTGTTAAAAATGCCTGTTGTGATGCCTAAAGCACAATTTTAATAGAAATGACCATCAGAACGGCATAATTAAAAGCAACGTGAAAATAGTATTTATAAAATATAACTGTTAATCATAGATAAAATTGGTCAACATGTTTCAGCCCTTCAGGGCTTTCATCAGGACCTACGATATCCACTACTGCAACAATGATCACACTAAGTGAAAAAAGAAACAAATAGACCTACCAAACGTGTGGTCTTTTGATCCAGTTCCTCTCCCATCAATGTAGGGAGGAAAGGCCTCACCTTGAGCTCATTTCCAGACCGGGGCAACGACGGACAGTGCGTGGCCCCTTATTTCTGAGCGAGTGCCAGGCAAGGTGAGGCCTTTCCTCCCTACATTGATGGGAGAGGAACTGGATCAAAAGACCACACGTTTGGTAGGTCTATTTGTTTCTTTTTTCACTTAGTGTGATCATTGTTGCAGTAGTGGATATCGTAGGTCCTGATGAAAGCCCTGAAGGGCTGAAACATGTTGACCAATTTCATCTATGATTAATAGTTATATTTTATAAATACTATTTTCACGTTGCTTTTAATTATGCCGTTCTGATGGTCATTTCTATTAAAATTGTGCTTTAGGCATCACAACAGGCATTTTTAACACACTGTTATCATTTTTTGAGCACTGCACTACATCCTATCAGCCTTCATCATAGTCATCTCTTTTCTTCCAGATGATGACCCTATTCTAGCCATCCTCATTAGACATTATGAGAAAATGACTAGTGGGCATCACTTTTTGGAAACAAAACCCAGATGATGAGTCTTCACCAATAGGTGGGCTGATGGTTTCACTTGAATGTAAAGTTCTTTCTCTCCTATGTCACAACAATAACCTATAGGTATTTGTAAGCTCACATACTAATATTTGGTAGTGACTCTTCTCCTATAGACCCTTGGTATCTTTCGTGTTTTTTCAACAAGGGACTCACGTCTGAGCATACCCTGCCACACTTAGGGCGAACAAAGCGAAACAAAAGGGGATATGGCCATGTCTGAACTGAGGTGGTGTGGAGTGCAAAAAAAGATGGATTTAGGCCCAGATCTCTGTACTGGGGTGAATGTATGACATTGTTCTGCATTCTGTCCATCAACTGTTGTTTTTGCATTTGTCACCCCAAGTGGGATGGGTATGCTCAGACGTGAGTCCCATGCTCTCCACACCGCTGGAGTCAAGCTATCCTGGCTGAAGACGGCTGATAGCCAGAAACCGGTCCTAGGATGCTTGATTCTGGTCCAGGAAAGACATGGCTTGGCAGTTCGGGCTGGACTGTTACCATGAGGCACAGGGTCAAGGCTGATTTGCATATGGCCATGTCTGAACTGGGGTGGTGTGGAGTGCAAAAAAAGATGAATTGAGGCCCAGATCTCTGTACTGGGGTGAATGTATGACATTGTTCTGCATTCTGTCCATCAACTGTTGTTTTTGCAATTGTCACCCCAAGTGGGATGGGTATGCTCAAACGTGAGTCCCATGCTCTCCACACCACTGGAGTCAAGCTATCCTGGCTGAAGACGGCTGATAGCCAGAAACCGGTCCTAGGATGCTTGATTCCGGTCCAGGAAAGACATGGCTTGACAGTTCGGGCTGGACTCTTACCATGAGGCACAGGGTCAAGCCTGATTTGCATATGGCCATGTCTGAACTGGGGTGGTGTGGAGTGCAAAAAAAGATGGATTTAGGCCCAGATCTCTGTACTGGGGTGGATGTATGACATTGTTCTGCATTCTGTCCATCAACGGTTGTTTTTGCAATTGTCACCCCAAGTGGGATGGGTATGCTCAGACGAGGGTCCCATGCTCTTCACACCACTGGAGTCAAGCTATCCTGGCTGAAGACGGCTGATAGCCAGAAACCGGTCCTAGGATGCTTGATTCCGGTCCAGGAAAGACATGGCTTGGCAGTTCGGGCTGGACTGTTACCATGAGGCACAGGGTCAAGGCTGATTTGCATATGGCCATGTCTGAACTGGGGTGGTGTGGAGTGCAAAAAAAGATGGATTTAGGCCCAGATCTCTGTACTGGGGTGAATGTATGACATTGTTCTGCATTCTGTCCATCAACTGTTGTTTTTGCATTTGTCATCCCAAGTGGGATGGGTATGCTCAGACGTGAGTCCCATGCTCTCCACACCACTGGAGTCAAGCTATCCTGGCTGAAGACGGCTGATAGCCAGAAACCGGTCCTAGGATGCTTGATTCCGGTCCAGGAAAGACATGGCTTGGCAGTTCGGGCTGGACTGTTATCATGAGGCACAGGGTCAAGGCTGATTTGCATATGGCCATGTCTGAACTGGGGTAGTGTGGAGTGCAAAAAAAGATGGATTTAGGCCCAGATCTCTGTACTGGGGTGAATGTATGACATTGTTCTGCATTCTGTCCATCAACTGTTGTTTTTTCAATTGTCACCCCAAGTGGGATGGGTATGCTCAGACGTGAGTCCCATGCTCTCCACACCACTGGAGTCAAGCTATCCTGGCTGAAGACGGCTGATAGCCAGAAACCGGTCCTAGGATGCTTGATTCCGGTCCAGGAAAGACATGGCTTGGCAGTTCGGGCTGGACTGTTACCATGAGGCACAGGGTCAAGGCTGATTTGCATATGGCCATGTCTGAACTGGGGTGGTGTGGAGTGCAAAAAGAGATGGATTTAGGCCCAGATCTCTGTACTGGGGTGAATGTATGACATTGTTCTGCATTCTGTCCATCAACTGTTGTTTTTGCATTTGTCACCCCAAGTGGGATGGGTATGCTCAGACGTGAGTCCCATGCTCTCCACACCACTGGAGTCAAGCTATCCTGGCTGAAGACGGCTGATAGCCAGAAACCGGTCCTAGGATGCTTGATTCCGGTCCAGGAAAGACATGGCTTGGCAGTTCGGGCTGGACTGTTACCATGAGGCACAGGGTCAAGGCTGATTTGCATATGGCCATGTCTGAACTGGGGTGCTGTGGAGTGCAAAAAAAGATGGATTTAGGCCCAGATCTCTGTACTGGGGTGAATGTATGACATTGTTCTGCGTTCTGTCCATCAACTGTTGTTTTTGCAATTGTCACCCCAAGTGGGATGGGTATGCTCAGACGTGAGTCCCATGCTCTCCACACCACTGGAGTCAAGCTATCCTGTCTGAAGACGGCTTATAGCCAGAAACCGGTCCTAGGATGCTTGATTCCGGTCCAGGAAAGACATGGCTTGGCAGTTCGGGCTGGACTGTTACCATGAGGCACAGGGTCAAGGCTGATTTGCATATGGTAATGTCTGAACTGGGGTGGTGTGGAGTGCAAAAAAAGATGGATTTAGGCCCAGATCTCTGTACTGGGGTGAATGTATGACATTGTTCTGCATTCTGTCCATCAACTGTTGTTTTTGCATTTGTCACCCCAAGTGGGATGGGTATGCTCAGACGTGAGTCCCATGCTCTCCACACCACTGGAGTCAAGCTATCCTGGCTGAAGATGGCTGATAGGCAGAAACCGGTCCTAGGATGCTTGATTCCAGTCCAGGAAAGACATGGCTTGGCAGTTCGGGCTGGACTGTTACCATGAGGCACAGGGTCAAGGCTGATTTGCATATGGCCATGTCTGAACTGGGGTGGTGTGGAGTGCAAAAAAAGATGGATTTAGGCCCAGATCTCTGTACTGGGGTGAATGTATGACATTGTTCTGCATTCTGTCCATCAACTGTTGTTTTTGCATTTGTCACCCCAAGTGGGATGGGTATGCTCAGACGTGAGTCCCATGCCCTCCACACCACTGGAGTCAAGCTATCCTGGCTGAAGACGCCTGATAGCCAGAAACCGGTCCTAGGATGCTTGATTCCGGTCCAGGAAAGACATGGCTTGGCAGTTCGGGCTGGACTGTTACCATGAGGTACAGGGTCAAGGCTGATTTGCATATGGCCATGTCTGAACTGGGGTGGTGTGGAGTGCAAAAAAAGATGGATTTAGGCCCAGATCTCTGTACTGGGGTGAATGTATGACATTGTTCTGCATTCTGTCCATCAACTGTTGTTTTTGCATTTCCCACACAAGTGAGGCACCATTTTTATCAGGAGACCTGGGGGAACGCTGGGTGGTAGGAAATTTGTGTGAGCCCGGTGATGCCACACTTTCCCACACAAAAATTTGTGAAAAAACAGATTTTTCAGCTAAAATTGAGGTTTGCAAGCGATTCTGGGTAAGGGGACGTTGGGGCATCCACGCAAGCCATACCTCCTTGGAAGCCCCCGGGTGTCTACTTTTCAGAAATATGTGGGTTTGGTAGGTTTCCCTACGTGCCGGCAGAGCTAGGGTTCTCAAACTACAGCTAGGCACTTTGGCCGAAAAGGGTACTTTTCACTGTGAAATTGAAGTATGACCACGTTGCGTTTTGTGCCATTTCCTGTCGCAGGCACTAGGCTGACCCACACAAGTGGGGTACCATTTTTCTCAGAAGACTTTGGGAAACACGGGGTGGAATGAAATTTGTGGATCCATGTAGATTCCAGAACTTTCCATCACAGAAATGTGGAGGAAATGTGTTTTTTGGAGAATTGTTTAGGTTTGCAAGGGTTTGTGGGTAACAGACCCTGGTGGGAGGCAGTCAAGTCACCCCATCCTAGATTTTCCTGGGAGTCTAGTTTTCAAAAATGTATAGGTTTGCTAGGTTTCCCTAGGTGCCGGCAGAGCTAGGGTTATAAAACAACAGCTATGCACTTTGCCAAAAAAGGGTAATTTTTCACTGCGAAATTGAGGTGTGACCACGTCGAGTTTTGCGCCGCTTCCTGTCGCAGACACTAGGCCAACCCACACAAGTGGGGTACCATTTTTCTCAGAATACTTTGGGGAACGCGGGGTGGAATAAAATTTGTGGATCCACGTACATTCCAGAACTTTCCACCACAGAAATGTGGAGGAAATGTGTTTTTTTGACACTTTTTTAGGTTAGCAAGGGTTTCTGGGTAACAGAACCTGGTGGGAGGCAGTCAAGTCACCCCATCCTGGATTTCCATGGGTGTCTAGTTTTCAAAAATGTATAGGTTTGCTAGGTTTCCCTAGGTGCCGGCAGAGCTAGGGTTTAAAAACTACAGCTATGCACTTTGCCAAAAAAGGGTAATTTTTCACTGCGAAATTGAGGTGCGACCACATTGCGTTTTGCGCCATTTCCTGTTGCAGGCACTAGGCCATCCCACACAAGTGGGGTACCATTTTTCTCAGAAGACTTTGGGTAACGCAGGTGGAATGAAATTTGTGGATCCACGTAGATTCCAGAACTTTCCACCACAGAAATGTGTTTTTTTTTTTTTACAATTCTGTAGGTTTGCAAGGGTTTCTGGGTAACAGAACCTGGTGGGAGGCAGTCAAGTCACCCCATCCTGGATTCCCCTGAGTGTCTAGTTTTCAAAAATGTATAGATTTGCTAGTTTTCCTTAGGTTCCGGCAGAGCTAGGGTTTAAAAACTACAGCTATGCACTTTGCCAAAAAAGGGTCATTTTTCACTGCGAAATTGAGGTGTGACCACGTTGCATTTTGCGCCGTTTCCTGTCGCAGGCACTAGGCCGAGCCACACAAGTGGGGTACCGTTTTTCTCGGAACACTTTGGGGAATGCAGGGTGGAAGGAAATTAGTGGATCCACGCAGATTCCAGAAGTTTCCACCACAGAAATGTGGTAAAATGTGATTTCTTTTCCAATTTTTTAGGTTTCCAAGAGATTCTGGGTAACAGAACCTAGTGGGAGGCAGTCAAGTCACCCCATCCTGGATTCCCCTGGGTGTCTAGTTTCAAAAATGTATAGGTTTGCTAGCTTTCCCTAGGTGACAGCAGAGATAGAGTTCAAAAACTACAGCTAGGCACTTTGCCAAAAAATGGTCATTTTTCACAGCAAAATTGAGGTGTGACCACGTTGCGTTTTGTGCCGTTTCCTGTCACAGGCACTAGGCCGACCCACACAAGTGGGGTACAATTTTTGGGGAATGCTGGGTGGGTGGAAATGTGTGGATACACGCAGATTCCAGAACTTTCCACCACAGAAATGTGGAGGAAATGTGGGGTTTTTGACAATTGTTAAGGTTTGCAAGGGTTTCTGGGTAACAGAACCTGGTGGGAGGCAGTCAAGTCACCCTATCCTGGATTCCCCTGGGTGTCTAGTTTTCAAAAATGTATAGGTTTGCTAGGTTTCCCTAGGTGCCGGCAGAGCTAAGGTTCAAAAACTACAGCTAGGCACTTTGCAAAACAAGGGTCATTTTTCACTGTGAAATTGAGGTGCGACTACGTTGCGTTTATGCCGTTTTCTGTCGCAGGGAGTAGGCCAACCCACACAAGTAAGGAACCATTTTTCTCAGAAGACTTTGAGGAACGCGGGGTGGGTAGAAATTTGTGGATCCACTCAGATTCCAGAACTTTCCACCACAGAAATATAGGAAAAATTTGGGAAATTTTTTTAGGTTTGCAAGGGATTCTGGGTAACAGAACCTGGTGGGAGGCAGTCAAGTCACCCTATCCTGGATTTCCCAGGGTGTCTAGTTTTCAAAAATGTATAGGTTTGCTAGGTTTCCCTAGGTGCTGGCAGAGCTAGGGTACAAAAACTACAGCTAGGCAATCGGCTAAAAAAGGGTCATTTTTCACTGCGAGATTGAGGAGCGACCACGTTGCGTTTTGCGCCGTTTCCTGTCGTGGGCACAAGGCCGACCCACACAAGTGAGGTACCGTTTTTATTGGGAGACTTAGGGTAATTCAGATTTGTGAATCAACTGTTATTGCCTATTTAGTTTTAATGCATTTCTCCCTTCCAAATGAAAGACATTGTGTGAAAAAGAAGTCATTTTGAAAAATGACCAATAATTCTCATGCTTTATGAGTATTCCCAATTTTGAAAATGTGCAAATATGTACTGTTTCTAAACTCTATAATTTGTACCCATTTCAGAAATACATAGGTGTCTTTCATACCGATTTTTCCATGTATACATTTTCCAAGAATAATTGCCCTATACCCGGTACATAATAAAATACCATTTCAAGTTGCTTCTCAGTTTTTGGCTCTGGGTTCGTGGGGTTCTTGGTAAACCTACAAGTCCTATATATCTCCTCAACCAGGAAGGTCCAGCGGATGTAACGGTATATTGCTTTCAAAGAGCTGTCATAATTACAAGAAGTTACAGGTGAAAACGTTGACACAAAAGGCTGGTTTTTTCAACTATTTTTAAATTTTTCCAATATTTAACTGTTAGTTTCTATAACGAAACCTTCGTGGATTTAGACAAATGACCCCTTTCTGAATTCAGAATTTTGTTTACTTTTCTAAAATGTATAGCTTTCCAGGATCCATTATTGCTTTCATACTCATTTTTACCATTAACTGGAAGGAGGTTGAAAGCACTAAAAATAGAAAAAATAGGCTATGTCCCAGAAAAATGCCAAAACTGTGTAAAAAATGTTGGTTCTCTGACAAAAGACTGTCATTCACTAAAAGCTGGGAAAATGGTGATTTCAGCCCCACAAACCCTTTTTTGATAACATTTGCAGGGAAAAACCCAAAGCCTTTCATTTGCAGCCCGTTTTTCCCATTTTTCTGAAAAAAACACAATATTGACTGTATTTTGCTTAATTTCTGGGACCCCTCCAAGGGAATCTACAAACCCTAGGTACCTTTAGAATCCCTATGATGTTGGAAGAAAAGGACGCAAAATTGGGGTGGATACCTTATGTGATCAAAAAGTTACAGGGGCCTAAGCGCACACTACCCCAAATAGCCAAAAAAAGGCTTAGCACAGTACTAGCAGAGAAGGGGTTAAGAAGTTTAGCCTCAGTTAACTCAGCATGTCCTGTGGCCGTCGCAGGCTTGAGAAGCACCTGGGTATAGGGTCTCTCGGGGATAGTGTGTTAGGGCCTGGGCCTGACAAAGGGTGATTTTGGTCCATTAAGATTTTTACTTCGGAATGACATTTTAGAATGTTTAAAACAACAGTCATTAATTTTTAGGACTGCGGTTGATTTGCTGCAATTAGATAAATCCCTGCTCCTTACTTTATTGTCATATCAATTAAGGGCCACCTTGAAACAGGCCACTTGGGAATCAAGTTTTGCAAGGGATAGGGAAGCGTGCACTCTAAAGAGGAGTATCCATCCGGTCATTGACTCCTGCGTGATAAATAAAGTACAGGCCTACATTTCTTGGAACCTGCATCATGGAGTGCACCGTTTGGCTAATATTGAGGCAGGGTATGCTCCCTTTGAATCCTTTATTGTCTAAATGGTATGGTTCTTCACTGTTCTGTAATTTGTGCAATAATGGCCTCCAGGATGTTAATCATGTGTTATTGATGTGCCCTGCATTATTATCGTGTTCGCGTAAATGGATGAGAAATTCCTACTCTTCATCAAGGCAGGATGTAACAAGAGGTAGTCTGTGCATGGTTAGTAAAAGGACATGCTTTACATGTGCATACCATGCCTTGTTAATTTTAATTTAGCCATATCACAACTTCTTAATGTAGATCTGGATCTGTGTTTAACCAGATTAACTATTTCTATTTGTTTGTTAAACGTGAACTCTCACTAGAAAAGGAACATTTTGGCATTGAGCTGCATGGATAAGAACGGGAAACATCTACTGCACAAGTTATAGAGAACTAATAAGCAATTTGTAATCTTTTATGAAAGATCTATATCTTGTATCTACTTTAAAGTAGAGCGTTGGTTCAAGATACTAGTACCAAGGTATATGAGAGACTGATCTCCCATGCGAGAGCTTTTGAATCTTGGGATCCTGAACAGAAGAGCAGAAGTGGAGCGAAGGGCCCTGCCAGTTTTTATTATTTGGTAAATGTATCCTTAAAGCAGGAGCTGGATTATTAGTATTATAATTGACGTTTCCATTTCAAAGCTGATACGTTGCTTCACAAGTGGCCACTAAAAAGACTGTATTGAATGAGTAACCTGATCAAACTTTCTCAGACTCCAGGCTTTCTTCACTGCGATTAGTTGTCAATGGACAGTTTTGATATCACATACAGTTTTCCTTCTGGAGAATGTCATTTCATTGCATTTTGGCAGAAGAAAATTGTTTTTTGCTATTTTTTTTCTCAAAATGTCATTTCGTACAGGTTTCATGTGAATCTTTTATGGTCACAGCAATTCTATTTCCTTTAATGAAAATACAACCCGTAAACCACCTTTTCCCCCTCTTCATATCTATCCTCAAGTTTATAAGGGAACAAATCACCAGATGCCTTTGGAAGAGTATTTATCTTCCACACAAACAAAATAATCATTTTTTCTGCCTGGTAAATGCAGAGAGGTTACAATTGCTTAAGGGTTCACCTCACAATCTTAACCTTGAACTGTTTATGGCCTCTGAAGCTAGTACAACTCAATCTCGTCCAAACTTCGGCTTGTTGTGGACCTCTACGCCCTCCGCTGCTTTCATTTGTTTGATCACTGAATGTTCAGATAGGGGACGATATTTTGGCAAGTAGATTTTTGTGCTTTTGCCCTTCAACAATTTCTTTCAAACTGAAATTTTGTCATTCTTTCTTTATCAAGATAATTGCAGGGGTATGGCAGGATGTTGGGAGTTGCACTAGCAGGAATACCAGTAGCAGCAGCAAATTCAATGTTTAATGCACTTGCCTTCCCTTTGTTATTAGTTTGTTGCAGGTGCCCTGAGACTCCCCTATTGCCTAGGTTTGGAGCACTAATGGGTGGGGGGTGGGGTGGGGGCGTTGGAGGTGCAGCCGAGCTCTTTGCTAAACGGCCCTGTAACAAAAACGGCCCCTAGGGGTCCAAAACCGACCCCCACCCGTGCGGCGCACCGGGGAATTGCCCGGTGCCCGCTATGGCCAGTCCGGGCCTGCCTTTGAATTATGGATTGCATGTGTGATGGGAAAGGCCTTTACAACGCCGACTTTAGCACACATGCCGTTTCCCCGCAAGCTGAACAACGCTTGCCTTAACCACATGTGGTTAAGGCAGTCAACGTTCTCGCTGTCTGACATTGTGGGGTGAGGCACTGAAAGGATCGCTGCAGGAATTACCAGGACGGGGTGGCTGGGGGTAGGTTTTAGGAGTGGGGCCGGTTTGAAAGCTCAGGGCGGGAGTATGGGGTCGAGGTAGGTTTCATGGCAGGGGTCGATTTTTTAGGGCTCAGGGCAGGAGGGAGCAGACGAAAGTTTTCAGGACTGTGGGCCAATTTGTAGGGCTGGCGGGCTGGTGTTGAGGAAGTTTTTTGGGCTTGGGGATAGATTTTAGGGCTCAGTGTATGAGATTGGGGTAGTTAATAGGGCTGGGGTGGGTAGATTAGAATGCAGCCGAGGCCCGTGGAGGGAGTATCGGTGGGGCAGAGAGGCGGGTCGGGGGAGGGGTGCTAAAAACCGGAGTATGGATAATTGAAGGTAAGTAAACAATTTAATTAATAAAACAAATTTCGTAGCGCGCCCTGCATCGCAACGTGCGATGCCGAGTGTTCAAAGAAATTAGTTTTATTAATTATATTTTTACTTACCTTCAATTATCCATACTCCGGTTTTTAGCACCCCCCACCCTGCCCCGCCTCTCCGCCCCACCATAACTCCCTCCACGGGCCGTGGCTGTTAGAATGCAGGAGGGCCAGATTTTAGGGCTCAGGGTGGGGTGGGGTGGGTGGGGGTCCGTTACTGCGCATATACCTTTACCAAACATGCTTTTGCAACGAAATTGGATGTAAAGGCATGCATGGTAAAGACGCTGTCATTGTAAAGACTGCATGGTTAAGGCATGCGTTGTTTAGGCATGCACGGTTGTGTCATGCAACCATGTGTGACCATTTTTTTTCCAGTTGGGCAGCAAAAGACCCAGAGACCAATAACATTCAGGGACACACTGGGCACTACAGATCAACACTTCTTGCAATAGAAGATAACCTGAACGTGTCAAGGGTGGCCATTTTTTATATCAGGCCAGTGAAGGGTGCAAATGGCAAAAGGGGCGTTCTGCCAGGGGTACCGACACATGTACAGAGATGCATTTAAATAATAATACTCCCTTCCGACAGCTGATTATGCTGGATGACATAGATGTTCCCAGCAGTCATTTGCTGATGGGTTGGCAGGCTTTGGCAATCATCCCCTGGCACTTAGAATGCCCGTCATCGACCATTGGCATTTGGTTTCTCTATAAAGAACAAATATCTGTTCACGGATAATGTTGGTATAGGCTTTCATATTTAGAAAAAAGAAGCTAGAATGCTATATCGTGGGTTGCTGGACCTGGCTTTCAGTATTCAAATTCATTTGTTGGAAAGGCCTAGGGAATGCCACAGAAATAAAAGTGAATTAGAATCAATTGGTTACTTCATGTAGACATGTCACGTGACCCACTGTGCTGCTTAAGAACGTGCATCACCATACAAGAGACAGCGGCTAAGCTCCAGCTTTAGGCAGGCAGGATTTGATATGCCTAAATATAACACAGCAGAAATGCAGCCAGTGGACTGTGTACTCCTGCGAGATAAGCACAGTTTCAAAATTCCCATGCAGACTTTGGTCCTTATTTTGAGTTTTGGCGGTCCTGAAGCAGGTGGCACACCATTGCTCCACTCCAGGACCCCCGAAACTCACCGCCGCCTGCCAGAGTACAAATAATTTCGTGGTCTGGAGGGCGGGTGGTGTAGCGGTCCTGCGGTGGTGCTGTTTGAAGGCTCAAACAGAATACAGGGCACATAGTGCACTTGAGCTGGGTTATTCTCCATCTTAGCGGTAATTTTGTAAAAACAAAGTCCATTTTATATTTCATTTTGCGCCGACTTTTATTGTTTTGCTTTGCTATCTTGCACCGTAAAAGACATTGTCACCTCTTACCCTATCCTCGTGAAAGCACTTGGCTTCCTGCAGTCTCCTCAGTCCACCAACAGTCCTTAGCAGACTGTTTGTTGTGGAGGGAGACTCCAGGGCTAGCCGGTCATTCCAGAGTGCCTCACTTCCTGCCAGGCCCACGCAGAGCGGCCATTTTGAGCACGTTAGTGGTCTAGTGCTCCGGGACCAATTAGGACGAGCACTATAAGTCGGGTAAGAGTGGCGAGCCCGCTCTTAAAGAGAATACAGGGCACATAGTGCACTTGAGCTGGGTTATTCTCCATCTTAGCGGTAATTTTGTAAAAACAAAGTCCATTTTATATTTCATTTTGTGCCGACTTTTATTGTTTTACTTTGCTATCTTGCGTCATAAAAGACATTGTCACCTCTTACCATATCCTTGTGAAAGCCCTCGGCTTCCTGCAGTCTCCTCGGTCCACCAACAGTCATTAGCGGACTGTTTGTTGTGGAGGGAGACTCCAGGGCTAGCCGGTCATTCCAGAGTGCCTCGCTTCCTGCCAGGCCCACGCAGAGCGGCCATTTTGATCATGTTAGGAGTCTAATGCTCCGGGACCAATTAGGACGAACAGTATAATTCGGACAGATGCAGCAACCGCGCAGCGGACGCGCGCAGCAGGCCCGCAGCCGTCGGGCAAGCCTGTCTGTGATCGTCCGCGCCTGGACCGAGCCCAGGGCCAGTTGCCTAAATATAATACCTACTCGAATATCACATGTCTAAACAAGTTCTCAGTTGCACAACATAAATAATTCCAATAATAATCATTCCTGCCTTCCTTTTAATGAGGACGCGCTATTCAATACACAACTCTCTACCTGTCCTAAATGTAGGCTTAAGATTGAACCAACTAAAGCCCGCTCACTCCTTAGATCTCATACTCCTCTAACTAAACCGGACACTATTTGTTTTGCACTCCTAAATGTCCGATCTCTACCTAAGCATAAGCTTGAAATACACACATTTCTTACTCATCATAATTTGGACTTTATATTCCTAACTGAAACCTGGGGGGATCTATCCTCTGGTCCTGATTTCTGTGCTGCTACCCCCGAAGATTACCGTTTATTTAGACAGGACAAGGACAGGAAAGAAGGGCGGGGGTCTGGCAATTATTTACCGGGACAAATATACAATCAAAACCGAGACCCAAACTTCTCAGTATGTGAAGCATTATCCTTCTCTTTAACGCTGTCAGATACCCAATCTTTTAAAGGAACTTTAATATACCAACCACCAGGCTCTCGATCTGATTTCCGCACAGAATTACAAACCTTACTAGAATCAATATCTGTTATACATGATCCTGGGAGACTTTTAATTTCCATTTGGAATGTCCCACTGGTACGCAAGCCTCCTCTCTGATCTCTGATCTGTTAATATTAGGTTTACATCAGTTGGTAACCTTACCAACTCACAGAGCAGGCCATACATTGGATGGGCTATTTACTAATAATGGTAATATCTCTCTAAACTCAGTCACCCCTCTGATCTGGACCGATCACTCTGCAATAATTTTTAATATTAAGACTAGGAAGTCCAATCCCAGAGGGATCGGTCGCCAAACACCCAGACAGATCCGGGCATGGAATAAAATTGATGCCCAACACCTGCAGGAATCTTTGTCCTCTTTTCATTACACTCCCTCAGATGACCCCGAAATAGCCTCCAATAACTACACTGACTGGTTACATGATATCTTTGCACTATCAGTACCATTTAAAAAGATCTCTACCAATCGTAGGGTCCGTTCCACACCATGGTTCTCAGAGGAACTAAGACTCGAGAGACACTGGCGTAAAGATTATAATAACAAAGCCAACACGCTATACAAAGAGGCAATGACAAAATACAAACATTTGATTACCCTGCACAAGAGTAACTACTACTGTACTCAAATAGAATCCGCCGACAATTCTCCGAAAGAACTCTTCCAAGTTGTAACCAAACTTTCCACACCTCCAATAGGGTCCTCGCTCCAAGCTTCCCAAGAGCTATGCAATTCGCTGGCTACATTTTTTAAGGACAAGGTAACTCACATCTATTCTGACTTTGCCACTCAGATTATTCCAGACCAGCCAACCCTAAAATATTCCTCTAATACGTCCTCTAATACTATTTTTTCAGAATTCATGCAGGTTTCCCCTGAGCAGGTTTGCGAACTTGTCCTCTCAATCAAATCCGGTTCCCCCTTAGACCCGTCGCCACCTTCAATCCTTAAACTAATCCTGGAAACTACGGTGACCATTCTTAGTAACATTTTTAACTCTATGTACAACATTGGGGTTTACCCAACAATCTGGAAAAAGGCTATCATTAAACCTTTACTTAAGAAATCCAACTCGGATCCGTTGGATCCAAAAAACTACCGTCCCATAGCATGTCTCCCTCTCCCATCAAAAATCATAGAAAAAATCATTAATACTCAATTAACCCAATACATCCAAAACAATGACCTGCTCGATGATACACAATTTGGGTTTAGGAAAGAGCATGGGACAGAGACAGCTCTTATTAAGGCATCAGATGACATCAGGATGATTCTGGATAAGGGTGGAGCAGCGGTCCTAAATCTGCTGGATTTATCCGCAGCGTTTGACACGGTCGACCACACCATCTTGATCGACGTGTCTTCGCCATTGGCATCAATCAATCGGCTAGGTCCTTACTCACTTCTTTCCTTGAAAATCTGACACATTCTGTCAAGCTGGGCGACTTCCAATCTCCGGTCTTCTCCCTCCCATGTGGTGTGCCTCAGGGATCTTCCCTAAGTCCGACCCTATTTAATATTTATGTACCGGACCTGGCGAGAATCATCAAAACCCATGGGATGGGGTTGACCTCGTATGCCGACGACACCCAACTTGTACTTGCTATCCATAACGATGGAGTAGAAGTGGCAGCCAATTTTCAGGAAGGAATGCGTGACATCATTCTTTGGATGTCTCGCAACTGCCTGAAGATAAACTCCGACAAAACGGAGGTAATGACCTTCGGCAATTTAGTCCCAAGCTGGTCTCCTACCTGGTGGCCAACCGAAATGGGACCTCCCCCAATCACTGTAACAAAGGTTAGGAATCTGGGATTGATGTTCGATGATAGACTCTCATTTTTACATCATGCTAATGCTCTGCTGTCTTCATCCTTCTTTACTCTCAAAATGATCAGAAAACTCCTTTCTTTTCTCCCACCGAATGCAGAAAAAACTCTGATGTGCACTTTAATCTTATCTAAGATCGACTATTGTAATGGTCTTTTTTTAAATGCTCAGGAAAAAGTACTCAATAAGTTGCAGCTAATTCAAAATTCAGCAGCAAGAATCCTATCTGGCACATCGAAGTTTAAATCGATTCCCCGGTAATACGCCAGCTTCATTGGTTGCCAGTTAGGAATCAAATTAAATTCAAAGCTCTCTGTATAGCATACAGAGCGGTTAATAATTCAGGACCTAAGTTCCTAAGAAGTTTACTAGGGCGTTATACCCCCAGTAGACTACTGCGCTCCTCTGCTGCGTGCCTTTTAACTGTCCCTCATACAAGGAAATTGTCATGGGGAGACAGATGCTTCTCAATTGCCACAGCGAAACTATGGAACACTCTACCCCCTCACATCAGGGCTAGCCCCTCTCTCCTTACTTTTAGGAAGTCAGTAAAAACCTGGCTTTTTAACCAGTAACCACTATCTCTATCTGCTCTGTACTACCGTTTTTCAGCGCCGAGACACCTTCGGGTATTTGTGCGCTATACAAATTGCATAAATAAATAAATTGTGATCCTTAAACAGCACTGCTGCAGGACCGCCAGTACATGTTCCTGTACGGGAAGGAATCCACCATACTGTGCATTCCTTCCAGTGCTGGAACTGGGTGCACATAACTACAGAGGGGCATGATAGGTGCCCCCCTGCATGCACTTCCATGTACAGAGGCACAGGGGTGCCCAGTAGAGCTCCCTATGTTGCCTCACAGTCACCCTTTTCATGGCGGTGCACGGGCATAAAAGAGTGGCAGTGAGGCAACTCAAAATATGCTCAGAGGTGCGGCACGGCTAGCATATGTTGGCCTCAAACCGCTGCCAGACTGCCGCAGGATCCTTGATCCACGACGGTAGCAGCGGTTCAGTGGTGGTCTGACCACCACACTTATAATACTGGGGGCGGTCCTGCAGTGTGGCAGTGGTCGGACTTTATCCTGAATTAGTAATGTGGGAACTAGTTTTACAGACACTGTTTTCCTGCAAATTTCATCCAAAAAAGAAGGTTTGTATAACAAGGTATCCTTTTTTAAGTGGTTTTAGTCAATCTATCAACAATAAGCAGTGCTTTAAATTGGCTGTTACTCAAAGGTACTGGGTACTTGGCACTTATTTTTTTCCGTGTTAGTACCAGCACTTCTCCACACCCTAGCAGGATACCGGTATTCATGAAAGATAGGCTTATTGCTGCTAGTGCTGCAGAGCACCTCTGAAGCCCTGTGCTGAGCTGCTGCTGAACCAATCAGCAGCAGCTATTTTACATTATTATCAGTGATATCTGGGTGTTGGGAATTTAACCACATGGTATGTTTGACAGAACAGGGTCCATTTAGGCCCTGCACTGGCAATCACATTAACTCTGTTGTGAGCATTTGTGTGCACACTAGAATCCAAGCAGTCGCCGAGAGGGGGATTAAAAAAACCACAGGGGAGGGGGTAAGGAGTTAATATTTTCCTTAGTCCCCCGGGAGCATGTTGATGAGTGTCCGTCTGTTTGTGTGAGTGTTTGACTGTGGTGTGTGCATTTGTATTTATATAGCGCTTACTACCCCTGATGAGGCGCTGTGTGTGCGACAGAGGATGAGAGAAAATTTGGACACTCGGAAGGTATTTTTTTTTAAAATTGCAAATTGCTTTCTTTAAGTATGTGTGCTTGTGCCTGTGTGAGTGAGCACCCGAGAATATATGAGTATTGTGCCCAGTGCAACAAATAGTACAAGTTTGGCATTAATAAGCTTGCACGTATCTCAAAACCAGGAATCTTTATTATAACATGATCTTTTGTTGTGTAGTTCCTATAAATCTTTATAAGATCTGTGTGTTTAGAAAACATAAACTGTGGGATTGGTGTGTAGACTGATTCCCGACACCCCCACCGAATATGTTCGACTGTATACCAGCTAGCTCACAGTGCCACTGTAAACTCCTCTTACCAAGGAGAGAATAGTTCCTGGCAACTATCGAACATGACAACTCTGTCTCATCAGTGATCGTGGAAACAGTACAGTACTTTTCGCTCAGTAAGTCGTGCTCACTTTGTCTCAGAGAGATACACAGAGTAAACAGTGGAGAAGTTTTTCAATAAGTAGTTATTGAGCCAGCGTCATTCTAGTGTAAAATAGGTGTGCTGAAACAACCATAAGACTGAAGCAGATATAAATGATTATAAGGACCAACAGAGTAAATGGATGATAGACCATAGTGCTAAAACAATTAATATATTCAAGCATATAAATACATGATAGTAATAATGTGTACTCCTACGATGCAACCCTAACTAGACGTACCTAAGTGTACCTAGAATGTATGTAGGTGTAGAGCCAAGAATCCCCCTAGGATGAGGCCAATCCCATTGCCTGGTGCGAGAGAATGAGGGACCCCATATTAGTCTCGAGATGGACACCCCTCGGTGTGCTGGAGTGTCAGCGTGCAGGAACCTCAGCGTCTTGCGTCAGTGTGTCAGCATGAAAGTCTTTCTCCTCTGACTACCCGGGCAAAGATGTGATGAACATATACCCAAGAGGTACCCTCAGGGGATTCTACCTTTTTGTGTCATGTCAGTCGATGATGACAGAAGGGACGACCCTAATCCATAGTTATTATGCAGAAAATGGTAATCCTGCTCTGATTCTGAGAATCCTCATGCATAATTAATTAGGCTAGTTTTCGGGGAAAACCACACAACATTTATGCAGTGCTTAACTAGGCACAAGGTCAATACCAAAATCCGTTATGTAGTACAATGGTACAGTAAATGTAAGTGAAGGGTCAGGTGACTACTCAAGCCTATATTGGGGTACCATACGAAACATAAGACTTAGGCCTTCATTTTTTGTAGCAGGTCCACCTGTTTTTATTTTAATACATTCATCATATGTTTTGGCATATGTTGCAAGTAATGTAGGAGTCATTATTAATGCTTCTATTACACACTATGTTTCACCAGATACCAGGGGCACATAACCATTAAACTGATAGCGCTAATAGTGCTGTTGTTAATTTGGCTGCATTCTTGGCTTAGATGTTTCTTCCCTCCTGGCTTAGGGCCTCTTCCTAGCAGGTTGTCACACCACTCGTTATAAGCACATGTACACGTAGAAGTGTCAGCGTGTAAATCAATTTACCCTTTCACAGCTTATTCACCTTGTGCAACTACATCCAGTCTGCGTCTCTAAGGTGTTTTGATTCACCACTACTGGGTGCTCTCGAAATCAGCAAACAATGAAGAGAAGTGTAGATGCTCTTTCAATTAATTTAATAAATGTAAACAAATGTTGGTGCATTAGAAGAACCAGTCTCAATATACACTGCTGACCCAGTCCATCTTAAGACACAATGGTAGGCCAAGATCATTCAGCATTGTGGCAATATCATGTAGACTTGGTATCACAAAGCACAGACCCAATATGATTGTCCATTATATAGCAATGGCCCAAATTAACATACTATCCTACCAATGCCCATTAACCCATATAGCTGTGGTCACATAATCCTTGCCAACAACACTATGCACACCTAACATCACGTACAGTGATGGCCAATGTGCACAGTTTTAACCTGTCAAATTTGTTCTGGGGATGCTTTGGCATGGTCTGATGTGGCCTGTCCATATAAATGGAATAGACTGTGCGAATAAGCCCATTGCGTATAACAGAAAATAGGGATGAGGCCTTAAAATGAGGATCTTTCAAAACAAATGGGCTGAAGGGGGGGGGGTTTATGCCCAGGACTGCAGAAATATTGATTGGTGTCACCTGATGAAAAAGTTGGGAAAGCAGTAATGTGTGAATGTGCATGTTGAAGCTGGTGTGCCGGATCCCACCCTTCAATTTCCTTTCATGGCAGTTAAGATAGGTGGAAGGATGATGACCATATTTCTCACCCCATTACATACATGACAACATATTGGCAGTACCTGAGAGTTAGTTTCAACATAAATTTCAATGTTTTATTTTTCCAGTTTGCTTTCATGAGAAAAAGCATAAAATAGTTAAATATCATTTAAAGTTAAAAGTCACCTCCACCCACTTCACAAGTTTTTGCATTTGTGCCATTAGGAACTAAGGGCCAGATGAATGACCATTTGATTTTGTGAATCTCTAATTGTGTTTTTTGTGTCTTGCAATTCGAGACTCGCAAAATCAAATGTACTAATTTGTCTCTGACACATTTAGCTATTACCAAATGGGTCGCAAACAGGCCTGCCTCATCAATATTCATGAGCCAGGTCGCAATCTGCGACCTATTGGGAATGGCTACAATCACAGGCATGGTGGCCTACTGGGGTCAGCAGACCACCTATTTTGTGATTGTTTTTAAATAAACAAATATTTGTTTTTGTAATGCAGCACATTTTCCTTAACCCCTTTGCTGCGCTAAACGTTCCGCTCTGGTGCGGAACGTTCTATTGCGTGGGTGGGCCTCGACGTTCAGCGGATGTGCGCAGCACTACCGAGGTAGTGCATGCTACGTCTGCTGAACGTGCGCAGCATTAAAGGGGTTTAAGGGAAACGGTTTGCATTACAAAAAGAAAAATTATCATTTTTCTTTTAATTGTTTACGAGTAGGCAGTAATCCCTGGGACCACTGCCTGCACAAAAAAAAGGTTTTACCCACATTCACAAAGGGGAAGGGGTCTTTTGGGGACCCCTTCCAATTTGTGAAAGGGTTACTGCTTCCTCTATGGAGTCGGCAAATTATGATTGTTTTGCGACTGCATTCTGGTTGCAAAACATTCATACATACCAGTGCTATTCGATATTAGGAAGGGATACCCTAAACACCCCCCGAATACCGAATCGCAAAAGCAAAATGTGATTGGATAACAAGTTACTGAGTCACATTTTGCCTTATGTACATTGCAAAATGCATTTAACCAGTTGAAATTAGCCCAAGGGGCCATTTGCCAACGGTAAAATGCTTCATACATCTGCCACTAAGTGCCCTTCTTTGTGAGCTCACCCTGATCTTTTCATAGACTGTGGTGGACAAAGCACAGAGCAAAGCAAAGATTTGAAATGGGTGAGTCAGGATCAGAGAGGCCTGAGCCAAGGACCCAAATCACTGGCAGAAAATAGCGGCAATGCATAGACTTTTGGCTCCTTTTTCCTGCCCTTTCTAATGGAAGGGTATAGATGCCTGAGAAATAAATGAAGTCAGGATCAACTACAATTTAACAGTTACAATGTAACCTATTCAACCACACAGTAAAACTCTCATTCAGGAGATAGGATAAAGTATGGATTTATCACAAATTCAAGGTCAAGCGGATATAAATCAGTGTAAAAACCAAAGTGTGAAATTACAAAATCACAAGAGAATCACCAAAACGCATTCGAAAATGTATCCTCAATAACAGACAGCAAATGAGGAATTCTGTAACTGCAATACAAGCAATAAGAAACAAAGTCTGGTGAGTAGATTGAACTTTTGGATCATCCTGGCTATACATGAGGTTGTCTAAGGAAACCTACTAAGCCCTATTCTAAACTAGGAATCAGGAAATCCCTATTCAAGTCAGGGAAGCAGAGAAAGGTGTCAGCATAGCAGAACCTCTAGAGAAGATTTCTAAAGGGAAAGATTATTGAATAGCATGAAGCCACACAGCAGAGATGTTGCAAAGAGGTCTGTACCTCCTAGAGTCTAAAGGGAATCAAATAAAGCTAAAGTGTAATCCTCAATTATACACACAAAAGAACCTTCAAGAATCTTACGTGTCATATTATTTTCTTTCTTCAAACACTAAAACTTGGCAACTACACTCAAGATTTCTTTCCTTTGGTCCACATATTAGAACGTCCTTGGATCAATCAATCAATCAATCATTGCATTTGTATAGCGCACTACTCACCCGGAGGGTCTCAAGGCGCTTGAGGAGCGGGGGGGGTCCGCTACTGCTCGAACAGCCAGGTCTTGAGCTGCTTCCTGAATGCGAGGTGGTCTTGGGTCAGGCGGAGATGGGTCGGGAGGGAGTTCCAAGTCTTGGCGGCCAGGTAGGAGAAGGACCTTCCTCCTGTGGTGGCTCTTCGGATGCGGGGGACGGCGGCGAGGGCGTGGCTGGTCGATCGAAGCTGGCGTGTGGGAGTGTAGAAGTTGAGGCGGCTGTTGAGGTTTCTTGGGCCTTGGTTGTGCAGGGCTTTGTGTGCGTGGGTGAGGAGCCGGAAGGTGATTCTTTTGTTGACCGGGAGCCAGTGCAGGTCTCTCAGGTGTCCGGAGATGTGGCTGTGTCGGGGGATGTCGAGGATGAGTCTTGCTGATGCATTCTGGATCCGCTGGAGTCTCTTCTGGAGTTTAGCGGTGGTTCCGGCGTAGAGGGTGTTGCCGCAGTCCAGTCGGCTGGTGACGAGGGCCTGGGTGACCGTCTTCCTGGTCTCGGTGGGGATCCACCGGAAGATCTTACGTAGCATGCGCAGGATGTTGAAGCACGACAAGGAAACGGCGTTGACTTGTCTGGTCATGGAGAGGGAGGAGTCCAGGATGAAACCCAGGTTGCGTGCGTGGTCCGTTGGTTTGGGGGCGCTGCCCAGGGCGGGGGGCCACCAGGTGTCGTCCCAGGCGGAGGGCGAGGAGCCCAGGATGACTCCTGTCTCCCTATTCCGAATGTACAGTAGTCCTTCCTTACTTCGTTAAAACTTCTTATCCTTGCCAAAAGATACTCCCTTTGAGCTTCACTATCTCTTTCACACAATGTGCCTTTCTTTAACCATCAGCTCATGTAACTGCTCTTGCTGAGGAGAGACCAACATTGCATCCAAAGTAAAAATTTACATTGAAATTTAAACATCAAGAAATCCAATTGCTTTACAACTTTGGTCAATGTAGTGCAGCAAGCATTTTAATACAAGTTTAAATGTATGATTACAGATATTTAAAGAGTTACAATATAGATGTAGAGCACTATTCAATGTATATATTTGCACTTATCAAATAAATGCAGAGTATAATTTAAATGCATACGTGAATATATAAGTATTACAATATTCAACCAGCGTAAATGTAGATATATGTGAGAACTCCAACTTCGTGTTACTGCAAAGAAAACATTAATATGCACGCTCACATAAATGCTGAGATTGCAGAGTAGATGCACTTTCTGTAACTGTTCAAGTGCACTACATTATATTAATGATGTGACATCGCACAAGTACAGGAGGCCATACGTACACATATATGTGGCCTAATTAAACATGAAAGGGTGGAGCCAATATTGCACTGCTCCAACAGTATATTGGTGTATAACTAATTGCTGGCCTAAATCACAACCCGGGCTCAAGATCAGACAAGGATGGTTAAAAATAATAATGTTGGACCAAAGACCACACAGCGTAGGTCAAGATCCCTTTAAATGCATTTGCCTGCATTCATACTTCAGTGGCTGGCTATTAATCAGCATTTATGTAATGTGTTACATGTGCAGAAGGAATCTGCACATTTAGTACATTTATGACTGCTAACAAGGGCAATGCAAGTGCAAAATGGATACCTGATAGACGACAGAATTGTCTTTGTATCATGCCCTGCCTTTAGCCCCGCTCTGAGCCATGCCCACTAGTCACACCCTTAGTTCAATTCGAGGAGTACTCACACATATTTTTTCCCATTTAAAGCACTAACAATAAGTACGGAATAGAATTTCTGTAATGAACGAAATTAACTTGTCTTTTATTCGATTCCATTCAGAATGCTGTTTTAACCTTGATTAATCACTCAAATGTTAGTTAAATATTTTGTAAATATATTGTATTTTTTATTGACCCACAAATAATTACAAAACATTATTATGGTATCCTCTGTGGTATCCTTTTTGCATCTCCAACATACAGGAAGCCGTTGAGATGATGTAGGTCCTAACTTAAAGTGACCAATAGATACAAACACTGTTAGCAGTTGGATTCTATGAACCTCTGCATAAGTTAAAGAGGCGGTAAAGGGCTGCAGCCATGTTGATTACTTGGCGAGGGGAAGTTGCTGACTGGCTCAGAACTGCGCTCGACCAAGGACTTGAGTGGGAAAGCTAATCAGGAAGAGTGGCCATGTCATGGCAAGTAACCTAATGACTGTCTCAGCTAACGGGGAGGAATTTATTATCGTGCGGGAAAGGCCGCATTACGTAATCGACACAAAAATAACCCTGCATCGCTGATGCAATGTGCATATGAGATGAAGATGTGATGCAACTATATCAAATATATTCTCGCCCTCCATTGACCCTCACCTAGAGTTTTCTGTCCAGCTCTCTAGTCTAATTCAGACCTTTCTTGAGCTCCTGGACAGTCTTTCATAATATTCACTGTGTGATCAAATTTTGTACACCTTCATTTTCATACAACTTTACGGCGATGTCTTATGATCACAAGCAAGCTCCTGTTCAGAGAGAGAAGGGTGGCTATTGCAGCCTGCATAGTATTGTGCTTGAGGAAGACCGAGATAACTGGACACCCAGCACATCTGCGGCTGGATTTCAAGGAAGATTATTGTGCTGAAGCTGCAGTCCCTGTCAGTAGCAACTCAGTTGGATTTTTTGAAGGGGAACTGAAAAAGATATTGTGACTGAGCATCACGGAGCTCTTATGAAGATGTAGAGGTGAATAGAGAGACAACTTGGAATCAAAAAGTTATAAGATGATAAAGCAAGGAGAGTCAATACATTTCACGTACAGTGAACAACTATGAAGACTGCTAAGAAAGTTGTATTTATCTCTTTTACTCATAACTCTTTTTTAAGCATGGTGAGATCTTCAACTTCTAGTCGGTCGTCTATCACAATCTCGGATGGAATGGAATTGGATTTGCACGGCCCGTGGAGGGAGTTACGGTGGGGCGGGGAGGGGGAGCGGTAGGGTGGAGGGTGCTAAAAACCGGCATATGGATAATTGCAGGTAAGTAAACAATTTAATTAATAAAACGAATTTGGCAGCGCGCCTTGCAACGCAAAATGCGATGCAGTGCGTGCTACGAAATTCGTTGTATTAATTAAATTGTTTACTTACCTGCAATTATCCATATGCCGGTTTTTAGCACCCTCCACCCGCCCCTCCCCCTCCCCGCCTCCCTGCCCCACCGTAACTCCCTCCACTAGCCGCGGCTGGATTTGTAGAGCGCATGGCTACCCTGGGGCGTCCCAGCGCTGAGTTGTGGACTTGTTAAGGAGCAGGGGCGACCTAGGGGAAAAGTCAAGTTTTCAGGAGTTTACGGAATTTCGGTAGGTTGGCTTCCTTGCGGATGTTGAGGGGGAGAGAGTTCCAAAGTTTTGCGGCATTGTAGGAGAATAAACGTCCTGTTCGCGCCTTCCTAATTCTGGGAGTGTTAGGGAGGAAGAGGTGGTCAGATCTTAGCTCTCTGTTGGCTTTGTCGGGCGTGATCGAGGCTCTTAGGATGGGGCGGCCCTTGCCCTGAAGGATTTTGTGTTATGCCGAGGGACTTGAATTTGATTCTCTCCGAATAGGGAGCCAGTGGAGGGAATTTAGGGCGGGTTTGGCTGAGGGTTGTTTTTTTGTCCCACTGAGCAGTCTGGCTGCTGAAATCTGGACGAGTTGGAGTTTATTTATGACAGATTCTGGTGCGCCTAAGTTACCGTAGTCCAGTTGGGATAGGATGAGGCCCTGAATGTGGAGTTTCTTGGAGTGAGGTGGTAAAAGGGGGAGGATTTTCCGTGCAGTGCGAAGCAGGGTAAAACAGACACCAGCGGTTTTCCTGGCTTGAGTTTGGAAGGTGAGGTCCTGGTGGAGCCAGACACCCAGACTTTTGATTTCTGTTTTTGGTGGGGGGCTGGCCCCATGCATGTCGGCCACATGGATTTGGGGATGAAGGTGGATTTGTTGCCCAGCACCAGAAGCTCCGTTTTATCTCCGTTGAGTTTGAGAAGGGAGTTATTCATCCAATTGTAGATTTCTGAGAGGCAGGACCGTATGTTATCAGGGGAGTGATCCGGTTGGTTTAGAGATACGACCAGTTGGGTGTCGTCTGCATAAGTTATCAGTTTAATGCCAAAGGGGGCAACGATGTCTTCCAATGGGGACATGTACACATTAAAAAGTGTAGGGCTCAGGGACGAGCCCGGCGGCACCCCGCATTGGAGAGGGATTGCTCTGGAGAAAACATTGCCATCAGAAACTTGATAGGTTCTGTGTTCTATGTATGATTTAAGCCATGCCAGGGCCGACCCAGTGACTCCCAAGCTGCTGAGGCGGTGGATCAGAATGCGGTGATCAACCGTATCAAAGGCTGCACTTAAGTCCAGGAGGATCACCGCAGCTGAGCCTCCTGAGTCCAGGTAGTGTTCCTCTCAGCCACTCTATGACTCACACCGCAGTGCTCATCGGTTTCAGCCTTATAACTCTCAAAGGAGAGCTCATGACTGTTGGCTGATGCAGTGACTCTCAACCTAGTGGTTATCGCTGCATGGCCTGTGACTCTCATCAAAAGCTCATATGTTGTAACCCAGTGACGATCTGTGGTACTCTCATTGTCAGCTCTCTGGCTCTCACTGTCAATGAAGTGCTGATCCATGACAGTCTTTAGATCTCATTGTACCACTCAGTTCTCAGCTTTGTAAGCTTGTGGAGGAGATGGTCACTGCCACCTCTTTGACTGTCTAGGTAGCGCACATTAGTGCCTGCAATCTGCAGCTACCAACATGACATCCACTACTAGATGCAAAACAGCCATTTTACCTGAAAGCATCCCAAAACAGAAATGATAAATACATTACCAGATATTATACCTTGTCTACCTAGTTTAACCCAGCGATGTTGAAATGACATTACCAAGAACTCCAAATCATACTCTGTGCACAACTGGGAAATTCAGAAAAAAGGCATCCCAAAGTAGATACCCTATGAACTCATATTGACTGAGACACCTTCCACAACACCCAATCCTGACTACTTATAAAAGGTCCATGTGTGAGAAGTCATAGGCTTTGATTGTGAGTTAGCAAAAGACACACAAATGATGGATGGAATGCGGAACAAATTAAACATTCAACCCCAGTCAAGAGATGTGGGTGAAACCCACCGTTCTTTTGTTCACCATCCCACCCTAGTTTAGACTCAGCCATATGCAAATCAGTCTTGACCCTGCTACTCCTGGAAACATTCCTGCCCGAACTGCCAAGCTAGGTACTCCCTGGACCAGAAACTAGCATCCTTGGACAGGTTTCGGGGTTTCACCCATCATCACCCAGGCTTGCTTTAATCCAGATGCAAAGTGAGCCTGAGAACCACGTCTGGGCATTCCCAGCGCCCTTAGGGCGAGAAAGCAAAAGACACACAAAATATGGACAGATGGTTGTGTGTCTTTTGCCTGATTATGAGTTAAGCGTAGTGGTAATTATCTCATGAAGGGGTAAATAGTGCATGACTTTAACCAATCATCTGATCACAAGTTAAAAAAAATATGTCACTTAGTACACATGCACAATTTCCTAAATAGTGCATGCTTTCAGTTCACACACGCTATTTAATGCATGCACTATTTAAAGCATGCTTTATTTACCACATGTGAAAAATAGCATGTGTGGTAAATAGCTTCCAATTATACGTATAAGAGATCATAGAAAAAGTGGCAAATACCCCAATAAGATACCACCATTCAAAAGCAAGCAGTAATTATTATTGAAAGCATAGAAAATGAAAGAAAAACTAAAAAACAAAAACAAAATTAAAGACCAACAGAATAATACAAAAACAAAATCACAGTACATGCTCCATTTGATCTGAAGATAAAATATCATACACACCAGCACACAGGGCCATACCCACATTAATAGCCAGCGACAGGTACAGGTAAAGCTCTCACAGGTTGATTGCAGTAGCTCACACTTCCATTCTACAGTCCACCAAAATGGATGCAGCATTGTTAGACCACTATATCATGCTATGCCAGATCTATGTTTGCTACAACAAACTGTGCACCATGGGGATGGAAAACAGGCTACCAATAAATGACTTCAAGTGGCGCAGTAACACAGGATAAGAGCCTGTATTGACAGAGTAAGACTGGAACCCATAAACATAAGTCAGCCTGAGGTCCTGAGGATACACAAGCTTGATATGGGCACCACAATAAACATATTTTCAACATTATGGATACCCTGGAGCCCAACATGAGGATCCACTGTCACCCCAGTGTAGACAGGAACAAGTGTCCTTAAAATGCAACACACTATTTATTTTCAAACGTGTGTTATGTGGACCTGTGTTTACTGCATGATGTGTTAGGTGTTCAGTATGAAACTACAATGTCATGATGGTGACATGAAGCAACATTAGTCATACTTGTGTAGCACATCACCCGTAAGTTACTGGGCTGATAAATAAACCCTTCATCATCGAGATTACAGTGCAGTATGATTGTTGTAGTCCTATCTCTTTACATGACAGAAGTGCAATTTAAGAGTTGTTAGCCCCTATAACATATGCATGGAGCACGAAGCCTGAAACCCGGACAAAGGCGAGGAGCAATAAATAAATAACAAGAAGGGCTTGGCCTTTCCATCGCTGTCTTGCAAAAAAGTCTATTCAGTGTGAGGGATCCGTCATTCGTGCCTCTGAAGCTGCTAGTTTGCCCCAGATGGTGGTGAGAGAGCACAAATCTGAAAAATGTATAAGTACAGCATATTTACAAGCACGTAGTGTTAGTTTAAATTGTATTGCACAAGAGTGTCAACTTATATAAGTGAAAATATATGAGTGTTTGTTTTAATTAGAATAAGATGCATATATAAGAGTGGAAAACTAATGTAGAGATTGTAGAAATGTTAAAATGATGTTGGAGTCACACGTTGAATGAATAAGTGAAAACGAAATGTAATTCTGCAAACCATGAAAATGTGTAGGCCACATGGCATTTCACAGGAAACGAAAGATGCTGCTACACTTTTAGTGACGTGGATTCTAATGTCATTTGAGTGCAAATGTATTATTAGGCATAGTATTGAAGTATATGTTTTACATAGATGTGTTGCATTATATTATAGTAATATGTGTTAGTTAAATACTGTTTAAACCAAAGAAAGGAAATGTTTTAGAAGACAGAGACCTGCTTTATGTAAATCAATTAGGCCTGAAAAGACCAAGTCATTCTCTTTGATCTAAAATGTGCTCGTTAGGGGAAAGATGTGCTAGGCACTAACTGAGAATTCTTATACATGTTTTATGGTCTAAGATATGATAGAGTCTGGAATTTGGGGCCTACCGAGAGAGTGTCTGTTTGCAGGTGCAAGGGGAACTTAAATCAGAAATAATGAATAGGCCCTTGTTCAGAAGTGCCAGGCACAGGCCTGTAGGAGTCTTCAGGAATTTTAGGGGGTACCGCTTGGACGGAGAGAAGCCTGGGAAGCAAGGTCAACTTTAATGAAGAGTCCAGAGGAGCACCAGGACGGGATTTGCCGCTCAAAACTGCACCACGTGAGAGGCGTCTCAAGGGGCGTGCCTATTGGAAATGTGATTTGGTATTAGGGATAGCACCCCGGGGAGGAGTTAGAGCAGATGATCTGAGAAGCCTAAGAGAGCGGATGGGTAGGCAGATAGAGAACTAACAGACTTAAATTTTGAGACAAAGACTAAGGGAAGTGTGTGATCTTCTTTGGAAGTCACCACTGCTGACACCTTTTTAGGTAAAGATCTTGTTAAGTAGGGATGTCACTTAGTCTAGTGTAGGGACAGATTTAACTTGTACTTTTCCTTTCTGTAAATGACTCTCAGGTTGCAACTCACAGCGATTCTTGCAACACTTATGCTTTTTGAGATAGTATTGATAATTTCCTTTTGCCGATTGAGAATATTTAGAGAGTACCTTTTTGTATTAATACCTGTATACCTTTTGAATCTTATTCTGAGATGTTTGTATCTCCAGATACTTTTGGCTTTGAATTAAAACTTTTTAACCTTTCCCAGTGGTAAGTGGTTCTTTAGAGTGGTCTAAGTTCCTAATTGACTAACCTAGTAGTGGATTGTCTTTTACTCAATGACAGGTACCAACGATTCAGTCGACATGATTAGGGATCTGGTAAGATAACTAGTGACCAGAAACCCCGCGTTAACAGTTGGTAGCAGTTTAGGATGGTTATCTTCTTGAGGAAGGTAATCTAGACTAGGTTAGCTTACCCCAAGGCCCCTAGAGCTAGACATCGAAAGATGAGCAGCGGAAGAATCGCGTGCCGAAGAGGGTGCTGACGGTGCGAGAAAAGCAGCAGTATCGGAGGAGAGTGAGTATAACAAGGGTCATGCGTGAACAGATTGCGGTGTTTTGTGTTGTATTTGTATTGTAATGTCTTGCGGAGTTGAATGTCTGTAGCGTGATTGTGAGAAGGTTGTGAGCGCGCGCAACCTGGTAAAAATCTTAAGTTCAAGGTAGAGCTTAAGTGGTCCGGGTGTATCGAACACTCAGAGTAATTGCCAACCATAGTACGGAGGTCATGAGGTACCATTGACCGCCGCAGAACCGAGATAGGGGGAGTGCAAGAGTGAGTGTGTGAGTAACGGACGCTGGTCGAAAGTTACTGTGTGTAAGTAACCTATCAGAGAAGGCGATTGTCTGGACGTAAACGGAAAGACATTTCGCCAGTTAAGGTGACAATTACAGATTGACTGTGGGCGTACAGTCAAAGAAAGGTGATCGCTTGGACGGAAGTAATCATTTTTCGAAGTATGAATGGGACGCATGCATAAACGCGGAGACGAGCTGAAAAAGGAGGGGAACTGCTGCGAAAGGGGATGAGTGACGTCGGCAAGAGCCGCGCTGAGATAGGGTGGATAGTGAAGAGCCGCGACGCGATAGGACGGTTGGTGTGACGTCGGCAAGAGCCGCGACGGAATTGGGCGGCTGGTGCGACGTCAGTGAGAAGTCGCGCTCTGATAGGCCAGTTGGCGAGAACAGTGCGGAGATTGGTGGATTGTCATCAGGAAGTAAACAAACCGGAGAAAACAGAAACTAGTAGATTGAAAATGAAGTGTTTTAAATGTTTGAAGGATATTTTTAAAAGAAAAAGGAGAGAGTCTTTTTACGGGCAAGAGGCACCACCAGAGGGTACACCGGCTCATTATATGGCAGCGAATGTTGGGCTGCATACGATATTATGGATTGGAGTTTGGAACAAGCTTACGGAAGGGAATGAGGAAATGTCGTTCCCAAAGTATGGGACGTTTAAATTAGAGGTGTTACATCGGTTAAAAGCAACCATGTCCGCATTGAAACCCCCGCCTAGACCGACCCAGTTTGAGGCCCTTAACGCATGGATTAGGGCGGCGCATGATAGGAATCTGAATAGGCGTCAAGAAAGGCTGACGCGATCAGTAAGAGCAGTGCGAGATTCCAAATGGGATGAAGACGCCAAGAGGTGGAGGGTACAGGCTATTGAGGTGGATAAGTTGTACACAGTGAGAGAGGTGGCAGGAGGAAAGAACCTCATGGAAGAGGACGAGGAGAGCGACTCGGAGGACAACTTGATAAATAGATTGCTGATAGATAGACCGCCTCCGAGAGTTGGGGAGATTGAAAGTAGAGGACTCGCAAGGGAAGATGGGGCTGCCATAGAGGAGTATGTACCACTTCCTATATCGGAATGGACACCTATCAAAGGTGGGGAGACACCTCAACATAGTACAGCACAGAGTGTAGTCGGAAGGTTTGTGGTACAGAAAACGCCAACCGCAGAGAGGGCTGAAACTTTTGGATTGCCAGATGCTCTCCAAGTACCTGTTACCATAGGACCCATAGTATCGATTTACAACCCAGAGAATGTGAGAGAGGAAGAACAGATACGGTTAGACAGAGAAAGGGTTGAGATGGAGAGGAGGAATGACACGACAAATGCCTGGAAGCAATTGCCAGGACCGGTAACGTGGAACACCCCATTCGAACCGACAGTGAGTCCCGCAACAGAGCAGGGGGGTCAAAGAGGACCGATGGACCTAAGGGGACCACGTCCGAAATCCTTTAAGGAGCTGAGTGTCGATTTGAGAGAATGGGATGGGTCCGCAGAAACGTAGAGCAATAGGTCAAGAGCAGAAGCTGAGTGGGGAAATCGAGGCAATGGGACAGTATCTCACTGCGGGGCTAGCGAAAGTAGTCAGGGACGTGAGGGTCAAAGCCAGGAGAACAGAGGAGTAATACGTCCTAATGATGGGAGGGACCAGCAGGAGCGAGAAGGTAGAAGCATGGAGTGTGAAGAGGTGTCTCGGCTCTTTGAAAAGGGTGGAGACCAAATGGTACTAGCATACAGAGATAGGTTTAGGTGCACTCATCACGCGCCAGGGGAGAATGTGCAACACTGGAATAGGGGGAACAATGAAAGATCTTGCCATACATCAGGTGATCAAAGGTCACAGACCAATTGTGAAGAAAGGGGGAGTAATGGAATGTCTTACCATGAACCCAGAGAATCCAGGCATGAAGGGGAAGGTGGGACTATGAGGCACAATGGAGTGTTTCATCATCCACCCAGAGAGGACGGAACAGCATGGGACCTGGAGGGGTGGGAGCATGGGAGGACTCCACGTAACTCACCTGAGCCCAGACGTAGGACTCGGAGCTGGGATGGGAAAGATGGGAATGGACCCCCTAGAGCTAGCGTACTGAAAGCTACAATAATGACGAAAAGACTTGATGTCACCAGTTTAAAATCTGATTTGGATGAGATTATAGATGGTACGTTGCCATTAGAAAGGATTGAGTTATACGAGCAAGATGAGCTGCTGTTCATAGCAAAAGATGTTACTCGGAAGGCAAGAGCCACTCATGAGAAACTGTCTGAATTGGCAGACAGGTATACGATAGATTTGTCCAGAACAAAGACCCTACAGAGTAACCATAGGTTACAATACACAGATCAGGATTTAGATGAAAAAAGGACAACTGGATTGAAAACACACATAAGGGAACTGATAGCAGGAATAAGAGCGTGGAGGGATCTGGACAAATGGGAAGAGAGGTGGTCCAAAAGGGGCACTGTCAGACGGAGCATGAGTGTGATGTCTCCGGAAGGAAGGGTAATGCAGATGGAGGCATTCCCTTTGAGAGAAATATCAAATGGGAATTATGTACATGTGCCCTGGAGTAGAGGAGATTTAGCTGCATTTACCAACTCATTTCCGAAGTTAAGGGACAATCCAGTAGAGTGGTATAAGCAGGTAGAAAGGTTTGTAAAGATCTCGAAAGTATTGTGGATTGATTTGAACACTTTGTTTGATATTGTGGTCCCATCTGACTTGTGGACATCGTGCAAGACTAGTGTTGAGTGGCCAACTACTGAACCAGTGAGGGATTCTCAGACAAATGGACCGTCTGAAATTGTCATGCAAAAGTATGAAAGGGTAATAGCTTGGCTGAAAGATAAGGTACCACCCCAGGACATAGATTGGGTAAAAATAGACCGAACAAGACAAGAACCAAAGGAGACAGTTCATGAGTTCTATGAAAGGTTGTTGAAAACATTCAAACAATACAGTGGACTCGATGTAATGGATCCCAAAGATATAGGACAGTTTGTGTCAAAGTTTGTTTTGGGGTTGAGACCTGATATTTGTTTGATGATTCAGCAACATTTAATTTGTTGGCAAAACAAGCCACTAGATGAAATTTTAAGGTATGCCAGATACTGTAGCGATGAGATAGATTCCAAGACAAAGAAAATGAAGGAGAAGCTGATGGTGGTACAGATGCAGTCAGCCGGAAAAGGCGGACAGCAGAAACAGGGAACGGGGACAATGGGACGGAAGTCGAATGGTCAGAACAAGGATAGTGAAGAAAGTCAGAGACCTAGAATAGATTTTGCCACTTTAAAGAAAACGACAAAGTGCCACCAGTGTCACCAGGTGGGACATTGGAGACGCGAGTGTCCCTTTAACCCTGAAAGTGGAGAACTAGAATTGGAACAGGAGGTTCAGGAGGTTCCAGCTCAAAGGGCGACAGTCCCAGGAAGCAAGGTGGTCAAAGGGGGGACTTCGGCTCCACGAGCTCAGTTTCCACAGCCACCAAAGATTGCGACAGGGGGAAAAGTCTATAAACAAATGCCTCTTTTTATTGAAGAAGAAAAATGTTATTACATTGACCCAATGACCGGTCAACGTGTGAACAGAGAAGAGGACTGTACCCTCGGGGCAGTTCTAGAAGTAGATCAGAGAGGGCCATTTGTTGAGGCAGAGGTAGCAGGGTGCCCGATGACATTCTTGGTGGATACTGGAGCTACTCGATCAACTCTGAGATCAGCAGTGGTTCCTGACCTACCAATGTCGGGGGAAACAATTCAGGTGGTTGGAGTCGCAAATAGAAGAATGACTAGTCCTTTGACAGAACCAGTGTCAGTGAAAATAGGGAATTACACAAATGAACATCAGTTTGTGGTATGTGATTCTAGTCCTGTATGTCTGTTAGGGAGGGACTTGTTGTGCAAATTGAATTGCACCATATACTGCACACCTCAGGGTGTGGAGGTACAGACCGCAGATGATGATGCTACCTTTAAGATTGCCAATGAGAAAACATGTATAGAACTGTATCCTACTCTGACTGTGGAAGACCTTCCTTGGGACCTAAGAGATGCTGTCTCAGCTGAAGTATGGGATTTTACTGGGGAAGAGATAGGACTGATTAAAGGGGTGGAACCAGTGAAGATCATGATAAAACCGAACGCTGAATTTCCAAGAACGCCTCAGTACAAACTGTCCCAGGAAACGATTGCAGGAATAAAACCTGTGATTGACTCAATGATTCAACAAGGAATACTGAAAGAAATCGTGGGTAGTCCATGTAACTCCCCGATTATGGGTTTGCAGAAACCTAGTGGGAAGTTCAGAATAGTTCAGGACCTTCGAAAGATTAACAACATTGTGGTTTCATGTTGTCCAGTGGTACCGAATCCATCAGTGATACTGTTTCAAATACCATTCCAAGCTGAGTGGTTTACAGTGATAGACCTTTGTCAAGCCTTCTTTTCCATCCCATTAGATGCGGACAGCCAGTATCTTTTCGCATTTAAAATGGAAGATCGCGCCTTAACATGGTGTCAAATTCCACAAGGGTTCACAGATAGCCCTTCGATCTTCAGTCAGCTGTTGAAGAAGAACCTTGAAAGTCTGGTATTGCCACAGAACTCGGTTCTGGTCCAGTACATAGACGACCTACTTGTTGCGTCAGAAACAGAGGAAGCTTGTAAGGAAGACACCATTGCTTTACTGAATCATTTAGCTGAGAATGGACATAAGGTATCTCCGAACAAATTACAGTACTGTCTGACAGAAGTACAGTATTTGGGTCACGGAATAGAGAAGGGGAAGCGCAAGGTGTCTCCAGACAGGATAGAGGCCATCATGAAAATGAATGCGCCAACGACACAGAGAGAAGTTAGGATGTTCTTAGGAATGGTTGGTTACTGCCGACAGTGGATAGCTAACTTTTCACTGAAAGCAAAACCTTTACAGAAACTGACGCACAAGGAGGTGAGTGATCCGGTACCATGGGACAACGAGTGCCTAATGGCGTTCCTACAGCTGAGAGAGGATTTGTGTCGTGCTCCGGCTTTGGGAATGCAAGATTATGAGAGGACTTTCTCATTATACTGCTGTGAAAGAGAAGGATGTGCGTTATCAGTGTTGGTGCAAGTACACGGAAATGCCCGTAGACCAGTTGCATATTTTTCGGCTACATTAGATCCGGTAGCCGCAGCGTTGCCCGGATGTCTTAAATCCGTTGCTGCAACAGGTGTCAGCATTGAGAGGTGTGAGAACATTGTTATGGGACATCAATTAGTGGTGTATGTACCGCATTCGGTAGAATTGTTAATGACAAGGACCAAGACGCAGCACTTGACCAATAGTAGGCTCACGCGCTATGAGCAAGTTATTCTTGCTGCAGAGAACGTGACCCTTAAGAGGTGCTCGGTCTTGAATCCTGCTACATTGATGCCACTTCCTAATGATATAGAAGGCGAAGAATTGAAGATCACGATTGCCTAGATGTGACTGAACTATGCACGAAGCCCAGACCAGATATTGTGGATGAGCCGTTGATCGACCCTGATGAAATTTACTTTGTTGATGGCTCATGTTTAAGAGACGATACTGGTCGGTTGAGAGCAGCTTATGCTGTTTGCACCATTACGGGAGTTGTGGAAGCCGCCTGCCTGGAAGGAGTACACTCCGCTCAGGTAGCAGAAATCATTGCATTGACACGTGCCTGTATAGCAGGTAGCATAAAGAGAGTCACCATCTATACCGATAGCCAATATGGTTTCGGTGTAGTTCATGATTTCGGGCAATTGTGGTCTCAGAGGGGTTACATGACCTCCTCTGGTTCGCCAATCAGAAATGGGGAATTTGTACGACAACTGTTAGAAGCATTGCAAGGTCCAACTGAAATTGCAGTGGTCAAGTGTACAGCTCACACTAAAAATACAGATTTTGTGTCACAAGGGAACAGATATGCTGATGAAGTTGCCCGCTATTGTGCGGAGCAAGGGTATACTTTCACGGAGGTGGAAGTAGGCGGGGCGAAGGAAAAAACAGAAGTCCAGATGATGTTAGAGACCGTAGATACATGGGAAGATCTGAAACAAATGCAAGAAAATGCACCTGAGTCAGAGAAAAAGTCCTGGGAAGTAGCAGGTTGTGTGAGAAGTGAAATGGATTTTTGGGTTTCAGCAGATGGAAGAGCAGTGTTACCAGAGGAATTAGTGAGTCCAATGGCACGACAAATACATGGTCCGACACACTTAGGAAGGGATGCCATGCTGAGAGTATTTAGGCAAACTTGGTATTGCCCAAAATTCAGGATTGCAGCAGAAGCAGTTTGTAGGAGATGTGTCACGTGTCAGCAACTGAATGTAGGGAAAAGAACACCAGTTACCATGAGTCACATTGGGAGGTCTGGGGGGCCTTTCAACAGAATGCAATTAGATTTCATTGAAATGCCTAGAGTCAACCGCCTTAGGTATGTGTTGGTGGTCGTATGCATATTTTCCAGGTGGGTCGAGGCATACCCTACACGTAGGTGCGATACACTCACCGTAGCAAAACTGTTACTTAGAGAATTGATCCCGCGCTACGGGGTGCCAGGCTCTCTGGAATCTGATCGAGGAACGCATTTTAACAGTGAAATTGTGAAGATGCTCTGTGCCGCATTGAACATTGATCAGAAGTTGCACTGTAGTTATCGACCAGAGGCTTCTGGAATTGTGGAGCAGATAAATGGGACACTAAAGTGTCGAATTGCCAAAGTGTGTTCTTCAACTTCCTTGAGTTGGCCTGATGCTTTGCCTTTAGTGTTGATGAGCATGCGCAGCACACCCGACCGGAGGATAGGTCTCTCTCCACACGAGGTGCTGATGGGGAGGGCGATGAGGCTTCCTTCTGTACCAACTGCGACACTATTAAACATTACAGATGACCTGATCCTGGATTACTGCAAAGGACTGTCTGACGCCATTCATTCTGTGTCCTTCCAGGTGCAGGCTGCTGAGGTCCCATCTTCAAGAGAGTTGTGTCATGACCTGTGCCCAGGAGAGTGGGTGCTGGTGAAGAAACACGTCCGGAAAAACTGCCTAGACGTGCGCTGGAGAGGACCTTTTCAGGTCATACTGACCACGAATACGGCTATCAAGTGTGGAGGCCTGCCGAATTGGATACACGCTTCCCACACCCGAAGAGTTCCAGCACCCCTGGAAGAAACAGCTCCTCTCACAGATGAGAATCCAGCTGAAGACGGTGAACCATTAGAGGGGATCAGTCAAGCTGTGGGGGTGTCTGAAGAAGTTGGGAGCGTTGCCGATCCAGAAGAAGAAGGGCAAGACGGTAGCGAAACTGAAGCTGCAACAGAAGGAGAGAGCAGTTGTGAATGTGATTTGGAAACAGATCAGGAACAGAGTGATCAGGAACCGAGTAGGAGGGAAAGCAATAGGAGAACAAGAAGTGGGGCAGCTACTTGGCCTGAAAGAAGAAGGAGGCCGAGCCTGAAGCTAGCTCGAGAAGAAACTCTTGCTCCTATATCCGAAGATTCGGATCTGGAAGAAGGTGTATCGGACCAAGAGCAGGAGGGTCTAAGGAGATCAAGGAGAGTACGAGTGCCTAGCAGAAGATACTCTACACCTGAGTGGACCTACCTCGCTGCAGATGTCCGAGGGACGCAGAGCTGGGAGGGTGAGGGAAGTGACCCTGACCAGAACTGACCCAATCATAACAGTGGAAATAAGATTTCTGTTGCCAGGATTGGAGGTTGAAAGACTGCTGACACTCAACATCGTCTATCCTCCTCTCCTGAGTGGAATAAGAAAATTTATATTTGAGACTGTTGAGTTTCCGTGTTGCTGTTCAAGGAGTCCAATACTGGAGGGAGTCCTTCTCTGTATGGAAATATTTGAGCTAGTGGTGGAACTTTTGGGACCACGCATAGTTTCAGATTGCTAAAAAGACTTTGTAATGAACTTTGTAAATATTGATTGGAAGATAACCTAGCGCCGAGTGGAAGAAGAAAGAATTAGGGACTTCCCTTTTAGTGGATGGAGAAGGGCTAGGGTTGTCTATTGTTACAAAACTTAATGACTGTTCTTGCGGGAGAGAATTGTCAGCTTCCAAGTGTGGTTCAAAGAAAGACATTGTGGTTCAAATGAAGGGGGTCTCTGTGCAAAGCAAAAAAGACATTGAGAAGAAGTAAGAGACTTTGCTGGGAACGACGACCAGAGCTACACTGTTTGAGATCATGGAGACTGGCAACCCGAACCGCAGGGCAAAATGCATAGTAGGCACACTTTTAGTGGTAGTGATTTCTCTTATAGTTTTAGTAGTTACTGTATCATATATAGTGGGACATGAAAATGAAACAAAGGCAAGATTAGAAACAAAGAAAGCATCAACACAAAAGCCTATCACTGTTGCTGAGGTAAAAGGAGAAAACACTGAGAAAGAAAAGGCTTTGTTAGATGCTGAGATCAAAAGATTACATGTTGACGAATCAAAGGGGAACTTTAGGTCAAATGCTTATGCCAAGTTGCTTTACGAATACATTGATGTCATGGAGGCGAAGAATTGCTACGTTTGTATGCAATTACCAGCTTCTGTGGATGAGGGTATCAGATACCATCATCTTCCATTGACGTATGGAATCACATGTAGTTTGTTGTTGAGCATATTCTATGGACGCGATGGATTCGAGTATTATTTCTCGAATTTTGACTCGACATTGCCAGAGGTCCCAAATTATAAGCATCTGAATAAGTGGGACTATTACAAGAGCGAAGACAGGTTACAGAAATTTTTCATTCCATGGAAAACGTTAGATACTTCACATGCCCGAAGAAATAATCTGACTTGTTAAGTGTCAGAAATTGAGAAAAAGTTTATAGGGCAGGTGGATACTAGATACAGGAGGCAGAAGATTCTAAAAGCTTCAGGACAATGGGAAACAGATTGGACCAAGGAAGAAAGGATACATCAAAGAAAGGGTAGCTTTGGTCCAATTGCTTTAGACAAGGAGAAACGGGGGAAACTGTGCATTCACAGGAGTTACTCCTATTATGAGAATCTGTATGTAGGTCAAGTCAGTTGTGAACATGCTTTCCAATTGGAGTACTACTCCAAGGATTTTTTGAAGGAGATGCAAGCAATTCCAAATGTATATTTTGTATGTGGAAGAAATGCATATGTGAAGCTACCAGATAATTGGTACGGATCATGTTATTTAGCAATTGTCTTCCCCAAAATATACCATGTTGAGAATTTAGAAACGACAAAGAGAGGAATACCAACAAGAGGGAGGAGAGGTCTAGGTGCTGAAGAGGTAATTGGGGATGTATTTGGTGCTGCATTCCCTCTCTTGGGATTGATACTGAATGACATCAAAATTAGAAGATTGGCTACAGTCGTAGATAGGTTATCTGCCAGTACTGCTAGATCCTTAATGCTGGTGGAGGGAGAGATGCAATCGATAAGAGCAATGGTTCTTCAGAACCGACTTGCTTTAGATGTTCTGTTAGCCAAAGAGGGCGGAGTTTGTAAGGCCTTGAAGGTCCAGGAATGTTGCACTTACATTCCAGACAATTCAAAACCTTTAGAGAAGTACATACGAAATATTACTGCGATTCATCATGAAATTGAGGATCTGACAAAGATAAATGTGTGAGAAAAAGTAGGCCAAGGAATGGGTAATGTTGGAGGTTGGTTTGCCAACCTAGGAAAGGGTATTGTTTGGTACATATTGAAACCCATCATCATAATTGTAATTTGTGTAATCACTTTGTGGGGATTGGTGCGACTGTACCAATGGTATAGAGCAAACAGGTTGCAGAGATCCATGAGGGAACAGGAGAAAAGATTGACTGCGATGCAGGATACACAATATAAGAGTCTGAAGGCTCTAGAGACAATGAAACGAGGGGGTATTGCAACAACTTCAATCTGAAAGATCCTACATTTTAGGGATGTTGTTTTGATGGTGATGACTCCTGAAAGTCATCAAAGGGGGGACTGAGAGAGCACAAATCTGAAAAATGTATAAGTACACCATATTTACAAGCACGTAGTGTTAGTTTAAATTGTATTGCACAAGAGTGTCAACTTATATAAGTGAAAATATATGAGTGTTTGTTTTAATTAGAATAAGATGCATATATAAGAGTGGAAAACTAATGTAGAGATTGTAGAAATGTTAAAATGATGTTGGAGTCACACGTTGAATGAATAAGTGAAAACGAAATGTAATTCTGCAAACCATGAAAATGTGTAGGCCACATGGCATTTCACAGGAAACGAAAGATGCTGCTACACTTTTAGTGACGTGGATTCTAATGTCATTTGAGTGCAAATGTATTATTAGGCATAGTATTGAAGTATATGTTTTACATAGATGTGTTGCATTATATTATAGTAATATGTGTTAGTTAAATACTGTTTAAACCAAAGAAAGGAAATGTTTTAGAAGACAGAGACCTGCTTTATGTAAATCAATTAGGCCTGAAAAGACCAAGTCATTCTCTTTGATCTAAAATGTGCTCGTTAGGGGAAAGATGTGCTAGGCACTAACTGAGAATTCTTATACATGTTTTATGGTCTAAGATATGATAGAGTCTGGAATTTGGGGCCTACCGAGAGAGTGTCTGTTTGCAGGTGCAAGGGGAACTTAAATCAGAAATAATGAATAGGCCCTTGTTCAGAAGTGCCAGGCACAGGCCTGTAGGAGTCTTCAGGAATTTTAGGGGGTACCGCTTGGACGGAGAGAAGCCTGGGAAGCAAGGTCAACTTTAATGAAGAGTCCATAGGAGCACCAGGACGGGATTTGCCGCTCAAAACTGCACCACGTGAGAGGCGTCTCAAGGGGCGTGCCTATTGGAAATGTGATTTGGTATTAGGGATAGCACCCCGGGGAGGAGTTAGAGCAGATGATCTGAGAAGCCTAAGAGAGCGGATGGGTAGGCAGATAGAGAACTAACAGACTTAAATTTTGAGACAAAGACTAAGGGAAGTGTGTGATCTTCTTTGGAAGTCACCACTGCTGACACCTTTTTAGGTAAAGATCTTGTTAAGTAGGGATGTCACTTAGTCTAGTGTAGGGACAGATTTAACTTGTACTTTTCCTTTCTGTAAATGACTCTCAGGTTGCAACTCACAGCGATTCTTGCAACACTTATGCTTTTTGAGATAGTATTGATAATTTCCTTTTGCCGATTGAGAATATTTAGAGAGTACCTTTTTGTATTAATACCTGTATACCTTTTGAATCTTATTCTGAGATGTTTGTATCTCCAGATACTTTTGGCTTTGAATTAAAACTTTTTAACCTTTCCCAGTGGTAAGTGGTTCTTTAGAGTGGTCTAAGTTCCTAATTGACTAACCTAGTAGTGGATTGTCTTTTACTCAATGACAGGTACCAACGATTCAGTCGACATGATTAGGGATCTGGTAAGATAACTAGTGACCAGAAACCCCGCGTTAACAGTGGAGACTGTTAAGCTGACCCTCCTTACAAGACAGAGGAGAAAACTGAGTGCAGCCGTGTTTTCGGGCTAGCCTGCATGAAGCGCGAAAGCACAGAGCAGAGCAGAGCAGACGTCGGCTTGACATTAGTTGCTCTGCCGATCCGCCATTCTTTGCAAAACATCTGTGCACCATTCAAGGATTGGCGCAGGGGCGCGGGAGCTCAAGGCTTGTGGCTCAGGGTCTGCCAGCAGCTTGATTGTGACCCTCGCCATGCTGAGCGTGAGGCGAGCCTGAGGCAAAGCGAGAGTTGTGGAGGGTCACAGGCTCATACTCCTCCCCGTGCCAATTTTCCCCATTAGGAGGAGAGAGGAGCTGGAAACCGGCAGGACCTCGCCGAGTTTGGCTGGAGTCTGGTGCGATTTCATTCTTTATTCACGCTACCGCTAGTAAAGGCCACTTCGGAGCAGGGTGGAACAACGACAAGGAGCCCTGCCTGGGTCTGTCAGGAGCCAATAGCGGGCTGATTGAAGGCGGACTGGGTGCTTGGAGCTTTGAGCGGGGGGTGAGTAGTCATATTGAAAGCCCTGCATTCCCCTACCTCCCGCCCCTCGCCCCTGGCACCCCTTGGCAACCCCTTTCACCCTTGTACTTTCGGTATATATTAAAGAGTAAGATGTGTTAAATGAGTGGCCTAAGGAAAAGTCAAATAAAGTAAATAAAAAGAAAATAAATAATAAAATAAAAGCATCCAAAACATCGGATTAAGTCAAGTTTGCAGGGGGTTTGAGGTCAGGAAAAATTAGGCAAGCACCTACCCGCAAAATCAGGAAAAGAGTGCTCACAAAAGACCCAACCCTGATCTCAAACAAAAGTAAAATAAAAGAGGAACCTATACTACAAAAAAGAGACTGGTTCCACTTCTAACACCAGAACCATTTAAGTTCAGGGGGAAGAACGTGAAGCAGAAATTCCACTTTCTAAAGGATCGAATGGCTGCAATTTATGCGCCCACAGAAGAGGCGCGTGGCCTTGAAATAAAACCCAATAAAACCGATAAACCTGATAACTCCCAAAAAATCAGGAGACATAAGCCCTTCACACTTGGAACCGCAAGTAAAAAAACAACAACAAATAAGTAGAAATACTTTTGAAAATATGAAAAATGGACAGGAAAAAAGTGTAGGAGCAGTTGATCAAGAGAAAACATCAATCAAAAGATGGCTGATAAAAACAACAGCGCATATACATCAATCTTCAACTACGCTAGAAATAAGGAATGAAGTAGAAAGCGGAAAAAGGCAAATAAAAAAGAAGATTCAGGTCAAACCGAAATCCAAGATCATTTTCAAAAGGTAGAGTGGACTAGATTCTTTTCAATTTCAGAGGAAAAATAACTTATTGAAGCCCTAGAACTCAATACACAAATGGAAGAGGATTTATGGGCAAATAGGCAAGGAAATACCACAGAAGCTGGCCCGTCTCAAAAAAGGAAAACTGGGCATGAAGGGGGGGCCGCCTCAATACCCATCAAACTCTCATTTAGCTTGGACCAACGGGAGGGACAAAATAATGAAATCGGCTAACCCCAAGAAAGAGTAAAAACACAGTCACCAATTACGATCTCATCAGTCAGCCGAATTGACACAATTTCGGGGATCTTGATGCAACCCAATAACACAGCATCAACCACTTGGAGTGAATCACTGTTAAGAACTCTACAGCAAGCAATTGATGTCCTAAACTTTCAATCTGATAAATTAGATGTTCAAATTGATTTAATGAACCTAATTGCAGTGCACACAGCAGGAATAAATACAAAATTGGACATAATCACCGCACAAATCACAAAAGGAAACAATAAAGATGCTCAAACCAAATACAAATCACCGGATCAAAGTTGTGGATGTGGCCAGATAATAGACAAAATGGCGTCCCTCCCTGAAATATTGACAGAAATTTTACGTGTTGCACAATCGTCTGGAAACCTAGGCGAAACACCGTCACTAGAACATAATGGCGAAAAAATCAGAACTCCAGGACAAGAAAAGAGGAGCCCTGTCCCCCCCATATGACGATAGTATAAAATTAATGGAAGTCAAAGAAACAAATGAGGATGGTAACGGGCAAAGTGAAAATAAAATAACAGCTACACACAGTTTACCAGATAATCAAACAAAAAGACAACGCAAGCGAGCTCGGAAATCCAGGAACAACGCCAGCAAAAAAGCTGTGCAGGAAAAAAGTCAAATCTATACAATATCTACCCAAAAGTCCAATAATAATATCGATGACCACAGTAACAATACCTCAAAGGTAGAGTAAAATAGCCCAGGAATAAACACACGGGGTGCCCCAGTACTTCCATGCAAAGTAAATATATGTCACCAGAAACCTTCCACAGGAAAATACAAAGCAACCAGAATGTGGGAGTAAAAACCACAAATATTATAAAGGCAATAACAGATAACAAGGAAAAAAGGTCAGAACATAAATCAGTAACAAAAAAACAAGAAGGAGAAACAAAATTATTGGAATCACATGTTTTAATTCCAAACATTGAAATAAAAAATGGAGCAAGCAAAAATAAGTACAAGGAAATCAGATGCTCAGACACCAGACCAGTTAAAAAGGACATCTTTTGTAACTTTAGAAACAATAGGATTACAAACAGAAAGGGCAAAAATCATCAGTAACCAAATAAAAATGACCCTGAACAAAGAAGGCAGGGCATGTAATCTACCAATTGAAATGCAATCATAAAAGGAAAATGTATGGCTAGATATAAGCCAAAAAACAGCAAAGATAGAACTAGAAAAAATCAATGAGGTAGTCTTAACATCAAACCTTCCCTCACAAGAAAGGGCCATTGTAGACAGCATGAGCCAAAAAAGAAACAAGGACCGGGAATCCTTAATGGAAAAAATTGGACCAAATCAAAATCAGAACCAACAAAGCGATTTAGAGGAGTTTGGCTATAAATTAATCTTTAGGCAAGAATATTCAACCAAAGGCAGACTGGATACTTTAAACAGGGGAAACCCAATGAGACTGTGTAAAGAGATTCCAAAATTAAGAAAAATTACATCAGCAGACCTCTTGGCAGTAAAATTCGTACAAATGAATAAAGGGACAGAATCAGAGTCAACCAGTACAACATGGGCGTCAAAAGAAATAACAGCGTTGATATACTCTACAAGAGTGGTCTTTGAAGCATGGGGCATACGCTAGCATATCCAACGTGTATAAAATACCCATACCCGCTATTAAACGATGAGGCGTACCAGCCAACTAAAACAAATGAAAAATCAACAACTTCTGTTTTGAAGGGGGCGAGAAGTACCACCCCAACACAACAAGCAGGTCAGGATATACGTTTAAATAGCCCAAACATTAGACAGCCAAATCAACAGTCTGAAGAAAATCAAGATTGGCCCTGGGTTCCCCACATTTTGAACTTACATCGATCCTGATGAAAACAAAAAAGATAGAAGGGAGCAATGTACAAAAACACATTCGATCATACAAAAGGAGGAGATAATAAGAATTTGCTCCTGAAATACCCACGGTTTTAGGGAAATGGAACAAGACCAGGAGACCATCTCCTTCTTGGGAAAATTCGACATAATCCTCTTACAAGAAACATGGAATTTAACATCAAGACACATAGCCGGATATGAAGAACACCATGTCCTGGCAGAAAAAGTTTCAAACTACGGACACCCAAGGGGGGGGGGGGTCTGTCCACATACATAATGGTAAAAAACAATTGGAAAGTAGAGGAACTGGTTTCCGAAGAAAATTGGATACAAGCCATGAAATTGGAATGTAAGCGCCCCTCTCACACAGCCCTGTGGAAGTTACTGATTTTAAATATATACATCCACCCTGGAAAAAAAAGAACATGGAAATATTGTCAAATTTGATGAACTTGATAAAAACATTGCAAGTAACATATCAAAATAATGAGATGATTGTCTCAGGCGATTTTAATTGCAATTTAATAGGGGGCCGCCAAAGAGTGCCCGAAGTGAACAAATGGAAGCAAAACCTGGAATCCCTAGGTTTTATTATTTTGAACGGAAACACAAAGGGAGATCAACCAGCAGGAATGACCTTTTTAAGTGGAAAGAAAAAATCAACTATAGATTACACAATAATCAATAAGGACCTCTTGTACTTAGTTGACTATTTCTGCATTAAAATCCGGCCAGAGTGTGACCATTTTCCTCAAGAAACAGCACTACACTTAAACTTACTGCATAAAAAGAGCACAGCAACCCTAGCCATATTGCCAGGAGTATATAACCAAAGGAGACTTAAATGGAGAGAAACACACATCAAAGAAATAATTGACACAGTGAATTAACATGTAGAGAATAATGGGTCACTGGGCGCCCATTTATTAGTACAAGATTGGGAGAAGCTAGGGACGCCTTTGTGTGATAAATTCCCCTCAATCCCAGCAGGCAAATCGTTTTATGGATCCAGAAAAGAACCATGGTTCAATATACAGCTGAGAGACCAGAAGAGGAATATCGCAAAGGAGGCAAGAGCAAAGGCCGCAGCAGCCAGAATGGGAATAGAAATAGACAATAGTAAGATCATAAAAATGAGAAAGGAATACAAGGAAATGTGTAGGGATGCAAAAAGGGTACATACTGAAAACCTTTGGGAGAAATTGCTGTGGGCAAGTAAACTACAGAACTGCAGCAAATTTTGGGGACTAATAAGCAATCTAACAAAGGGAACACAAACCCACCAGAATGCAGGAATAAGTGAGTCAGTTTGGATACAATACATTAAAAAATTGTATAACATACAAACATGTACTCATCTGTGGGTAGACGTAAGCCTAGATGAATCGGAGGACACAAATCCGAAATCAACCGCAAAAGGCTGTCCCATGAGGTTCCGTGGTTTTTGGAACCGGACTCCATTTTGTTTGCGTTGTTCGTGACGCCATTTTTGTGTTGCCCTCACGGAGGCCTAGGTGGTAAACGAACGAACAAAGTTGCATGGGCCTCATTGTTCATGTATGCATTAACAGGCCCTTTTCGACTCTGAAAGAACTGCAGAGAAATTGACCTCGCAAAGCCAATTTCCCTTGGTTTGATCTTTGTCTAAGATTGCCACTTAATCTTCAGGACCTCGTTAACCTTTAGTTTCCTTGCACAGGTTTTATCTTGTCCAGCATCTATTACTGTTTCCTTTATGTTCTGACATTACATGGGTTGTGCTTTTCAATTATAAATTTGTCCGGCTTGCAAAGATTGAATTTGGGACATTCCTAATAATTAACTTTTGGGTTGGGTTACTGTAAATTGGGTTTTTGTTAATATGATACTCAGTTAGAAAATGTGTCCTATTGGTCAGAATTGTGCGCAGTGGGTGTACATTTATAATGAGAATGTGGTGTATAAAAAGTGATGTCTTGCTCTATGAAATTGAACAGTTTCTTGAGTTGTACACCGTGTTGTATTGCTGAGATTACTGTTACAAGCTGCAGCTAATAAATTTGATCTTTGACGCCATCCAGAAGTATTCCGTGTCTCTGTTTGCCAGGACAGGAGAACCCGAAAACTTTGGGCGTGTCCCTGGCGCCGCTGGGTTCTAAAACCCGGTTCTTCAGTTGGCGCCCAACGGTGGGGCGACTTCAGCGGTACCGGTCCAAGCCCGAGGATCGTGAAGAGCCACGTGAGGAATTTCTGGAGGTAGGCCGCCACTTCATTGACCCCTGCATGTCGACGTGGACCGAAGGTCTTTTCTGCGAGGCTTCCCGCTTTCCAATGGCTACGAAGGACTGCTGCCCTGACTGTCGCCCTGTCTTGGACCCTTGATTGATCCTTTGTAGAGCGAGACGATAGATGGTCTTCTGGTGGCGTGACAGATATTTTGGTTAAGTATAAGTGGGTCACTCCCACGACTTTGTTTTGGTTCTTGGTTTTGATTCAGTTCTTGCAAAAATCGAAGCCGAGGGGCTCGTATATTTACGAGTGTATCGATAGTTGATAACCCCTTGAAGTTTGAAGCTAGATTAGTGAGCTATAAGATGCCTGGTCTTAGCAAAATTAGGAAATGGTTTAGTTGTGGTTGCAACAGGATTCGTGTCCGATACCTCCAGTTGGAACTCCGACTTATGAGCTCTATTCAAAACACGGAGTGGGTCCTATCACTTATAATGAAGTGTGGGTCCGATATACAAAGAAAGATGGTGTTTTATGATGGCCCCAACATGGTAGTTTCAAATTAAATATTTTAGATAATCTGGAAGTTGCGCTATTTAAGAAGAAAGCCCGGCCGGCAATGTTTGACTCTTTCCGCCTTTGGCGAAAGGAAGCAAACAGGGAGAAATTAAGCAAGCAAAGAGAGATAGGAAAGATAAGAATATGTCAGTACTATAAGCTGCTAGGCAGTTTAAGGAAGATGGAGAAGAGCGTGCGAGTGAAGTCTCAGATAGACAACGTTGTATGGCCATTGATAAATGTTATCCGGCCTTGCCGCCTTCTCCTCCGAAAGTAATTGAAGATCTTGAAAAAGATCCTTTGATCTCTCATTTACTGAGATTGCCACCCCCTTATGTGCAGGGTGCTACTGCACCTCCATTACCCCCGGTTGTTCCACCCTTTGTTGTTCAACCTCCTGCTGTTGTTCAGCCACCCGGTGCTCCACAGATGGTTTTGTCTCCTATTGCGCAACCCACTCTAGGGTCGCCAGCTTTGCTACCAGCTTTGCCTCAAACTCCTTTGCCTTCTACTTCTGTATCTTCGACTCCTACTGTTCTTGTCCCTACACATCTTTTGCCTCAAAATACTTATTCTCCTGTTCTTATGTCTGCTTCTTCTCCTTCTGCTCGAAAACGAATGACCGAGACTGTTGTTAATCTGTTGTCTCCATTGTTTGGGTCATTGAATATGACCCCTGTTTCGGAACAAAAGCAGAGTCATAGTCAGCTTCCTAGTTCCGAGGAACTGACGGTGTTGGATTTGTTGGCTCGTAGATGGATTTTAAATGCTTCTAGGTATAATTTGCCAGCGGTTATTGATGTTTTCTTTCAGTGGGATTCGCCTAAGCAAAGGTACGTTTTTGATGTAATGTGTACTTTTCTTCGTCAGGAATGGGAAGATAATGATTTGGGTCCGATTCCGCAGGAAGTGCTTGATGTTCAGTCAGAATTTGCCAAAGGGACGATAGTGGAATCTGATGTTACAGATGCCGTGGAGACGATACTTGTTTTTAGGTCTAGATTACCGCCTCAGACATTGTACGAACCTGATTCCTCTGTTAGAAGGAAATTGAAGCAGTATCCCATGAGAGAGGTTCCCCCTGTATGGAGAGAGGAAGTTGTTGCTTATGTTAATCAGGGTATTCAGGGTGTACCGGCACATTTTCAGCGAGTATGGGTACATGTCCCTTGGAAGAGAGCAGAGGTCTTAGGTCTTAAGCAGACCTTACCTGACCCCCATAAGAATCCTTCTGGTTATTACAAGGAGTTGTCCCAGACAGTTGAAGCGTGTATTATGAATTTAGCTGATATAGATATGTTAATGGGTAATGTAGTTCCTCAACCTTTGTGGGCGAAGATTCGTCATGAGAATCATGCGGCAGAATTAGGTGATACATGGGCTAATATTGTTGCTGCAGATGGTCGACAGGTTGGAGGTGCCAAACCTGAGCCTTTAGTTTCAGAATTACCTGGTAGAATTATTAATTTAATGAAAACTATGATGCCTCCTTTACGAGTGAATTGGGACAAGTTAGCAGCATGCAAACAGAAGAAAGACGAGAGTGTGTCTGATTTCTTCACTAGGTTTGAAGAGACGTTTATCGATCATAGTGGTCAGGATATGAGTACGGAAGGTGGTCAAATGTTGTTTGTGGACAAATTTGTCTTTAATTTGCTACCCGAACTTTCTAATAAGTTAAAGAACTCTGAGAGTTCATGGGCTGTTTCTTCGTCGGCCCAGATATTCGCTACTGCACAATATTATGAGAATAGGGATAAAGATGAGAAGGATAAAGCAGAGAAGAAAACTAAAGATCTAAAGACGAAGGTTCTTTTGCAGCAAGCTTATCCGCCTCGTCAGAATCAGACTCACTTTCAGCAACCTCCACAGTTTCAGAGATTGTTACAGAAGCCTGAGCCTTATGCTCCGCGATTCTTTCCTGGTCCTAATCAGTGTGCTTATTGCAGAGAGGAAGGTCATTTCAAGAATAGTTGCCCGGCTTTGTTACAGCCTGCGAATGCTGTATCTGGTCAGAGAGGTTGTGGTGGTTTCCAGCAAGCTTCTAGGGGTAGGGGACGTGGTGTGTTACCCCAGAATGAGCGTTCCTCTTCCCTTCAGAATTCTGTGAATTATTTTGACAGACAGAATGTTCCGAGTGGTCAGTCTGCACAGTACTATGTTGATGAATATTATGTCGAGAGTGAGAGTGCTGGTTATAATGATAGGACAGCCATGGGCAAAGTAAGGGAGTAGTGTCAGTTCCCATGGACCAGAGTGGACCTTATGTTGAAGTGATTACATCAGGTGTGGCAGAACCTTTTCTTTTGGATGCTGGTGTGACGAAGAGTTCTTTTATGCACTCTAAACTTCCTGGCGTACCTTTGTCTGGCTTGACCAATGTTTCCGTAGGATTTTCAGGCGCCCCAGTTCGTAATCCGGTTTCTAGTCCTTTGTCCCTTTCTATTGGTCCTTGTGAATTGGAAGCTTCTCTTATTCTGACGACTGGTTGTAATGAGAATCTGTTGGGTTTGGACTTGCTGAAAAGATTGTATGCGACATTACATTGCTCTCCTTCGGGAGTACATCTTACCTTGGGTAAGAAAGTGATTTCTCCGATGTATTTGTCTAAAGATTGTCTTCCACTGGAATTGCGTTCGCTTCCTGATACGCTTTGGGCTACAGGGCCGAATGATGTTGGTCTCTTACAGATTCCACCATATGTTGTCACCCTCAAGTCGAATGCTAGGCTACCTCGTATTCCGCAATATAAAATCTCTAGTGATGGCGAGAGAGCTCTTCTAGCGGTGGTCTATGATTTGGTTGAGAAGGGTGTGGTTGAAGAAACGGGAGGTAACGTGTGTAACAGTCCTGTTTTGCCTGTCCTTAAACGTACTGATGCTTCTCAGCCACCTGTGTATCGGTTTGTGATCGATCTTCGAGAAGTGAATAAGATTGTTGTGCCACAGTTTCCTGTTGTCCCTGATATCACTGCTTTGTTGACTCTGATTCCTGCTTCGGCAGCCTGGTTTTCTGTTATCGACTTGAAGAATGCTTTCTTTAGCATTCCAATTGCTGAGGAGAGTAGAGATATTTTCGGCTTCTCTTTAGGAGGTCGAAGCTTCCGGTTTAAGAGAGCTCCCCAAGGTTATTGTAAAAGTCCCTCCATCTATAGTCAGGCGTTGAAAACCCAGCTTGATGGTTTTGTGTTGCCTACTGGTGCTACTCTTATTAAGTACGTTGATGATTTGTTGATTACTGCTGATGACGAAGAGATTTGTAAAGAGGCTACTCTTTCTTTGTTACGATATTTGTCTGACCTCCATCATAAAGTGTCGCCTTCAAAGTTACAGTATTGCCACCAAGAAGTGACCTACTTAGGTCATCTCTTGTCGAAGGAGGGAAGAAGGTTGACCCCAGAACGAATTCAAGCGATTGCGCAAATGAGTGTGCCATCCACACAGAGAGAAGTGCGTGCCTTTTTATGTATCACCTCGTATTGTAGGCAATGGATCTCTAATTTTTCCCTGCTAGCGAAACCTCTATTGGCGCTGACTCTTAAAGATACTCCGTATCCTCTCCCTTGGTCTGATGAGTGTCACAAAAGTTTTTCTGAATTACGTGATGCATTATGTTCGGCTCCGGTATTGGGTACCCCGGACTACAGTAAGCCTTTCACGTTATATGTGCACGAGAGAAAAGGTTGTGCATTGTCAGTTTTGACGCAACAGTTTGGAGATAAGCAACGCCCATGTGCGTATTTTTCAGCGACGTTAGTTCCGGTAGCTAAAGCATTGCCAAGCTGTTTGAGAGCTACAGCGGCAGCAGCTGTTTCTATCCGACAGTCTGCTGGTTTGGTATTGGATAATACGTTGATTGTGATGGTCCCACATGCAGTGGATACTTTATTGAACAGGACCAAGACTCAGCACCTTACTAGTGCACGTCTGTCAGGTTATGAGCTGACTCTTTTAGCTAGCCATGTGCACATCAAAAGATGCAATGTGTTGAATCCAGCTACGTTTTTGCCGATTTCTGTAGAGACAGATGCTCAAGAACAGCATGATTGCTTTCTTCGGACAGAGGAAGAAACGAAGGCTAGAGTTGATTTAAAAGATACTCCTCTTCCGAATGTTGATGGTACCCTATGGGTAGATGGTTTGTGTTTCAATCTTCCGAATAGTGAAATGACTGCAGCATATGCCGTCACAACTTTACATACAGTTGTTGAGACAGCACGCATAGCACAGAATTCTGCGCAAGCAGCAGAGTTGATTGTATTGACTAGAGCGTGTGTGTTGTCAGAGGGAAAGCAAGTGAATGTCTATACTGATAGCCAGTATGCGTTTGGTGTTGCCCAAAGTTTTTGGACGTTTGTGGAGAGAAAGAGGATTTCTTACTTCTCATGGAGAGAAAATTCAGCATGGGCAGTTAGTGAATGAACTTCTGGAATCACTTACTCACCCAAAGCAAATTGCGATTGTGAAGTGTAGTGCGCATAAGAAAGTTGTGGATGATGTAGGTCGAGGGAATGCGTTTGCGGATGAAGTTGCGAAGGAAACGGCGAGAGATATGATGAGCCGTATGTATGTTGCAGGCCCTGATAGATGGGTCATGGCTGGTGGAATGTGTGAAGACACAATAGAAAGTGTGAAGATGATTCAGGCTGAAGCTACGGAAAAAGAAGTGAGTGTGTGGAGAGAAACTACGGGTATGTTGGATCCGACGGGTTGTTGGGTTGAGTTGTCAGAACACCAGCGATGGTTGTTGCCTGATGCGTATGTGCTCCCAGTGGTTACTATGGCTCATGGAATGGCTCACATTAGTTCGAAAGGGATATGCAAGTTGTTGGCTCCAGTATGGCAGAATGCTGGAATTCCTAAATGTGCTGAGAATTTGGTAAAGCATTGTATGATTTGCTTGATGCATAATCCTGGCAAGGGAATCCCAACTCCAGCTGGTCATTTTGCTCCTCCAACTTATCCGTTTGAAGTGATACATCTAGATTACATTCATATGGAGAGATGCAACAATTTGAAGTATGTCCTTGTGGTTGTTTGTGCCTTTTCCAGATGGATAGAGGCCTACCCCCTAAAGGATAATACTGCCTCGTCTACAGCCAAGGTTTTGTTCAAAGAGTATTTCACTAGGTATGGATTGCCGAGAATTGTATGGAGCGACAATGGGAGTGAATTTGTGGGTCAAATCATGAAGAAAGTATGTGCTGGTTTGGGAATAAATCAGAAATTCCATGCTGCGAATCACCCCCAGTCTGCTGGACTTGTCGAGTGCTATAATGGCACTCTCAAACTGAAATTGGCTAAGATACAAGCGAGCACTGGTCTTACATGGCCGGATGGCTTGCCGTTGGCTCTTTTGTCAACTAGGACGACAGTGCATTCTCGTGTGGGACTTAGCCCATACGAAATAGTTTTATGTCGTCCAGCGAATGTTTGGGGTGTGCCTCGTCCTAAAAAGTACAGCGACATTGAGTACCCTATGTTGGTGGATTACTTACATGACTTGACTGCTAAATTACGTGTTCTCCACCAACAGGTCTATGACAGTTTGCCGACAGCTACTGCAGATCCAGGCCATACGATTCAACCTGGTGACTTTATCTTGACGAAGAATTTTCAACGATCCAAATATTTGGAACCGAGATGGACTGGACCGCATTTAGTTCTCTTAGTCACTAGAACTGCTGTTAGAGTAGCTGGCAAAAAGAACTGGGTGCATGCCACGCACTGCAAGAAAGTTCCGTTGCCCTTACCGTATGACAAGTGGGTGAAGGATGGAATAGCTGATTCCGAATGTGAAAGGATTCCTAGGTTTGTACCTTTTAGTAATGCACATTTGACATGGACTCAGTCAGAACGCGAGGATGATGATATTCTTCAAGCTGCTGTACCTTTGCCCTTGAGACTCGACACGACGAATCCGGAAGTCCTTTTATGTAGTGAATTACACCTTGTCAGACCAAAAGACTTTTTTACCTTTTTCCTTTTTCGAGTCACCATCCGGACTCCGTTGCAGGGTCACGGTATAAGTTCTTAAGGGGTGAGCCGCGAATTGACGAAAGGTCTGTGGTTCATGGTCGTTAGTACGATCTTGATGCACACTTGAGTGAAGAAGGAAAATTGCCGTGAGCAGCACGTTAGAGGATGGAGTCTTTTGAGTCTGATAAGGGTGTTAAGAGAGTCGATTTTAGAGCGAAAATGTGTATATTGGTCCATAGCAAATGTTTTTTAATACTGTGTTTTCTAATGCTTTTGAATATTACGTTGGTTTGTGTGGGTTGGATTGTCTATGCTTCACAACAAACGCTTGCAACTACCTCCCAACCTACTCTTTCTTTTTCTACTGTTTCCCCACATGAGTTTCATACGTTGCCTGAACATGAACAGACACGAAGATTAGAATTTGTGAACAATTCGTTTATTCAGATTATGCATCAGCATCAGCTAGTTGTAAATACCACGAATTGTTGGGTGTGTGGTCTTATGCCACATACGACAGATAAGGGAATGCCATATTTGGTTTTGCCTTTTTCACCTAATGGGTCAGTATGGGCACTCCAATCAATGTTTATCTATGCGAATGAAGCATCTCCTGTACGTTCTGTCAAAGATAGTGCGAATAATAATCCCTTGATACAGGGAATAGTAGATATGGTCAGAGACATTGATGCATATAACGCTATCCCTAAAGATGAGGTACGAGCATATATTGATTGGAACAAGACTGAATATAGCATTAGTCTGACAGAGAAGGAGAGAGGAAAAAGGTCTCCCCCTATTTGGATTGTACCCCACCGAGGTCATTTTTGTCTGCAAGGTAATGGTCAGAATCCGAGAGCTCAGCTTGGTAAGAGTGTGTGTGTTCACACCTATGTCTATACTTCTCAGAAATCTCCACCGTTCGTGCCAGCTAAAGGCACGTATTTTGTTTGTTACGATAGAGCATATACATGGTTGCCTTCTGATTTTTCAGGCACATGTTATGTGGCATTTTTGCTTCCCCCTACATACACAGCTGCTTTCAACTACCATAAGACAAGATATGGTAGAGGTGTTATCGATGCGAAAGATACTGTCGCACAAGAAGCTGGAGACTTCTTTAAGGGTTTTCTGCCCTTTTGGGGTCCTATGGCTAATGGTAGGAATATTCGCTTACGAGAGTGGTCGGGCCACTATAAATGAGACTGCAGGTGCCCTTAGCAATATTACAGCTGAGCTTCAAGCGGATCGCCTTATGGCATTACAGAACCGCTTTGCTTTAGATATTATACTTGCAGATAGAGGTGGGGTATGTAAATTGATCGGGTCTAGTTGCTGTGTTTTCATTCCAGATAACGCCCTGACAGTGTACCAAGCCATTTTGAAGTTACATAAGTCCCCTGAGTCTATACATGTAGACGAAGGGAACTGGTGATTGATAGGATGGTTTTGGGAACTGCTGTCCAGATGGGGATGGAAGATTCTGATGTTCCTTGGTATGGCTTTAGCTATCTTTTTCTCATGTTGCTTATGCATCCAGTGTGGTCCCGCCATTTGTGGCCTTTGTGCTACGATCTGTGTGAGAAGACCCGTCCCGAGAGAAGTGAAGGATAATAAGATGATGTTACAGCAACACCTTGATGACCTGATGAGAATAGATAGAGACCTGGATTCAGATTGAGGTGAGTTTAGGTCATTGCCTAAGTAATGGCAAAAGGAGGGGCTGAGGTTCCGTGGTTTTCGGAACCGGACTCCATTTTGTTTGCGTTGTTCGTGATGCCATTTTTGTGTTGCCCTCAGGTAGGCCTAGGTGGTAAACGAACGAACAAAGTTGCATGGGCCTCATTGTTCATGTATGCATTAACAGGCCCTTTTCGACTCTGAAAGAACTGCAGAGAAACTGACCTCGCAAAGCCAATTTCCCTTGGTTTGATCTTTGCCTAAGATTGCCACTTAATGTTCAGGACCTCGTTAACCTTTAGTTTCCTTTCACATGTTTTATCTTGTCCAGCATCTATTACTGTTTCCTTTATGTTCTGACATTACATGGGTTGTGCTTTTCAATTATAAATTTGTCCGGCTTGCAAAGATTGAATTTGGGACATTCCTAATAATTAACTTTTGGGTTGGGTTACTGTAAATTGGGTTTTTGTTAATATGATACTCAGTTAGAAAATGTGTCCTATTGGTCAGAATTTTGCGCAGTGGGTGTACATTTATAATGAGAATATGGTGTATAAAAAGTGATGTCTTGCTCTATGAAATTGAACAGTTTCTTGAGTTGTACACCGTGTTGTATTGCTGAGATTACTGTTACTAGCTGCAGCTAATAAATTTGATCTTTGACGCCATCCAGAAGTATTCCGTGTCTCTGTTTGCCAAGACAGGAGAACCCGAAGACTTTGGGCGTGTCCCTGGCGCCGCTGGTTTCTAAAACCCGGTTCTTCACCCATTGTAGAAAAACTGCAACTGGAAGGGGACCAAATGACTCCCATAGTTCAAGACCTAATGACACTTACAACAACAAAACACGTAAAAGCAGTAATAAAAAAAATTGAAATCTGTAGGTGCCGCAGGGCTAAATGGCCTCCCAAATGCCCTTTTTAAACAAGATCCTGAAGTTTGGGCGAATTACCTCGCTCCACTTTTTAACCAACTATATTGCGAGAATAAGAGGCCACATTCCTGGAGAGGAAATCTATTTCACCCAATTTATAAAAATGGCAGCCGAACTGAACCTGGGAACTATAGAGTCGTTACCCTTATTGATGTAGAGGCAAAACTTTTTGCATCTTGTATTTTACAATATTTACAGAAGTGGATGGAGGAAAAAAGAATAATCCCGAAATTCCAGACAGGTTTCAGGCGGGGCATGGGCTCTATCACAAAACTGGCAGCATTGGCGATCTTAATTGAAAAAGCTGCAAGTAAAAAAGCAGGATTATTAGCATGTTACATTGACCTGAAATCTGCTTTTGATAGAGTGCTGCGAGACCGTCTTTGGCTGAAATTGAAAGCATTAGGATTACCCCAAGAATTGATAGACATAATTTTATCCCTATACAGCGAAACTTGGGCCAGGGTGAAGCTTGGAGATGGCAGCAGAATATCCTCTAAGATAAAAATAACAAACGATTAAAACAAGGCTGTGTCATTTCACCATGTCTATTTAATCTATATTTAGCAGATTTAAACAACTACTTGCTAAAAATAAACAGTCATCCTCCCAAACTGGCAAAAAAGTCAATTCAGTTCCTGCAATACGCGGATGATATTGTGGCTGTGAGTCAAACCCCAGTCGGGCTGCAAAGAGTCATAAACAAACTGACTGATTACTTTGATCTCTTAAGCTTGGATCCTTTATGGATTAAAAAATGGAAATAAAAGCAAAAGCCCAATCATTAATTTTTAAAAATAATAACAGCACTGCTGCTCCCAGCTTTGTCCTACGGCCTTGAAATATGGCATGGTCAAAAAATTGCCATTTTAAACGAACTGCAGACAAAAGTATATAAAGCAGTTTTTAACCTCCCTGAAGGAGCATCCCCAGCACAGATACGCTTGGAATTTGGTCTCCAGAACCAGGAAGATCAAAGAAAAGCAACTTTTGCAAAATTGTGCTGGAAATTTAGAGCATCTGAACCTGGATTGCTGAACAGCTTATGCTGGACCGAAATAAGGGCTCAGTTTGACCAAAAAACACCAACCACATGGGGCGAATACTTGTGTACATCCCTGGAAGTATTAGAGATTGACGAAGACTAGAACAGCAAGTTGGAAAGAACAGCATTTAACAGAGCGTGTAACGCCATGGCCAAGAAATTATCCTTTATGGAAGATAAAAGAAGATTGACCGAATGCCGTCTCGCCTGGGCAGTAATAAACTCATATACAAAGCTAAAACCGCAACCCTACTTAGCGGCTCACTTTCGACTAACATTAAAAAGAGGTTTATGTTGTACAGATTAAGTGACCACAACTTGAAGGACTTGGTCCCCACCTGGAAAAGCAAACACCAAGTTGAAAATTGTCATCTATGTGACTATCGAATAGAATCCATATGCCACTTGGTGTGTGTTTGCGATACCTTAAAAGTCGAAAGAAGGAAGTTGCTAAAAGCATCTTTAAATTACTTAAAGATCCGCACTTGCAGGCAGGCAGTAACAAGCTGGATGGGGGGCTGATCAAACATTTTAATTTGTCTTGGTGTAAAATTCATGACACTGGTGGACAACCTCCTACTGAAAGCAGACAAAGAACAAATGCCTAGGGTTGGAACAGGTCTGGGCATTTTATAGAAATTGTAAATATTTCAAATATTTTATTGAAAATACGACGCTTTTAAACCTTGACTGTTATAAATTTTACTGTGTGCTTTATGGTTGTGATATACCAAATAAAGTTGGTTTTTGACTGACTGACTGACTGATATGCATGGATCAATGTGAATTTGTATAACAAATTCCATCAGCCATGCTTCACAATGATGCTGATTGCCAGCCAAGTCAACTTTTAACAAGCACATGTACTTCCATTGTGACTCTCATGATAATTAACTTGGATTCTTCTTTCATGTCTTTCATCCCAGACATGCTGAGGATTGTCATAAATTGTGTGACTTCGAAACGTGGCTAGGTTAAACCTTGTGCAAAACCAATATTTTTGTCAGGGTGTCAAGAATAACTAAAAAAGTGCTCCAGTGAACAGAAAGGAAGCGGCCACCTACGTCCCAACAATCCTCTGTTAGTAAAGTTACACAGAATATAAATACAAAACAGAATATCGTTCACGAGCAAGAGACAAGTAAGCAATCAAAATGATATCATGAGACCATCAGTCCAAAAAGATGTCAATCCAAAGTATTATCAGATCATATTCTTCTTTATTTTCTAATTTCTCAAGTTTTCTCAGTTCATAACCATGGGTGTATTACACATTGGTTCATGATAACAGATTGGTGTAAATGGTATAACCAAGATGTATACTACACAAACATACCCATGGGTCTGATCAAATCTGCCTCACTGATAGGTGGAACCATATCTATATCCGATGTGCAAAAGAGGGACCACATTGCAAGTGTGGATTCCCATCAGTCACCAAAAGGTGCCATCCTTTATCATCATCTGGGTCTCCCCCTAGTGTCTCTATAGTGACTCGTTGATGGTAAGAGTAGGACCTGTTAACAATGTCCCAAACCAACTCGCGAGTAACTAAGTGACCTACAGATATGAATGATTATCAAATGTGATGGGGAAAAAAGGATTTTGCAGTGCGAAACAAATGTACAAAAAGTGAATTAAAATTGGGCAATGAGAGAAAAAATATTTATTAGTATCCCTCAGTGCTCAAGACTAAAAACAGTGCAAAAAAGACAGCTTTCAACAAATAACTGTCATAGTTGTTAATGGGGTCGACATGTTTCAGCAAATGAGGAAAAGATGTAATCCTCTGCCTTCCTCAGGACATCTCTATAATTGCTACTGCAACGTGCACAAATAATAATAATAGAATTCAGTGAATAAAGATGGTTGGAACTGATACAACCATGTCACTTGGGATCCTAGGTGTACACCAAATCCTCTGCTGGTGGCGTTGTGCAAATAACCACTGTAACATAAAAAAATCTCTGGCGAAGGAGAGGATGAGCTGGGTGTCGTCAGCTTAGGATACAGTTTTGTTGGACTATGGCTGCGAGGGGGGCCATGTAGATGTTGAAGAGGGTCGGGCTCAGTGATGACCCCTGTGAGACTCCGCAGGTGATTTCCATTGGAGCAGACAGGAAGGGCGGTAACCTGATCCTCTGGCTTGTTCTGGTGAGGAATGAGCGGATCCAGTGTGGGGCAGTTCCATGTATGCCGGCGTTGATTAGTCTGGCGACTAGTGTGCAGTGAGAGACGGTATCGAAGGCTGCAGACAGGTCGAGGAGGATGAGGGCTGCAGAGTGACCTTGGTCCAGGAGGGTGCCGATGTCGTCTGTGGCGGCGAGTAGGGCGGTCTCGGTGCTGTGGTTGCTTCGGAATCCAGATTGGGATGGGTCGAGGACGGCGTGTTCTTGGATGAGTCATGTCAATTCCCTGTTGACTGTTTACTCTGTTACTTTGGTTGTGAAGGGGAGCAGCAAGATGGATCGGTAGTTTTTGAGGTCGGTGGGGTCGGCCGTGGGCTTCTTAAGCAGGGGCCTGACTTCTGCATGTATCCAGCTATCTGGGAAGGTGCCTGTTCTGAAGGTGGTGTTGATGGTGCATTGCAGTTCAGGTGCGATGGTGTCCGCAGCTCTGTGGTAGATGTGATGGGGGCAGGGGTCAATGGGGGCACCCTAGTGGATGCCTTTCATGATCGTGGCAGTGTCCTCGGTCGTGACTGGTGTTCAGTTGTAGATGATGGGCTGGCTGGTGTCTTGGGAAGGCGGGAGGCCGGCTGCGGCATCTCATGGGTGGTCGTCGAATATGTCGTAGAGTATTTTAATCTTGAGGTGGAAGTAGGTTCCAAGCTTGTCGCAGAGGTCTTGGGACGGGGTGATGTCTGTGGCTTCGCTGTGTAGGTTGGTGAATTCCTGAATGACACTGAAGAGTTCCTTGGAGTTGGTGAGGATTTTGTTGTGGGTGAAGTTCCTTTTGGTTGTTCTGATTTGGTTGTGGTACTCTGTCATGGCGTCCTTGTAGGTGGAGTGGTTATCAGTAGTCTTGGTGTTCCTCCAGCTTTTTTCCAGGCGTCTACAGGGGCTCCTGGCTTCCTGGAGATCGGTGGTGAACCAGGCGGCTTTCCAGGGGCGTTGTTTGCCAGGGTTGAGTATCAGGGAGAGCTTGTTTGCGCAGTTGGAGATCCACGTGTGGAGTCCTCTGGCTGCGGTGTTTGCATTGGACGCCCAGGTGTGGTTGTATCGGTTGAGGGTAGACTTCAGTTGCTCGTCGGTGACCTTGCTCCAGTTCCTTTGGAGAGGGCAGGGGGCTGGTTTAAGTGCCTTGGGTTTGTCGACAGTGAAGTGCATGTGTGGTGGTCGGTCCATGGTGGTTGCGTTGTGTACCTGAAGTGTGTTTCCTGCAGCGAAGATGGGGTTGAGGGTGTGTCCTGCTCTGTGTGTAGGTGTGGGGATGAGTTGGTTGAGTCGGATGTTGGTCAGGTTGTCACGAAGGATGGTGGAGTTGGAGTCTGTGGGGATGTCGAGGTGGAAATTAAGGTCTCAGATGAGTATGTAGTTCATTGATGCAATGGCATGCGGTGCGATGAAGTCAGTGATGGTGGCGGGGCCGGGGGATCTGTAGATGAGTGTTCCTCGGAGTGTGGTCTTAGGGCTGGTCAGGATCTGGAAATGCAGGTGTTCGGCGGACGGTAAGGTTTTGCTGGAGGTGGTGAGGCAGAAGGTGCTCTTGTGGGCGATGGCGAGGCCCCCTCCCGGGTGGGGCGGTCCTTCCTTTTGATCTTGTATCCGTCTGGGATGAAGGTGTTGATGTCGGGGGCGGGGGCGGCGGCGGCGTTGGTCCAGGTCTCTGAGAAGAAGGCCATGTCGGGTGAGAGAGAGTCGAGTAGGTACCAGATTTCCATTGCGTGTTTGTGTACGGAGCGCATTTTGAGGAGGATGCATCTGAGGGTTTCGTTGTTACTGGCGTTGGTGGTGTTGAGGGTCTGGGTCACGGAGAAGGTCCTGCAGCAGTGGCGGCGGGAGAACTGCCCGTGAGTTGAGTTTGGTGAGGCCTGTTGGCAGTCTCTGGGTCTCCCGGGGTTGAGTGTGATGAGGGCAGTGGAATCATAGTAGTGGAGAGTAAGAGAACCAGGGTTCCTGGCACTGGTTGAGGTCAAATCATGAACAGGCGCAGATGGACTTGCCTTAGAAGGGGAGGTGGGAGGGGCAATAAGCTGGGAGGCGGGAATGGGGGGAGAGGCTGCATGGGTAGCGGCGGGAGTGGGGAGCCGGAGAAAGTACAACGGGTGCAGAGAGAGACAAATAAAAATACAATGCCAGAAATACAGTACAATATAGATACAAACAAATATTTACAATGCAGTAGGTCTCGCAACTGTGAGTTTTGAAGCTATTGGCATTGTAAATGGCAATGCGTTTTAAAAAATTAAAAAGCATTGTTATTTACAATACTTAAAGCAACACAGATTGCATTGCATAAGCTATTGGAAACCCTGCATGCAGCAAGCTGACTTTTTAAGATTGGACAGAATGAGAAACAGCGCTGCAGAAGTCACCAGTCTTCTCTGCCAAAGAAAAACAGAATCGAGGCTCCTGGAAAAAGCACTGCAAACACCCCTGTTTATTCAAACACGAGGAGTCAGAAAAGAGAACACTGGCGCACATAATTGAAATGGGGAAACCCAATGGCTGTTGTGTGAATTGCATTCTTAAAAAACATCAACAGCTAGCAAGTAGGGGTCCCGGGCACATCACAGCATGTGACTGTGCTTTGGGTCCATTAGTTGATGGACAATAGTGCGCACTTCGAATCTGCCTACAAACGCTACATGAAACACTGGAAATATCCTTTCCAATACAGGCCACGGGGTTGAAGCCCCTGTTAATCATTTCAAGTGACCTGGCTAAGACTCTCTGGGAAAAAGTGATATTTTAGGTGAGCGCTGGCTAGCATTGAAGTTTTATATTCACCTTAGTGACAGTGCTTCTGCTTTGAATAAATCAATAAGCGAGATAAGAAGTGCAATGCCAGATTTAACCAATGGCAAGCGACCAAACAAATAGAAACCCAATGTGTGGAGTTTCACCAATAATACTGATTACTTGATGCCTTGATGCCTCGGAGATGCAGCGCATGCGCTGCCTATGCGAGACCTAACAAGTAAGTCCCTGGCCCCAAAGATAAGTGCTGGTTCCCACCTCCTCCAACCACTTTCATAGTAAGCACTGCAAACACGCCTTTGCTTTTAAGAAGCTCCTCTATACAACTCTTCTCTCCTCCCGATAATAAAGATGTCTCCCCCAAAATCTCTCCAGTTTTGACGGCGATGCATTACTGATATGCTGGCATTGTCTGACGCGTTCAGGTTTAATGGCTCTGTAAGTCTGTCTTTGTGCTACTGTCTGCACAGGCCAGTTTTACAGGCACTGCAAGTCTGACCTTTTGAGTTGACAAACCCCACTGCTTTAGTTGTGTTTAGTTGTTCCTTGAGGATTGACTCTTTGCCTCTGTTTATTCATTCCTTGATGCAGCCAGCACTTGCGGTAGTGTAAAATTCCCGTCAGCATCTTCTCCTGTGCTCGGTGTTTGCTCATGAGGTGCAGCAGAGCCGTGACACAGACGGTTTCAGGGTTACAGTGGAAGGAAAGTGATTGTGTCAGGAAAGTGCCAGTGGAAGTCTGCGCCCACCTCCGCTGCAGCCAGTGAGAGGGCGTTGGTGCTGGCGGGGCGGGCGGTTGGCCGTAAAGGCATCTTGCCTATGCCCGAGGGGGCTGCTCACTTTTATGTGTGCCAGGGTGGCACATCAGCCATTTAGCGGCACTGCCTGCGATAGGTCGGAGGTGTGCGGGGATAAAAACATCCAAGAAGCTACAGACGCACCAAAGAGAGAGTGCGATGCCGAGGAGGCGTTGATGGGCTGTAAGCCTGGAACACAGCACCTTTTATAAACCTGTGCCAAGCGGCTGCTTGGAGGATGGTTTTAAACCCTGACTTCCCTGTATTATTTAAATGTACAATATAACGGAACACGTGGTGGTAAGGCTACAAAAATACTGTTATCTAATCCGTAGTTTGCTTGCTTGGAAGAACGGTTTATATATACACAACATGCTCCGGACGCCGTGTATGTATTGGGCACTCCCACCGGCGATTCACTCAGATCAATGAGAGTAAACTTCACTTGGCTATGTAAGCATGCAAGAGCTGTTACCTCACTGAAGTGCACATGTTCTAGCATCTGGCAACCACAGCTTGTTTTGCAGTTCCCAAGAGCGCGTCTGTAACAACAACACACAGTGCTCCGCAGTCATTTACTGATGGATTAGCAAAGCCACATGATACGAGTACAGATTTCAGTGAGAATGCCATTCCATTTTTGTCTAGCGCCTTATGGTTTTGAACGCAGGGAGCGTCTATTTGACTGGATGTGTCTCACCACACCAGGCTTGAAAGTAGCATGCTCGGCTGCGGGAATGCCGCCGTTCTATTGCGAACCCAGGCCGGCATTCGTACAAAAAAAGGAAGTAGTCCCTAAATAAAAAGATAGCAGCCCAGCAGCGGAACTATACTGTAGTTGGTCGGTGCTGCTTCCTGCAAAATGGAAGGTATCGGACAACCAGCCAATCAATGAGCGAGATAAGAAGAGCAATGCCAGATTTAACCAATAGCAAGCGACAAAACAAATAGAAACGCAATGGGTGGAGTTTCACCACTAATACTGATTACTTGATGCCTCGGAGAGGCAGCGCATGCCAGAAAAAGCCAGCAGTGCAGTGCAATACAATTACCAAATGACAAACAATGAGGCGCAAGAAGGCAGAAGGCATAGACGGGCGAAACACGAGCCTACAGCGGCCGAGCACACCTTGCAGGAAGGGCCGGAGGGCTCAGCGGCAGGGAAGTAGAGCGGAGGTGCTGGGGAGAGAGCAGATCAGGGACCGAATTCAATATTTAACATGTGCTAACCAGCACACATTCGGTATTTAACAAATGCTGACCAGCACACATTCGGTATTTAACACATGCTCTAAATACCGATTCTGCAGTGCACGAAAAAAACTCAGAATCATTGTTATTTAACATGTTATTTAACTAACTCTGTGGTATTTATTCAATCAATCAATCAGGTGTTTGTTAAGCGCTATGACTCAACCGTAAGGGTCTCAAGGTGCTGGGGGGTCGCAGGTTCCAGTCCATCAAGGAGGGGGTCTGTCGAAGAGACAGGTTTTGAGGTTTCTTGTGAAGATGGGGAGCGGTGTTTTCTGTTTGAGGTGGAGCGGAAGGTTGTTCCAGGCTCTGGCGGCGCAGAAGGAAAAGGAGCGGCCTCCTGATCTGGGCTTTATGGTGCGGGGTACCATGGCGTAGGAGAGCTGAGCTGATCTTAGGGTCCTTTGGAGTGCGTGCAATTTGAGTCAGCTGTTCAAGTATGCTGGTCAGGTGTTGTGCGCTGGGAGATGTGGCAGTGTCTTGGCAGGTTGAGGACCAGTCTTACGGCAGCGTTTTGGATGTTCTGTAGCTTGCGGGTGAGGTTTTTGTTTAATCCGGCATAGAGTGCGTTGTTTTAGTCGAGTTTGCTGGTGACCAGGGCGTGAGTGACGGTCTTTCTGTGTTCAAGGGGGATCCATTTGAAGGTCTTCTGTAGAAGGCGGAGGCTGTGGAAGCAGGAGGACGAGACGGAGTTGATCTGGCGGTCCATTTTGAGCTCTGAGTCCAGGATGATTCTCAGGTTGTGTGCGTGGTCCGAGGGGGTGGGTGCGCTTCCGAGGGCAGGGGGCCACCAGGTGTCATTCCAGGTGTCGGGGTTTGGGCCCATGATGCGTACTTCCATTTTGTTGGCGTTTAGTTGTAGCAGCTGTTGTTCATTCATTTGGCGACGGCGTCCATGCCTTCTCGAAAGTTGTGTCTGGCGGTGTTGGGTTCGTTGGATAGGGAGAGGATGAGTTGGGTGTCGTCTGCGTATGACACAATGTTGAGTCCGTAAGTTCTGACGATGGGGGCCAGCGCAGCCATGTAGACGTTGAAGAGCTTAGGGCTGAGGGAGGACCCCTGGGGGACCCTGCAGGTGGTAGGAGTAGGGTCCGAGAGGAAAGGGAAGAGTCTGACCCTCTGCCTTCTGCCGGAGAGGAAGAAGCTGATCCAGTCGTGGGCCTTGTCTTGGATCCCTGCATCATGGAGTCTGCGTATTAAGGCGCGGTGAGAGACTGTGTCGAACGCCGCCGAGAGGTCGAGGAGGATGAGGGCTACTGTTTCTCCTTTGTCCAGTAAGGTGCAGATGTCGTCTGTTGCGGCAAGGAGGGCAGTTTCCGTACTGTGTTTTTTTCTAAAGCTGGATTGGGAGGAGTCGAGAATGTTGTGCTATTCCATGAATGTGGCAAGTTGGCTCTTGATGGCTTTCTCAATGACTTTTGCTGGGAACGGGAGCAGGGAGATGGGTCTGTAGTTTTTGAGGTCAATGGGGTCCACCGAGGGTTTCTTCAGGAGGGGTTGATCTGGGCATGTTTCCAGTCGTCGTGGAATGAGGCAGTTGCCAGGGAGCGGTTGATAGTGTGGCAGAGCATGGGTGCAATGGTGTCGGCGGCTCTGTTGAAAATGTGGTGGGGGTAGGGGTCCATGGGGGTCCAGGAGTGGATTGACTTCATCGTCTTCAGTGTGTCTTTGGTGGTGAGGGCTGTCCAGTTGTCGATTGCTGGCTCCAGGGTGTCGGGGTGGTTGATGAGGGTTCAGTGTGTTGGTTGTCTTCATCGAAGTTGTCGTAGATGCTCTTGATTTTGTGGTGGAAGAAGGTGCTGAGTTTATCGTAGACGTCTTCTGAGGGAGGGATGTCAGTGGACTCGCTGGTGGTGGGTTGGGCGAACTCCTTGATGATGTTGAAGAGTTCTTTGCTGTCGTGTGCATGAGTAGAGATCCTGTCTTCAATCGCTTTTTTCCTTGTTTTTCTGATGAGTTGGTGGTGGGCGTTGGTGGCGACTCTGAAGTTGTTGTGGGCTTCTGTGGATTTGGTGTTCCTCCAGGCCTTTTCGAGGTGGTGGCAAATGCGTCTGGATTCTCGAAGTTCAGTGGTGAACTATCTAGCTTTCTTGCCGTGGGTATTGTTTTTCTTGAGGGGGGCTAAGGTGTTGGTGTTGGAGATCCATCTGTGCAGGGTCCGGGCTGCGGTGTTGGGGTTGTCGTTTTCAGCGATGGTTGGGGTGGAGTTTCTGAGTGATGGGGTTAGCTGGTCGTCGGTGATTCTGGTCCAGTTTCTTTGTGGGAGCAAGTGCTGGTGCCTGTGGATGGTGGGTGTTCTGAAGGTGAAGTGGACGCATCGATGGTCAGTCCATTGAAGTTCGGTGGTGTGGCTGAAGGTGATGGAGTTTCCTGTTGTGAAGAGGGGGTCGAGAGTGTGTCCAGCTGAGTGCGTGGGTTCGGTCACGATCTGGCGAAGTCCAATGTTGTGGAGGTTGTCTAGGGAATACATGGTGCTGGGGTCCAGTTGGTTGTCGAGGTGTAAGTTGAGGTCTCCTAATAGAGTGTAGTTGGTAGACGTGATGGCATGCGGGGAGATGATGTCCGTGATGGAGTTGGCAAAAAGTTAGCGGGGTTCAGGGGGGTTGGTAGATCAGGGTTCCTCAGAGGGTGGAGGTAGGGCTGACCAGTATCTTGAAGTGAAGGTGTTCCATCAGGTCTGTGGGCTCGTCGGGGAGTGTGCTGAGGCGGAGGGTGGATTTGTGGACGATGGAGATTCCTCCTCCCGGGCGGGTGGGGTGGTCCTTCCTGGAGATCTTGTATCCCTGGGGAATGGCGATGGTGATGTCTGGTCCCGAGGTGGTGTTGGTACAGATTTCAGCAAAGAATGCTACATCCAGGTTGGCGCTGTCGAGGAGGTCCCAGATTTCGGTGGCGTGTTTGTGGAGGGATGGGACGTTGACAAGGATGCATTGCAGGGTTTTCGGTTCAGTTGTGTTCTTGCGGGCAGGTTGCGCTGGGTCTGTAGTCTTGACGGTGCTGCAGGTGTGCTGGCAGCGGTCACAGCTGATGGGTCCGTGGGTGTAAGCTGGTGATGCTAGCTTGCAGTTGTTGCAGCCTGTTTGAGAGCACGGAGTGCCGCTGGATCCGACCGTTGGCAGTGCAGAGCTCCAGGGTTCCTGGCGCTGGTCGAGGTCCGGTCCTGGACGGGCGCAGATGGGCTTGCCTTTGGTGCTCCGGCGACGCAGCCGCTCTGCGGCCGCATTAAGTAGGGGTCGGGGAGGGCTGGACAGCTGGGAGGCGGGAGAGGGGAGGGGAGCTGGATTGGGCCAGTTGCGCTGGTCGTGCGGGGGAAGGGGGCCACGGGGGTAGCAGTGGCGGGGAAAAACAGACTGAAAAAGGGAAAAGGAAAAAGGCAAAAAGAGAGGGAAAAGTGCAAATAAGCCAGCAAAAGTGCAAGAGTCGAGGAAAGACATAGAGGACACAGTAGGAGAGTGAAAGAGGGAGATTGAGATGAGGGATAATAAACACGAGAAAAACTGAGGAAAGACACAGAAGGAGAGTGAAGGGGGAGCTTGAAGTGAGGAAAAAACGAGTGAAAAAGGAGAGAAAAAGCAGAGCGAGAGAAAGGAGACAGAGGTCCACTGGACCACCAGGGATGAGGCGCAGGTGAAACCTGCGGGTGAAGGAGGGCCTTGAACACCAACACTCAAGAGTGCAGGGGCTCGGGGGAAGGCCTCACTTAATGGTGGAGCTGCGAGCGAGGGAGAGCAATTTCACTGACAATGAGTCGGTGGTCTTTCTCTTGGTATTGGTATTTACCGTATGGTATGCCAAGCACAAAATGTGGTCAGATGGCTAGAAGAATCAAGTGTCATACTTTTTGTTTTGTTTTTAATGGAGGATGGCCTTTAGACAGCTTTCATAAGATGAGAAGGTGTCTGGTTTCTCACTTAGCTACTGAGCCATATCCATGGTTGCCTTTGTTAAATGCACTTCTTGTGGCACAGTTGATATAAAGACACATTCCATTCTCATTTGAGGCGCACATGCTGTTAGTGCCCTTTGAGCCCACCACTTGCTATTTGAAATCTGCCAACTTTGTGCCGGCTCTTTAGGTAAAATCAAATGAAAGACAAAGGGTGATTTCAAAGTGCAGCCATGATACAGAAAATAATGCAAATCGGATGAAGAAATGATCCAGACAAAACCTAAGCCACCAAATGCCACAATGCTAACAATGAAGCAGATGTGAGAAAAAAGATTCTGAAGATACTTCCACTGTACGTCATGCTGCTTCTCATCGAAACACCCTATGAAACTGTCGAAAATAAAGTGCCCCTGACATATGTTCGCCAGTAGTGGTAAACTCATGTAAACAGTCTCCGCCATAGGTGGAGAACCAACTTTTATAAACAATCATGTTGAAAAGCAAGGACATAAGGAGCCTCATCACACAATGTTTGACTTAACCGTTCATCTAGACACTTCCCCTATCCCTCATTGTGAAGTAAACATTGTGCGCTGTTCCTTTTTGCTTCACACCTGAAACATCTTCATTTGAATTGAAATAAGTGAAAGACTCAGAAATCCTCTACAGTTCCCTTTGGATATCCTCCAATATTTAGCTTTTGAAAGTTTCATGGTGTCACAATAGATACACACAAGTTCTGCTCTGAGTTTCTTTTCCATTAATAACATTGATTTTTCCTCAGTGTACTTTGTTTGTTAGACTACAGCTGTATATAACAAAGGGACATGATCAGGGACTCTTTGTAACCTGGATTATCGGTGTTCTTCATCTTGCTCTGTTCATAATCTTGTCAGCATTTTCTATTCGATAATTTGCATTTCTATCCAATTATATGCATAGCATTAGCTATCAACATGTGGTGCTTTTTAGCAAATATTCTTTTCAAGAAAAAAACAGACTGTGAAAAATACCACATGCATTTCATTTGGCTGGAAACCAGATCTCAATGATAATATTTACAAAGTACTCGAAAGTAACCTTTTTTCACATTTCTTCCACGAAATAAGTTTGCGTAACATTTCCTAGAAACCACGCTTGCACGTGTGTGTAAAAAGGTTTGGCAGCTTTACAAAGACCCCGTTGACTGAGGTCCCACCCGTATCCTGGGAGGGGCAGGTTGGTGGGTGGGCGGTATCGGAGATGCCCCTGGAGGACTTCTCCATTGAGAAGGGTGACCTCAGAAACGAACTTGGTGCAGATGTGAAGGTCAGTTGCACTGATGGAACCTGCCACTTAGGTTCCGGAAAGAGGAGTGAGCACACACCTGGCCCCTGACGAACATGTTATGCAGGTCACCTGGCATTTATTATTGTATTTGCGAGTTTAGACATAGTCAGTTTTCTGTGGGAACATATTTACATGGAAAACCCTGCGGGAAAAGGTGTGATTTCAGGAGTTAATCCATCCTTACTATCCATTTTCATGAAGTTTATGTTTGGCTGACAGCTTTGGATAGCGCGTTTGTTTATCCTCCATTGTGTATAAAGCCCACACAGTATTTCCTTATGGTTTTTGTGTTGGGTGTCATTCCAGGTCACTTATGACAGACTCCGGGCCCTAATGCCAGCTTATTTACCTCTTCGTAGGGTCGTTAAGGCCTCTCTGCTGCCAACCACGCATCACGTTATAGCTGCGCAATCTGGAAAAGGTGGCTCATCGGAAGGGGTGGAGAGGGGTTTCAGAAGGGAGAGGAGGAGTCCAGCGGAACAAGGGTTGGAAAGCTTTAAAAAGCCTGGCTCCTTTACAGTTCTTCGAGGCTTTATAATGAAGATGAACTCATTAATAACATCCTGTGGTTTTAAACAAAAACAGCAAAGCTCCCCCACCCCCTGTACTGCACTGGGACTCTAATGTTTACGAGAAAGGATGTGCAAAATTATGCTTCAGCTGTCACAGCTGTGTTAAGTGCGCATTATTTTTGTTTTGCAAGGCTCCAAAGTCTATATAATTGACATGGATTCACCTGTTGGGTAAGAGGGGTGGGAGGCGGGGGCACCTGAAGAGTTAAGTGGAAGTAAAGTAGGATTTGTTGAACAATTTTCTATCCTGCAAACCTTCTTTTGTAATCAATCAATCAATCATAACATTTGTATAGCGCACTACTCACCCGGAAGGGTCTCAAGGCGCTTGGGGGAAGGGGTCCGCTATTGCTCGAACAGCCAGGTCTTGAGTAGTCTCCTGAAGGCGAGATGGTCCTGGGTCAGCCGAAGGTGGGTGCGGAGGGAGTTCCATGTCTTGGCCGCCAGTCAGGAGAAGGATCTTCCTCCGGCGGTGGCTCTTCGGATGCGTGGTACGGCGGCGAGGGCGAGGCTTGTAGAGCGAAGCTGGCGGGTGGGCGTGTAGAAGGTCAGGCGGTCGTTGAGGTACTTGGGGCCCAGGTCGTGGAGAGACTTGTGTGAGTGGGTGAGGAGTCTGAATGTGATTCTCTTGCTGACGGGGAGCCAGTGCAGGCCTCTCAGGTGGCCGGAGATGTGGCTGCGTCGGGGGATGTCCAGGATGAGTCGGGCGGAGGCGTTCTGGATGCGTTGGAGTCTTTTCTGTAGCTTGGCTGTGGTTCCGGCGTAGAGGGTGTTCCCGTAGTCCAGTCGGCTTGTGATGAGTGCCTGGGTGACCGTCTTCTTGGTTTCGGTCGGGATCCATCGGAAGATCTTGCGGAGCATGCGTAGGGTGTTGAAGCATGATGAGGAGACGGCGTTGACTTGTCTGGTCATCGAGAGGAAGGAGTCCAGGATGAAGCCCAGGTTGCGTGCGTGGTCTGTTGGCTTGGGAGTGGTGCCCAGGGCGGGGGGCCACCAGGAGTCGTCCCAGGCAGAGGGCAATGGTCCCAGGATGAGGACTTCCGTCTTGTCTGAGTTCAGTTTCAGGCGGCTGTTCTTCATCCACTCGGCGACGTCTTTCATCCCTTCGTGTAGGCTAGTTCTGGCGGTGGCGGGGTCTCTGGTGAGGGAGAGGATCAGTTGGGTGTCGTCGGCGTAGGAGATGATGTTGAGGTTTTGTTGGCGTGCGATGGCTGCAAAGGGTCTCATGTAGACGTTAAGGAGGGTGGGGCTGAGTGATGATCCCTGCGGTACGCCGCAGATGACTTCGGTGGCCTCGGATCGAAACGTGGGGACGCGGACTCTCTGTGTTCTTCCGGCGAGGAAAGAGATGATCCACTCCAGTGCCTTCTCTTGGATACCTGTGTTGCTGAAGCGTTGAACTAGGGTGCGGTGGCAGACAGTGTTGAACGCTGCAGAGAGGTCCAGGAGGATGAGGGCCGCTGTTTCCCCGTTGTCGAGCAGGATTCTGATGTCGTCCGTGGCTGCGATGAGGGCGGTCTCGGTGCTGTGGTTGGCTCGGAAACCGGACTGCGAGGGGTCGAGGGATCCGTTCGTCTCGAGGAAGGCGGCAAGCTGTCTGTTGATGGTCTTCTCGATGACTTTGGCAGGAAAAGGGAGCAGCGAGATGGGGCGGAAGTTCTTGAGGTCGGTGGGGTCCGCTGTTGGTTTCTTCAGTAGGGCGCTGAGCTCGGCATGCTTCCAGCTCTCCGGGAAGGTGGCGGTGTTGAAGGAGATGTTGATGATGTCCCGGAGTTGGGGTGCGACGATGGAGTTGGCCTTGTTGAAGACGTGGTGGGGGCAGGGGTCGGTTGGAGATCCGGAGTGGATGGTGTTCATCGTGCGGGCTGTGACTTCGGTGGTCACCGTGGTCCAGGTGCGGAGGGTGGCGGTTGGGTGCGCTGGTTCGGTGGTTGGGTGCGTGGATGGTGCGCCGAAGCTGTTGTGGATGTCGGCGATCTTGCGGTGGAAGAACGAGGCGAGAGAGTTGCAGAGGTCTTGCGAAGGAGTGATGTCGTTGTTGCCGGTGCTGGGGTTGGAGAACTCCTTGACGATGCTGAAGAGTTCCTTGCTGTCGTGGGCGTTGTTGTCCAGTCGTTCCTTCAGTGATTTCTTCTTGGTGGTGCGGATAAGCTGGTGGTGCTTGCGGGTGGATTGTTTGAAGGTGGTCATGTTGTCTGTGGTCTGGTCGAGGAGCCAGGCTTTCTCGAGGGTGCGGCAGTTCTTCTTGGAGTCCTTGAGTTCGTCGTGAACCAGGTGGCTTTCTTGCTTCTGGGTCTGCTGGGAGGGTTCTTCAGTGGCGCGAGGTCGTCTGCGCAGGCCGTCAGCCACTGTGTGAAGTTGCGGGCTGCTTCGTTGGGGTCCGTTGTGCTGGCGGGTGGGTTCTGGCTGAGGGAGGTGGTGAGCTGCTCGGCGGTGATCTTGCTCCAGCTCCTGTGAGGAACCTGTTGCGGGTGGTGGTGGGTCGTGGTTCTTGTGAAGCTGAAGTGGACGCAGCTGTGGTCGGTCCAGTGAAGTCCGGTGGAGCGGCTGAAGGTGATGTGCTTGCTGGAAGAGAAGACAGGATCAAGCGTGTGGCCGGCGTAGTGGGTGGGGGTGTTGACCAGTTGTTTGAGTCCGAGGTTGTAGGAGAATTCTCTCAGCAAACGTGATTTATTACCACAAAAATCTGCTTTAACACATTAAGTTTACTCTTGAAAGGCAAATTGCTTTGCCCATCTATGGCTACATAGATTTCCCAGTGTGGGTTTGTGTGGGAGTGGAAGGAAAATATCCATATTTTATGCTGATTATATGAGATAGCGCTTTTGTTTTTTTGGCAATCCCCACATTTAAATAAAAACGTTTGCAAAGCTTTCGAGATTTTTCACATTACCACAGTTGCATAGAACAATTATGCACACAGTAAAACTTGCAGAGAAAAGTTATGCGAACATTTGGCATTCTGGATTGATATAGTTTGCAAAGGGTAAACTTCAACAGAAATATTGTGCATGCATTTTCCAGTTTGCAAAATTAGATTGCGGTATGGTAAAATCATCTCGGAGAACGTTTGCTTCTGCGATTGTGACTCTAAACTAGGAAGCTTTGTAGCTATAAAGAACGGAGAAAATCAGGAGCCAAACAGGAGGCAAACCGATTATATAGACATGATTCGAATTGTCTCATTAGCGAAATGTGTTAAATCCTCTTTTATTCCGGTGCCTGTTTCCGTCTTCTATTAAAAAACAAGCAACAGTAAACTTAATAGGTCTTGCACTTCACAGGCAAGTCTTCCAATATCTGAAGTGGGCTGACACATTGCCGCTTGATGCATGCTGGAGAGGGTGGAAGAAAAGAGTGAATGACAGAACCACAGACTAATGGCTGAAAACTCCTACAGATAAAATCAAAAGGTGTAGTGATGAGGTCCACGCAGGAAGGATGTAATCAATGATGATTTATTTAAACAGGTAACAAGTTGAATAGTTCAGAACAACAAGTAGGTAAGTTGTGAACGAGAGCCCCACCAGGAGCAGCCTGTCTGCTACTCAGCCCACTCCAACTGTCACTTCACTGCTCTGTGTCCCAACATTCCGAGGCATGTGAAGACTCCAACATTCTATTGAGCACAGAGCACAGGCACTGGCTGAGAAGGAGGTGTAAAATATATAACATTACAAATGCAAGATACCACAAATGGTTTTAGCTAACACAGAGTTAAAAAAGCCAATCGGTCTGGCATTGGCAGCCGAGTAGGAAGGGAAGAAGAAAAGAATGAAAGAAGAAGGAAAGAATGAAGGAATGAAAGAAGGAAAGAAGTTGAGGGAAGAAAGAAGTAATATAAAAGAAAGGAAGGAAGGAAAGAAAGAAATAAGGAAGGACTGAAAAAAGTAAGAAGGGAAAAGAAAAAAGGGAAGTAAAAGAAAAAAGAAGGTGTGAAAGAAAGTAGTATGAAAAGACAGAAAGAAGGAAAGAATGAAAGAAAGAAGGCAAGAAAGAATGAAGGAAAGACAGAAGAGAATAATGAAGGAAAGAAAGAAGGAAATAAATATAGAAAGCAAGAAAGAAAGATGGAAAGAAGAAGAAAATGGAAAAATAGTAGGTAAAGATGAAAGAAGGAAAACTAAGAAAAGAAAGAATGAATAAAAGAATGTAAGAAGAAGGAAAGAATTGAAAGTAGGAAGGAAAGAAGGAAGCAAAAAGGAAAAGAAGGCAAGAAAGAATGAAACTGAGAAGTAAGAAAGAAGTAAGGAAAGAAGGAAGAAAAAAGGAATGAAAGAAGGGAGAAGAAAAGAAAGAATAGAAAGAAAGAAGGAAGGAGAGAGTAAGATAGATGGAAAGAAAGGAAGGAAAGAACCGGTCAGGTATGGGAAAAGGTGTACTATCAAAAGGTATGGGAAAAGGTGTGGCCTGGTGGGAGTGGTACCTTATGTCCTTGGTGCGGGGGCTGCGCGGTGATACGATGTGAGGCTCTGCATCGCGAGTTGCTGCTACATGAGTCCCAGTATCGTTCTGCACCATGCCGCAACAGATCCATTGAAGTTGCCGATCAGGAACTGCGAAGTGCTGCAAAACGAGGCCCTGAGTTGTTCTTTGCCACGCTGTGTCGGATCCAGTGAAACCTTTAGTTGAGCAGAGAGGAGAACACTCTGACAACAGGTCTTTTTTCCACTGGGTATTTCTCAGGTGGGCTGGAGCACTTGGAGCCTGATTTTGAAAATTCAGCACTGCTGTTGGTGCTTCTGTCCCTTTCCCCAGCTCCCTGAGATTCATTGCAGCAGCCACAGTAGGCTTTGAGAGAGAGAGAAAGATAGGGAAGGAGGGGGAAGGTAGAGAGAAAATGATCAGGGAGGGAGAAGAGTAAGAGAGAAAGAATGGATGTATGGAAACAGAGAGATTGCTTGAGGAAGGGAGCAGGGATGGTTTTAGCATTTCTGTCAGGACTTTGATTCCGGCCCTGCCACAAAAGGTTCAGGGACATGGGGACAGCAGTTTGGGGGGAGGCAGGAATCACTCCCAGCAGAATGGCCCAGATCAGGTCCAGTTGTCAGCTGAAAAGCAGGCGAGGCCTCTGGAAGCTGGTTCTGTCACTGCGGCTTAAACAGGAGGTTAGTCATATGACACTTTGAGTCACTTCTGAGGTCCTGGGTTCGAGGTAAGACGGTCAAGTCTTCCTCCTTCAGGCAGCAGAGCAGGGTTTTTTCTGAATGTTCTTAGGTCCAGGAGTGTTCTGATGAGAGGTTTGCGGTTGTCATTTTTATGCATAATGCCAACTTGTGGATGGAGGATACCCCCTTTTTTTCTAACCCTAAACTGGTTCTGGTCAGTTCTTTCCTTTCCCTTAGGTCTGGCTCCATGCGGGCTAGAGCAATAAAGGGCCGGTCGGCCCAGGTGGGTGCTGCTTTTGCCAGTGACAAGCCAGGGATCTTTTGAACTCAAAGAAGGGGCTAGGTACAACCCCTCAAGCCAAATTGCTCAGGAAAGGTATTCCCGTTTCAAAACCCGAGGCACTTTTTCCCTGTCTGGGAGGAATACACATCAGACCACAGACGAGCCATAAACAGTCATGTGTCCCTGGGTACTGGCAGGAAGGTAAATTTAGTTTAGGCAGAAATATGCCATCTGTCTAAAAATAGCATTTTCAGAAGAGTAATTTAAAATCTCACTTTGCCATTAAAAATGTATTTAAATTACAATTCAAATGAGTGGAAGAAGTATTTAACTAGCTGTTCCCAAACTAAAGTTATCATTAAATGTTGAAACCCATTATTAGTCTATGTGGAGACAGCCTTGCCATAGTGAAAAGCGATATTCGGGTTTTTTCACTCCTCCTCCTTCCTGGCCTGGTATACTTTGTAGGGAATCCTAATATGGGCTAGAGGTAGCTGAATCGCAGGAACCCACTTGTGATTTGCTAAAGGAAACGGCCCAAAACTCAACATGGACATATCACATTCTTCCAATGAAAACTGACGCTTTTTGGCAATGTCGGTTGCTGTGGATTTTGAGGCCTACCTCAGCTGATAGACATTTCTGTGAGAGAAACTTCTAGAATCTGCGGGAAGCCACAAAGTTACTACCACCAACTTTCTCCCAAGTCTCCCGATAAAAAGTTATAACTCATTTGTGTGGGAATGCCTAGTGCCAGAGACATGAAACATCCGGAAGCGCAACATCGACACATGATATTTTTCGACTGAAAACAGACTCTTTTTTTCAGTGTTGGTAGCTGTGGATTTTGGGTCCTGGTTCAACCAACACTGAGGGAAACCTACCAAACCGGTATTTTGAAAAGTAGACACCAAGAGAAATCCAAGTTGGGATTACTTTTGTGGTCTTCACCAGCTTTTCCTACCCAGAAGCTCTTGGAAACCTCAAACTTCGACTAAAAAACACATTTTCCTCACATTTCTGTGTGGGAAACATCTAGAATCTGGAGGAAGCCACACATTTCCTACCACCCAGCATTCCCCCAAGTCTCTAGATGAAAATGGTAGCTCACTTATGTGGGAAGGCATAGTGCCCAAAACAGGAAACAGCTCGACAACAAGGACACATCACATTTTTCTGCTGAAAACAGACTCTTTTTTGCAATGTCAGTAGCTGTGGATTTTGAGCCCCACCTCAGCCGGTACTTAGGGTAGCCTAGCAAACCTGTACATTTTGTACAGTTTTTTAAAAGTAAACAGCCATAGAATTCTAGTGTGGGGTGACTGACATGACACTCGCCAGGTTTCCTAACTTATAAGCCTTTGCAAATCGCAAACTTTGGCTAGAATACAGATTTTTGTGAGGAAAACTTCTGGAATCTGTGGGAAGACCCACATTTCCTACCACCTAGCATTTCCCCCATTGTTCTGAAAAAACCTTGGGAAACCTAGCAAACCTGTACATTTGTGAAAACTAGACACCAGGTAGAATCTGAGATAACATGCATGATACTCGCAAGCTTTTCCTACCCAGATTCCCTTGCAAACCTCAAACTTTGAATACAAACACACATTTTCCTCACATACTATGATGGAAAGTTCTGGAATACCTAGAGAGCCACAAATGTCCTACCACTTGCATCCCCCAAGTCTCCTGATATAAATGGTGCCACACTTGTATGGGTAGACCTAGTGTCCCCAACAGGTAAGGGCCCAAATACGCAACATGGATACATCACATTTTTCCACTGAAAATGAACCCTCTTTTTCAATGTCTTTAGCTGTGGATTTTGGGTCGTAGTTTAGCTGGTACCTAGGAAAACCAGGCAAACCTGTACATTAATTACAACTGGAGACCTAGGATATTCAAGGGGTGGTGACGTGTATGTCTCTCACCAGGTTCCCTTATCCAAAAGTCTCAGCAAATTTCAATCTTTGAATAAAAACACACATTTTCCTCACATTTCTGGGAGAAAAACCTCTGGAATCCATGGAGACCAACACATGTCCTACCATTAAGCATTCCCCCAAGTCTCCAGATACAAATTATATGTCACTTGGGTGTGTAGGCCTAGTTCCCATCACAGGAAAGGTTCCGAAATGCAACAAGGACACATCACATTTTTGCATTGAAAACTGGCCCTTTTTTCGCAATGTCAGTAGTAGTGGAATTTGGGGCATAGTTCAACCGGCACATAGAGAAACCTAGCAAACCTGTAAACTTTTTAAAAGAAGACTCCAACCGAAATCCAGGATGGGGTGACTTATGTGGTTTTGATTATCTTTTAATGCCCAGAAGCCCTAGCAAACCTCAAACTTTGATTAAAAACACATTTCCTCACAATTCTGTGAGGGACACATCTAGAATCTGTGGAAAGTCACAAATGTACCACCAAGCATGTAAAATGTGTACCCTACCTCAACAGGCACCTAAGGAAACATAGAAAACCTGTTCAGTTTTGAAAACTAGATGTCAAGGTGATTCCAGAGTGGGATATCTTGCATGGCTTTCACCAGGTTCCTTTACCCATAAACCTTTGTAAACCTCAAACGTTGGCCTAGAAAACACACACATTTTCCTCACATTTCTGTGAGGAAACTTCTGCAATATGGGCGGGTGGGAGGGGCACAAAATTCACATTTTCAAGTGACCCAAAAGACAACATGGACACTGACATTTTTTCCACTGAAAACTGACCCTTTTTCTGCATGTCTGTAGCTGTGGAATTTGGGTCCTTGTTCAACCGGCACATAGAGAAACCTAGCAGACATGTACATTTGTAAAGAAATAGACACCAAGGGGCTTCCAGTGCAGGCTGATTTGTGTGGTTCTGACCAGCTTTTTTTTTTACCCAGAAGCACTTGCAAACATCTAACTTTGACAAACAAAACTAATTTTCCTCACATTTCTGTGGTGGAAGTTCCGAAATGTGTGGGGAGACACACACTTCCTACTAACTTACATTTCCCCAAGTGTCCCAATAAAAGTGGTACCTCACTTAGTGGGTAGGCCTGGGGCACGCAAAAGGAAACTGTCCAAATGGCAACATGGACACATCACATTTTACCACTGAAAACTCACCCGTTTTTTTGCAATGATGGTAGCTGTATATTTTGGGCCATAGCTTAGCCAGAACCGAGAGGAACTAGTAGATACAGAGGGTAATCCAGGGTGGGGTGATTTGTGTGGTACTCACCAGCTTTTATTACCCACAAAGTCCTGCAAACCTCAACCTTTGACTAAAAACACTCTCAATAAGAACAGAACCCCACTTGCGTCGATAGTGTTAATGTCTATGACAGGAAAGGGCCTGAATTGCAACAAGGACACATAATATTTTTCCACTAAAAAATAAAAATGTGGTAATGTAGAATGTGGGCCCTACCACAGTGGGTGACTAAGAAAGCCTAGCATTTTTGTAAAGCTAAACACTTATGGGCTTCCAGGGCGGGGTGGCTTGTGTGGCTTGTGTGGCTTTCATCAAACTTCCTTACACACATGCCTTTGCAAACCTCAACCTTTGGCTAAAAACACACACTTTCTTAACAGATCTGTGAGGGAAAGTTCTAGAAAATGTGTTAGAGGGCACACCTTTCCTACCACTCAGCATTTCCCTCAAGTCTCTTCATCAACATGGTACCTCACTTGCCTAGTCTCCGCGACAGAAAATGGCTCAAAATGCAAAATGGACACAACACATTTTTCCACTGAAACCGACCCTTTTTTTGCAATGTCGGTCACTGTGAATTTTGGGCCTTATTCAACCGGCACCTAGGGAGACCTAGCAAGTGGGGTGACTTGCATGGCTATGATCAGCTTTTCTTACCTAGAAGCCCTTGCAAAACTCAAACTTTGATTGAAAAAATACATTTTCCTCACATTTCCGTGATAGAAAGTTCTGGACTCCGCAGTGAACCACAAACTTCCTATGGATTAGTATTTCCCCAAGTCTCCAGATATAAATAGTACCTCGTGGATAGGTCTAGCGGCTGTGACAGGAAAGGGCTTGAAACGCAGCACGTACAATCACATTGCTCCACTGAAAAAAGTCCCTTTATTTGCAATATCAATAGCTGTTGATTTTGGGATCTAGTTCAGCGGGCACCTTGGAAGACCTAGCAAATCTGTACATTTTTTTAAACTGGACACCTTGGGAAATCCAGGGTAGGTAATTGGACCCAGAAGTCCTTGCAAACACCAAACTTTGGTAAAAAAAATAGTCTGTGGTTGGTAGGTTTGCATAGGTGGTGCCATAGCACAGCCCCGAATACCGCAGCTACCCCTACTGCTTATCTCTCAACACAGCCCTAAGCCCTTTTGTGTTCTGCTCTCTTGACCCACCCACACAAGTGGGATACCATTCATATCGGGAGACATATTAGAACTCAGGGTGGTGGGAAATTATTGGCTTCCCGCAGATTCCAGAACTTTCCATCCTGGATATGTCTGAAAAATGTGTGTTTTTAACAAAGTTTGAGTCGTGCAAGGGCTTCTGGGTAAAATTATCTACTAAGAGCTCCGCAAGTCATACACCCCTGGACTTTCCTGATGTCTAGTGTTCATAAGTGTGCAGATTTGGTAAGTTTATCCAGGTGGCGGCATAGACAAGACCAAAAATCCACAGCTACCCACATTTGCACTTTCCAATTGTGGGCGATAGAGCCACCCACAAAAATTGGATTTCCTTTATATGTTGGGGCATGTTGGAATGATATGTGGTTGTGTAATTTGTTGATAACAAAAGATTCCAGAAATATCTATCACAAATTGTAAATAAAGGAGTTATATTAGCTATTTACGCAAACTTTCAAGTTTTGCTGAACATTGTGGGAAAGTGAGTGAGATCAATGCAAGTTATACCACCATGGACACTTCTGGGTGTTCAGTTTAAAAAAATAAAATGAGGGATTGTTACTGGACTTTCAAAATAAAACTACCACTAATAGAAGTTGGTTTTGGCACCTCCAGAAGTGCCAGCTTTAGAGAACAGATACTAATCAGAGTATAAGAATTTTGAAAGCAAGACTACTGAAGGTGAGCGATACCGCCACAAAAAGCCCCAAAATGCTTTATTGGCCATTCACACGCTATTCATGCACCACACACAAGATGCCAATCACAGGCCCAATCCACAACAGCAGCGCACTCACATTAACATTATTATTAATGGGATTTGTAATGTGCATGGCTGCCCTAGGACTTCCCAGCGCTGCACGGTCAGGTACTGAATACGGGTCAACCATGTCTTAAATGTATTGCTTAAACAGCCATGTTTTGATCTCTCTGTGAAACTCTAGTTCTCTGTCTATTAGTCTGTGTTCCAACGGCAAGGAGTTCCAGAGTTTGGGGGCTAGATGGGAGAAAGATCTTCCTCCCCATTTCTCCCTCCTAACCTTTGTCTGTATTAGGCGTTCTTCCGAGCTGGATCGCAATTGCCTCTTTGGGATGAAGGGAGAGATCTGCCTCCTAACTTGTTTTGGCCTCTATTATGCCGTGCTGTACGAATAATAACCAGTGCCTTGAATTTTATTCTGGCCTCTACCGGGAGCCAGTGGAGTCTAATTAGATGCTGTTTTACTGACTCCTGCACCCGGTTGTTACATAGCAGCCTAGCTGCTGCATTCTGAGTCATCTGCAGTCTCTATGTGACATATTTAGATACACCTAGGAACAATGAGTTTCCATAGTCCAGTCGTGAAGCGACTAAAGAATGGACCACTGTCTTCCTTAGTTGTATGGGGATTCTTGCCAAGATTTTACGCAGGCTTCTAAGAAGTCCAAAACAAGTTGCTGTGACTTTCTTGGCCTGTGTCACCATAGAAAGATCAGTTTCTAGCCAGAATCCTTGTTTTTTTACTATTTCTGCGGGAATGTGTGGATTACCTAGGGACGCAGGCCTGTCTATGATGGGCCTGGGTATTGCTTTATTTCCAAGGAGTAGTAACTCTGTCTTGTCCCCATTTAACTCTAAACAACTTGTTGTCATCCACTCTTTGACTTTTACCAAACAGGAAGATAGTCTCTCACCATCCCTGCAGGTTTTTGGATCCAGGGAGATAACCAGCAGTGTATCATCGGCATACGAAGTCATGGATATATAAAATTCTAGCCCGATCTTAGCAAGCGGCTCCATATAGACATTAAAGAGTGTTGGGCTCAATGACGAGCCCTGCGGCATGCCACATTTTAGAGACATGGTCTTGGAGAGAATGGTATTCTCCTGTACTTGAAATGTCCGATCACTCAGGAATGTTGTCAACCATTTGAGCGCAATGCCCCTAATCCAAATGTCTGAGAGCCTTCTGCGTAGTATGTGATGATCCCCCATATCAAAAGCCGTGTTCAGATCTAATAAGAGTAATGCAGATGGGTTTCCCTGGTCCAATGATTGTCTTAGCTCTTTCACCACGCCCAGCAGGGCAGTTTCTGTACTGTGTTGTGCCTAAACCCCATCTGTGTGGGGTGAAGGCATTGATTGATTTCTAAAAAATCTGACAGATTTTTATTGACATGTTTCTCCAATAACTTGCCAACAAATGGTAGCATGGAAATAGGGCGAAAGTTCCTTGGTTGTGATTGATCTGCGTTAGCCTTTTTCAATAAAGGCTTTAACATACCACTGCCATTCAAGGCCCATCACATTCATAGGCCACAGAATTACCAGTCAAACCACCTCTCTTCTAGTCATTAACCAACTTGCATAAATGCACACCTCTCTACACATATGGCCAGACATGTCGACAGATGGTGCGTTAACAACCTTCACAAATGAAAAAAATGTTTGACTACGTTTTTACTACCTGTGAAGGATCTGCCTTAATCTACATTCGGAGCATTACCAAACGCATACCTAGTGAATGAATAATTTGTAAAGCGCAGCAATACTCTGTGGTGTCTAGGCGCTACCTGAAAGCACATTCAACTGGGTACAAAGGAGATGTGTGTTTTATGCCCGGAAAAGCCAGGTTTGTAGTCTCTTCCAAAAAATCAGCAATGTAGTCTCCTTCTTGAGAGAATTGGATGTACTGAAACTCTTGCAACCCCATTTGACCTTTTTTACCCTGGGAACGATCAGATTTTCAAGATCTGATGATCTTAATGATCTGGACGGGACACAACGTGTAAGGTGATTGGCGAATTAGATGGGGCAAATTTAATTGAGGGATTTAAAAGCAATGCAGAGGGATTTAATTTGCCAACTCTGTTTAGGGATTCCTAGGAGAACCCTGGCTGCCGTGTTTTGTTTGATCTGTTTTTGGATGCTGCGTTTAGTTGCTCTAGTAAGTAGGGCGTTACGGCTATCAACAGATATCACTGTTTTCCTTATTGCTAGCAGGACTGAAGGTAATACCTTCCTCAGGATTTTTAGGATAAAGAAGCAGCTTGATGTGGTGGAGTTAAACTGAGCTTCAAAGGACAATTTAGTGTCCATATTAGCTCCCAGATTATTTGCTCTATAAACAGGCATGGGTAAGGAACCAAGCTGGTCTGGCCACCAGTTTCTAGTCAAGAAATCAGGGTGGCTACTAAAAAGCAAGACCTCTGTCTTGGAGGAGTTTAATTTCAGACAATTATCTGATATTCAATTTCCAATATGGCTCATACAGTCATGGAAGCTGCTTGCTGAGGGACTAGATGATCCACGTATGGAGACAATTATTTGTGTGTCATCCGCATACAATACTAGGGAAAAACTGTTGCTTTTCATAAGTCTGGCCAGCGAAGTGATATATGGTTAAAAAGAGTGGGACTCAGGGAAGAGCCCTGAGGTACTTCACACAGCAGGGAAAAAGAGGAGGACACATAGTCACCTGAAGCGACACACTGTGATCGCTCTGACAGGAAAGCACTTAACAGGGAGAGCGCTATATCCCTGATCCCTATGGCGGCTATATGGTCCAAAGGCAGTCTGTGGTTGACAGTGTCAAATGATGCTGATAGATCTAACAGGATCAGTGCAGTACTCCCCTCTCTATCCAGTCTTTGTCTGAGTTCCTCAGTGGCTGTGATTAGGGCAAGTTTTGTGCTGTAATGTGCTCGAAAACAGAACTGTGAGGAATCCAAAATTTCACGTTGCTTGATGAAGGCAGACAGTTCTAGATTAATGTCCTTTTCTACCACTTTAGAAGGGAAAGGGAGTCTGGAAATAGGCCCGTAATTAAATGGGAATATTTTTTTAGTAGGGGGAGTATGGATGCTTTTTTTCCACTCTGAAGGAAAACTTCCTGAAGTGAACATGGCATTAAAAATTGATGTCAGGGGCGCCGCAACGGTCTCAGGTGATAAGTGTAAGATTTCGGGAGAACAGGGATCTGATGGTGATCCTGATTTGATAGATCTAATTAGTTGAGATGTTTTGTCGGCTGTTAAAGCCGTGAAAGATGACAGAGTGGAGGGTGTTCCCTCTGTCGAAGGTTTAACTTTATTAAGTTCGATGAGGGTCTGAGCCTGGCCGACGGAAAGTTGAAGGAAAGTTTTGCAAACAGCTTTAACCTTATTTTCAAAGGTGTCTGCTAAGTTGTTGCAAAATTTCTGGCTAGCACCAGTGTCATGCGGGGCTGACAATTTGGACAGGCTTTTTACTGCGGTGAACAGGGTTTTGGTGCAATTGTTGGCAGCTCTGATTTGCTCGGTGAAATAGCCGGCTTTTTCTCTGAAAATAAGGCTTTTGTATTCCTGCAGCAATCCTTAATACTCCTTTTCAGTGATAACGTTATCATCCAGTCTCCACTTCCTCTCCTGAACCTTTACTAACTGCTCTGATGGGAGCTACATGAGACTTTGGAAGAAGTGTCTTTCATGCGCCTTTAGCGCACTCACTATACCAAATCAAACTCCTTCAAGTTTGTGGATACAAATTGTGAAGTGTTTGAAAGTGCCTTTTCAAGATCAACATTCCTTGAACTGGGTGAGCATATCTACCCCGAAAACCAAGGTAAACACGCTGGGGAATGCCTTCCTAAGTTCCCTAAAGAGCACATCCTGAACTACGGAGAAAGTTAGTTGTTTACACACAGGGTAGTCAGTGAGAACGTGGCATATGGTCAATATACCATTATGTGCAGTGCTGGGACTGTAATGCACTTGTCATACATCAAACAGAACATTTACTATGTTCTGACAGAGGATGAACATGGTAAGCAGGACACATATATTACCCATATATGCAGCATTGGGGAAGGTGTTCTCTGTCATATTATGATTTTTTGTAAAGTGTGCTATGACCCGGGAGGATAGTCTACCGCTTGTCATGTAGTTGCTGAGGCAGTCGGCATAAAGGCACCGGACACCAGGGAAGGTTAGCTGCTTTCTTTATTATAGTTGTGGTGTCAGCGTGGCGCAGCACGTCTGTCCTCGTCCTCTGTCCCCAGTCCTCTGTCCACTTCCTGTGTCCTACCGGATGTCGTGTCCAGTGACCTGGTCACTGCCCTGTGACCCACAGGGTCCTAGTGCCCTACGTCAGTGGTCACCACATCTCGCCCTTTGTCATAAACAAAACTTCTTTGTCACATGCACAAACTCTTGGTACATTATCCATATAGTGATGGAGTAATAAAGAAAAAAGAGAGATAGAGAGAGAGAGAGAGAGAGAGAGAGAGAGAGAGAGAGAGAGAGAGAGAGAGAGAGAGAGAGATATTCTCTACATTTCTTCAACTAATCTTCTTGGCTTCTTGCACACTCAGCTTGGTCTTTGTTCTCTGCTAGGTTCTTGTCCTCCGTTCTCCCCTTTCAGTGATATTGTCTCTCTGCCAGTTCCTTGCTCTCTTCCTTCCACATTTGGTGATGTTGTCACTGGTCCTTCCTCTTCCACTTTGAGCTCCTTGAAGTGAGAACTATTTCTTGTTATTCTTTGATGGTCCGATGCTGCCGTCACCATTGATCCTTTTACGTTGGTCACAACTAGCGGATCTTTTGAAAATGGACTATCTGACTTCCGTTGTTGTCTCTGTCTCACTATCACCAGATCTCCTTCATTTAGCTGATGTTCAGATGCATTTCTCCTCTTGTCAGCATATTCTTTCATTTTCTTCTTTGCTTGATGATCTCTTTCCGCAATGTCTCTTCTATTCGTGCTTGCTTTTGCGTCTATTTGAGGCAGTCTTGTTTTGCTTGATCTTCCCAGCACCAGTTCCGCTGGGCATCTACCAGTGGAGCTGTGAGGGGTGTTTCTATAGTCTCTTAGCACTTGACATAATGCTTGTCGAATTGATATCTGTGTCAGTTTTGCTCGCTGGATCGCTTTCTTTATAGTTCCCATGAACCGATCTGCCATTCCATTGGCCTGTGGCCACAGAGGAGTTATTTTCCGATGCTTGATCCCCAAGTATTCCATGAATCTACGGAATTCTTCTCCCGAAAATGGAGGGCCATTATCTGTTTTCAATGTTTGTGGTGAGCCCCAGGCGGCAAATATGTCGTCTAGCGCTGGTAATGTGACACTTGCTGATGTTGACGATACTTCTCTCACGATTGGAAATCTTGAAAATTCGTCGATGACTACTAGCAGGTACTTTCCAGTCTCTAACGGTCCATAGAAATCTGCTGCCAACTCAGTCCATACTGCTGGTGGCAGTTCTGACATCTTCAATGGTGCTGGCTTGGCAGGTGGTCCTGTCACTTGACAGACATGACAGTGTGATACTTCTTCTTCCACCATGTTGTCCAATCCTGGGAACCATACTTTTTCTCTCAACATCTTCTTTGTCGCTACAATGCCTCGATGTGATTCGTAAGCTAGTTCAATGGTTCTCTTTCTCAGGCGATGCGGTATCACAATTCTTGAACCTCTCATCAGAATTCCATTTTCTGTTTCAGACAGCTCCTCGCGTATCTTTTTGAAAGCTAGCAGTTCTTCTTTTATGACCCCTTCTCCTGCGGGGCTGTTATTGTTAATGTGTCTCCATGTCTGCTGCCGCACTACCGTCCCGATTGCCTGCATTGTCGGATCTCTTTTTGTTTCTCGCTCTAGTTCTGCACTTGGTATTGATGCCGGAGTGTTCTGTTTTAGAATGAAGTTTAGATATTCTTCTGCCATGGTGGTGCCACCTTCTCGATGAGGAAGCGGGTGTCGTGACATATAATCCGCTGGGTTTTGATCTTTCCCAGGCTTGTGGACAATCTTGAAATTGTAGTTCATCAGTCTGATTCCCCATCGTTCGATTCTTGGTGGTATTTTGGCGTTCGGATTTCCGTAGATGGTCACTAGTGCTTGGTGATCTGTTATTATTGTGAATGGCTTCCCATATATGAACATGTGGTAGTGCTCACATGCCCATACTACCGCCAAACTCTCCTTTTCTGGTTGAGAGTATGCTCTCTCAATGTCCGACACACTCTTTCATTCCCGTCAGGCAACTTATCATGTCATCTAGATGCGGCCCCGGATGCCGTTCTCGTTCAATAGCTGTGTTGGGGATTCTCATGTCTACACATATCCTGATCTGGGCGTTGTCCTTTTTTGGCACAGCCACTATTGGAGACACCCAAGGCGTTGGCCCTTCGGCTGGCTCAATGATGTCTTGTTCTAGGAGTGCCTTTATTTCTTCTTCCACCTGAGGTTGTAGATGGATGGGTACCCTTCGGTGATGCTGGGCGACCGGTCTGACTGATTCATTGATGTGCAATGTGATCTGTCGTCCTTTCAGCTTTCCAAGTCCTTTCGTTAACTTCGGGTATTCTTGTAAAATGTTCTCTTTGTCCGACACATGATACATCATCTTTAATAGGCCCATGATTTTCGCTGTTACGTTGCTTAGTAGACATGGTGCGGGAATGTCCCCTCGTAGCACATGGATTTCCTCAGTGACGGTCTTGCCCTTGTGTGTCATGGTGTCCGTGAATTTTCCCATGTTTGTTACTGGATTTTGTGCACCCCAAGTAAACACTCGTATACTTGATGGCTGTAGGGGTGGTTTCCTCTTCATTTTGTCATATTCTGTGGCGCACATGATGTTACACGTGGCCCCACTGTCCAGCACAAATTCCGTTTGGTGAGGTCCTACGTCGATGGTCACCCAGTCCGTCTTCTTTATTGATTTCCTATCCACTAATCTGATGTGTTCTTCCTCATGCCCTTCGTCCGTGGACATGAGGTATAGGCGTTCCACCTTCCCTGCTGTTTCTTCTTCTTCTTCCTCTCCCGACTCCAACTACGAGCTCCTGGTGGTCGCTTCCATGTGTCGTACATGTCTGTTTGTTGTTGTTCTCGGTCTCCCTGGCCTTCCTCGTTCATTTTTGAACTGCATTCCTTGGCACATGGTGGCAAAATGGTTGCTTCTGTTACATTTTCTGCATGTTTGACCGAATGCTGGGCAGGTTCCTCGGTGTGGAAACTCCAACTCGCATCTGTAGCATTGGGACCCTTGTTTCCTTGTCGCTTGTTCCTTTGATCCTCTCTTCCAATTCCCAGTTCTGCTTGTGTCTGTCATTCTGTGGACTTGCTCTTCTCTTCGGCCCATCTGTCTTGCGTGCACCATTGCCTTTGCTTCCGCTCTCGCTAGATCTAGAATCTTTTCTAGAGTGATAGGTTCTTTTAGTAGTCTTGTGCGAAAGTCTGTGTCACGACAGCCTTCTATCAGTCTTAGGCGGATGGCCTGTTCATTGTCGTATTTTTCAAATTCGCAATGAGCTACTAATTTTCTCAGCCTTGTCGCAAAGTCGTCCATTGACTCCTCCGGCTGTTGAAATGCTATGTTGAAACTGTATCTTTCAAAGTCGACGTTTCTTTGAGGGTCGAACTTGTTTCTTAGACATTTTATTAGTCTTTCGTATGTTTCCGTTTCGCTCTTTGGGAGTGTTATCAGGAGGTCATCCACTTCATCCCCCACCAGATTTAGGAATAGTCCTAGTTTCTTTCCCTCTACTACATCTGTCGCCTCCATGTATCGCTCAAACTTCACAATCCACTTCTCCCATCTTATTCCCACTTGTGGCTCTGATACACTGAAAGGCATTGGTGTGCGATATTGTGCACTTTGCTTTGTTTCATGCCTTTTGCTTTCTTTTCTTTTGTTGCCTTTGTGTTTCTTTTATTTCTGATGTTTTTTTGTTTTTTTTACTTTCTTATTGTTTTCTTTTCTTACTTTATATTTTATTACTTGTTATTTCTTGTTGTAGGGGATCTCTCTGTGTTCTCTGCCCCTTTATTCTTCTATTTTCTCTGTTTTCTGTTTCTTTCGTTTTTTGCCTGCCCTTATTATGGCTGCCTTGTTCCTTCTCTTGTTATTTTCCTTTTTGTCCCAGTTAAAATGGCCGCCCGTGTTCCCGTGAGATTTCGCGATCGAAATCTCGCTTTTCCTGACTCTAAGATGGCCGCCGCGTTGCCCTGACGTTCTTATTGGCTGTATCGCCTGTCCCTAAAATGGCCACCGAGGTTTCTCGCCTCTCGCGAGACTTCGCTCTTCAAGTTTTCGAGCGCGAGAGCTTTGCTCTTCTTGCCTGGCACTAGCGCTGCTTTCCGGTGCTCCTTACCGGGCCGTGTCTTTTCTCAGGTGGACGCTGATCGGGGTGGGCTCCCGTGTAGCTCCTTGCGTCTCCTTGCTGTCGGCGATCTCTTCCTTCACACGACGTGATCCTCATGCGTGTGGTGTCGTCACCGACCTTCGTCGCCAGATGTCATGTAGTTGCTGAGGCAGTCGGCATAAAGGCACCGGACACCAGGGAAGGTTAGCTGCTTTCTTTATTATAGTTGTGGTGTCAGCGTGGCGCAGCACGTCTGTCCTCGTCCTCTGTCCCCAGTCCTCTGTCCACTTCCTGTGTCCTACCGGATGTCGTGTCCAGTGACCTGGTCACTGCCCTGTGACCCACAGGGTCCTAGTGCCCTACGTCAGTGGTCACCACACCGCTGACACAGGAATTGTTAGTGATGATCCATGACTCGCCTAATTGAAGAGCTGAGTCTTCAGTTTTGTGCGAACTGCAATAATTTAGAGGTGTGACAGATTCCAGCCTTTTGAAACAAGATAGGAGAAGTCACTTCTTCCTGTTCTGGTTCTATGCAAGCACGAATCTGGCTGAGCTGCATCTGGAAGGTTTCTGAAATCTGAGGGGATTTTGAGGTATGCTGGGCCAGTGTTGTGTAGGGCTTTGATTCTGCGTGTCAGGAGTTTGAAGAGAGCTGCGGATGGGAAGCCATTGAAGTTCCTTGAGGTGCAGGCTGTGTGCATGGTGGGCTGGCAGATGGAAGGAGAAGGAGGCTGCTACTTTCTGTATAGTTTGGAGTCATCTGCTTAATTGACGGAGGGACTAATTGAGTATGTTTCCGATAGGGTTGAGTCCCTAGATGAAGATGTAGTGTCAGCATGTTTATCTCTACTACCTTGACTAGCTGCCTTCTTCCTATGTGATAACCCTGTAAAGGCACACCTGGCTTAGGCTTTTCCTACCTATTTATGTCTCAGTCTCCTCCAGAGTCCAGGCTAATACAGTATACTTACTAAGTGAATCTTTACTAACACCTTCCATTACTAGCTACATGAAACTCCAGAAAACGCATCTTTGATGCCCTCTTAGCACACTAACTGTGCTAAATCTAACACCTCCCAGTTTGTTAATGCAAGTTGTGGGTTTCCGAGACTGCCTGTCAAGAACCACATTCCTCGAACTGAGTGAGCATATCTACATTTGAAACTAAGGCAAATATGCTGGGAAAGACTGCCTCAGTACCCTAAAGAGTACTTAAAAAACTACGAAAGGCTTTGCATTTTTGCCGCTTTGGGTATTCCATGACAATGTGCTTATGTTCTGTCCACTGTTATACAAACCCAGCAGCCTGAACCTAAAATATTACCTAGAAAATAGGCATTCCATATTTTACATGATTAAAATCAATTAAATAATTATTTATAATTTATAATTATGTATTAATTAATACTTAATTAACTTTCCAGCCTAAACCCTTACACACATAGCAGCCAGGAACTAAAATATAAATAAAATAAATAAGTATTCCATATTTGGATTTTTAAAATTCAATTAAATAATGTATTTTAAATAATATTTAATTGATTATTGATTAATTAACTTCCCATACTACACTCCTACAAACCTTCCAACCCGCAAAACTAAAACATCAGTAAAAGAAATCAGTGTTCCATATGTTACAGAATTAACAATTAATAAGTAATGAATTACAAAATACGATTCAATTAATTATTAATTATTATTTAATTGACTTCCCACCCTAGCCCCCTACAAACCTAGTAGCTCACAGCTGGCTGTAATGAGTAAAACAAATAATTATTCCATAAATTACATCATTAAAATCAATTCAATAATTAATTAGCAATTAATAATTAATTTTTAATTAATTAATACTTAATTATTTCCCTGCTTAGGCCCCTACAAATCTAGCAGTTTGCAACCAAAATATAATTAAAATAAATAAGTATTCAATAATTGAATTATAAAAATTCCATTAAATAATTAATTTACAAATAATAATTAATATTTAATTCATTTGTAATTCATTAACTTCCCACCCTATACCCCTACAAACCTACCATCCCACAACTAAATATCAGTAAAATAAATCAGTGTTTCATATTTCAAATAATTAAAAATAAATTCAATATTTAATGAAACATATGATTAAATTATAAACTAGTTATTACTTCATTAACTTCCCACCCTATGCCCCTACAAACCTAACATGTAATCATGTAATTAAATAAAATGTATTGATTATTTCATAATGACTATTTGCTAATTAACTTCCCACCCTATCCCCCTAATAGCCCAACAACCCTTGACGACACTATAAATTACTAAAACAAAAATTAATAAATTCTAAATCACCCAAAATTACAAGACATGGGTCTTGCTGTGGTGGTCTAATGATAAACAACATACAAACTGTATGTTGCTATCTGGATCAGATGGGTAAACAGTTTCTTATTCCAAATGTGAGTTTTACGTCTCGCTTTGTATGGCTGAAGAAACTAGTAATTTTTAACCACTTCTTCCGTGTGCATGTACTTGTTTTAATCAAGTATAGAGCTGGGCTTGTGAACTTTGGCCAACTGACCCCAAGCCGTGATGGGGAAGTGCTCTCATCATTGACTGTAGTCAACACACACACATATCACGCCTACCAGAGTACATGACTGCGAGCAGTTCGTTGGAATGCAACGCAGAAGTTTAGGATTTTTGGAGCTTCTTTCAAACAAGCTACTGCAAGAATCCTTTGCGGCAACATCAAACTATACCAGATGCCAGTGTCAGCTTTTTGTGTAGCTCACTGAGCATCTCTTCTCTCACATAGAAGTTGTGCACATAAAGGTTATAACTTTCATGAAGGAGTGGCTGGACAAGCTCCCATACAATATTTGCTGTCACTCTTAGCATGGATAGGACTGCCTATAGATTTTAGAGCTGAGTCCTTCCCTGTAAACACCCTCAAGCTGTATACATAGCAAGAAGAGCTCTTAAACAGTATGTACCACTTTATGACATAATGAGCTCTTTTGCTCAGTATGTACTGCCTGAACAGCAGTCACACTTTGTACAGAATCAAGGACTCATCAAATCCAGAGGAGTATAAATCTCTAGAAACCTGGCAGGCAAATGTTCCACGGCAGCCCAGATTTTGAAGAACCTGTCAAGATCTGGATAGCCCTGGAGCAATGCAGCAGAATTATCATACAAATGCAGCAAGCAGTGCAATAGCAAAACCCAATCTTTGCTCATGTTGAGTGTGAAGATGGTTGTTAACCAAACCATGCGAGTAGACCAGTACCTTCCCACAGGTTCAAGGTTCTTTATTTCCTGCATAGTTACTTAAAACCATTACCGCATATAATACAGAATACAAAAATATATATAATATTTTTAACAATGTATGTATGATTTCCTCCTTTTCCACTGCCTTATTGTTTTTTTTTTAAATTATGAGAGGAAATCTTCAATTTAAAACCAAATGAGACCCATTGTTAGATAAGACTTTGCAGATATAAAATCAAGATTGATTGTAAACATGTAATCTGTCCTTATATGACGCGATGCTATAAATAAAGTCTCTTGTTAATTTGGACCAGCCATGAAAATGTTTTTACCGGTCACTATGTTTAATTTGTTCAGATTTTCTCCACTCGTTGCAAGGATTTTCCTTTACCTCCTGGCAGTTTGTCCTTGTGTGATCTAGATTGGGACATGTTCCTGTCAGCGGTGGACTGCAGTGCCAATGCCTGATTCAGTTTTTGTTATTTTTAACATTTTTTGATCAGCTAGCATAAGGAATTTTACCAATCTACAGTTTAGTTGTGTATTTTCTGAGTTTAAGCAGGCTAGCACCGCTGGTCTCCTGGTGCAGATGCCTTTCTGTTTTTAAGGGTTCTTTGAGAAACTGTTGCCGAGCTTGTTGCAGTTCCCTGCATAAACAAATCAGGTGTAGTATGTCACCTTGTTTGGCTTTGCATAGCCTGCACGGCTCTTGTGCTAATGTCCTTAGCCTTGGTGGAAAATGCAGAGCACACGGAAAGATTCCCATCCTATGCCTCAGAAAGTTCATTTTTATAGACTTTGGGCAACCCTGGTTAAAAAAAGGTTGTGGATCCAGCGATTTGTAGGAGTTAAGAGTAATCCTGGCATACGATCTGTTTGAGAAGCTAGCTTTGTCCTCCACCAGAGAGATTTGTTTTAAGGTTTTCCAGACCAGTTTTTTAAAATTGTAATAGCCAATTTGCGCATCCCAGAGTTCTGTGAGTTTGGTAGATTCTAGGGCTAGCTGAAGGTAGCTTCTGGCTTGGGAAGGCTCCCTATGCTCTATATCCCGCCACAACAGATTGTTTAGCATGTTTGTGGTGGCATTTCTGGCCCGGTCCAAACAGATGATATAAGCACCGTACCTAGCTAGATCTTCTCGTAGGAGGCCGAACTCCAACCTTATTTGAGCAGGTGATGTGCAGGACGGAAGGCTGAACATGATTCTATAGGCTTTGACCTGCGTGTTGTCCAGCTCCTTAGCATCCCTTCCCCGCATTGCCTCACTGCCATAAGCAATTGAGGGGATTAGTTTAGCCTGGACTACTTTCAGAAGCGTAGTCAGAGTCGGCCCCATCAATTTATTTGCAAGACTTTTCATCGTTAGGGCAATCAGCAGATCTTTCTTTCTCACTTCCTCTTTCTGGCGCTGGAACGACCCTTCCTTATCGAATATAACTCCAAGGTACTTGTATTTCTGAACTCGATCACGTTTTGTGCCGCCAAGGAACCAATTTCTATGGAGGTTCTTTTTGTTGTTTATTGGCATTGTCCGTGTCTTGCTCAAATTTATTTTTAGGTTGTTGCCTTGGTGTAGTTCTACATTTCTGTCAGTAGATGTTGGAAACCAATGTAGGTATGACTGAGCAGAACTACATCATCTGCGTACATAAGGTTGGACAATGTTTTCCCTCCTAGCCTCGGCGAATGTGAGTTACAGGCCACTAGCGCCTTTGGAAGGTCAGCCATATATAAATTAAACAGGGTTGGTGCAAGCACACATCCCTGTTTCAGTCCCTTTGATTTTGGACCTTTTGAGGAGGTGTGGGTACCTGCACCTAATTTCACTTCACCTGCACCCAAGTGTGCAGAAGTTTCAGCATGTTTAGAGTATCCTGTGGTAAACGCCATTGCGCCAATTTCCCTCACAGTCTCCCCCTTTCTACATTGTCAAAAGCAGCACTAAAGTCGATATAACATAAGTATAAAGGTAGTTTTGAAGCTTTAGCTGCATCGATTATTAGTGAGATTGTGAGGATGTTTGTAGATGTGCTGGCCATTTTGCTGAAACCGGTCTGGTTCAGCGGTATTATCGAGTTCATCTCCGCCCAGTTTGTCAGCTCCTCTAGTATAGTGCCCACAAAGTATTTTGCTTCATTATCTACTAGTGCTACAAGGCAGTAAATGTTGGGCTCCGACTTGTCACCTTTTTTATGAATTGGCACAATTGTTGAGCCCTTCCATGAATCCGGTATTCTGTTTAGCCGCCTGACTTCCAAAAATAGAACTTGTAGGATTTCAGCCCAGTCTTCAGTCTTGGCTTTGAACAGGGCAGGTGGAATTCCATTCGCTCCTTGAGCCCCTTTCTTCCTCCCCTTGGCATTCTGCTTTTTGATTAAGAGAGGCATAGAGCAATTATCTGTGCCTGATGGACTATTTTCTTTGTGTGTCTGCTCTTGCTCCCTCATCTCTGTTTTACTTTCTCCAACTTGTTCTTCAAATGTCCTGCTATTGGGCGTTTGCATTCCAGCACTGTCTGCTTGGTTATTAAAGTGTGTAAAAAGGTATTTTACCCAATTTGCTTCCGCAATATGTGACCCAATACCCTTATGGCGTGGGTGGATAATCCCATTCACCCTCCTCCAGAAGTGGGCGATGTTGTTGCTGTTTGTGTCATAAAGAAGTTTTGCCCAAAGTGCCATCTCGTTCTCATTGTTGATGTTCCATTTGAGACTTTTTAATTTAGCCCTTTGTTCATTCAAGGAGACTCGTACAGTGGCATTCTCTGAATCTTATCAGCCTGCACAGACTTGCATTTATTGATTTTTTGAGGTGTTTCAGCTGTGAACTTTGTTCCTTCGAAATTTTATTGATTTCCCATGCCTTTTAGGGATTATTTTTTGTATAAGAGATTTCTGCATATTGATCTAGTAGCTTGGCAGTGAACTGTTCCCAGTGAGATATTTGGTCTTTTGAGCTTAAAACTGGTGAACTAAAGAGTTGGATTGCTGCTTCGGCCTTAAACTTTATATTGTTTATTGTGCATTTGATCCTTCTTAAGTTGGAAGTAAAGATCGACCCCACAGTTGCGTCCGTACTGATTTGTCTTGCTGCAGTTGCTATTATTTGGAGTTCTTGGGGGCGATGGTCGCGGTCGCCCTTATCCTCTATTCTGTACCCAGATATATATGGGACGAGAGTGAGGCTTGCAAAGGTGTAGTCCAGTATGGAACTTGTTGTAGAGGAGTAATAAGAATCAACTGGTGGAGTGTCGTCCGGAAATCTTCTGTTTAAAGCTCGGAGGTTTAAATGTTCTAAATCTGCAAGTAGGCGACTATTGCAGTGTTGCTTCTTTCTGTGTGGTGGATGACTTTGTGTAGGAATATTGTGAATTCCGTTTTGTATAGCTACCTCCTCTCCTTGAGGCGAGCCTATAAGATATTGGTTTAGGTCCCCTATCAAAACGAAGATCGGGTTCTCCATCGCTATCGCATACTTTGCTGCCTGTTCAAAAAGTGCTGTTGAATCTTTCGCTTTGCGTTTAGGGTGGATATATGAGTTGATTAGGCATAGCTCCATTTCTTTGTCCTCAAGCAGGATTGAAATTGTGACTGCCATTGTTGCATTTGACAGCGATACCATACGGGTTATTAAAGATATGCTTGTGGTGGAGATGTAAATTGCCATCCCGCCAGAGCAGTGGCCGAATCAGCCTATCCTTGTTGCTGGAGTAGCGAAGCAGGTATAGCCTTCAATGTGCTGCGGAGCCAGGACTCCTGTAAAACAATTATGTCAAAAGTTGTTACATACTGCAGGAAGTCTGGATCGTCAACTTTAGTTGCCAATCCATTTATATTCCACAAGCATAATCTTAGAAGAGGCTCCTTTGTTCTGCTGTGGCATTTGTCTTGCCTATCGCGTCAATGCTCCTCTGATCCTTGAGATGATGGCGCGCGATATTGCTTCCTTGTCAGAACCTTGGCTTGCTCTAGCGGCTGTCCATGAAACCTTTTCTTGTTGATCCCTGTAGCTGCTGGCACTTTGTTGCCGAGATCTTCCCCATGCTCCTCTGAGTACACAATTTAGTTGTACTTGGTGTGTTTTTGGTATTGGGCTTGGATTGTTAAGTAATGGCGATGGGTAAGCTGGTTTTTGGAAGGGGGCGATATCCATGCCCCAACTTTGGAATTTGCCCAGTTCAGCTAAAATTGCTTCTGCAGTTTTGCTTGAGGTCCACGTTGTTTTTGTGGCCTCTGGACATTGAGAGTCGGTGGTTTGTATGAACTCTATGGTGAGTAAATCTGTTGTCCTTATGCCAGCAAGATTGGGTATTAACGCCGTTAGTCAATTTAATGTGTCCTGATGACCCTAGGAGGTATATAGAGGGTAGAAAACCAGAACCTCATCTTCCTGGTGAGGGATTTGTTTAGCCGGCGGCTGTATGTTTGCTATGGCCGACGGTTCAAGTTGGAGTAGACCAGTAGGACTACAGGCTTGGTTTGTGCACTAACCCTGCCTCAGAGCGGCCCTTCATTACTCAAGTTAGGGCCTGGACAGCAGTCATCCACCGAGGCGCAAGCTCTGCAGTCTAAGGTTGTCATTACGATGTTGAGCGGAATCACGTCCGCCCGACTCCGACTCGGTCATGAGACCGACCGACACCCGGTCGGTGATCCTGACTGCCCCATAAGGATGCGACTGAACACTGTTTGGTCACATTCCTCTATTTCACTATGGGAGCATGCATTTACAGCTGTAAACCTGCCATAATGCATGCTCCCATAGTGAAGACACAAGGTGCAGGGATTAACAGGGAGGGCACCATAAGTGCCCCCTTAGCCTCCAGCCTGTGGCCGTGCACCAAAGGGGGGCCTGCTGGGGACCCCCTAACATGCTTTGCAACATGGTTTCCATGTCGACAGACCGGCAGGGAAACCATGTCGGAAACCGCCATTGTAATCTCAAGGACAAAAAGGCCCACCCTTGAGATTACTACCCGTCTTCCGACTGACGGATGGGTTCTCGGAGCCCATCGGAAGCCCGCTGGAATGACCGATAGGTTTCCTTACCGGCAGCCTCCATTCTAATGAGGCGGTCGGAAAGGAAACCAGCCCCCTAAGTGTTCCTTCTAAATCACTGTTATACTTAGAAGGCAGAAGTATGGTTCGGTTGCATAGTGTATATTTTAGTATGGGCGCATGCATTACGGCCGTAAACCGGCCATAATGCATGCTCCCATAGTGAAATGGTAGATGTGGTTCATCCCTGCACCCCGTAGCAGGCACCTCAAGGTAACTGCCACAGGTATAGGGAACAACAAGGGGGCACCATAAGTTCCCCCTCGGCCTACAGCCGGAGGCCGTGTATCAAAAGGGGCCCTGCTGGGGGCCCCCTAACACGCTCTTTGACAGGGTTTCCATGTCGGACAGACTGGCATAAAAACCATGTCGGAAACCGCCATTGTAATCTCAAGGATGTAAAGGCTCGCCCTTGAGATTACAACCCTGCTTCCGACTGGCGGACGGGCGCTCTGAGCCCGTTCGAAGCCAGTTGGAATGACCGATCTGTTTCCTTTCTGGCAGCCTCTAATGTAATGAGGCGGTCCAAAAGGAAACCGGCCTCATAAGTGTGCCTTCTAAATCACTGTCCTACTTAGAAGGCAGAAGTATGGTTCGAAATCATTTGGTGGGTATATATGTCTGTGAGGTAATGTGCAACAGTAAATAAACAAAAGAACACTTAGCTCATTTGATGCAGCTGCAGGTTCTCCAAAGACACCAATGGAAAGACAAAAGGCCTTCTTAGGAGTTTGGCAATCTTCATGTAGGATCCCTGCTTCGGCGGTCCCAGGAAGACAACCAAGCCCACAGTAAACTTGACTGCCGGATTATGATAGGGATTCAGGGCTGGTGGTGCTGCAATGTCACGTAGGCAGGAATGTTTGGCTCATAGAAAAGTTAAAAAGCATACTGCTGCCTTGACAGCACCTCCTTACACGGCGTGGCAAGCACCATATAATGCATGCCACACAGTGCACTCAAGACTGTGCACTTCTGTGTCCCCCGCACGTACATCCATATGCAGATGTGCCTGGGACCCTTTTGGGGGCCCCTTTACATGCCTTTCCACCAAGCATTTCATGGCAGGGTCCTCGCCATGTAATGTTTGGTGGAAAGCCAGGTCGTAATCCGCTCTGCAGTGTCGGCATCGGCACCGCTGTGATTCCTGTCTGCTCTCCCCGCCGCCGCCGCCACAGGATCTTAGTGGTGATCTCGTGGCAGTCCCACCGCCACCAACGTAATCCAGTGGGCGGCCCAATGCAATGGCCACTGTCAGACCACCATCCAAGGAAAATTAGGCCCTTCCAACATACCCAATAGCATACAATACTTTCTTCAAGACTTATGCAAATCTTTGTTGTTGCAGGAGCTTCTTGGCCATTGCCAGTATAAAAGTAATTTCCTGATGACAAAAATATGACTTTGAACTCAAGAAGCATACACTTACATATTATCCGCTGCAACTGAAGACTCCCTACTTCATGTTCAGGCATGCTACTGGTGAAAATAGACAGTGCTATCACCCACAGTCAATGGCTGAAATAACAACTACTTCTCCCGTTGGTTAACTTCACTGTGAGTGATAGTACTGTGAATTTTCACAAGGATCACGCCTGTGCACAAAGTTGCAGGGTTTACTATGTGAATGTGTGCTTTATGAAATCAAAGGTACATATTTGCCTTCAGGAAATTACTTTTGCCCCATGCTGTACAGGGTGGAAGAATGATGTGAATGACACAACCGATCAGTGGATGAAGAGGGCTCCGTACAAACGCCCTACTAATATTTTTTGGGATATCTGTGTTTTCCCCTGGTGGGTGCAATCACCCCTCCAGGATAAAACACACAACTCAGAAAAATATATGGCCCCAGAGGGGGTAGACCCTTATGCTAGGAGAGCTGGCCCCCTAACTACATTTTTTTACAGTGTTTTTCCCCTGAGGGTCGGGGGTGAGGTCGACCCCCAGGGGAAATAACAAGAAAGAGTGAGTTTTTGTGTGTTTTAATTAGCTTCACAATGTAAATAACAAGGACCCCCTGAATGGAATTACTAATTCCTCGGACAGGGAATAAAACAGTATGTATATAACTGAACACAATCCTAATAAAATAAAATGAAAGGTGACTGCAAAAAGGAATCTGTCAATATATTCCTGTATAAAATTATATTCTCTTTAATGAATTTTCAAGTTAAAAACAATTTAAAATACATCGAGTTAACATTTAAACACCAAGAATTGTAACACAATAAAAAAGAATGACAATCAATACTTTCATCAACTTAACACCCACAAATTGATACAAACAAATTTCATTAGTTGTCACATAACATTAAAATAAGTAACAAACAGTGGCAAAAAATACTTTCGACGTGCGTTTCGGCGTTTGAAAAAACGCCTTCCTAAGGAGCCACAGATATATCTGAAAAATATAATTAATAAACATAAACATACCAACAATAATATATATTAAAAAAGGTTTTTTAAAAAGTTCATAATCAGACATCATATACAAAAATAGAATTACAACAACTTATTTACACAGTACACCTTCCATAAGCACAGTAATATATGCTATTCAAGTTCTAAAACTGATTTTTGTATATTTGAGCAGTTGTGAATACATCATCTTTGAAAATACATAATTTTTGAAAATTGACAGTTGATGATAACCAAACAAAATGTGGAGGTATAATTGAAAATACCAAATTAAAAATGCCAACCCCAGACAGATGGTCATGAAGTAATCAGGGCCACTATTTCTAGATACTATAGGGTATGAAGGGCAGATGTATAGTACAGAGTGAACAATACTTACTGTTGGAACCCTTTTATCTTATCTTGCCCTTATCTTGGCTGATATCCACTTCTAATTCCTTCACAGTTAATATATAACTACTGTAAAGGAGCTGGCACTAGCGTTATTACAGATAAGGAATGAAGTATATCAGAGATCTACGATATCGCCTTACTGAGACCGAAGGAATTGTCTGTCAAAGATCAACTTGTTTGCGTAACTACTCACTCCACACTTAATGAACGTGTGCGACAAATTATCAATGCCAATTGGCGTATCCTTAACTGTAATCCCACATCAAAAAATGTGTTAATGAAACCCCTCTTTGCTCATAAGAGGAATAGAAATCTGAAGGATAAGATTGTCCATTCTAGATTCAAAACGAATAGGACCAATGTAGGTTTGTGTCAGAGATCATTGACGAATAATTTCCCGGTACGTGGAACTGTCAAATGCTCATCATGTAAATCTTGTAATAGCATACTTAGTGGGGAAGAGTTCACCCACAATGGCTTCCGGACGAAAGCTAATGACATGTGGAACTGCAAAACAACAAATGTAGTTTATTTCATCCTATGTGCCTTTGGCTTGGGCTGTGTCGGTGAAACGTGCAGATCTATCCAAGTACGTCTGACCGAACACAGATCGGGTATTAGGACAGGCAAGTTGACAGCACCATTGGTGAAGCACTTTGTTGAAAAGAATCATGGACCATATGATTTCCGATGGCGCATTTTAGAGAAAATAAGGACACCTGATAACATAGGTGGATGCGCCATTAGGAAAAAGAAGGAAGTTTATTGGATGTTTGTTTTCAATACTTTTAGACAAGGACTTAATAGCGACATTCCGTGGGAGAATGCGATATTGTAATCTTCCTAGAATATGTATAAGTCGACTAGGTTATCAGTAGACAGGAATGCTGGATTATTATCCTATAGATGAAAGGTCTCTATATGGAGTTAAATACCCACTTTATTGTCTGTATTGACCATATGGATACCTATTACATGATAGAGAAAATCGTTTTTATATAGACTATCCTTCTCTTGGCACTAGTAGCCGTTATATATATTAAAGAGTATATTATCTTTGAATCTCTCTTGCTACTAATTGAGAGGGTTATCTGTCTCTCTTTATTAGAAAATAAGCCCTGTATATAATTTCAGTATAGCTTCACCGTGTATAGAAGTTCATTTTTTGGAAGAATGGATTGATTTATTTTATCATCTGGTCGTGTTTTGTTCAGAACATATATGCCTCCATTCGTTATACATCAATTTATAGAATAAGGGGGTCTGGGGCTTTAAGGCACTCGGAGTGTTTTAGCCACGTGATTCCCGGATGCCTGTATTTAAGGCTCGATCGGAATTACGTCAGGTGATACCATTTCCAACGGCCGAGGAACGCTAGCAGTCATTCTCTGCAGCGCCGGTTTTTCTCCCTTGAATTCGACCTCTAACGGTAAGACGAGCTGTATATTAATGGCTTTGCTGGTCATGCTGCCTAAGCGGCCACTTACGTTTTGGTGTTAATCATAAACACTTTGTTTCTTTCTTGTTATTCAGAATCGTAGAGAGTGAAAGAAAAAGACCGGTCAATCAAAGCCCGGACTCTGACGATCGAATTTCTTACAGACACAAATTTAATCTGTTTGGTTGCCTGGTTTATCTCTACATTTTAGAGACACCAGTAAGTTACACTTATTCGTACTTGAGTATTTGCTTTTCTAAGGAGGACGTTTTTGTCACGATATGAGGTAATCTTTTCCCCTCCTGTTTTTTCCTGTTCCCGCTTCGGTTTCACCCCAGAGGCCAGACGCGAGGCATAACATAAAAAGGAATTTGTTGATCTTATCTGAATTACGCGGATCATTGTATCTTCGCTTTTATTTTAAGGTAAATATAGACATACAAGGTATACTCGTCCACTATGAGGTTCTCGACTAACAATCATATAGATCAGATCATGACGAGTTAATGAATTCAATGTTAGTACCTTAAAAATTATATTTTTTAATTATTTGCGGGCAATTGTTTTTTTGTTTAGGGGAACTAAAATACCACTTTAGACGATACGCGGTCAGCTTATGACATAAGACAAGTGAAGTGACCTTCTTTCCCTCACACGCCAAGAAGGGACTACGCTCAGAATCATTAGGTAAATATAATATGGTAATAAGGGTCGATATGTTATTCGCTCCGTTTGTTAATATGGAAGTAATTGGAGTTGAATTTTAGTTCATTTGCAGATGCTTAATGAACTTTTATGAAACAAAGCCACATTTCGAACTACACAGGTGGTCATGTGGATTCTATCGGTTAGGCCTAGCATCAGCCAACATAAATCATAGATAGCGACTCTACCATCTAGGTGAGCATATTTATTATGTCTGTCATCATATGGTTAAGCGGTAGTATATATACATACCGATATCGTAGATCTCTGATATACTTCATTCCTTATCTGTAATAACGCTAGTGCCAGCTCCTTTACAGTAGTTATATATTAACTGTGAAGGAATTAGAAGTGGATATCAGCCAAGATAAGGGCAAGATAAGATAAAAGGGTTCCAACAGTAAGTATTGTTCACTCTGTACTATACATCTGCCCTTCATACCCTATAGTATCTAGAAATAGTGGCCCTGATTACTTCATGACCATCTGTCTGGGGTTGGCATTTTTAATTTGGTATTTTCAATTATACCTCCACATTTTGTTTGGTTATCATCAACTGTCAATTTTCAAAAATGATGTATTTTCAAAGATGATGTATTCACAACTGCTCAAATATACTAAAATCAGTTTTAGAACTTGAATAGCATATATTACTGAGCTATAGTCCATATGGAAGGTGTACTGTGTAAATAAGTTGTTGTAATTCTATTTTTGTATATGATGTCTGATTATGAACTTTAAAAAAAAACTTTTTTAATATATATTATTGTTGGTATGTTTATGTTTATTAATTATATTTTTCAGATATATCTGTGGCTCCTGAGGAAGGCGTTTTTTCAAACGCTGAAACGCGCGCCGAAAGTATTTTTTGCCACTGTTTGTTCCTTATTTTAATGTTATGTGACAATTAATGAAATTTGTTTGTATCAATTTGTGGGTGTTAAGTTGATGAAAGTATTGATTGTCATTCTTTTTTATTGTGTTTCAATTTTTGGTGTTTATATGTTAACTCGATGTATTTTAAATTGTTTTTAACTTGAAAATTCATTAAAGAGAATATAATTTTATACAGGAATATATTGACAGATTCCTTTTTGCAGTCACCTTTCATTTTATTTTATTAGGATTGTGTTCAGTTATATACATACACTTTTAATTAGCTTCATGCACATCACACAAAGTGGAATGAATAGCAGAAGTCAGTGTGCAGGAGAAAGGGTTTGTTTCATTGGGCCAGAGCAGACTAGTCATTATGAACCTCCCTTCTAGGAAGCATGTCAATAGTCAAACCAGGAGTGTGTTAAGTGCACTTTTTAGACAACCATTTCCATCAACATTGAATGAAAGTAGAAGCTTTCTCAGCCTGGACCAAGAGAGTCCCACATTGGAGTTGCCAAGACTTGATGTAAATAAGCACAATTTGGGAAACTGCTTTCGTCCAATAGCTCATACAAAATGCTGCTTTATGAAGGGTTTCTGAGTGACATCAAATAGACAAGAGCGAAGCTCAAGTTGTATATGATGCTGCTCAGAAAGAATCCTGAGATGAAAAACATCCCTGTTATCACTTTTTACCCATCCATAATTTTATGTTATGTGTGGCCCCCAAAACCATCTGCCCTTCCATTTAGGTGCTATGCAGGGGCAGAGGACAATAGAGGATCGGTACATAACATGGACTCTCTTCCCTTTCTCAAATGTAAAAAAAAAAAAAAACTGGTCTCTTGCCACCTACCCCCTCCATCCAAAGTGCCTTCCCTTCACTTTGTTTTTGTTTTTCACTGCTGTTACATCATAGTAGTGAATAATGCAATTGAGAGCCTGGTATTCCTGCTAATGACACTTGGAGGCCGATTACGATCTCGTTCGGAAAGCCTCCGACCTAACGACCGAGATTGTCGCTTTCAAATCTGACTGGCTCATTACAATACAGCAGGTCGTAATTGAAACCAGGCGATCATTCCGGCTAGATTATGACGGGCTCAAGGAGACCGTCGGAAGCTGGTGCGTAATCCAAATGGATGGTGGTTTACGGTGTCCGGATTATGATGCACGGTGTCCAACAGGCTTTCCATGCCACGCTTTCCAACATGGAAAGCCTGTCGGAAAGCGTGTTTTGGGGCTCCGAGCAGGGCCCCTTTCTGGTTGCGGCCTCTGGTTGGTGACAGCGGAGGGCGTCTATGTTGCCTCCTTGTTCATCTCTGCACCTTGTGTCAGGCACCTTGAGGTGCCTGCAACGGAGTGCAGGGATTAACATCATCTCTCATTTCTGCATGGGAGCTTGTGTTACGTCCAGTTTATGGCCGTAGCACAGGCTCCCAAAGAGAAATGGGAGTATGCGACCTTACAGTGTGCGGTCGCATTGTAATCATTAGATCAGGACCGCCGACCAGAGGCCGGTCAGTCCTGATTCCTCGACGGTGTTGATCGGAGGCAACGCCCTTAATGAGAGCCATATATAACAACAAAATAACCATATGAATAGCTCAACAGCTTAAATGTATTGAAAATTAAAACTACAGTCAACTCTCTTTGTTGATTTTTAGTCGAACAATACAAATATATATATTGAGTGAGTTCCCAGACAATGGCACTTAAGTGACAGCCATGGATGTTTTGAGATTTAAAAGAGGCTATATGCTGATATCCATTTTACACAAGGGTAAATATTGGAATGGAGCTCACACTTCCTCATATCTGACATACACACATGTAATTAAGTTAAAGGAGAAAGGGCTCTGAATGCACTATTAAGATCAGAATTTAGTGTCACACATTTTGCTCCTCTGTGCTGAGGTATTTGAATTTTCACAGAGTTTATCCTCGCCCTTTGTTTAATTCTAATTAGATTAGGAATACTAGGACAGATTGGATTTGCAAACAAGCTGGTGTGCTCTTTGCGATCACTTTTTTCAGATCCAACATTAGTGCGGCTGGTCTCTGGATCCCTTGTCATTGTTAAACAACCGCACAGTGTTTACAAAGTGCTTTAGTTTTTTTGTGAAGAGAGTAATTTATTATATCTGCACTTCTCCTCTTGGTTGTTTGAGTGAAAGAGACAAAGAATACTCACTACTATACGTATATCCTCAGCCCCTGCATCTTTCCATTATTTTTTTCTCCCTTAATACTTTTTGTTCTTATGTTTTTATCATTATTATCATTTCAATTCAATTCTATATTCAAGAGTTGGATCTCAAAAGAGGCCCACAATGTACTTTAAACAATTATTTATGTAATAAAATACTTTAGTACAAATAATAAATATATATATATATTTTTTGGGGGACAGAATATTTCATTAACTGGTGAACATATCAAATGGTGGGCCTCATCTACAGTATATATATTATATTTGAAAAACAAATGCCATTTGGGGACAAGTCTGGGAAAATTGATACATAGGCTGGTGACTAAATTGGTGGGAAAAGGTTTGTCCCACAGCTGCATGAGCAGGACAGTCTGCTGAACTATGATGCCAATACAATAGCAGACACATTCGCACAGTTTTAAGAGAGCCTATTCCAGACAAATCCACTTGGCAGGATGATTAAAAAAATCACATATCCTGGTGGTGCTGCAGCTCTCCAGGGATGATGGGGTGGAATTGGAGGACCCCCTGTCGGCAATTGGGACTGCTCACAGCTCTGCAAGAGATCCAATTGGAGAAGGCCCCCGGCTCAACTGGTTACCAAATGAAATTCCTGAAACAGTATTGTAAACATCCACACTGATTCCGTGCCTTCTTAAAATGATGAAAGCATCAAGGTTGTAAAGAATCCTCCCCTTTGATGTTCGGGGGCGACTGTGGGGAACTCCCTAAACCGGACAGGCAACCCACTGTCTGTGTGTCCTATAGAGCGATCTCGCTAATAAATATAGAAATTAGTCACAATAGCCCTAGTGAATAGAGGATTAAGCATGGGAGATCCCTGGTGCACAGTGACCACAGAAAGCGGCTTTATCATGACTAGGGGCACTCAACATTGCATTAGAAGACTGAACTCGAACTTGGCCCATGGGGACTCTCTCTTTGGACAAATGGCAGTGATGCAGCTTGACATTGAGAAGTCCTTCGACTCAATTGAATGGCCATTCTTACACACCATCCTGGAAAGGATGAATTTTGAACCCAGATTCTGTGATTATGTGAAGTGGTTGTATACGGAGCCGTGGGCCAGGTTCAGAGTAAATGGAGTTCTTTCTCTGTGCTTCCCCATAGGCAGAGGCACCCAACAGGTTTGTCCCCTAGCTCCCTTCTATTTGCCTTCGCAATAGAGCCCTTAGCCGCCATCCATCGCCTCTGTCACAATCACTTTTGGACCTAGAAGCTCTGAAACACCAAACAGTCAGCATATCTCAGAGCATCCATAACGCTATTCTCGAAATGAAGAGCTTCTTACACCTCACCGATTACTCTCTTTCTAAAATCAAGCGAATTAAAAAATCAGTACTCAACGTTTAAAGCAAGCCACACCCTCAACCCTGGTCACTGGCAAATAGACAATACAGCCCTCGCAAACAACTTAACTATTTATCGGAGGACGAAAGTCTAGCTCTTCTATATCCTACGAGTAAACACTTGTCTCTTCCAGTCCACCAGACAAGAAAGACAAGAGCAAAATACGAACAGTCACAATCCGCGTAAATAGAACGTCCACATTCAGAAACAGAAGGGTAAACAGCAACAACTTGAGTATCCTTAACCACCTCAACTCCCAACACAATCCGGTGGAACTTCGCGAGGCCACTCTCTGGTCTTCTACTTAACTGCCGACCAGCAGAGTAGCTTGACTCCGATATCGCCGAACTCATCTAGAGATGTGGTGATTTTAACTAAATCATGGCTCAACGAAGCATCATCGCTCTGCATGTATTTATTGGTCCCTCCAAACTACAACATTGTAAGGCTAGACAGACAAATAAAAAAAGGGGGAGGTATCACTTGCATCTACTTCTCTGACCTCACCGTTACCCAACTTCACTCTGAGCCTCTTAACTCTTGCAAATATACCGCACTTTCCATTGGTAACAACCCTAATCAATTTTGCAAACTGCTCACCTTCTATCACCCCCTGGGTAAGAATGACCCATTTATCGACCATCTCATGGAAATCATTACTGCAAATGCCCCCCACTCTAACGATATATATTCCTAGGTGACTTTATTCTTCATTGGAACGACTTTAATGGCAATCAGGTCAATATCTTTAAAGATTTTCTAGAAGACCGAACACTTACTCAAGCCTGCACCCTGCCAACTCACGTGAAAAGCTCTAAATTGGATTGGATATCTCAGAGGAAAAGGTGGTCAGGTTAATCTTGATTGCTCCTAGCAACTGGTCAGACCACCATGCTATTACCTTCCTGTTTCGGGGCTTACTTAATAAAAGGCCAGTGCAATGAGTGAAACCGAAATTATGGTTTAGGGACACAAAAAGCCTAGACTAAAGGAAATTGGCAGCTCAGTGTGAGAAGGATCTCTCCCCTTCCGCCAAGCTGTCAGATGTCAGCAAACTTACGGAGCACTACAAGTCAACAATGTCTGATATAATTGACGTACTTGCTCCATTAAAACTGAAAAGAATTCAGGTTAAAGACTATGACCCACCGCTATTCGTTATTGCTATATACTGTATGTTTAGGGGGCTATAGTTGTGTGTGGTCGGTAAATATTCCCTTGGACCTTCCAATCCCTGTTTTTGTTTATGTTCTTGTGCGGCCAAGGCCGCGGGTCCCTTTTTTCTTGAAATAAAATATCTATACCCCTGATGAGGATAGATGTGACTTATAGACTATACAACACTTTCTTACTGTCTCTTGAGTGTGTGCGTTTGAGATCTACATTTCCAAACCAATTATGGCAACCAACCTTGGTTTGGCTTTCGATGAAGCCGAGATCCAGTCTATTCTGGATGATAATCCAAGTATTCTCGACAGCATACCAACACCTCAGATTAACAGCGATGAGGGTTGGGCTAAAATCTTGATCTTGAAAAAGAATCAGTCACGTACCTGTGTCCACGGGATAATAATGGCGGAATATCTGCGCGGTAATTGCGCACCCAGTGGCCTGATCGTGACCAATACACCAAGATTATTCTTGGATGATAAAGACTTTTTGAAACACTGGTCCTTAATCGCGTGGAAGTGCACCCGCGATTGGCTGGTGTTAATAATAAAAACTGCGAAGAAAGCGGCCGACAATATCTTGATTGAGATCCAACTGCTGGAGGGGCAGATCAGAACCACACTGTCTGGGAAGGCTTTCAGTAAGGGTCAAGATGAGAACAATAAAACTAACAAGGAGTTCAAGGACTCAATTCTCTTTACAAAACTAGAGGAATTTAAAAAAGATTTGGCAAATTTCGCTACAGAACGAATCTACCCCTACACTAGCGAATCCTATGTCCCCGCTGCGTATAATACAAAGGGACGCTCAGGAGGATCTAGCTATGGAACCTCCAGCTCAGGAGGAGGGTCGAGTGATTCGGACTCGTCCAGCTCAGGGGCAAACATCAATACAAACCGAGGTAGGGGCAACCGACGAGGTTGGAGAGGATCCAATCAGAGTTACAACCAACCACAGTTTCCACCATGGTGGCAACCAAATCCCTGGCCACAAGGAGCTCCTTTTCCCCAACAAATGGTCCCTTTTGGTCCACCACAATTCTACCCTGACTTTAATTCCCAGTCTTTTTTAGGGCATGGCAGAGGGAGACAGAGAGGGAGGAGACGAGCACAACAGGGCCAGGTACAGTGGCACTCTGTGCCACAAACGATGGACCTGCGGAACGGGAAAAAGATCCCCCAGGAACAAACAGCGACGACATCGGGGATGGCCTTGTGATAAACTTGAGTTCTCGGACACTCTCTGAGATCGAACTGAAAGTGTTGAACTGAGGGCTAGGGTTTGTGGCCACAAACACTGGTGATCCTTTTCTCACTCATATTGAGATGAGTAAGTTTTTAAGGAAAATTCGTCTACACTTCCTGTTTGCCAAAAAGAACGAAGACACAATGGACCTGACTATGGAAGACAAAAATACAGGTCTGAAAAGACCATCTACCTATAACCCACCAACTATAGGCCTCCCACCTAAGGTACTAGCCTTTGAAGAGGCGGTAGACAGTGAAATAAATAGCCTATTTCAACAGAATCATAGACCATACGTAAACTTTCCAAAGAATGAACGAGATGCATTAAGAAATCTAACTATGGATGGGTCGGTGGTGGTTAAACCTGCCGACAAGGGAGGAGCTATTGTCCTATTGGACACTCCCACTTACCGGGAGGAATGCCTCCGTCAACTTAGCGACATCAAGTCGTACAAAAAACTCACTGTTGATCCAACTGATAGGCTATCATTGACTATTGCCCACCATGTGGAGGAAGCGCTTGCAGAGGGCTGGATAACATCAAAAGAGGCATTATATTTACAAACCAGTCATCCGGTGATGCCGTACTTTTATGTACTGCCAAAAGTACATAAAGCTCAGAGACCCCCACCTGGCCGCCCAATAATATCGGGCATTGGGTCATTATTAGAACCCCTCTCTACTTTCGTAGACCACTTCCTAAGACCTATGGTCCGCGAAATGCCAACGTTCATACAAGACACCAAAGATGTTTTGAGGATGCTACCTGACGTGGAGTTTGATATGGACCTAGATTTACTACTGTCCTTTGATGTAGAGTCTCTATATACATCAATCCCTCAGAGAGAGACTCTGGAGGTGATAGAGAGTCTACTGCTTGAACGCGACTTGGGGTCAATCACACCTGTCGCTTTCATTATGGTTCTGGCTAATTTAGCCATGACAGAAAATTACTTCCAGTTTGAAGACTCCATTTTTCTGCAGGTCTCGGGGACGAGTATGGGCAGCGTCTTTGCCCCGAGCCTGGCGAATTTATAAGTTCATAAATTCGAACAGGAATTCATTCTGAACAACACCAACCCTTTCTTTAATCATCTACGTCAATGGAAACGTTACATGTGGTTGAATAGTAGAAATGAGTTTCTACGCTTTACTGTTGAACATAGCAAAAACCACCTGGCTTTTTTGGATCTCAAGATCACAGCGACTCCTATGGGTTTACAGTCAGAACTCTATCGTAAACCAATGGCAAAGAACTCCTTATTAAGCTATGAAAGCTGTCATCCCAAAGCTTTAAGAGACAATTTGCCTTATAGGCAGTTTCTACGAATACAGAGGAACTGCTCTACGAAGGACAGCTTTCTTAAACATTCTAAAAATCTTGAGCGCAATCTGATTGAAAAGAAGTATCCGAAAGACCTAATACGAAAATCCAAGAAAAGGGCTCACAACAACAATCGAGAGAGTTTGTTAGAACCTCAAACAACTAAACCTGAACAGAAACGTATCACATGTGTGAACACTTTCGGAACCCAATCTAATCAGATCCAGAAAATCGTGAGGAAACATTGGGCCATCCTAAATACAGGGAAAGACACCCTGCCCCCACCGTTGTTCGCTTTTAAAAGGGGCCAGAATCTTAAAGATCAATTGGTTCACACAAGACCTCGGTCAGCCATCCCGAGAGCAGTGGGTACACTATGGGACATGCCAGCTGTGAAAGGCCATCATCCATGTGGGAACTGTGTGGCATGCCACCAAACTATGAAGACCACTACCATCGATATAGGCAGTGGACGTCCCTGGGAACAGAGGAGGTTCACAAACTGTAACAGCCACAATGTTATTTATTTAATAACTTGCCCCTGCAACTTAAAATATGTGGGCATGACCACAAGAAAAATTAAAACTCGCATTTCTGAGCATAAAAGCACGATTAGATGCCGTAAGCAATCAACCAAGCTGACTAACCACTTTATAGAGGTAGGGCATGCCCATAGTGATTTTACATGGACTATAATAGAACAACCCCTGATACCTAGTCACACAACGGATGTTCAAAAGTTCTTGTTCAGGAAGGAACAGAAATGGATATACACTCTGAATTCCGATAAAGAGGGTTTGAACTATGACATTCCGTGGATGTCTTTATGAATGAATAATTTCTGACCCACATATCATTGCCCTCCGGTCTCCCTTTATTTGGTTGTGTCTCTGAATGGATCCCGAATTAAGGTTATGGCATGTCAACAGCGAGATGTAAGGATGACATTGTACTATGGACAACTCACAGTAATTATATTTCTCATGAATATAAGAGCAAGGCTATATATCAGTGAAATTCCTGGCTCTTTATAGGGGCTTCTGCTCTAATCGGGCAGAAACATATACCTCTAGGCCACTGTTGGTCTGACCGGAATATATATCTCGTGGCCAGACACCTGTACGTCCTAGACACAAGGAGAACAGACAAGAGTTCTCTATTAATTACTGACTTACATCGGTACGTGCACTTTGACAGAGTGTTGTTTATGTTAAAACATGTGGATGACGGTGATCAATCTATACAAACATCGCGATCTGAGGCCGTTTTAAACTGCAACTCCCATGATTCTTGGCAACACGTGACAATACGCGCGGATGACGTCATCGCGTCATCGCGTCAGCGCGTTTCAAGGAAGTAAATAGATTGTCAGCCTGGCCGCCCGGTACCTCCCCGAACGGCCCGGAGGGACGCCTGGAGTACCGACGGCCAGGTAAGGATAATAATGGCTGCGCCCTTTAGGTTTTCTGATCGCATAATGGCAGACCGCTAACAAGCGCTAGGAGCGTGTCACTGCCATCGGCGTGTCTGTATCAGAGACAGACGGAGCACTATGATTAGATGAGCCATTCAGCGTTAGCATGGTAATACAGGGTTGACGCTATACAGGCACAGTTACAAACCCAGCACATGGAACACCTGAGAATAGAGCTGGTTTTTATTGATGGCCCTAATTATACTATTAATAATCAGTTTTTTTTTGTTGTTTTTTTTACTCTATTATTACACTAAGTCTATGAACAGCAAGACCAATGTAGTTTTCTCAGCTTCTTCAGTTGTCCTATGTACTGTGGGGCTCTCAATCGAACTACATAGATGGTGTTGATCTCTGCGCACACCGAGTCAGTGAGAATGTTGTTTGTGAAGTCAGCAGCTGCTGACACGTCCATTTGTTCTTTCTCCTTCCCCTCAGAGCGGTGCTTCAATTACCTGAGCCGTAGCCAGGTGAGGTGGAGCTTCTCTGTCCTATACAAATCGGTAAGTGCATCACCGAGATAAGGATGATATCTTTTCTGCTCAAATTAATTTTGATTGGCAGAAAGAGGGCGAAATGAAATATTCTTTGCCAAGTGGAGACACACTAGATATATTAAACAAAGTGTGTTGTGGTGTATCTAGTATGTACTAACTGTGTTCTGTCTTTCTGTGCAACTGTTATTTTGTGTCCTGTTCGTCTGGATTACGAAACAACCAGCTGGGAGAATGACCTTACCAAAAAAAACCCAGGTGACAATAATTTTTTTCACTTTATATTTCACATTCTGTAAGCAGTAGCGGCATAGGTCCTGAAGAAAGCAGTGGACACCACTGGGGTCCTCAAACCTGCATAAACATGTCGACCAGTTAGGAAGATGCTAGTAGCTATTTTTCAAACTACTAGATTCGCACTACTTTTTTATTGATTTAGAAGCAGCGAGGTGGTTATTAAAATTGTTTCCCTCCTGTCTATCTAATTTTAAACAGCACTTGTCACTTTTTACACCCCACTCTTTTTTTGCTCTGCTTAACAGTATTCTCCTGTCGCCCACAGTTTGGATATATATTACTGTGTATTATCACACTACCGTAGATTGGGGGTCAAGAAGGGAAGTTTATAGACTACTAGGTATGTTCCCTAATACAAATACCAATACAATATATACCTATAGTCTAAAGAAATGTCAAAGGCACAATAGGTGTGTCACCCCAAATACCCACAAGTGAAGAATTAATAGAAACAAAAAGGAAGGCAAGACATCCCTTAAGGATAAGATCCCTCACTCACCCGAAGGTGACATGCTTCATCATTGGGGTTATCCTTACCAATGTACAGACCTGGTCTGCATTGGGAGCTGCTACTTCTGATGGATTTAGGGAAGTAGCTCAGAGATGTTTTCACTATTGAGGACTAGGATGTTATTCCCAATCGAGCAGGAGTGTGTAGTGAGGTGTGCAGCGCTGTGAAAAGATATATACACTAAGGGGCCGATTCCGATCCGGTAAAAAGCGCTCCGAATTGCAGTTCGGAGCGTTTTTCCCCGTACGAATCGCACCCGTAGGCGTCCCCGTACGATTCAGCAAGTACGATCACAAATTAATGCGTGACTCCGTACGACTCGTAAAAAACACCGTACAAATCGAAAATCCATACGAATTGCAGTCGGCTGACGCACCACGCAGCGTCCGTACGTAAATAGACCGCGCCTTCCGACCCAGGAAGTACGATCCGTGTCGAACACACACCGTACGGCTCTTTTGCTACGAGAGCTCTAAACTACCGTAAACCCACACTCCGGCAAACCCGGCACCCGGTACACGACAAGCAAGACATGAACGCCATCGTCCGTGTCATCCCTATCCTGTACGCCCACCACCTCGTATATAGAAACCGACGACGGCGCAGAAGGTGAGTACAACGAACTCCAACATACCTGTACGTGTTGCCATTCGGGCACATCTCCATTGCACGACTGTCATGTCTGGGTACGTTGCACCACACACTCCCGCACATCACTAGTGTAATACGGATAGAGGCCGCACCAACGTCATTGACCACGGGGTACGTTACGTCACCGCACATCACTAGTGTAATACGGAGACGTACCGCACCTACGTCATCGACCACGGGGTACGGAACGTCACCGCACATCACTAGTGTAATACGGAGACGTACCGCACCTACGTCATCGACTTCGGGGTACGGTACGTCACTGCACTCCACCAGTGTTATACGTGCCGCATGTACGTCATCCAGCTCGGGGTACGGTACGTCACCGCACAACACCAGTGTAATACGGAGACGTACCGCACCTACGTCATCGACTTCGGGGTACGGTACGTCACCGCACTCCACCAGTGTTATACGTGCCGCATGTACGTCATCCAGCCCGGGGTACGGTACGTCACCGCACAACACCAGTGTAATACGGAGACGTACCGCACCTACGTCATCGACTTCGGGGTACGGTACGTCACCGCACTCCACCAGTGTTATACGTGCCGCATGTACGTCATCCAGCCCGGGGTACGGTACGTCACCGCACAACACCAGTGTAATACGGAGACGTACCGCACCTACATCATCGACTTCGGGGTACGGTACGTCACCGCACTCCACCAGTGTTATACGTGCCGCATGTACGTCATCCAGCCCGGGGTACGGTACGTCACCGCACAACACCAGTGTAATACGGAGACGTACCGCACCTACGTCATCGACTTCGGAGTACGGTACGTCACCGCACTCCACCAGTGTTATACGTGCCGCATGTACGTCATCCAGCTCGGGGTACGGTACGTCACCGCACAACACCAGTGTAATACGGAGACGTACCGCACCTACGTCATCGACTTCGGGGTACGGTACGTCACCGCACTCCACCAGTGTTATACGCGCCGCATGTACGTCATCCAGCCCGGGGTACGGTACGTCACCGCACAACACCAGTGTAATACGGAGACGTACCGCACCTACGTCATCGACTTCGGGGTACGGTACGTCACCGCACTCCACCAGTGTTATACGTGCCGCATGTACGTCATCCAGCCCGGGGTACGGTACGTCACCGCACAACACCAGTGTAATACTGAGACGTACCGCACCTACGTCATCGACTTCGGGGTACGGTAGGTCACCGCACTCCACCAGTGTCATACGTGCCGCATGTACGTCATCCAGCCCGGGGTACGGTACGTCACCGCACAACACCAGTGTAATACTGAGACGTACCGCACCTACGTCATCGACTTCGGGGTACGGTAGGTCACCGCACTCCACCAGTGTCATACGTGCCGCATGTACGTCATCCAGCTCGATGTATGTCATCCAGCTCACCGCACAACACCAGTGCAATAGACGTGTGGGACATACGTCTGCTAAGTAATTGTATGTGTAAGTATGAGAGTGTGTGTCTGAGACCCCCCCCCTGGCCACCTGTGCCCAGCATCAGAGTGTGTGTATGGCTAAACCCCCCCCCACTGCCCACCACTGCCCAGCATCAGAGTCCCCACCACTGCCCAGCATCAGAGTGCCCAGCATCAGAGTGCCCCCCACTGCCCAGCATCAGAGTGCCCAGCATCAGAGTGCCCACCACTGCCCAGCATCAGAGTGCCCAGCATCAGAGTCCCCACAACTGCCCAGCATCAGAGTGCCCCGCATCAGAGTGCCCACCACTGCCCAGCATCAGAGTGCCCAGCATCAGAGTGCCCACCACTGCCCAGCATCAGAGTGCCCAGCATCAGAGTGCCCACCACTGCCCAGCATCAGAGTGCCCAGCATCAGAGTCCCCACAACTGCCCAGCATCAGAGTGCCCCGCATCAGAGTGCCCACCACTGCCCAGCATCAGAGTGCCCAGCATCAGAGTGCCCACCACTGCCCAGCATCAGAGTGCCCAGCATCAGAGTGCCCACCACTGCCCAGCATCAGAGTGCCCAGCATCAGAGTGCCCACCACTGCCCAGCATCAGAGTGCCCACCACTGCCCAGCATCAGAGTGCCCAGCATCAGAGTGCCCACCACTGCCCAGCATCAGAGTGCCCAGCATCAGAGTGCCCACCACTGCCCAGCATCAGAGTGCCCACCACTGCCCAGCATCAGAGTGCCCACCACTGCCCACCACTGCCCAGCATCAGAGTGCCCACCACTGCCCAGCATCAGAGTGCCCAGCATCAGAGTGCCCACCACTGCCCAGCATCAGAGTGCCCAGCATCAGAGTGCCCACCACTGCCCAGCATCAGAGTGCCCACCACTGCCCAGCATCAGAGTGCCCACCACTGCCCACCACTGCCCAGCATCAGAGTGCCCACCACTGCCCAGCATCAGAGTGCCCAGCATCAGAGTGCCCACCACTGCCCAGCATCAGAGTGCCCAGCATCAGAGTGCCCACCACTGCCCAGCATCAGAGTGCCCACCACTGCCCAGCATCAGAGTGCCCACCACTGCCCACCACTGCCCAGCATCAGAGTGCCCACCACTGCCCAGCATCAGAGTGCCCAGCATCAGAGTGCCCACCACTGCCCAGCATCAGAGTGCCCAGCATCAGAGTGCCCACCACTGCCCAGCATCAGAGTGCCCAGCATCAGAGTGCCCACCACTGCACAGCATCAGAGTGCCCAGCATCAGAGTGCCCACCACTGCCCAGCATCAGAGTGCCCACCACTGCCCAGCATCAGAGTGCCCACCACTGCCCAGCATCAGAGTGCCCAGCATCAGAGTGCCCACCACTGCCCAGCATCAGAGTGCCCAGCATCAGAGTGCCCACCACTGCCCAGCATCAGAGTGCCCACCACTGCCCAGCATCAGAGTGCCCACCACTGCCCAGCATCAGAGTGCCCACCACTGCCCAGCATCAGAGTGCCCAGCATCAGAGTGCCCCCCACTGCCCAGCATCAGAGTGCCCAGCATCAGAGTGCCCACCACTGCCCAGCATCAGAGTGCCCAGCATCAGAGTGCCCACCACTGCCCAGCATCAGAGTGCCCAGCATCAGAGTGCCCACCACTGCCCAGCATCAGAGTGCCCAGCATCAGAGTGCCCACCACTGCCCAGCATCAGAGTGCCCACCACTGCCCAGCTCGTACATCAAAAACATACCATTGTCAACCTCATTACCCTCAGGAGATAGACACATTTTAGTATACCTAAATGTGAACATCACACCAGCTCCCAGGCACCCAGCAGTCACAGACATCATCACACAAACTACAAATCTGAAAAGCAAAAATTAGCTTTAATCAGCGGAATCACAAAATAAAAGCAAATGAGAGTCCTCGCTCATTAAAGGCCAATGGCCAGTCCAATAGAGTCTCAGCAATAGTTTGTGCCTCCATGGGTGTCATCTCACCCAAACCTTCCTGCACATGGCGTTTAATCAGCTGTGCTGACTACGGGGGCACCATCTGTGGAATCCTCCGGCACCGCATGGACAGGAGAGGGAAGGACAGGTGGAGTGGGTGCAGGTGTAGTGGATTCATCCACACTGGTTGGGGCATCGCAGAAAGTAGATTAAAAAACCTGGCTGCACACCTCAGCCAGGGCGGAAAAACTACCACCTGAACCCGGGGACCCATTGGGGGTGGAGGTACAGGGCTGTGAGTCTGTCCTACTGGGTGTGTGGATGCATGTGTGAGGTGTCTCCCCTCTCCCTGTGGGTGTGCCTACTTGCCCTTGAGACTGTGTGCGTGGAGCTTTGAGCTTCTTATGCTGTGTGTGTGCGCTGGGTGTGTCTGACCTGTGGCGTGTGCGTGTATGCTGTGTAGGTATGTGAGAGGCAGAGGTGGATGGCTCTGAAGGATGGGGGGGGACAGATGCTGCTGGGTGTACATAGCTGCCGTCAGTGTTGATTCAATGGCAGCCACACTCCGACGCAGATCAGACATGGCTGATGACATGCCCTCCATGAACGACACCACCTGTGTAATCAGTTGTGTATGTCCATGGAGGACAGACAGCATGGATGCCTGACCTACTGCAATCTGCCGGAGTAGGTCCACTGTCTCAGCACTGAGGGCAGCAGGGGACACAGGGGCAGGGGCTGCGGTGCCGGGAACAAAGGAGACACGGGGGCTAGCACGGACCCTAGGCACACCAAGGAGTGGGAGGTTGGAGATGGGACTGGAGGAGGGGAGGGCAGCCAAAGATGTATGAGTGACCATTGCTGCATATTCCCCCCCCTCCTGAGAGTCTGTCTCGGATTCGTCGGCATGGTACGATGTGTCAGTCACATGTCGTGCAGCCTGTAGACTCTCCTCCCACTCTGTGCCACTGCCTCCCTCTGACACCTCCCAGCAGGTGGCACTGTCGGTGTGTCCCTCCGCCTGGTCCGCGCCTCTGTCTCCTCCAGATTCAGATGATGATGCTGTGAGCAAGGAGAAGAATGAAAACATATCAGTCACCTGTACACATCAGACATATCAGCTGCAAATCATATGGCCTCTTTCGTCAACATGGCATGCATCATGAGTCACATGACACATAACTCTTCATAATGACAATTCTACTTGTGGAGAAATGTCAGAGACACAAAGCTCAATGTAAGGTAGGAGACAAGGTATAGGCAAGGAAAATACTTGTATGAGAGACACAATCATGATCCACTGCCTGACAACAGGATAGCTGATGATGCATAACAGTTCATTAGCCAACCCTGCCACCCAAATGAAGACCTGTCCATGTTTGATTCGCTTTGACTCTGTGCCACATTAGAAAAGTCCTGGGCAAACTGCCATGTGATGCCATCCTGGGACCTGAAACAAGTCTTCCATCACCTCACACTGCCATCACCGCTTTGTACATCCAAAGTCACATTGTGTGGCAAACCATCAATACTATGTACAAAGAACATGCCACAGATGTTGAGAATATGCACACACGCACTGCCCAGTGTGAGTATGCAGAAGTCCAAAAAATAGCACATGTACATTGTGCACCTGCAGCTAACACAAGATAATTAGAAAGTGTACCATGGACAAAGGCCACTGAGGCTGACTTGTGCACAAAACACTTGTTGAGACTCAAGAACAGTGCCACAATATGAAGAAGGGCAGACATAGTGCACATGTGGTGCTACATCTAAGGTACGAACAGGTGTCACATACCCCCCTACAACATGAAGATGTGCAAAGGAAGATGCAACTTGAGACACTGCACCATAGGAGTACATGTCAAAAACAAGCATTAGCCAAAGCAAACCTCTACTGTGGAGTAGGGCAAGGCATGTAAAGAAGCAGCTGCTGACAGAGGGACAATCGAATTCCAATGCATGAACTGCCTGTCTGACCACACCACTCAAACTATGGGAGTGTGACCATGCCTTAGAGCTCTTCAGGTACCATTTCTCACACACATGACTACAAACAGACATGTACCTACCCCCTTCGTGCTGCTGTCCCTCCTGCAACTGCCTATGGAGGTCTGGGAACACCACTTCCAGGACCCGGAACATGTTGGGGGTGAGTTGGCGGCTGCCGCCATGCCGGCGTGGAGCTTCCATCTTCAGCTGGACTCGGGCGATGCGGCGGCTCCAGCACCGGATGTCCTGCCACCTCTTCTTTATGTTTCGAAGCCTCCTGCGAGGCCCCCCCTCTCTCCGGACAGCCCTGGCGATGTCCACCCGGATTTCACCCTTCTCATAGGCAGATACCTGTCACAAATGTAAAGTTACAGAACATCAGTATACCTGGTGCATGTTCCCAAGACACCCATATGTCCACAAAATACATGATGACAATAGGGCAACGTATGGCACACACATTAGCATCATTGTCCAGGAGTATGTGGCCTGTGTGCTAACACAACTGCTTAGCATGACATTGAAAATCTACAGATTACATGAGGGCTGTAAAACACTCTTTGAGCATGACACTCACTGAACAAGATATGCTATGTCTGGGTGCAATGCAGCACGTGACATGCTGTCACACACCACACTACAACAAATAACTCTCTTCTAACAACACTGTGCACCCTGGCACTCACTCACAACAACATTGCATCTATCCACTATTACTACACAGTGGCTATGATGTCACACACACAACAGGTGCACACTCCAAGGTATTGCACACATCACTCACCTGATCCTCTGGCCTCCCATACAGCTTGCTGAAGTTTGGCAGGAGGGCATCCAGAAGGGCCTTGTTCTCACCATCAGTGAATGCAGGTGCCCTCTCCATGTTCAGCTAATCAGGGCCAGAGGATTCAGAGACAGCAGCTGTGGTTAGCACACCAATGTTGTGCAGGCAAGTGCCCTCCCACAGCCACATGCTGCCTTATATCTGTGCTGCAGAGGGTCTGTGAGTCCAAGGAGTAGTGTGTGATAGGCCACCATAATTTGCATCCTATGTTCCATCCAATCACATCACACCTAAGCCCATGACACACATATGCATGGTTTGAAAATAGAGCCAGAGCTGAACAACAACTTTCGCAACATTGTATACTTTTTCCAAACTGATTCTTCCAGGACACCTGTAGGAGTTTAAAAAAACTCTGTATCCATGACAACCTGGTTGCATTTTGAACAGTACACTGTTCCCCTAGTTGTTCCCTATGCATTTTTTAAAATTCACACCCAAGTACGGTGACATTGCCATTGCCAATGCTACACATTGAATGGTGTCACGATGCGTACACACGCACGTACCATTGGGGTACGCTTAGCTCGCGTAGAGCCCAAATGCGACAGGGAAACTAGGCCGACGCACGTACCATTGGGGTACGCTTAGCTCGCGTACAGCCGAAATGCGATAGGGAAACGAGGCCGACGCACGTACCATTGGGGTACGCTTAGCTCGCGTACAGCCGAAATGCGATAGGGAAACGAGGCGACACACGCACGTACCATTGGGGTACGCTTAGCTCGCGTACAGCCGAAATGCGATAGGGAAACGAGGCCGACACACGCACGTACCATTGGGGTACGCTTAGCTCGCGTACAGCCGAAATGCGATAGGGAAACGAGGCCGACACACGCACGTACCATTGGGGTACGCTTAGCTCGCGCAGAGCCTAAAGGCGATAGGGAAACGATGCGTACACACGCCCGTACCATTGGGGTACGCTCAGCTCGCGCAGAGCCTAAAGGCGATAGGGAAATGATGCGTACACAGGCACGTACCATTGGGGTACGCTCAGCTCGCGCAGAGCCTAAAGGCGATAGGGAAAAGATGCGTACACAGGCACGTACCATTGGGGTACGCTCAGCTCGTGCAGAGCCTAAAGGCGATAGGGAAACGATGCGTACACAGGCACGTACCATTGGGGTACGCTCAGCTCGCGCAGAGCCTAAAGGCGATAGGGAAACGATGCGTACACAGGCACGTACCATTGGGGTACGCTCAGCTCGCGCAGAGCCTAAAGGCGATAGGGAAACGATGCGTACACAGGCACGTACCATTGGGGTACGCTCAGCTCGCGCAGAGCCTAAAGGCGATAGGGAAACGATGCGTACACAGGCACGTACCATTGGGGTACGCTCAGCTCGCGCAGAGCCTAAAGGCGATAGGGAAACGATGCGTACACAGGCACGTACCATTGGGGTACGCTCAGCTCGCGCAGAGCCTAAAGGCGATAGGGAAACGATGCGTACACACGCCCGTACCATTGGGGTACGCTCAGCTCGCGTAGAGCCTAAAGGCGATAGGGAAACGATGCATACACAGGCACGTACCATTGGGGTACATTGTGTCAGACATGGTCAAGTGAACGATTGTGTAGGCTGCGTCCCTGTCCACCTTCATGTCACCATTGGCAGAGTCACACTAGGAAATCACACAGCAGGGATGTAGTCTACACTCATGTCGACCATGTGGATGCATACATCAGCATGGCACACATACATCAGTATGTGCCAGGTTTGGCAGACATTGAAGAAGCACAGGGATTGTGACCCTGTGCCTCAGTTGATGTGTGAATAGCTTGCACAACATGTCATCATTCATGATGCACATGTGCATCACATGCATTCAACAATTTCAACACGATTAACGTCTGCAACATGTAGCGAGGCACATGAACACTCGAATGGGCCACAATTCAGTACAGGGAACTGGCACATGATGACAGGAACATGCCCACTGTCACAGAGGTGTCATAGCCGCACAGCATGACCCTGTGTGACCACGTCATGTGTGTGCCATGTGCTACATTGTGCATGCTGTTAGCATATGCCATGAACAGGTCAGTAAAGTATTACTCACCTCAGAAAATCCCCACATGTCCTCCTGGACATGGCAATTTCCGTAATACCGTACACTTGTGTGTTGGTGTGTAAATCCTCTGGCTCTGCAAGTATCCTTGGCGTTGTGTCTGCCCTGATGACGTTATCTGAGTAGTCATATGTCACCTCTGCGTCCACACGTCAGGTCCTCTGTTTGTTTCTCAACACCAACGCAGGTCCGGTCTAAGTTAAAGCTTACACATTTTGTACCCTAAATCATTGTACTAACACTTCAGAACATTTATCTTTTATTGTCATACTCAAGACCGTGCCAATAGGGATGTCACTTACAAAGCCTGTGAGGAATGAAAAGGCCTCATGTTGGTGAGTGACCCTCACCGTCTGTGTCTCCACGGTTTTCACGTCAGGCACAACAACAAGAGCTGCTCCAATTGCGGGGACCTGACATATGAATCCAGGTGTGATATGTCCCACAAGCCACTTAGACTCCAGCAGTTGGCACAGCACCACAATAGCTCATGGTTGGGATGTAGGACCAGTGCATGTGTGTGGGTGTGGAGACATGTGAGCCCCTCATTAGTACATCATTCCCCAGGGCAAACTCGTCAGGTAAACAACAAAAGTCAGAGATGTGTAATTGCATTGACAAATAACCACGATGCAAGTGCAATGCTGCATGGGATTAGGGTGACGGCGACCACACGGCTCCATCAGAATAGCAGCCATCGTAGCCAGCACCACGACCTACGGTCCCAGCCCTGCATGTGACACAGGAGGAGTAAGTGCACTTCCTCATGTCCATGATGTTCCTCACCCCGCCCACTGACTCCGCATCAGCTTCTGGCCCACCGTACCCGTCAGGGGGCAGTTGCGCCTCTGTTGATATGCCCCTGACGCCATCATTCGCTGAGTGACGGACGCAGGCGGTGCATACGTCCCAGAACCGCTGTGACAGACATGATCGGAATGTTCATCCTGGTCCCCGCTGGTTCAACTCACAACCTCACTGCCAGATCTCCCCCAGGTGTCAGCCGTGGCGCCATTCTGGGGTGGTGCTGGCCCCGATACCACACACTGTACGGCTCCGCCGTGGTAACTGTGTGGCAGAACACCGCTCTTAATGCTGCATGGGAATGTAAACATCAATGAGCTGGCCACACCTCATTACAATAGGCGCTAATGAGTATTGGGAGGGTCAAGAAGACCCACTGGCACGTGAGTGTCAGTCCCAACACCACAGGACAGGTGGACTGGGGGATGCGAGTGTTGTGGACACCTAGCCAGACACAGGTGATGTCTCAACTCAAAAGATGTATTTGGATGATTGGGCAACGTTCAGTGTAGTGTTTATGTGGGCGGTTGGAACCATGGCCCTTCATCTCCCTGTTGCTGCGGTGAGGACCAACTTGTCACTCAGGTCCTTCAACTACACTAACGCTACGCTGAGCCTCTGCAGGCCTATCTTGATGAGAGTACTGTATGTATATTTGCAAGCATGTACAGCCACGCAGCATGTTTGTCTGTACATAGGCACGTTGTCAGACCCCCACTGCCCTACCCGGACTGACCATGTTCCCTGTCCTACCACCCCATCCCAGGAAGCATCTGCATGCAGCCCTCAAAACCACAGAACACATTCCCGTTACCTACGCTGTAGAGGGTATCCAAGAGGTACAGGCACTACGCAAAGATGTCATCATCCTCCCTGACTCTGGGAGTGATGTTTAGCTACTTGACATGCATCTTTGCCTGCTACCCACACTCTCTGTGGGATATGTTTGTGTAACAGCTGCCAGTGTATGCGTTGTAGGTACGGCCAAAACGTGGCCACGCCCTTGTCGGATGCCAATCAACAACACGAGTTTTGTTCCAGTGTGGCCTGGATAGCCACCACTCACTGGTCAGATCGATGACACCCAGGGAGGCTAATTAGTCCAAAGCTATGTATGTATTGAAACGTGACACTTTGCTACTGCCTACTGTTCCTTACAGATATTGGTTTACAAAAGGTAAGTAACTAGTCCTTGAAAGTACTGTGCATCTGCTGTAGGAGCATCTATGTTGTGTCCTTGCTGTGATTGCAGGGTGACTAATGTACACACACCATGCCACGTGTGTTAATGACCCGTTCACATGTGTGATGGCATCACAGACCGTCAGTGACAAATGTAATTATCATGCTGTATGATGATGGTCATGTAATTGTCACTGAAAGTACACACCGCGACATGACTAAGGCTGAACAGTGCAAATGATTGCACATGTGGTGTGTGAGTGTATTGCAGTCTGCCCTCTGGGTGTGCAGACAACCTCCTACTGACATTGACATGACGTGTCTCACTGACATGATACATTGTCATGGTCACTAAGACCTTTACATCTGAAGGCTTGTATGCATGTCACATCCATTCCACACACTACAGGTATTTTCCTTCGCCACGGAGGAGTGTGTGGGAGCTGGCATCTGTGTGTATCCCACAACACACTCCAAATTGTCTACATTATTTGAAGAAGTGTTGCTTGTGCCATGTACATTGTTATAGTCTTAGTCAGACAGTTGTAGACATATCCTTAAAATTGTGTCTTGCAGGGCACCCCCTCTGGAAAGGCCGTTGCCTGACTTGGAAGGCATGAGGGAGCGCAACTGCATCCGTCGATATCGCTTCGGCCGACAGTTGATCAAGGACCTGACGGGCAGGCTTGAGGCTCACCTACAACCACGCCACAGGTATCCAGGTGCACTGACACCCAAGGTAAAGGTGATGGCAGCCCTCCATTTCTTTGCCACAGGTACCTTCCAATTTACCATAGCTGATGTGGGAGGGATGTCTCAGACCATGTTTAGCCGGGTATTGGGTGATGTTTTGGGAGCAATGTTGCTCCACCTTGATGAATTCATTACATTCCCTACTCCAGAAGAGTTGACAGATGTCAAGGGGGAATTCTATGCCCTGGGCCGTATGCCACATGTAATTGGTGCAATTGATGGTACACATGTTACTCTTGTCCCACCACAGGCTCAGGAGCAAGCGTATCGCAACAGGAAACACTACCACTCGATAAATGCCCTGGTGGTGTGTCTTGCCAACATGATTATCTCACATGTTTGTGCACGTTATCCAGGATCATGCCACGATGCTTTCATCATGAGGCGTAGCAGGGTACCACAGATGATGCTGCAGCTGCACAACCACCGGGCATGTCTAGTTGGTGAGTATACACTGTGAGCTCTGTATGTCAGTATGTCACAACTTCATGATCTGCATCATATGATTCACTCTTGTACATGATGTCAAATTGCAGGAGACGCTGGATATCCAAACATGCCGTGGCTAATGACTCCGCTACGCAACCCCAGGACAGCTGCAGACCAGCGTTACAACAATGCACATGTGAAGACCAGGCAGGTGATCGAACGGACCTTTGGACTCCTGAAGAGCCGCTTCAGGTGCCTGGACAAGACAGGCGGAGCCCTCCAATACAGCCCACGCAAGGTGTGTGACATCTTCACCGTGTGCTGCATGCTACACAACATGGCAGTGGAGAAGGCTGTGCCACTCTACCTGGATCCTGATGAGCTGGAACATCTGCCCGTTGAGGATGAAGGCCTTGGCCAGGATGCCAGTGATGAGGAGGGTGAAGATGATATCCGCGGTCACCTCATCCGCAACTTCTTTTCATGATGGTGAGTCCTTTCATCTTTTAAGTAAAAGATGGACTATAGAGTAGCATGGGTAGCATGCTGTGTATGCAACAGACTGTAAGCAAGATCACTTGGATGTGTGTTGTGCTGTGTCACATGTTCAGTTGTAATGCTACACACATACTTGCTATGAGTGCACTCGGAATGTACAGGTGTCATACTACATCTGGCTATTCAACAGACATTGACAAAATGACATTATACCGAACGTGACCCCTTGTGTGCCACTCTCATCCACAGCTCGCCCTGCCTGTTGTCCGTTGGGGTACATCGTGGTCATCCTGCTACTGCTCATTATGATTGCAACGTCAGCCACATCAACGGAGCATGCTTGAACATGTGGAGAAGTCAATTTGGGTAAGGACTCATATGAGGCTGTTTAGCGTTGGTATGTGTAGAAATGTGTGGTACATGTTCATGTGCATGTGGTGTCATCTTGCATACATGCTACTCCATTATGTACCTCATGACATGTATGGCCACTCCCATGACAGGATAGTCACCCCTTCTGTCATCTGTTGTACTTTGATACTCTGGTGAATGCATCAATGTGTGTAGACATTGCCACAGCAACATTGCACATACCATGGCATGACATTGTGTCAGAGGTCACAACCACGGACTCTGTGGGGGATTGCAGCCTCACTGTGTGCATTAGAATGTGACTGGATCCTCACCTCCAGCTTGTGGGCCAGTCCAGTGTGATTACCATGAAACCATGTGGTGTTGGTGTTGGTGTTGCCCAGTGTATGTTCCACATCTTAAGACAACTGTCCTGTGAATCAGTTAACATGGATGCATTGCCCCTTGCAGCAGTATATCATGTCACTGTCATGTCGTTACCTCAGTGCAGGTTGAGAATACTGCTACGCCAGCCTTCACAGTGAGTAGCCGTGATGTTTAGATGCACATGATGCCATGTATGTTTAGCATGACAAAGTAAAAAGTGTGAAAGATGCATATGTGAATTTCTGTGTAGCACCAGTGGAGTGCGGTCATTCACATGAATCTCTGGTCGCCGGCACCATGACTGTGCTATGGTAGGGTCTGATTATGTAGCTTGGATGGACATCACTTGCACGTAATATTTTTTGTACATGCATATCATGTTTAGCATTGTGATGCATACTTGACACACCAGAAGACTGGCTACAGAGTGCCTTCATTGCATGTCGATCATTAGCTTCCTCATCATATGTGATACTAACAGCTGTAGTGGATTTGCTCAAGTTAGCCTACAGGGCCCTTATGGCTAACCAATATCACATACAGACTTTAGAGTTAGCGGTAGTTGGATTTCCATATGTTTCCATTTGTTACTGAGGTCTACCTCATCTGTGCCTGGGAATGTGTTTATACTACATAGATCTTTTTGCATGGGTGCTCACTTGTGAGCGTTACACATGACTCTAATGGATGACAGACTGTCCCAGTTTTTATGTGTCTGTGTCACAGCATCGAATCTGATGTGATGGCATGATTAATCATCATTATTTGTCACCAGACTGTACACTTCACAGGTGTGACTGGTACAGTGTAGCTAATGAGGTTTTTGAAGTGTCTGTGACATGCGAATGTTGTCCTAATGCTTAATTGCCTCTGTTTCAGGTCTCCCTCCCAGCAGTTCCCATCCTCTCCTTCCCTTGCCTGATCACCCTTTTGTGTCTGTTGTTTGTACTCAGACCAATGGGCTATTTGGAGGTGGAACCCTTAGAGCATCACACCAGTCTGATGAAGAAAGGTACGGCCAGTCGTTGACAGCCTTGTAGGTATTCGTAAAGCGGCATTACAGGTGACATCATGATTAGTGTAAATTGGACTTATTGACAATGCACATGTATGATTGTGAAAGCTCCATGGGCTCACAATGTAGATTATCATGTTGTGCATGACGTCTGACTCCTACAGAATATAGTGCCTGCTTGTGGCTCTACACACATGTCCGTCTTACGTGCACATATACTATTTTGAACGTAGTTACCTCATGCTTGTTAGGTGTGTAACTGTATATTGACCACACGCATGGGGTGGGTGAAGGCTAGAATACTATGTTGTGTGTGAGGTACATGTCTTTGTTGGTGCAGTTTTCCTTTGAACATACTAGCTCTTGTATACACCTGCAGACGCTGTGTGTCTTGTGCCCCACTTGACCGTAAGGGCCCTGATCCACTGACTGTGATGTGTGGTGATTACTGTGCCATTTAGTTGTCAGTGATCCTGAGTGAGGCAGACACTCCTGCCTTCACATCCACATGTCACTTTGTGCATTGCGGCTGCCCTTGTGTTATGTGTTTGTTTAGCAATTAGTCACACCCCTCCTGCCGTCATGTATTCACTCATTGCTGCAGCTGCATACACAGCCAACATGCAGCGCACACTATCCAGGAACACAGACACCTACAGGATGACCCTCCTTCCATCCATTAATAGAGCATGCTCCGGCCACCCTACACACAGACAACACCAGACATTCACCCTCGTGCTATGAAAATGCTGTGTACTCAGCCATAGCTGCTGCTATGCGTGTGTGTGCAACACATACTGGCACAACTATGCAGATTCACATGACATTGGGTCTACGTACCACCAGGTCATGTGGCGTGTCCAACACACACACACCTTACATAGGCACAATATTGTACAGTGTTAGCTTGTCAACACCACTAGATCCGAAAACTGTTAGCTTACAGTCACGTGCCAGAACACAACATGCTCACACCACTTCAACATTGCTGTCACAGTCAGTCAAGTTGGCACATGGGACACACACCATGACCCTGTCTCTTGGGTGTAGTGTGATTTGGCCGTTCCGGGGTTGGTATTTGTCTGATGTGTGTCGTTTTTCTGTATGCGTTGCTCCCATTACAGTAGTATAGTACTTGTAGCTCCATAGGGGTAGGTCACCTAATCAGGTGTGCTTGTGTAGAGTGCTCCAGCCCATTGCCCACAGTCTGTCCTGCCACCGTAATCCTGTGCGGCATTAATCACATACACAGTAATGCATCATGCTGATGGTAGCTCACATACCTGAGGACACAGTTGTAGGTACTCCCTACATGGACTACTACTTTTGTGACACTGACATGTACTCCTCAAAGTGACTCTCCTGGGCCTGCCTGTGCTAGCAGTATTGGGATTCAATCCCCCCTCCAGCATTGACTGTCCCACACAGGTGTGTCTTACCATCCATGTATGTAGTTTGTGGAAATTTCTGACCAATGTGTGTCCTCACTCAGATTCTGATCCAAGTGTGTGGATGACTGCTGTTTGTTGTATACCTTGCATTTATGACATTTGCTGACACATATACATGTATGCTGTTTCAAAGATTACTCACCAAATGCGTATGATGTATAAATTATTTATTGGGTGCTCTAGTGCATGAAACATGAATAGGTGCTGTACAGAAAGGGGGGGAATCCAAAATTCACTGCTGGAGATGAGATGCCTTTACTGTTTCAGTCAACAGAGTCCAGCCCACAGTGCCTGACATTATTGGGCAGACTGGGACCAGCAAGTCCATGTGGGAGAGTCTCATAGGGGATGCTGTTGCACCCAGGGGCTATATGCCAGGTCCAGTGTCCTGGGAGAAGTCCATGGGCCACAGGCCCTCAACGTCTTCGGCGTGGACGACCCACCTTCCTTGGGGGACCCTCATGTGCAGGCATGGACGATGCATGGGACGCTACGTCAGAGGGTTCATCCTCCTCCCTCTCCTCCCTCCCTGTGGCTGGTGTTGCACTTTGCCGTGATGTTGCTGGCCTTGTGACACAGGGAGGGGGCTGCATGTTGGCAGCCATCTGACGTAGCACATGGACAATGTCCCTATGCACCATCAAGAGCTGAGCCTGGTGTGCCTCCACCCGTCCATAATGCAGGTCTTGCCTGGCTATTTGCTCTGCCTGCTGTTCTTTGAGCTGGTTGAGGGTCTCCGCAAGCTGGCTTACCTCACTGGTGTCCCGCCGGTATGCCTCAAGGATGTTACCGAGTTCAGCCATACCGGTCCCTGCAGCTGACTGCCCAGATTCTCGCCTCCGCCTTGCGCCACTCTCACCACCCTGACCCACATGAGCACGGCCTGCGCTTGTGGGCACATCCGATCGACGGGCCCCCCGAGTGCTGGGAGGGTGGAGGTTGTCACCAACCTCAGGGGCGCCCGACAAAGGGTGTCCCTCATTTTCAGACTGGCTCGATTGTGAATCATGGGCAGGGCTCTGACCTGTCTGCTGGGATGTGGTGGGAATAGGTCCGGTGGTTGGCAGAGATGTAGCTGGTATAGTTGCTGCAGGGGTTTGGGATCCAGAGGAGCCAGGTTGGCTGGGGTCATCCACAGTGCGTTGAGGGACGGCGCTGGCGGTGGGGTCTGGGTCCTGCTGAGCCTGGGACTGGGATCCTTGGCCCCCCTGGCTGGGGGGGAGATCCGCACGTTGCCCTGTGTGTGGGAGAGAGAGAGACACTGTTAGGGCTATATCAAGTGACATGTGGTTTGGTTATCCATTATCAGCATCACTGTTCCACAAGCTATACATAGTTGACATTGTACAGTTGTGTATTTAGTGGTAGAAAAAACAATAGTACGATGGGGTATATACATTCTTCCAATCTCTTGACAATGACTGACACAGCCATTGCTGTGTCTTGTGTTGCCGGCACCACACGTGTAAAGCATTTGTAAGTTTCACGCAACATCCTGGATGTGGTGAAAATTCTTATGTGTGCGTCAAGCATGCACAGAGTTTAGATGCAGCATGTTGATGTAAGAGACAGAGCATCATTATTTAGCATGTCAGCGACTACTTTGGATGTCTTTTGCTGTTCCATGCTGGCCAAACAATGCCAACACCGCTGGACCTGTACACCCACTTGGAGATCATGGCTTTAGAACTTGGCACTTCTCTGAGACGCATCACCTTGTCAATACCCATGTCCATGTTGGTACTTATGTACATCCACAAAGGTAATGAGATGGGGCACTAGCTTTTTTAGAGGGGCACAATGGACTGGAGCTTCTGTTATGTGCATGTAAGAGTTGTATGCATATTCATATGAGTACGTGTTTTGTTGTGGTACATGGCAATTGGGACAGTGTTGCAATACAACGCCTGTCCCCCGGGGATGAGTTTCTGTAAGGGGTGTGTACAACAGGCCATGCTATTACTTTGTTTGCGAATTGCAAGCGTCCATTGTTCATGTTTTGGCTGTCCCCTCATGTGGTATGCTGCCATTATGTTGGATTTGTGTTGGTGCACAGGATGTGTGACCTTGTCCTGATGTTTGTGTTGGCAATGAGCACAGGAGGGACTTGTGCTGCCTACACCTGTGCCCATTGTGTACTATAGAGCTTTCTGAGATGTGTGTCCTGACACAGTACAGTGTTGACAGCAAATGGTGGGTGACTTACAGGCACATAGCAGATGCTTGCTGGTACTTGTGAGACATCCCTTAACATTCAGCTCTATGGAGTTTGTGAGGCCTGTGCAGTGCTTGTGTGCAACTGTGTGTGTGCCCCAGGGATGTGCGTTGAGGTGACCGAGGGACAAACACTGACTGATGGAGACAGAGGGAGAGGGAGACAGAGGGAGAGGGCGACAGAGGGAGACAGAGGGAGAGGGAGACAGAGGGAGAGGGAGACAGAGGGAGAGGGAGAGGGAGAGGGCGACAGAGGGCGACAGAGACAGAGGGCGAGACAGGGATGGAAACAGGTAGATTGTGCTTGCTCTCTTGCTACACTGCCTTACTTTGTCACAAAATGATGCATCTCTGAAAGGTGTGTCAGCAAAATGTTAATATTTAGCAGCTGTGGTCTAGTATCTTGTGTGATATTTACCTATCCCTGTGCATTGGGCATTATGCTTGTGTGTGTCCCTGGGACATATGGCATGAGAGCAGCCTCTTACCCTACACATTGCACCCTATGTGCCTCCCCCTTGCAACTACCACCATTTGGTTGTGTACTGCTTGGAGTCATGGCCACCCACCCCATGCTGCTGGGCACTGTTGTTAGTCTACCCATGTAAGTTGTGTTTTTTGTACACTCACCAGACTCAATGGCTCCTTCTATTCCATGTACTCCCACCGCTGGCAGTAGGACCATGACCTTCTCCTCCCAGGGCTGGTATACAGGAGGTCTGCGGGGACCACCGCCTCCAGTGTGGTGTGCATTGGCGTAATCCTGTGCCATCTTTTTCTTCACCATCCTCCGCAGATCGTACCACCTGGACTGGCAATCATCCCTGGTGCGTCTGATGGGTGCAACAGCATTGATCCGGTCTACAATCCTCTCCCACAGGCGTGTTCTTTCTGCCAGGCTGGTCTGTCTGACCAATGCGCCAAACAGCTGCGGCTCGACTCTGATGACTTCATCAGTAAGTATCTCCATCTCCGGGTTGGTGAATTTTGGATTCTTGGGTGTGGTCATGGTGTGAGGTGTATGTGATTGAGGGTGTGATGGTGTGTATGGATGAGGGTGTGTGTTTGTGATAGAGAAGGAGGTGGTGTTGGTGTAGATGTGATAGGGTGTATGTGTGAAGGTATGTGGCTGCAATTGTTGGTGTGCTCTCTGTTTCCTCGCAAGCATGGGTATGTTGCAAAGGATGATGGGTTGTATGTGTGGTCCCTTTTATTGGTCAAATGGTGGGTGTGGCTTAATTAGAATTGTAGGTGTGGGTGTTATATGGGGTGGGTGTTGGTGTTGTCCTCTGTTTGGCTGCTTGGCTGTGACCAGGACATTGATTGTCAAAGGTGTGTACACAGGAGACATGTTCAGTGTGGTAGTGCGACTCGTTAGCAAGGTCCTTGTGGTCGTTTTGGTGTTGGCGTTATGTGTGCTTGCGGTACTTGTGCGTGCGAGTGAGTAGTACGGACCGTTGGCGGGTGGGGGTGTTCGCGTAGGCTTGTTGGGGGGGTGCGTGTCGTACTTGTGCGTGCGAGTGAGTAGTACGGACCGTTGGCGGGTGGGGGTGTTCGCGTAGGCTTGTTGGGGGGGTGTGCGTGTCGTACTTGTGCGTGCGAGTGAGTAGTACGGACCGCTGGCGGGTGGGGGTGTTCGCGTAGGCTTGTTGGGGGGGTGTGCGTGTCGTACTTGTGCGTTCGAGTGAGTAGTACGGACCGTTGGCGGGTGGGGGTGTTCGCGTAGGCTTGGCCGAGGGGTGTGCGTGTCGTACTTGTGCGTGCAAGTGAGCAGTACGGACCGTTGGCGGGTGGGGGTGTTCGCGTAGGCTTGTTGGGGGGGTGTGCGTGTCGTACTTGTGCGTGCGAGTGAGTAGTACGGACCGTTGGCGGGTGGGGGTGTTCGCGTAGGCTTGTTGGGGGGGTGTGCGTGTCGTACTTGTGCGTGCGAGTGAGTAGTACGGACCGTTGGCGGGTGGGGGTGTTCGCGTAGGCTTGTTGGGGGGGTGTGCGTGTTGTACTTGTGCGTGCGAGTGAGTAGTACGGACCGTTGGCGGGTGGGGGTGTTCGCGTAGGCTTGGCCGAGGGGTGTGCGTGTCGTACTTGTGCGTGCGAGTGAGCAGTACGGACCGTTGGCGGGTGGGGGTGTTCGCGTAGGCTTGTTGGGGGGGTGTGCGTGTCGTACTTGTGCGTGCGAGTGAGTAGTACGGACCGTTGGCGGGTGGGGGTGTTCGCGTAGGCTTGTTGGGGGGGGTGTGCGTGTCGTACTTGTGCGTGCGAGTGAGTAGTACGGACCATTGGCGGGTGGGGGTGTTCGCGTAGGCTTGGCCGAGGGGTGTGCGTGTCGTACTTGTGCGTGCGAGTGAGTAGTACGGACCGTTGGCGGGTGGGGGTGTTCGCGTAGGCTTGTTGGGGGGGTGCGTGTCGTACTTGTGCGTGCGAGTGAGTAGTACGGACCGTTGGCGGGTGGGGGTGTTCGCGTAGGCTTGGCCGAGGGGTGTGCGTGTCGTACTTGTGCGTGCGAGTGAGCAGTACGGACCGTTGGCGGGTGGGGGTGTTCGCGTAGGCTTGTTGGGGGGGTGTGCGTGTCGTACTTGTGCATTCGAGTGAGTAGTACGGACCGTTGGCGGGAGGGGGCGTTCGCGTAGGCTTGTTGGGGGGGTGTGCGTGTCGTACTTGTGCGTGCGAGTGAGTAGTACGGACCGTTGGCGGGTGGGGGTGTTCGCGTAGGCTTGTTGGGGGGGTGTGCGTGTCGTACTTGTGCGTGCAAGTGAGTAGTACGGACCGTTGGCGGGTGGGGGTGTTCGCGTAGGCTTGGCCGAGGGGTGTGCGTGTCGTACTTGTGCGTGCGAGTGAGCAGTACGGACCGTTGGCGGGTGGGGGTGTTCGCGTAGGCTTGGCCGAGGGGTGTGCGTGTCGTACTTGTGTGTGCGAGTGAGTAGTACGGACCGTTGGTGGGTGGGGGTGTTCGCGTAGGCTTGTTGGGGGGGTGTGCGTGTCGTACTTGTGCGTGCGAGTGAGTAATACGGACCGTTGGCGGGTGGGGGTGTTCGCGTAGGCTTGTTGGGGGGTGTGCGTGTCATACTTGTGCGTGCGAGTGAGTAGTACGGACCGTTGGCGGGTGGGGGTGTTCGCGTAGGCTTGGCCGAGGGGTGTGCGTGTCGTACTTGTGCGTGCGAGTGAGCAGTACGGACCGTTGGCGGGTGGGGGTGTTCGCGTAGGCTTGTTGGGGGGGTGTGCGTGTCGTACTTGTGCGTGCGAGTGAGTAGTACGGACCGTTGGCGGGTGGGGGTGTTCGCGTAGGCTTGTTGGGGGGGTGTGCGTGTCGTACTTGTGCGTGCGAGTGAGTAGTACGGACCGTTGGTGGGTGGGGGTGTTCGCGTAGGCTTGTTGGGGGGGTGTGCGTGTCGTACTTGTGCGTGCGAGTGAGTAATACGGACCGTTGGCGGGTGGGAGTGTTCGCGTAGGCTTGTTGGGGGGGTGTGCGTGTCATACTTGTGCGTGCGAGTGAGTAGTACGGACCGTTGGCGGGTGGGGGTGTTCGCGTAGGCTTGGCCGAGGGGTGTGCGTGTCGTACTTGTGCGTGCGAGTGAGCCGTACGGACCGTTGGCGGGTGGGGGTGTTCGCGTAGGCTTGTTGGGGGGGTGTGCGTGTCGTACTTGTGCGTGCGAGTGAGTAGTACGGACCGTTGGCGGGTGGGGGTGTTCGCGTAGGCTTGTTGGGGGGGTGTGCGTGTCGTACTTGTGCGTGCGAGTGAGTAGTACGGACCGTTGGTGGGTGGGGGTGTTCGCGTAGGCTTGGCCGAGGGGTGTGCGTGTAGTATGTATTGGTGGAGCTTGCAGTGAGGCGAATGTCCCATACGAATCAATGTTGAAGCGTGAATACTTTGGCCCGTACGTATCTCGCTCAGGCATTTCGTTCCGAATCGGAATAGTGAGTTTGTACGGACTGATTACGAATCGTACGGTGGTCTGCCCGAGGCTTATTCGTACGGGTATACGAATATCAATCGTACGGATCGTAGCAAATCGTACGGAAATCAACGGTAACGGATCGGAATTCGCTGGTCGGACGGTAGTTTCCCATTCGTACGGAATCGGCTACGAATACGAATCGTACGCCGGATTTTTTTGCCGGATCGGAATCGACACCTAAGTGGTGAAGTTAAAACTGCCTAGGTGCAATCACAGAGCAATGCTTTAATAGTGTGTTGTACTTGACAGGATTAAAATAAAGGTAACAGCACAGTGGTATGGATTTAGAACCACTGTCACTCGGTGGTCGACATGTTTCAGCCTCTAGATCACTACTCATGTATCAATGGCTTTCTTCAGGACCAGATTGCATTAGTGATGATGCTGCTGCACTGTTTGGTGTACAAATAAACATAGAATAATAAAGAAAATATATACAGAACCGGTATTCCTGCTTGTCTTTTCAGTCAGGTCATACCCAGGTATCCTCAACAGTAGGATATTCCTGCCTCACCTCTACCTGGCGAACTGCTCTGGAGGGAGGCCCCGCTCTATCCGTCGGTACCTCGTCACCTTCGAGAGCAAGTCCCGGGACTTGCTCTCGAACATTCATGCATACCAATGCGATTCGGTATTAAGAAGGGACATCCTAAACACGCCCTTTCCTAAAAGCAAATAACAAACCCATTTTGCGATTCGGTAACAGGTTACCAAATCGCAAATAGGGTTTCCTGCATCAGAACAACATTTTTTTGCGTTCGCAAATGGCCGATTCTGTGAATGTGAAGGCAAAAACTGTTTGGTGCATCTGGCTCAAAAATCCTTGGTTTAATGGGTCCGTAAACAAGGGAAGGATAAATTTGCGTCTAACAAAATGGAAATGGAGCCAACACCCTTCTCCCTAGGCAAAACTTCTTAGAAAGACCAGAAATGCATACAACAAAAGCATTCTCAAATAAAAAAAATGAATTCTTTAGATTGGAACTAGAGAACACTAAAAATAGACTTTGTATGCTCTTTGTAACGGTAAAACAACAAGCGAACAAACTGGCCAAATCCTCTAAAGCAGCAGCAAAATACCTTAAAAAACTTTGATGATTTCTCTTCCTTCTTCTTAGCCGAAATCAACTTTTTGGGAAGCAAACTGAAATCCGCTGCTATCAACCGGTCTCATTCGTCAGCGGCACAAATCAATGAATCTACACACACCCATCAGGTAGTACTGAAAAATGAAGCTCACTGGGCTACCTTCAATTTATATGACGACCACAACATCTCGAAAATTCTATCGTCCATTAATCCGAATACCCACTTCCGCTCCCCTCAAATTGTCTGTCCGCAACCAACCAATTTATCAGACCCATCTCGACCACAATAATCAATGCTCCCCTATTCAAGGGTCCATTCCCAATTCTCTAAAATCTAGTCAAGTCATCCCCATTTTAAAAAAAAAACCCACACTGAACCCTGCTGAGCCGGACAATTCCAGACCAATATCTAATAATCCTCTACTAGCGAAAGTGCTAGAAAAATGTGTGCAACAACAACTTTGTGAACACATCGCTAAATTCAGTCTGCTAGACGAATGCCATTCTGGTTTCAGGCCTGATCACAGTACTGAAACTACTATTCTCCATATAGTGGGTGACGCCCTACAAGTTCTAGACCAAGACAAAAAGTGACTCTTACTTCTTTTGGAACTATCGTCGGCATTCGACACAATAACCATGAGAAATTACTTGATCATCTCGAAAAGAGGATGGGATTAGGGGGAACCGCTCTTGAATGGTTTAAATCCTTCTAACTAAACCACTCTCAAAGATGCTTAGTTAATCAAAATCTACCCTATCCTTCCCAAATTACGATCGGAGTTCCGCATGGCTCAACTCTCTCCCCAACTCTTTTCAACCTTTATCTGGAACCTTTAACTGAAATACTGCATATTGCCAACATCTCTTTTCATATGTATGCAGATAACACAACGACCTACATCAAAATGTCATCCCTAGAGGAGATCAAGACAATGAACGAGGCTCTAAAGTTGACTGTGCAATGGTTAGCAAGCAACCAGCTCAAACTTAATGCGCAAATTACTGAATTCTTAGTAATATCCCCTCCTAAAAATTCCACTGACATACTAGAATGGACCAAATCGATCTCCGCGCTGAACTCCACCCCGATCATAGTGTACTCAGCCAAATCACTAGGAATCACACTGGACATGCAAGCCCAAATCAAACCACTGGCCAAAAACACGGTGTTTCACCTGAGCTACCTAAGAAAACTAAAACCATTCCTATATACGCCTGACCTTAAAATGGCAGTACAGGCATTAGTCATCTCTAGGATCGAATACGGATGCTCAACCCTCTCTGGTTTGCCCAAGATCCCAACTGCTCCGCTAAAAGCCTGTCTCAACGCAGCTGCAAGACTCCTAATAGGTTCAAAACAATTCAACCACATCGCATAGTACCTGAGGCACTAAATTGGCTTCCTTACGAAGCCAGAATCCAACTTAAATTGGCCTGTATCACACACAAAGCATTGCACGCTAATTCACCTTTGTATCTAGCTAAAAAAAAATGGTGGTATCCGGAGGAGGCAGGCACTCCTGGAGTGCCAGGGATTTGGTGCTGAAACCCCCCTTCTTCCGTAAGACGAAAACTTATAATGGAGCTTTCTCTGGGGCCGCACCTAGAATCTGGAACTCGATGCCAAACATCAGAAGAATCCCATCTTTGTCAAGATTCAAGAAATAAGCTAAGGTTTTTCTCATGGGCAAATTCTATCCATAGCCTATTTTAGAGCAAACACAGAACAGCAGCTTAGCGATAATTGATTGCTCTTTACGTGACCATTAGCCACTATCCTGGCAAAACTTCGTAGATGTAACATACTCATTTCTGTACCCCCTCTCTCTGAGAGTTTGACCACTGATCTTCTGAGGCTGTAGACCAATTGCAAAAGTAAAAAAATGTTGGGTATCATGGACAATGTTTCTGTACCCCTCTCTTTCTGAGAGTTTGACCACTTATCTTACGAGGCCGATGACCACACACAAATGCAAAAAAATGTTTTTGTATCATGGATGAGGTTAAGCATATGGCAAAATTCGTACTTCACTGTTACCTTAATAGGGAGATGTTGGTATATGTGCAGTTGTCCTCTGCCTTTTTCCTTCGCTCCTTCGGGTGTTTAGATTATCTCCCTCAAGTATTACTCATGATCATTTGCTATTAATCTTTTTAAAAAAATTTGATCTGTAAAGCGCACTGATACCCTAACAGGTCACGATTAACCCTGGGCGAAGCACTACGCTACGCTCGCGTAGTTTGCGAAATTTGCGCAACTTCACACTACGCGAGCTGCACCTAGCACAGTGCGAACACGCGTAGCACAGCGTAGCGTAGTGCAGCCGTCATTTTTTGCTTGTTCGCGGTCCTCAACGTCATGTTCACGACCGCGAGCAAGCAAAATGACATCCCGGCAAGACTCTCAACGCGGGGAGGTCAGGTTTCTCATTGCAAGTAGTCGTGCATGCTCGCGACCGCTCGCGATGAGAAACTACCACTTCGCGTTGAGAAAGCTGCCGCTCGAGTAAAAATCGACCCGAGCGGCAGAAAACGACAGCTCGCACTGTGCAAGATACCGTTTTCAATGATTGCACAGTGCCGGATGCTTATTCGGACTGTGCAATCATTGAAAATGCATCTTGCACAGTGTGAACATGCTACTACGCAGCTCGCGTAGTGCTACGTGAAGTTCGCGAAGTGCGAAGTGCACTTCGCGTAGCTTTGCGTAGCGCTACTTCGCGAACTACGCCCAGGGTTAGTCACGATCGCGCTCTATAAAACACCAAATAAATAAATAAGGAGAGAATGCCAGGTGAGAGACCTGAGGTGGGATGAGGATATGGAAGACCGCATTTCCTTATATCTGGGTGATGTCCTTTTATATGATCAGCATCTGAGTCAATTGATCCTGCAACTGATTAATATGTTAGACATTTATGGAGAGGTGTCAGGATTGAGGGTACATTTGGGGAAGTCAGCCATAATCCCAGGGATGGGTCAAGTCAAGTCAAGTCAAAGAATTTATATAGCGCTCTACATACCCAGAGGGTCTCAAGGCGCTTGAGGAGGGGAGGGGAATTACTTGTCAAATATCCACGTTTTAAGTTGCTTTCTGAATGCTAGGTGATTCTGAGTAAGGCGAAGGTGAGTGGGAAGGGAGTTCCAGGTTTTAGCTGCCAGGTAGGAGAAGGATCTACCTCCCATGGTGGATTTGTTGATGCGGGGTACAGTGGCAAGGGCTTGGTTGGATGATCGTAGCTGGCGGGAGGGGGAGTAGAAGGACAATCGTGTGTTGAGGCATTCTGGTCCGATTTCGTAGAGTGCTTTGTGTGCGTGGGTTAGGAGACGGAAGGTGATCCTCTTATTGATGGGTAGCCAGTGGAGGTTTTTCAGGTGACCAGAGATATGTTCTTTACGCGGGATGTCTAAAATGAGCCTGGCTGAGGCGTTTTGGATTCGTTGGAGTTTTTTCTGGAGTTTAGCGGTAGTGCCGGCGTAGAGGGTGTTTCCGTAGTCCAGTCGGCTCGTGACCAGGGCGTGGGTGACCGTTTTCCTAGTTTCGGTGGGGATCCAACGAAATGTTTTTTTGAGCATGCGAAGAATGTTGAAGCAGGATGAAGAGACGGCGTTGACTTGTTTGTACATCGAAAGTGAGGAATCAAGGATGACGCCCAGGTTCCGTGCGTGGTCTGTCGGGATGGGTGCTTTTCCAAGGGCTTCTGGCCACCAAGAATCGTCCCATGCAGAGGGGGAGGTACCTAAGATAAGTACTTCTGTTTTATCAGAGTTCAGTTTCAGACGGCTATGTTTCATCCATTCGGCAACTTCTTTCATTCCTTCGTGTAGGTTAGTTTTGGCGGTGTGAGGGTCATTGGTGAGTGATAGGATCAGTTGAGTGTCGTCCGCGTAGGAGATGATGTTGAGGTTGTGTTGGCGTGCGATGGTTGCGAGGGGGCTCATGTATACGTTGAAAAGGGTGGGGCTGAGTGAAGATCCTTGTGGGACGCCGCAGATGACTTCAGTGGCCTCTGACTTGAATGGTGGAAGGCGGACTCTCTGGGTTCTTCCGGTGAGGAACGAGGTGATCCATTCTAGTGCTTTTCCTTGGATTCCGATGTTTCTGAGGCGCTGTAGAAGGGTGTTGTGGCAGACTGTGTCGAAGGCTGCGGAGAGGTCGAGGAGGATGAGGGCGACTGTGTCTCCATTGTCCAGTAGGGTTCGAATGTCATCTGTTGCTGCGATGAGGGCGGTTTCAGTGCTGTGTTTGGCTCGGAAGCCGGACTGTGAGGAGTCGAGGGAGTTGTTGGCTTCGAGGAAGGCGGCGAGCTGGTTGTTGACGGCTTTCTCGATGACTTTGGCCGGGAATGGAAGGAGCGAGATGGGACGGTAGTTCTTGAGTTCGGTGGGGTCCGCTGTGGGTTTTTTCAGAAGGGCGCTGAGTTCTGCGTGTTTCCAGCTTTCCGGGAAGGTGGCGGAGTTGAGGGAGCAGTTGATGACGTCTCTGAGGTGCGGTGCTATGATGGAGTCTGCTTTGTTGAAGATGTGGTGAGGGCATGGGTCTGTGGGGGATGGGTGATCCTCCAGAGTTATTACTGGGCTCCCCGTGGTTTGGCCCATGACCGGAGCATTCACATATCTTGGTCTGTATATTTCCAGGGACCCCATAGAATGCTGGGACGAGAATATCATCTCATTGCTCTGTAAAACGAAGAGACATATGACAGCTGGAGCCCAGTCCCCTTAACATGATATAGCATTTAGCCATTTTTACAATGGTGGCTCTGCTGCAACTGCTATATGTTTCTGCAGCAATAACACAAAAAAATCCACAAACAGGAGTTGGTGACCTTGCAAGCGAGCATCAACAGTTTCGTATGTGGAGGGTCGGCCTGAGGGTTTCCTATAGGAAATGCATTCAGTCCCCATATGACAGCAGACTGATGCAGTTAATACTCATCGGTGTTATTAGGCAGCCCAACTGCTCAGGATTAATGACTGGATATTCAGGAACCAAGCAGACCTGGCCAAAAGGCTTGAACGTGATTTGTTTACTGGGGAAGCACCATTGTCCTGGGTATATGGGGAGACACATCTACCAGATTTCCTGGCCTTCATTGCCATCCCCATGATTAGTTGGAGAGCTACAGTGGACAGGGTGGTGGAGGGTGCTCACCAGGTAGATGCCGTTTTGGACGGAAACATGATTGGCCAAATCAGCAAGACTTTAGGGCTTCAGGCTCTGGGAAAGGTAGTTTGAGGATCTCTACATTGGGAGACATCTGGCAGCAAGTCATATGATGTCATAGGAACAGCTATCCGCTTGATATGACCTACATAAGTTGCCCTTTTTCCTCTTCCCACAGCTCTGTCATGCACTGGAAAGGAATAAATCTTTCTCCGTGGTGCTCCCGGAGTTCAGTTCCTTAGAAGTCTATCTCACCATGTATGACATTGGTAGGAAGGTCATTTCCAACCTGTACAGAACTTTGGTGTTAAATGTACCGAACCCAATGATTAAACTTAGAGCACATTGGCATTCTGATCTAGTATCTTTGGAGGAGGAGGGGTGGACTAAGGCCAAAATGGTGGCCTCCGAACTGGTAATACCTGTCTGCCTCAGACTAATTCAGTTTCAATACTTTCATCAAGTATATCATACTCCCGACAGGCAGTGGAGGATGTGACTGGGCAGTGGCCTCAAATGCCTCCGCTATGATCAGTCTCAAGGATCCTGCATGCACATGGGATGGGAGTTCCGAGTGATACAAAGTTATTGAGACTCGATCTTACACAAACTAGAGATAGCTTGCGATCCCAAACTGGCTGTCATGGGAATATTCCTGGGATGGGAACAGAGCACAACAGCTATTGGTCGAGATAAGCTGCCCATTGGCAAAATGTGATATGGTCTGCCATTGGTAATCTAGGGAGGACCCCTCAATTTTGGCTAGGGGGATGGATTATTGTTCAGTCGCTGAGGGGGAAGTATACAGGTCTAAAGGTTGCCCACAAATATAATAAAAAATTATGGGGACAGAGGAAAGAGTGACCTGGCCATCTATCAGAAACCACATGGAAGTATGTGCATTATTGTCTACCTGGGGCGCTATGTCACTGGTGGAGCTTGGGCAGTCGGCACATTGTTAATATATGATGATCTTAAAACTGTTGGAAAGCCCAATAAAAAGTATTTAAAATAAATATTCCTCAGTAAAAACATTGTATTGTTCAGCTGGGTTTGAGAAACAAACCATACTCCATGTGCCTGAGTGAGCATTGATTCAGCCTGCTCAGGCCAATCCACACGCTGCTTTCATCCTTGAGAACAGCGCAGGGATTGGATAGGTAGTTCGATTCTGTCCCAGGGACTGCTGAGACCAGAAACAGAGGAGCGAGAGGCACCACCAGCACCAGGTAAGTCTTGTATTTTTATTTATTATTAACCCCAATGCGCTCTCCCCTCCCTTCCCGCACCCCCTCCAGCAGTCTTTGTCTCTGTCGGCTGCCACTGAACAAGAGTTTCCTGATTTCACTTACATTTAGAGCATAACTATATTTCTATTAAATCAGAGGAAAACCAAGAAAATATATTCAAAATTACTTCTATTTTAAAAAAAGGGAGTAGGCTCTAATGTGGAGATATGTAGCTAAGAAGATATGATAGCGTCATTCCTCGCTCAATATCGTCCGATTTTGTGACATAATCAAATAAGATACATATATAACTCTTGGAACGGGTCTTTTCATTTTCAGATCAATGTGCGGATACAAACTTAAGACCATAGCCTGAAAAATCGACTACTGCATCATTTATACTAGTAAGTCAATATTGCTATTAAAAAACATCTTAAAGGTTTTTTTAATTTTTTTAAAAATGATCTAGTAGAAAGGATTCAGTATAAAAAATTAGGTAATCACCCCATCGTCGCATGCAGTCTAGTATTAATTGGTGATACTTTTGTTTCAGCTCATTTTAATAATCAAGATTGATCAACAATCGAGGTGCAGTTCTTCACCCTTAAGTACTCACCATATTCGAATAGCATTTGTAAGTTATCATGGATCTATTTCTTATTTCTATTTTTCGTACTGTATCATTTAGTGTGTCTATACTATCTATTCTCTATATATCGATATTATGTATAGAAATCGACTAAGGTTTTTAGGAGCACTCAGATACAGCACCATATAGGAATATGAGATGTAATGTTTTATATGTAGGAAGATATTTGGATTACAAATAGGTATTGTTGTTACTGTATATACAAAAAAGAAATTAGTGCGTTATAATACATGTTATATGTTGAGTATATGCTACATGATGATTTATGGATAACAAGATTTGGAAATTGAGCATGTTCTCTCTTTTTTATTGTCAATTTCAGATACGTGTGTGGCTTTTCCTGAAGAAGGTGTTGTGTACGCCGAAACATATATTACCACTTTTTAACTTAAAAAAAAATGATATGTTTTTTGATGTAATTGAATGTACCTTTTTATGAAAATAAATGTTTACAAAATAAGACAAGGAATTATTAAAATAGAAATAATTTCTAATATATTTTCTTGGTTTTCCTTAGTTTTTTCCTATGTTACATTTGTTATGCATATTGTTTGTTTTATCGTGATTGCCTAGGAGTTATTGTCACTATTATTTTTTCCCTGTCCTAGAAATTGAACTATTTACTGTTCAGGGGGTCCTTGTTTTTTCTCAATTATATGTTTATTAAAAACACGCTGTTCTTTCTGCATTTCAAAACTTTCTGTGCGCATAAGATACCTTAAAGTGTTATTTTTGCTCCTCCACATCCTGAGTCCCCATCGTACAACCAAAGCCAGGCCTTGGATATATGCACTTACTTGATAATAAATCATTCATTGGTTTCCAACAGCCTTCATAATGTGTCCTGGAGTCATCCAGGAGTAATTCACACTCCCTTTTAATCCACATTCTCTCTAAAGTTGTCATGGAGTCATCCTGCAGTCGTTTTTGTGATGATTATTACAGGATGATTCATATAACATGACAGGGCTTTTTTTGGTGGTGTTTACCAAAACGGCAATAATTCACAGTCATCCAAGAGTAATCCTCAGTCATTGTGAAGTTGTCCTGGAATCATCCTGTAGTATACACATCAATAGTATCATCAGCATCCCTGAAAGAATTAAGAGTGTTGTGTTCTGGGGTGTCAAATTACTTGTCTCTCTGGAAAGGTTAGGAGGGCAAGTGAGCAACTACAGCTAGTTTTACACAACAATCGTTAACACATTGGTATATTTCCTACCCAGAGATATCAACACAAATACACAACAATACTTCTCTTGCAATAAGGTAAGTAGCACAAAATACAGTGGATCTTCAGGGAGAGACCAAATCATATTTTAAGAAAGTGGAATGTGGATTGCCGAAGAAGATGAGACTTGGATCAGATGACCCAGAGGAGATGAGGACACAAGAAACCACCCACGGTAAGTACCTAGGAACCCCACGGAAGCTGTGTGCAGAATGGGAACACAGCCACGTGCCCAATAGAAGACAATGGAGAAGTCTCAGTTGCAGTTTTGCCGAAGAAGGACCATTCCCAGAGCACCCCAATGAATTCTCTTGGAGAACACATGGTTGGAGAGCCACCCCACCTGTGAATACCCCGGAGACTATGTTACCTACGTCAGGGAAGCCAGGTGCATAGGGGTGAAGAAACGTCAGAAACCTCCATAGATGACAATGAAAGACTTGAAGAAAAGTGCCTCTGGAGAAGAAGGTGCAAAAGTCTGATTGAATCCAAGGGTAGATCCTGGAAGTGAAAAACCTGCAAGCAGAGGGGGCAGAGTCTATGCCACTCAGGATTGACCAGGAGGCATGGAAGAGCAAGGCCCACCAATGTTGGACGGTTCAAAAGAGTTGATGGTGACCTTGCCACTGCAGCTGTGAGGACCAGGGAACGCAAAGGGTGACCAGGAGCCATGCATGAGCTGTCCCACTTCGGATGTAGGTGACTAGGTGTTCACTGTCCATAGCCGCAACTGCTGTGGCAAATGAAGAACCAGCAACGTTGGGACAGCAAGTTCCAAGAGACTCACCAACAGCAGGAGAGTCAGATCAGGCCCCAAGCAAACAGGGAAGCCCACTGAAGCATGAGAAGACCTTCAGGAGCACCCACAGGCCAAAAGCACATGAGTCAAGCAGCTAACCAAGAAGGAAGGCCCACATACAGAGGATACGTTGAGGATGCTGTACTTGGCAGGAAGAGATGCTGGAGGCTGGAGCTTCTTGTAGCCCAGAGATCTCTGGAGTGCAAAACCAACAAGCCTTGGCAACGGCAAGTCGACACAGTGCCATCGTTCCAACGTGGGATACTGGCGTCAAAATTGCATAGAGTACAGGTCAGGCATCGAGGAAGTTGCAGGACCACCACCTGTGTTTCTGTGCCTTGGGAAGTCTGGTGGACGTCTAGAGCAGCACATCGGCCAGCTTTGTTGCAGTGCCTGCAGATGCAGGGGAGTGACTCCTTCACTCCAAGAGAGATTACTTTGGTTGTCCTTGATGCCCACAGGTCTGTTGAAGATCCTGAAAGAAGCACCAACACAGACGATGAAAAAGACTTGCAGAGCAGCGAGACCAGGAGCACCATGGTGCAGTCTCGGTTCCAGGTGAGGTCCAACGAAGTCCAAGTGTCCAGATGGTCGAAGAGTGACCTGGTTTCAGTCTTGAGTCTTATCCGATGATTAATTTGAGGACCCACCCACAGGTAAGTCTTAAGTACCGTAAGGGAAGGGTCGGAACAACTCAAGGGCCCCTCCCACAGGAGGGGCTGGACAGAGAGGAGCATACTCGCATGTCTGTTGTTCAGTTTCGCACCAGAGCAGGAGCCAAGGGCTCCATGAACTGGCGCAAACTGGAGTATGCAAGGAGGGCACCAAATGTACGCTTCAAAGCTGTCTGGTGGTGCTGGCAAGCACCCCCTCCCGACCCCAATACACTAATTCCTGTCTTGGAGGTGGCCACACCTCCCTGTGACAGAAAACCTATTGTTCTACCTTCTTCTGCTCGACCTTGTCTCAGAAGCAGGCGGGCAGAATCATGTCTGTGATCTGCAGCAGCACTAGCTTGCTGTCAGACCCTGAAAGGCTATTACCCGTAGTACAATGGGGTACCCCAAGGGAGAGCCCCAGTACATGGGATCATACTTCCAACACTGGAATTGGTGTGGGGGTATGATTCTAAGATTTTTAATACCAAACATGAACGGGTTCAGTGCAGCCACTATATAGGTATACATCTCGTAACAACTGAGTCCACTATATGCATTAAAATGGCTGATTGCACCTACAAAGCCTGGAGAATCAACTCTGGGGTTTGTAGGGGTGTCCTGCTCATGCAGGAGCACCCTTAAACTTATAACTAAGCACCCTGCCCTCAGGATGGAAGAGCCTGCCATAAGGGTGACTTGTAGCCTGATGGTTAGACCGGTTGAATCCAAAGCTGGGGAACCAGTTTTGAGTCCCGGTAGGGATGCTCATCATCCTGTGATTCTGGGCAAATCTCCCCATGCCTAACAAAATAATGTGTCTCTCTGTAACGCAACTGGTGCTCATGAAAGCGTTCTGATACCTTCGGGTCTAATTCGCACTAATAAAACGCCAGAAAAAAAGGTTTTAAGTGCAGTGAACTCAGATAGAAGGAAACGTAGCATGTTGTGAGAGGTGCAAGCACCAACTCACAGGCTGCAGTGAGAGGCCTGCAGTCACAGTTTAAGTGGACTTCCATGGGTTGCACATGGGTTGCACAATACATGCTGTAGTCCATGGCAGACCCCTGGTGTACCTATGCCCTAGGTACCATAGTACCATATACTGGGAACTTACAAGGGTACACTAGTAAACAATTGTGATGTACAATAGTCCTTACCATGGTCAATTTAGCGAGAATGCACAGTGACTGGGTTCCTGGTTAGCAGGATTCTAGTCAGACAAGGTCAAAAACATACTGACACCAAGCAAAAAGAGGGAGTGACCATGAAAGCATATCCTACTTTCCTTCATATGGTGAATCAGTCCCCTACATACTGATGTTTTATTGTCCCAAGCATATTTCTGTTCTTGAGCAGAATCCCTGCAACAGTACAACAATGTTCTTTTTGCTATGTGTCTTCAAAATGTGTATTCAACAAGAATCACTCTGTTGCTTACTTTATACTAAATGTCTTTAAAGAATGTCATAAGTTCCTGCTAAGGACAAACAAATAACTGTACGCTAATCGCCCAAACTTGTACTGTCAATATGCTTTTTTCTCTGGTCTTCCAGGTTGTCAAAAGTCGATTTGGACACACTGGGACGAGAGTGGGATCCGGACTGAGGAGTGCACAAGCAGCAGACAATGAACCAAAAACCTGAATTCCCTGGATACTCACAGGTATGTGTAGGAGGTCTTGCTGGCAGCTGCTGAAGGAATGGAGACTGTTGCCAAGCAAAGCGTGGTCCTCTGTTGAATGCTATGAACAAGTCTGTTTATTCATAGGCAGCAGAGTGAACTTCTGTGAATTATCCAGATGCATTACTTACCTGTGTCCAGCTTTCACTTCCCCATTCCATAGAAGCCTGTGTCTCACTCAATTTACCTCCTGCAAGTGTCCTAAAGCCCTTTTGTATGTGTCCCTCCATCTGGGGCCCAGACACCACCTATCTGTCTTCATTCCCTGTTTGCTGCTGCTGTTTTTGTTGCCAGGTTTGAAATACTAACAAGCACATTCCCTTAAAAGAATCCTAAAGCTAGCCTGAAATGAGCCCATCCTTTAAAATCATTAAAAGAACATCATGAACAGTATAAAACAATGCATTTTCAGAGTAAGTCAAACTAACATGCTTTAAAACCATACTTATTAATATTTGCAGACAGCCAAATAGTCTGACTAGACTGGCTCACAAAATATCTGTGTGCCATATCCTGAAGCTCCTGAAATAAAAGTTTGATTTCCACATTTCTTATCTGAATATTAAAATAACAAATGTTTTATTCAAAATGGATTTTACAGTTCTTTCATTATTTAATAGCTTAGCTTAATTTGTGGACTTATCTTTGTACATACTATTGTACATTTGTACATGCACTTACATTTAAATGCCTTACAGATTTTGCATCTGTAATACAGGATGGCAACCGCGCTAGCATTGCTTGTTGTCCCATTTTCTTCTTCATGGCTGGATAAATAAATACCTCCATCACACTATTTAGCCAGCCACCGGTCAAATTGTTCTTCATCTCTATTTTTGGTCTTCAGCGCGATTATGTACTATTTACAAGCCACCGGGTATATAGCAGAGCTTATGTACTGTTTGGTGGTAGCCTGGAAAAATAGCCACTTATAGATAAATATAATTTTTGAAACATCAAAAGGTCTTGGCAAATACCAAAAATACAACAGAAAAAGCGGCATTCTCACAAATAGTGTAGCATTTTCTCAAATATTGTAATTGCTTGTTTTTCTCTTCACGCGCCAGGACACTCTGGTAGTAACTGAGCGCGCTATAAAACAGCTAAAATAAATAAAATAAAATATACCACCAACTCTTCCTCCATACCCCTCGTTTCATCTATCATGTCTCAAACCTTTCTTTCAACGCAAATGCTCCTGGCTACGGCCTACCAGGTTAGGAGATCAAAAGTGGCCACTGCACTTAAATTTGTCCTTTCTATATAAAATAAATGAAAAGACTGTTTATTAAAATAGAACTCATTACTGTCTAAGCGTGTATTCACAGACGTGTGTTTGATTCAACAACAACAACACATGTATTGTGTGTGGGAAAAAAAAACGTGCCTCTGTCCACGTTTGTGAAAGAAGCTCAACGCATGCATGCATTTAATATAAAGGCTAAGTTTTGATCATTGCCAATAGCAAGCATAACTGAGATGCCATTTGAAAACAATGACGAGTTAATTATTCCTGTAAAAGAATAGCCGTGTCCAGACTGTTTTCAGCCGTGTAGACCGTTTTCATCTCCTGGCAGTCTTGCACCATCTTGTGGCCAAACTGACAACTACTCTGGAGCCCTCACTGCGTCACGTCTCTCACAAGATGCTGCTAGTCAAAACCATAGAAGTTCACTGCACCTCAACATTCAAGTATTATTTTTCTATAGAGGATTGGAACAATTACCTCAGTGTCCTTTGCTAGCAACAGCCGATTTGTTAAGAGTTTTAACGCACAGCATATTTTGGGGGGTTTCTTTTTATTCCACATTTGTTCATGGTGCTGATTGATTTATCTAGTAAACTTATATAGCGATCTGATAATTAGGTATGGTGTCTAAGCGCTGGTGCTGTCTATCCTTCAAAATGTTAGCTTTCAGACTCGTTGAGTATTGTCATGATAGAAGAAATTCGCAGTATTGATTTTACCATGCGTTTCTACCATAACCTCAGATTTCGAGGAATGTGATAATACTGCTTAATGTTATTACTGCATAAGGTTAGAACTCTTGCAAACACCACTGCAATCTAAAGTGAGGACAGCTGTGTCTCAGAGAGTCACTCCTCGACATTGTAGAGTTTGGGTGAGGGGCGCTAGGCCCTCAGTCTGCAGACATACAATCAGACACGGACACAGTGGCTGGGGATGTGTAATGGGCCCTGAGCACGTGGGCTCAGCCCCTTTTATTGGCCAGGTTCATCTGACCTATGACGCCTGGTGGTGGGTGGGTGTGAGGTGTGCTGGTACAATGAAACTGAGACACTAGACCGTGTCTTACGTTACTACATCCCTCCCAACCTTAGTTAAGAAAATTACCCTAACTAAAGTCCAACCTGTGGGAAAGCATAGAGTTCACACAAAACCCATAACTTAATCACGACGACTCCCACTTAGTCTTCTCCACTGCTGGCCACGTTGAATACTGGCAATGGTGTCTCTGCTTGCCTTGGCAGACTTGGAGCTTGGAGGTGGGCTGTACAGTCTCTCTCGCTCTAACTCACGTCTCGTGAATGTGTAGGTAGGAATATAAGGTCCCTCGTGTGTTGCTTTCCGCTGGACCGTCCCGGTTGAGATGTTTTGTTCAAACTGGTGTCTGTCTTTGACGGGATCTTCAGCTGCAGGTTATCCCTCTCACGGATACCCCTCTCTCGTGGGTGTCCCCTCTCACTGGACGACCCGGAGGCCCTTTTCTACCAGGCTCCCACTGGACCAGAGGACATTGCCGCCTTGCCGCTCCAACGTGTTGAAGGACGTCGCTACGGGTCCTCTCTCCGTGTCCGAAGTTCCACCTGAAAAGTTGTTGTTGGCACTGGTTCCGTCTTGTGCGACCTTTGGTCTTCCAGAATCTTCAGCGGGAGCTGCAACAGTCCGTCTCTCGTTGTGGGATCCGCTGCCACCGGTGTCCCTGATGCCTCTGCCCCTGGATTTCCGCAGCCCTGTGTCCGTTCCATCCCAGAGGTGGTTGTTGCCAACAGACCGGCCTGCTCGCTTCTGTCATTCCTGGGTGAGTGTCGGGTTCGCACGTGGATGCTTACTTCCAGTGGTGGTACATGTGTCCCGGTCGTGCGTGTGGACTGTTTTGCACCTCTCACGTTCTCCTCGGTGTTTCCTCTTCTGGTGTGTTGTAGTGTCTTGGTCCACACTCCTCTTTGCTCTGCTCCTTTCTCTTATCTGTCGTCGTGCTGTTCAGACCTCTTCTCCTTTCGTCTCTTTGGTGGTGGCAGACGTGCCACTCCTTCTACATCTTCCTTTTCGCAACGCGGTCTGGTCACCTTGCTGTCTTCATCTTCCTGACCAGACTTCTCCAGGCAGCGTGCACTCCGCATGTTTCGCCCTGGTCTTGTCCTGGTTCTCGGACACTGTCCCCTTCTCGTCTGTGACCGGACCGGTCATTGCGATCTTCTCTTTAGACTTGGAATGTTGAATTGTGGTTGTTGAAGTTCGCTTGCCCAAGATCGTGGACTGGGTCTTTGGTGTTCAAACTTCTGGGACCTCTTGCCGGTCCACTCTGCCGATGCTGGCAGGCCATCTTCGGTTCTCCGGCTGGAAGTCTTCCGATGTCACTGTTTGCTGACCCTTGCTTCGGTCACCTCCTTTCGCGACCCCCGGTGGGTCGGCTTTTGGTGCGGCCATCTGGCTGGCCAGCTTCTTGGATGCGTCACGTCGTGTGACCGTCTGGGTTCTTTGTGCGACCATCTAGTTGGTCGGCTTTACCTTCTGCTTTGCGACCAGACTGAGTGGTCGGCTTCATCTTCTTCTTCGCGACCAGACTGAGTGGTCGGCTTCACCTTCTGCGTGAGTCCTCACGCTTTGCTGTCTTCCGTGTGATCGCTGTTTGCTCTGATCCGGTACTGTTGCGTTGGCGCGCTTTTGTCCGCGCTCTCCTTGTGCTTCGTTGGGAGCGGAGGGTTAATTCACCACTCCTGTCTTCTTCGTGTTCAGGTTGCTCCCGTTACTTCACGGGTGTGCTTGCTTTCCTTCCGGGGACTCTGAAGCAGTGTCGGCGGTCGTCGTGCTTCCTCAGTGTCGCACTTGCCTGGCTGGGGAGTCTTGGAACCACTGTACCTTCGTGTGGTGGTGCTCCTTTACTTTCTTCTGGCAGCGGTGACAGCCTGTGGCCACTAGGCGTCACCGTGCTTTCCGTCCGTGTGGCTTCAGTGCTTCTGGTGGACTGCGCTACTGCTCTGTCGTCCTTCTCCTGGTGCTGGGAGTTCCTTCACTCCTTGCGCTTTGCTTGCGCAGTGCTGTGCTGTCCTGGTGTGGCTTCCTTGTCGCTGTGTGGCGTTCCTGCGCCACTGTATAGTGTCTCTTGGGTGGCAGCGTTCTCTGGTGACCTGTTACCACTGTTCGCCACTTTGTTCATCTTAGGGAGCTCTGTCGCTCCTACACGTGTGCTGTATGTAGCTATTTGTGCCACCTTGGCTTGTTGAAGGCTTGTTTTCTGCATTTGCTGCAATACTTGATAATGTCCACTAGGTGGAAGTGTTGTACGTTTCAACGTGATCCTGGCAAGCTCCTCGCACACTGCAAGCTCTGTGTGCTTTTCACGTTTGGCCCAGCCGTGTCCCGGGCCCATTCAGGCCTGTCCCAAGACTCCTGGGGGTCCAACATTCCCTGACCATGGGCGAGCGCAACCCCGATGACCGCTCCTCAGGGCACGCGGGTGCAGGGATCAGCGGGGACTCCTCCTGACTGCCAGTGAGTTTTGAGTTCCTTTCCCATTCCGCTGGGGCTTTGTGTGGAGGGACGCTCTGCCCTTCTTGCTCCCCCTGTGATCCTTTGATGTGACGGAGGAAGAGGGGGTCATGGCCTATGCTGCTCTGCGGTGCTTGGGGCTTTGTAGCGCACTTCTAGGCGGTGCTGGCCGCATGCAGTCTTCTCCCTAGTCCCCTGCCCCTCGCAGCAGGCCCTTTCAGTTCACGGCTGTGGGGGAGGGGGGGTTTGCACAAATTAGCTGCTGGCCGCACACTGGCCTCACCACTCCTTTGCTTACAGCGGGTGGGCTCTGCTTTGCGTGTATAGGCGCCCGGCAGCTCTCCACATGCTGCGGGCGCTTCCTTTGGATATTCACCCCACCTCCGCAGCCTCCACTCACACGCGCTGCACGGCAGGGACAGAGGACGCTCCTAGCAGGCCGCCGGTGGGCTCCGCTGGCCTTGCTTCATTGCGCACTGTTGGGGCAGCTTTTAAGGTTCATAGCAGGTAGGCTTCGCTCTGTGTTGTCGGCGGCGCCGGCTGGCGCCCGCCACTGTCTCTGTTAACACCATTGCGGGTGGGCTCCGCTTTTGGTTTTTCACATTAGGGGGGGGTCGCTTCATGCTTGCGCGGCCCACCAGGCACCTCTCTCCACGCCCGGGCTCACCTCCGGCCTACGGGCCTTTTCGCTTCGTGGGTGGGCTCCGCGTTGGTCACCACGCGGTGGGGCCTCACTTGCGGCCAACACGGGTGGGCTCCGGTCGGTCCGCACTTTTCTCCTGGGCACTTCTCTTACCAGCGGGCCTCCTCTTCCACGCGGGTGGGCTCCGCGTGGATTTCCTCATACGCTAGGGCTCGCGGCCAACGCTGGTGGGCTCCGGTCGGTCCGCATCATCCGGGGCACAGTTGCGGCCGGTGCAGGTGGCCTCTGGCCGGTCCGCTTTCCCTGGCAGGCGTGAGAGGTGCGGGGTGGGCTCTCGGTCACCTCTTCATGGATATCCAGGCCCGGGGCAAGGCACACACCCTGCGGGCCTCACGGCGGCCGGCGCCGATTCTGCGGGGGAGGGGGGTGGGGCGTGACGTCGCCCTGCAGCTCTCTCCTCTTCCCCCACAATGTTTTCATGTAGCTGTGGCACGCTGGGCACAGCTCCGCCTCGTCGCCATTGTAGAGTTTGGGTGAGGGGCGCTAGGCCCTCATTCTGCAGACATACAATCAGACACGGACACAGTGGCTGGGGATGGGTAATGGGCCCTGAGCACGTGCGCTCAGCCCCTTTTATTGGCCAGGGTCATCTGACCTATGACACCTGGTGGTGGGTGGGTGTTAGGTGTGCTGGTACAATGAAACTGAGACACTAGACCGGGTCTTACGCTACTACAGACATATGGCCCTAACCAAGAGGACATACTCAGCTTGCCAGATCAGTTTCATATAATGAAACAATCTTTGAGAAACCAACTCCAAGGGATGAAAGGCAGGCTCTGGAACAAAGAATGTCTCTTCAAGTAACAGCTCTTCCACAAATAATCAGACCAACTGTACCTCCTTGAAATCTTCATGGAGAGCACCACCACCAGCTGATAAATGTAGTAACACTTGTTTTACCCTCCTTTAGTTACTCCTCAGCGCTCAGAACAGCATCCATAGCCTTACATCTATCTTCCTGCTTCACAGTTATGTCTAGATACAACTTATTTAGTGGCATACTGTACTGCCTACCCTACGTGAAAAGGATACTGAAAGCTACCAAAGAATCATATGAATCGTATAGAGGAACAAGCATGAAAACTCAGGGGTACATATTTATGAAAATGTCACGCAGCTTGACTGGGAAAGGGCAGGAATGCGCCGTATTAAAAAAAATGGCACATTCCAGCCTTTTCCCCTGAGCTGGCGGCATTTTGCCTGCCTAGTGTCAAAGCAGACACCCTTGCACCATAGCAAGGGTGTCTGTGTTGTATGCAGGATTGTTTTTGTGTAGGAAGGGGCAGCACACATAAGGAAGTAATGAGGAAAAAAAAAGATAGTTCTCCTTGTTTTGCATCTCCTGGGAAGGTTATCTTTTTGGCGCATTCCCACGCTTACCAGTTCTTGTAAATCTGGGAATACATAAAAAAACATGGCAGTTGAATGGTAACACTCATGCAACGCCCATGGAACACCTCCCGAGTGCAGAGTAAGGCAGTGCAGCAATTTGTTCTGCTTTGCTTTCTTCAAGTTTTATTAGGCCACTCAGGGCCATGCAAAGTGGCCTTGCGTGGCTTCAAAAAACTCATTTTTCAGTTGCGTCACACATGTACCACCTTATGTGGTGCAAGTGTGAAGCAACTGGGGTCATAAATATGGCCCTAAATTCTATTATAAAGTTATAGAACACTACAGCGACTTGTAGCATCCTTATAGTGTGCTACAGGGAGTAACGTATTTATTATAGTACATAGGAAAAGGATTCATCTTCCTTCTAAATTCTGTAGATTCTTGACATCTTGATCATCCTTAAGGAGTACTTCGGTTGCAGGTAAATAGACATAGTGCGGACTCTGTATTGTGAAAGAAATGGAGCAAATACAATGCATAATTTGCTGTAAAATAGATTGTAGGTCGTTTACTCCAAGTCACTTACAAATATGTGTCCCATTACAAAAGTGTGTAACATGCAGCTAGATTGCTGTTTTTGTGGCTTGAACTCTAGAAATGCATCAGTAAACATACTCCCATAAATTTCAATAATGGAATAGGGAAAAAGTATTCAGTAAAAAAAGATGAAAGCTAACCACGCTTTTCTTTGTTTAAAAATATCTCATACTTGTACACGTCTTCTTGCAGCAAGCATTGTAACATAACTCATGGATGTACGTCTGTTACCATATCTACATTTCCAAATTATTATACCCTAAGAATTTACATGGAAAAGTGTATGTACAGAGGCGTACAACGATCAGTCTGTTTTTTTATGTAAATCATGGATTATTGGTGATCACCCAAGGAGAAAAGAGCACTACTCAAGGGTGGGAGGATTACTTCAATCTACATGCTCCAGATTGTTATAGATGCCTGGTTTGTTTGCTTGTGGTCAGTTGGTTTGTATCTATATTGAGGAAAAAAATATTAGCCTGTCAAAATATTGTGACGAAAATATTGACTTACAGACTATTGTGAAGGTAAGTATATATAGGTAATATACAATATAGGTACACTATACTTATTCCCCCAAGTGAATCTTTGGGATATATGTATCTTCAATTCTTTAGACGTGAAGTTAGGGATAGTAAATCTAGGGGCAAGAACCTCGTTAAAATTATCGCCGTTTTAGTGGCAGGAAACTGCAGCTAAAACATCGATAATGGGCTTGCTAATATGCGTTATAGACTTCCAATAGAAGCCCAGGTTAGATGTGCAGGAAATCTAACCTGAGCTTCTATTGGAATTCTATAGCGCATATAGGCAAGCCCATTATCGCCGGTTTAGCGGCAGTTTCCTTCAGCTAAAACAGCGATAATTTTAATGAGGTTCTTGCAAATATGCCCCCTAGACATCTATTTATACTTACCTTTATGATTTATTTTGATAGTTTTATAAAGTGTGGCCATGATCCGAGTGCTGTACAGCGAAAGTGTTCCATGCTACATTATATAGCAAATCAAACATCAAATAAATATAGTAGAAAATAACATGAAGCAAGTTCATGATTTCATTGTCCATGATCACTCTTCTCAAGGTGGTTCAGTGAAATACAAATGCAAACTGTGACTTGGTGAGTCTGGAAGTCCAAGTATTGACCTTGGACGAGGAAGGAATCTGTTCAATAAAATCCTTTTTACTTCTTTCTTGACAGCGATGGTCGATGGGTTTAACTGAATCTCTGATGGGAGAGAGTTCCATATTCTGGGGGCAGACCTGGAGAAAGTGAGTAAGTAGGCCTTGTTTGTTCTGAATGTTATACTATGATAGTCGATATTTTTGCAATGATATTTTAGCAGGTCAATTTTTTATCCTTCATATTTTCACATAAAAAACAACATAACCACAATTGATCAAACAGTCAGCTATCACAATCTAGGACAGGTTAACTGAAGCAACACCTCCTTCGAGCAATACTCTCTTCTCCTTGTAACTTTTATCGGTTTGCATCCACACTGGTATGGTGGAAACTATCCCACCAACAAGGAAGTGAATATTTATTGAAAAGGTGGCGAAGATTGTAACAACCATTTTAGAGGACCTCTTTAGAGAACACCATTGTCTGATTCCACACCCCCTAAGTGTTATACAGCAGCAGGCCATGTGACAGGAAGTCACCAAAAGCTTTGATCTAATGGGTGTGGAGAAATACATCATATGGGAGATTCAAAGAAATGTCAGAACAAGAGGAGGTGTTTGAAGGATAGATTTGCCAAGAATCAGGTGCAAGCTGTTAGACCTGTCTTCTCCCAAACTGTTTTGCCTCCACACCTATTCTTACAGAATTTGCTTTTGTTGGCCTTAGGACTCTGTGAACTTTACCACTGCTAACCAGTGCTAACGTGTTTGTGTGCCCTCCACTAAACATGCTGAAATTGGCTTATATCAAAAGGACACATTTAATTTACTGGTAAGACCATAGTAAAGTGGTACTCCATATACCCGGTTCCTCTAAATTTAAATGCTACTAGTGGGCCTTCAGCACTGATTGCACTACCCACTAAAGTAGCCCTTTAAAATATGGCTCATGCCTACTACTGCAGTCTGTGTGTGCAGTTTTAAACTACCATTTCGACCTGGCAAGATAATCATCTTGCCAGGCCAAACCTCCCATTTCAAATTATATGTCATCCATAGGGTAGGCCTACACAGCACAGAGGGCAGGGTGCACTGTATTGAAAAAGTTGAACATGTACTTTTAAGTTGATGGCAGTTAGTTTGTATGTATTTTTTCAAGACAGTAAGACAAAGAGGAATAGGTATGACGATGCAGAGAAGGAGCTGTCACCTAACACACTTGTACATCACAAAGACTCTGCCTGAGTATTCTCACAAAGGATTTGACACTGGTTGTTGGACTTGGCCCTTTTTGCAGGGTCATCCCTAAACTTTTTGCCTTTCTCCTAGCTTTTTTCTGACATGGTGTTGGTGGTTCTAGGACTCTGGGCACTTTAGCACTGCTGTCCAGTGTAAAGTGTGTGTGCTCTCTGTGGCATATTCCATTTACCTGTCAGTCCCTTGTAAAGTGGTATCTCATATACCCAGGGCTGGTAAATTAAATGCTACTGGTGAGCTTACAGCTCTGATTGCGCCACCCAACAAAGTAGCCTTCCAAACCTATCCCAGCCCTCTGCCACTGCAGGGCCAGTGCGCAGTGTTACTGCCGCTGTGACGTGGCACCTAAAGTGTGTGCCATGTTAGTGACCCCCGTTTTTACTGCTTGTCAGTCACCCCTAAGGTAGACCCTAGATAGCCCTATGGGCAGGGTGCATTGTAGGTAAAAGATAGGACATGCACCTTAAGTGTGTGACATGTCCTGGTAGTCACAAACAGCCATTTTGATTTCTCTGTGGGGCTGCCCCTCCCATAGGAATGCATTGGGCATTCCCTGATAAGTGTTTCAGTGGTAATTCCTGATATGAGAGGCGCAGCGTGGTCAAGTTTGGTATGTTTTGGAATAGTGATAATAAATGCTACGCAATGGTGTGCGCAGATTTGTTATGACTATCTTGGAAATGCCACTTTCAGAAGTTAGCATTTCTGTGTGCTATGTGTCTGCCTGCCTGGTGTGTGTGGCTCCAGTGAGTCAGCGCTAGGCTGAATGGGACATCTGCATTTGGAGTGGTGGGAGGCAAAGTCCCTGGTCCCTGAATAGGATTGTGCCTGCCCTAGTGAATGCTGGCTCCGCCCCTCTGTGGTGTGTCTGATAACCAAGCCCCCACCTTACAATAGGGAAGGGGTGCCTGGTAAACAGAGTGCTCCAGTACCAGTTGGGACTGTCCCCAGGCTGCACCTCGCTGCCACTGATATTCTTGTCTCTGAACTTGTATACTGTATCTGTGTTCTGATTTCTTGGTCTCCCCTGTAGCTGGAACCTCGCTTTACTCTGCCCTCTGTGCCCCGCCCGCCCGCCGCCTCCTGCACCTCTGCTGCCACTGGTATTCTGTCTCTGATTTGTTTTACTTGTATTTGTGCCCTGATTCTGTGGTTTCCCTTGTCATTCCTACTTCGTGTTTGCTCTGCCCTCTGTGCCCCCCCGCTTCCCGCCGCTGCTCCCCCGCGGCCCGCCCCCTTTTTCCTTCTGTACCCCCTGCCACTGCCCATTGGCCACCCCGCTCCCGCCTCCCAGCTGCTCCTCCCTCCCACTTGGCCTCTTATGGTGGCCGCACGGTGCAGGTGAGTGCGACCTGTCCCCAGGCCGCCCCCCCACGGCGCTCGGCTCCTCCTGACCCCGAAATTGTGCCCCCGGCGCCGCCGGCTCGCACCTGGTCTTGACGCTTCTGCCTCCTGTTCTGCACCTCGCTGCCACTGATATTCTTGTCTCTGAACTCATATACTGTATCTGTGTTCTGATTTCTTGGTCTCCCCTGTAGCTCGAACCTCGCTTTACTCTGCCCTCTGTGCCCCGCCCACCCCCCGCCTCCCGCACCTCTGCTGCCACTGGTATTCTGTCTCTGATTTTTTTTTACTTGTATTTGTGCCCTGATTCTGTGGTTTCCCTTGTCATTCATACTTCGTGTTTGCTCTGCCCTCTGTGCTCCCCCCACTCCCTGCTTCCCGCCGCTGTTCCCCTGCGGCCCGCCCCCATTTTTCCTTCTGTACCCCCTGCCACTGCCCATTGGCCACCAGGCTCCCGCCTCCCAGCTGCTCCTCCCTCCCACTTCGCCTCTTATGGAGGCCGCAACGGCGGCCGCAAAGCGGCCGCGCGCAGCGGGTGCGCCGCTGGCGCGCCAAAGGCAAGCCCGTCTGCGCCCGTCAACGCCTGGACCGCGCCCAGCGACAGAACCCCTGGACCCCGCGGGAGCCAGCCCACCCGACGGAGATACGACGCCGCCACCCTCCACGCACTCAACACCGGCCGACAGCCAGCCTGCTACAAAGCCACACCGAAACGCACCCACAGAGCCTTCACCTGCCATGCCTGCAAATTCTGCTGCACCCGGTCCGGCTCCACGCCCGCCAGAACAGACGCCAACAACAACCACCTCAAGTGCATCCTGCTCAACACCCGCTCCGTCCACAAACACGCCATCGAACTCTGGGACCTCCTTGACACCACAGCACCGGACATCGCATTCCTCGCGGAAAACTGGATGAACGCCTCCTCAGCCCCCGACATCGCCATAGCTATCCCAGACGGCTATAAGATCATCCGGAGAGACCGCGTCAACCAAACCGGAGGTGGCATCGCCATTGCCCACAGAAACACCATCCGCATCACGACCAACACCAACGACTCCCTCTCCGCCGCAGAGCACCTCCACTTCCAGATACACAACGACTCCAAGACCACCCTCAGAGGCACCCTCATCTACAGACCCCCGGGACCACAAGCACAGTTCAGCGAAGCCATCGCAGACTTCATCAGCCCGCTCGCTCTCGCCTCTTTCCCGACTACATCCTGCTAGGGGACCTCAACTTCAACCTGGAGAACAACAAGGACAACAACACCACCTCCCTGCTAGACAACCTAGCCAACCTCGGACTCAAGCAACTGGTCAACACCCCCACCCACCGAGCCAGCCACAAGCTAGACCCCGTCTTCTCCTCCAGCAACCACATCTCCTTCAGCCACGCCACCGAACTCCACTGGACCAATCACAGCTGCGTCTGTTTCAACTTCAGGAAAACAACGACCCACCACCGCCCGCAACATGCCCCCGAAGATGCTGGTGCAAGATCACCACCGACCAGCTCATCGCCTCCCTGAGCCAAAACCCTCCCACCAACACCACGGAACCCAACGAGGCAGCCCGCAACCTCACACAGTGGATCACCGACTGCGCCGATACCCTTGCTCCAATTAAGAACCCTCCAAGCAACCACGACAGCAAGAAAGTCGCATGGTTCACCAAAGACCTCAAAGTCTCCAAGAAATCCTGCCGCGCCCGCGAGAAAGCCTGGCGCCAAGACCAGTCAACGGAAAACATGACAGCCCTCAAGCACGCCATCCGCGAACACCACCAGCTGATTCTCACCACCAAAAGGTTATCTTTCAGAGAACGCCTAGACGACAACACCCAGACGACAACACCCACAACAGCAAGGAACTCTTCAACATCGTGAAAGAGCTCTCCAACCCCAACGCCAGCAACAACGACATTGCGCCATCACAAGACCTCTGCAACTCCCTCGCCACATTCTTCCACCGAAAGATCACCGACATCCACGACAGCTTTGGGGCTTAGAACACGTACCCGGACACCGAACCGACGCCCCCCACCACCACCCTACGCACCTGGACACCGGTCAGCACGACAGACACCATCCGCACGATGAACACCATCCACTCGGGCTCCCCAGCCGACCCCTGCCCACACCACATCTTCAACAAAGCCGACTCCATCATCGCACCTCAACTCCGGGACATCATCAACAACTCCTTTGCATCCGCCTCCTTCCTGGAGAGCTGGAAACATGCGGAGATCAGCGCCCTCCTGAAGAAACCCACCGCTGACCCCAAGGACCTCAAGAACTTCCGCCCCATCTCGCTCCTCCCCTTCCCTGCTAAAGTCATCGAAAAAACCAAAAAAACAAAAACAAGCAGCTGACCACCTTCCTCGAGACAAACGGCTCCCTCGACCCATCACAGTCCGGATTCCGAGCGAACCACAGCACCGAGGCCGCCCTCATTGCTGCCACCGATGACATCATGACCCTGCTGGACAACGGGGAAACTGCTGCCCTCATCCTCCTTGACCTATCGGCTGCATTCTGGCCACCCGCCTCCACCATGCCGGGATCCAAGGAAAGGCCCTGGAATGGATCACCTCCTTCCTCTCCGACAGAACCCAAAGAGTCCGTCTCCCGCCCTTCGCCCAGAAGCCACCAAGATCATCTGCGGCATACCCCAAGGCTCCTCGCTCAGCCCCACCCTCTTCAATGTCTACATGAGCCCCCTCGCAGCCATCACACGCAAGCACAACCTCAATATCATCTCCTACGCAGACGACACCCAACTGATCCTCTCCCTCACCAACGACCCCGCCACCACGAAAGCCAGCTTCCAGGACGGAATGAAAGACGTCGCGGAATGGATGAAGCTCAGCCGTCTGAAACTGAACTCAGACAAGACGGAAGTCCTCATCCTCGGCCCATCCATCTCCGCCTGGGACGACTCCTGGTGGCCCCAGGCTCTATGCACCCCCCCCAAGCCCACGGACCACGCACGCAACCTGGGCTTCATCCTTGACTCCTCCCTCACGATGACCAGGCAAGTCAATGCCGTTACATCCTCCTGCTTCAACACCCTCCGCATGCTTTGCAAGATCTTCCGCTGGATCCCCAGGAAAACGGTCACCCAGGCCCTCGTCACCAACCGCCTGGACTACGGGAACGCCCTCTACGCTGGGACCACGGCCAAACTACAGAAAAGACTCCAGCGCATACAGAACGCATCTGCACGACTCGTCCTGGACGTCCCACGAAACAGTCACATCTCCGCCCACCTGAAGGACCTGCACTGGCTCCCCGTCAGCAAGAGGATCACGTTCAGACTCCTAACCCACGCTCACAAAGCTCTCCACGACCTGGGCCCCAAATACCTCAACAACCGCCTCACGTTCTACACGCCTACCCGCCAGCTCCGCTCCGCCAGCCACGCCCTTGCCACCAACCCACGGATCCGCAGATCCACCACCGGAGGAAGATCCTTCACCTACCTAGCGGCCAAGACCTGGAACAACCTCCCCCACCCACCTACGACTAACCCAGGACCATCTCTCCTTCAGGAAGAACCTCAAGACCTGGCTCTTCGAGCAGTAAGGCCCCCCCCTCCCAGCGCCTTGGGACCCTCATGGGTGAGTAGCGCGCTCTATAAATGTTCTGATTGATTGATTGATTCCCTAAGCCCTGTGCTTTGTAGAAAAAGGGGTAAGTGGTTTAAAGATAGGGGGTGTGGCCCCATGAAAAGTGGGTTCCTGTGCTTGTTCTGATGCTGGGGGCTGCGGCTGCTGGGCTAAAGAAGGAACCGCCATGAGGGACTGCCTCCCTGCTGGAGGGCCCTGTGCGCTGGCCTTCCTGAGCCCAGCCTTGTGCCCCGTGACCTTTACCCAGGACCTAGGGCCTAGAGGAGCGCTTCTACTTCTAACTTGCAGCCCTGAGCTGCGACCTGATGATTCCCCTAACCGCCGTGGGAATTGAGCGGGAGCCTACATGGCATTTTGCTGAGCTAAGCGGGTGCCCACCCCGCTTTTAGGTGCTCTAGCGGGTGCCCACCCCGCATGTTTGTTCATTTTATGGCGGGTGCCCATCCCGCGATTGCCGTGATTTAAAGCGGGAGACCACCCCGTGTTTTATCGCCAGGAAATCACCGCCACTGGCAGCCTGACTGCGGTCGGGGGCCTGGGCAATTGACGAAAGCCGGAAGTCATCGCCAGCTGGAGCGGGGCTCCAGTGAGGAGTGGGAGAGCCCTGCATGTTGCATGCTGACTGGTGAAGGTGGCCGCAAGAGAAGACCCAGGTGGGAGCCTACCCCGCGCTGGGACTGGCCGAGATGTAAGATGGAGACCGCTCTCCGTGTCTGACTCCAGCTGCAGCCACAGCCGCCCAGAGCACCGCGGGCGAAGGGAGACAGGCAGCACTGCACCTGAGGCAAGACCGGGTTCCTGTATGGTGAGGAGAGCCCTGCGTGCAGGCTGGAGCCGACCGGAAGAGGTCCTGTGATTGAGGCCTACCTGTAGCATGTACCGGGCCGCCTTCAGAAAACTGAGGAGAGTGCCCCTGAAGACCGGAGGAGCGGAGAGGAGCCTGCAAGGTCTCGGTGAGTGGGGCCTATCGTGAGGCAATGTTATTGTTAACGAGCCCAGTGGAGCTCACACAGGCATTGCTGGTGCCATTTTCAGCACATTGTCGGTGCCCGTTAATGTCACAGCTGCCCCACCTGACAGTGGGCAGCTGCAACATTGGGGCAATCTGGGCTCCAGCATTGTCGGTGCCTGGAGCTGCGTTGGAGCTCCCTGGGGGCCCCGTAGTGCCAGTGCTTGTTTGGTGTTTGGTTTCCTCATCTGCGCTGCCGTAGCAGGCAGCTGCAACGTGGGGCAAAGTTATTTACAAAGTCCCAGAGTGAGGCTCACTAGGCACAGTAGTGCCGGTGCCATTTTTCATTGGGGGCTATTTCTTCTAGGTGAGACAGGGGGTGAATGTACCCCAGGCCCCTGCACATGTGCACATGGTGTGTTTGCTGCAGAAGCAGCCAGGTGGCCCTTTGAGAGGTCCCCCTTAGTGCCCTGACTTTCTGGACATAGGGCAGTGGGAGCCCCACCAAGGGCCCAGTTGGCCTGGGGTTTAGTTGAGAGTGTTGGTAGGGCACCAGCCCTAACGTGATGACCAATGCATAATATGTTTATGCCTAAAGTGATTGCATACTGTGTTTGCTGGTGAGGCCTAGTGCATAATGTGTTTATGCTGATGAGGGTTGGGCCTAATGTGATTTATTGCCTAATGTCATGCTGTGATATTTTAGGATGGTGTCTAATGCTAATGTGATAATGCTTAGGTCATTATGTTACCAGTGAGTACTGGTTGTGTTTTGCATTTACTTACCTGTTCTGATGGTTCAGACCGTGGCCCAATTGACCTGGTCTTGTATATAATCTCCTGTGAATATTGCCTAGTGCCAGTTGGCACAGTGTAAATGTGTGATTATGTTTCTAATGTGGTTATGATAATACAAAGGCTATTTTTGATATAACCTTGTGTGGAGTTTTTTTGTAGTGTGCCTAGTGTGTTGCTGCTGTGTGTGTGTGTTGCGCAAACGCTTTACACATTGCCTCTGGGATAAGCCTGACTGCTCGTGCCAAGCTACTAAGGGGGTGAGCAGAAGTTATCTTCAGCGTGGAACTCCCTTGCCCTGACTAGAGTGGTGGTTTCTGCCTGGCTTTGGTGCAAGCAACAGCCAACCAGAAATCCCATTTCTAACACTGGTCTTTTGTAACCCTCGACATACTGGGGCCAGGGCAGGTAGGACATTTCGACCACCTCTCTAAAAACTCTTATTTTAGGTGAGCACCAGGTATAAATATTGGACCCTCAGATCTAACTCTTAAAATATGCAATACCTAATTAATTTAGGCATTGCCCTTTTACATCAGTATTGCAGGACTGGTGTTTCCAGCCCTCTGACATCTGCCACCACGTTCACTGGTTTTGTCCTCAATCTAATACCATCTGATGTGGCCATCATTTTTGAATTGTTGAACTGTATGTCTGGCACAGTAGGATCACCTGCAAGTCCACCTTAATGTTTTCCACACGCCAGCATGTGCCTGTATATCTCAAGTAAGGGAAACATCCTTTCTAACGCAACTTTTACCACGCAGTGCTATTACAACGCAGGTTTTACAACGAAAACCATTACAACGCATTGCGCTGGGGGGCGCTCTAGGATAGGGAATAGATTTAATTTACTATCCAACACCTTCCCTAGTGTCCACGGGGACTGGAGTTGGAATAGTAAATTAAACTATTCACTATCCAGTACCCTAAAGCGCTATTCGTTGTAATGGTATGCGTAGTAAAACCTGCGTTGTAACAGCATGCATGGTAAAAGCAAGCGTTGTATCATCATACATCCCTCAAGTAATCATGCAGCATGTGTCCTCATGCGTCTCATGTCAAAGGTGCCATCATACATCACACCCCTTGTGTTGTCCATCACTGGTGTCACTAGCCCTTAGATACAAATGCAACTGTCTCTGTATAAAGATGCACACAGATTTATAGTTGCGACGTTGCATCATTTTGCTAGCCAGCTTATGGTGGATCCTGAATCCTATTGACATCTGAAATTGAGGGATGTCCCGTGAGTAAATGTGAGCACCTGTATACCCATCATGTCTTGTTAAGGTACTTCCTGTTAAAGCTGATAGTGTTTTGTCAACAAGTAAGATACTGTGATATGCCCCATTTTGCCAAACGTTCTAAACTTAGACTCACTGTGTTTACACCAGTAGCATTGCAACACATGGTATTATTCAACGACTTTCTTTATGTAACTGTCCATATCTCTTTGTTCACCATTGCAGTCACTCAGTGTGCTCCTGGTTAAATCACATATGGTTTGTTGGGGTGCCCACTGCAAGCAGGTCGTTCACGCTACTCTCATCAACTAGTCAAGCAGACATCTAACTTCAGCCATGTATTGTGCATTCACACTTTGCCTTCACCTAAAGCTTCATCTTCCAAGTCCATGATTTATGTGGTATCTCTGTGTGAGAGCAACGCAAATTACAGGGATTGTCCACAGAGAGATAACTTGTGGCACTGGTAGGTACAAAATTATATGGGATAAAATCATCTTGCCCAAATTAACCATTGTGCAGCAGCAGTTGGTGCAGTAGAATATTGTCTATGTCTTATGAGCACTCCACTAAGAGGCATTTTGCCACCATTGTAAGAATGAATAATGTTGACATCATCACACATCATGTTACAGCATGTCGATTCACCAAAAGTGTATCTTTTTAGTGGAGTTCAATCTCTGTGCTGTCACCATGAAATCCCTGCTCCTGGAGGCCTCATGTCAGCAAGTCACTCCACGGAAAAGAACGAGAAGATTGTGCCCCTGATGTAAAATATGTTGGAGCTCCCACGTACTATGAAGTATGTTTCCAATAGCAAAGTCACCTAGGACCCATTGCCTAGTTTGGAACTCTTCCAGGTTTCTAGTTGTCAGGAGCATGATAAAAGATCACGGATGCTTTTCCCAGCTACTCAGAATTCCCCTATTCCCCCACCAACCCTGAAGGTAAAGTATATAATTCCCCTGTCACACACCCTCAGTAGGGTGTACCTGCCATATTGAGTCCTGTACCTCAAACACACAACTCCTCAGGCGATCTATGCCCTGTAAGCCCCCATTCTCCTGTTAGACCCACAAGTGTAACATCTCAACCTCTTCGACCATCAGGACGAGAGAAACGCTCATGCATAAAAGAAGAGTAGGTTTTGTGCAGGGCACCAAAGTGGGAGGAGGAATTTTTCCCAGCAAGATTCATGGAATACTGTCTCACAAATATGTAAGACTGTGAACTCCATGGACACATAATATTGGGAAATCTCAAAAACAACCTTCAGAATCAAATGAACTTGTGTATGATCAGAACATGCTCATAGGGGAATTATTATAGTTGCACCAAGATCATCTTTAAATGGTGAGACAGGATAATAAGAAGTTGTGTAATGACATCCTACATCTATAGTCATGACTCTTTTCTCCAGTATTGTATCTTTTATAGATCCACATGCTTGAATCTTCCCCGTTTTCGTGGTGGGAGTCCCACGGTAACAGTGAAATAGCAGTATAAAGCTTAAAGGTTAATCTCCCTTGAAAATCAATTGCATTTAGTAACCAGTTAACTTCGTTAAAGAACATTCAAACTCCAGCCAATCACATCACAGAACTAGAGTATCCATCCTCTGCAGGACCACCATACCTCAGATTTCTTAACACACGTCTTTTGTTATGGTGTATCCCTGAGCTCTGCTCAGTCACAGTGTTTCTACCTTGAACCTTTCAACTTTTAGCTAACAGTTCCTTTTCCTCAACCTTCTCTTCAACTGAGGTGCTGCTAGAAAGTGAGTTTACTTTTTTTTTCTGTATTTGCTGCAGAATGTCTGAGGCTAAAAAAGGGCTGTTTAGGCCCTGCAAGACTTGTGGAAAGTCCAGGCTCTTCGATGAAGATCCTCATAAAGAATGCTTATACTGCCTTTATCCGGATCACAAGCCTAGAGACATTAAGCATTGCACAACTTTTTCTTCAAAAACCCTCGAAGACCGGGAGAGAAGACTACTTATATGGCTTCATAAGAGAACGTCTGTTAAGGATTCTGACTCCGAGACTGAGGAGAGACCTCATACCTTCTCTAAGAAAAGGAAGGAAGAAGATCCTCCTTCTGTCCAGAGAGTTCCAAAAAAAGTCAAGATCTCAGAGCAAGGAGTCTTCTGTGGAAAAAGGGCAAAAAAGTAGCAACCTGGCTCTTCTCATGCCCAAAAGCGATCTGGTTCTGCGTCACATACTTCCTCACTGAAAATTCGCCAGTCGACGGGCTCCTCGACAAGGCATTCTCCGCCTACGACCGTTGAAACGAGGGCTCTGTTGACAGTTTCTTCAGCGACATCTATGACGTCGACGGTCAGGACGATGACGGCAGTGGCGTCGATGAAAACTGAGGTAGTTATAGGCAAGTAGTAGGTGGTAGTGTTTCTCTGACAGAGAAAGCATCCGCACATCCAGTTAATACATCTCTCTAAGCATATCTACGTGTGGTGTCAAGCATACAAGTATAGTTATATAAGGTGCACTGTTATCCTGTTATACACCCACCACCAGGGGTGTTAAACTAGCAAAAAATGCTAATATCAAGTACCTAAGAAAAAACAGGTTTGTCAGGCACTCTCAAAATAGTTTCCTATTTCAAACGTTAGTCATTATAATTCACAAGTTCAAAGGGCAATGAAAAACATTATTCATTTGAAAAAAATGCTCAAATTATCTAGTAGGGATAATGTCCATTTTCAAAAAGTAGAATGCCAAAGTACGGATCCAAACACGATGTTATTCTTCAAATTCTTTATTTCATACACATTAAAAGTTTTTCCAGCTCACTCCGCCGACACGTGTTTCGTCTCAACATGAGACTTTTTCAAGGCAAAGGATATTATGAGGGATGTTATTGAACCCGAATCCGGTCTCACAGTGTAGGAATGAATAAAAACTAGAAGCACACAATGGAAATACGTCCAAGTTAGAATATTCCAATTGGAAGCGATCCTAAAATCCTGGTCACTTCAACCGAAATAATCATAGAGCATAATGTGTAATCCAATAATGTTTCAAAGGTTGGAGTAATGTTCTTCATAAATAAAGAGGTCTTGCCGCGTGGAAGTTGAATCCCTAATTCATAATGTTCAAGGGGACCATGATAAGTCACTCCTTCAGAGCGTGCTCAAACCGAAAACCTCCACTGCTACCATCAATAACATCCCTCATAATATCCTTTGCCTTGAAAAAGTCTCATGTTGAGACGAAACACGTGTCGGCGGTGTGAGCTGGAAAAACTTTTAATGTGTATGAAATAAAGAATTTGAAGAATAACATCGTGTTTGGATCCGTACTTTGGCATTCTACTTTTTGAAAATGGACATTATCCCTACTAGATAATTTGAGCATTTTTTTCAAATGAATAATGTTTTTCATTGCCCTTTTAACTTGTGAATTATAATGACTAATGTTTGAAATAGGAAACTATTTTGAGAGTGCCTGACAAACCTGTTTTTTCTTAGAAAACTGAGGTAGTGTTGCTGGAGTTCTACGTTGTTGTGAGCTTCACCGTCGACGGTTCAGTTGGGTGCAGCAACGTCGACAAGCGTCTCCGTTCCGTCGACGAACATTTCCACACTGTCGGTGCAGTCACTGACAACGTTACTTCCTATGATCCCGTCAATGAAGAAAATGGACATGCCAGTTTCAAAAACAATTCCATCATTGTTGCAGAACATCTCCAAGATTTCTCCACTGCCTCCTTCTCGCCTCCTGGATTTCCAGGAATCAGAGGAAGAAGGCCCTTATGATCTCGCATAAAGCCCTTCTCAACTTAGAGTCAAGTGCCAAGAATCAGAGGAAGAATAGCAACCAGATGACTCTTCTGCGTATTTGGAAGGTGAATATTCCTTCTCAGACAGATGACACATAGGCATGTAACGCTTGGACACTTTTCAGGAGCATTACCCCTCTAATGAGCTGGAAGAGGAGGACTGTCAGCAGGAACCCTTCATTAAAGTTCTGATGTCTCTGGTCAAAGACTTGCATATGATGCTCAGTGACTACTATAAGCGTTTCCCTGATGCTAATGTAGCTCAAAAGCCAGCTCCCCTACAGTAGGATCCTATCGTTATCCGAGATCCACCACCAAAACAGAAATCCTTACCTGCCCTGCAAATTCCTGCTCCAACATTAGAGACAGTGGTGAACAACAATTGGAGGAAATGGAGCTACAAATGGATTCTGATGTCCATGATGAATGGATGCACTATGTGCACATACACCGCCTTCTCCCACCCTGCCAGTGGCTGATTCTCCTCCAGCAGAAATCTTTGGCTTCCATGACCTTCTAGAGAGGGTGTGTTGGACTTGGCCCTTTTGGCAGGTTCACCCCTAAACTTTCTGCTTTTGAAAGTGACCTGGTACTAGTTGTTTTTGGCTTCTGCACACTTTAACCCTGTGTCCCAGTGTAAAGTGTGTGCGCAATCTGAGTTTGTGTGGTGAGATTGGCCTGCCCTCCCATAGGAATGCATGGGGAATGTGTGTGACCATGGTAGTTCCTGATGTGTGGGGAGTGCAGGGGCGAGTTTGGTATGTGCGAACTCCTGAGATTAAATGCTACGCGACGGTGTGCGCAGATTTAATGTGTCTAGTGTAGAAGTGCCACTTCTAGAAGTTGGCATGTTTGTGCAGTGAATGTGATTTGACTGTCTAGCTTGTGATTGGCTGGAGCTGGCTGGTGTGCCTGGCTCCAGGAGTCAGGATGGGTCTGCCCGGTGGTGAATGGGGAGATCTCCATGTTGATGGCAGGGAGGAGTGCACCTGGGACCTGAATAGGGCTAGGCCTTCCCTCCACAATGCTGGCTTCGCCCCCTGTGGTGCGACTGATGTCCCTAGCCTGTCCTCTAAATAGGGAGAGGGGCTGAGCAAAACAAAGTGCTCCAGGGCGGTGCTTTCCTTTCACAATGCTGGCCCCACCTCTTGTGAAGTGTCTTATGTCTCTGCCCTGCACCTGTGTCACAAAGGAAAATATGTGTATAAAAAGGGGCTGTGACCCCATGAAAAGTGTTCTCTCTATGACCTAACTTGAGGGGGGCCTGCTGATGCTGCTGGGCGCCAGGAGGACCGCCACTGGGGACTGCCTCCCTGCTGGAGGGCCCTGTGAGATGGCCCCTGGGCCCAGCCTTTACCCCCCTGCACTCTGAAAAAGACTTTCCCCTGGACTTTGGAACTTGGTGCTAAAGCGCCTGGGAAGCGCTTTATTTCTACTTCCATGAGGAGCGCTTTATTCTGGTGCTGAGAGGAGCAGCGCTCCAGTTCTTAACTGCAGCAAGGAGCTGTGATCGTTTTTGCAAGGGAATCCCCGGCGTGGAGATTCCTCCGCAACCCGCCTTATTTTCGGCACTGGTGCACCCCACGTGTCGCTGCTGTGTCGTGTGTTGTTGATTTATAGGCATAGCAGGTGACCACTTCTGCATTTTGTTCCTCGCGGGTGCCTACCCTGCATATCTCCTGATTTTTACCCCTAGCGGGTGCCCACCCCACCAGGAACCCTGCTGCCATTAATATCCTCTAGTGGGTTCCCACCCCGCCAGGGACGTTTGCAGTTAAACGGGTACCTACCCCATCTTGTGCCCCACGCTTCCACAACAGGAAGAAATCACCGCCGCCGGCCCGAGGGCTTCCTTGATAGGGCCCGCTGTGATTGGCCCATGCGCCTGTATCTCGTCGCGAGGGCCCGCTGTGATTGGTCCATGAGCCTGTATCTCGTCGCGAGGGCCGCGCTCCGATTGGAGGAGCGCTCCGAGAACAAGGAAGCGACGGGAGCCTACCTCGTGCTCCTGAATTGTAAGGAAGGGCGGCGTTTGCACCGGGGCCCCCCCGAGAGCGATGGAGAGCCCCGTGGTGCAGAGGGAGTCATGGAGGCTCCACAAGCAAAGGCACCGTCATCCCACAGGAAGCGGAGGGGGCACAAGGCACATTGCCGGTGCCTGCCCCCACCGCGGTGGGAGAGGAGACGGCTTCCTGAGCAGGGCTCCCGTGTTGGGAGAGAGCCCTGCAGTTTCACTGAGGTAAAGCCAACCGCGAGGACCAAGAGCGGCGTTTGCACCCGGGGCCCCCGAGAGCGAGGGAGAGCCCCGTGGTGCCGAGTGAGGAGCGGAAGAGAGGTGCTGTGGCAGTTCGGCGGGGCTCCCGAGGTGAAGGGAGAGCCCCGCAGGTGCCGCGCTAGAGAAGCCTGCCCCCACCGATGCAAGAGGAGACCGGGAGGCGAGTGGAGTCCTGCGGAGCATCGGTGAGTACAGGCTAAGTGCTGCATTGTTCAAGGGGGGTGATGTCGGGGCACGTTGTCGGCGCCCGCCCCCCTGTGCCATACAAGTGCTGCTTGATCAGTGATCACCTGAGCGGCCCCGCTAGCTAACGGGCCGCTCCAACATGGCCATTAGTTGGTTATAAGTCTCTGAGCATATTTTTCTTTAAGGGCCATAATTGTTTAAAGGGCCCGTGTTTCCCGACTTATCCAGGCACCATAGCGATCCCAGTGTCTAGAGCGGCCCCGGATGGCAGCAGGCCGCTCCAACCTTGCCTCACTATTTCCAAGGGCCTAGAGGGATCCAAACATTTAGCGATAACTCTTTTTCCAGCCCCAGTTGATTTCAGAGCCTAGATGGCTCCCCTGGGCACATTAGTTATTTCCTGAGCCCCGTATGGCTCCAACACTTGGCATAATTGTTCTCAGAGTCCCGTGGCTCCAATGTTTAGCCCCATCATTTTTAGAGCCTAGATAGCTCCAACGTTTGGCGCAATTTGTTTCAAGGGCACTGAGAGCCCTTACAGCATTTTCTTTCCCTACCTCACAGCTGCCCAGCAAGTAGTGGGCAGCTGCACCGTTTAGGTTCCTCATTTCTAGGGGACATGCTCTTTGGCATTACGCAGCTGCCCAGGAAGTAGTGGGCAGCTGCCACGTTTAGGCCCCCCTTTTGCGCACTCTTCTTTTGCCGCCTGTGCAGTCAGCCCAGACATTCTGGACATTTGGCATTTGAGCCACACGGAAGGCCAGTTGGCCTGGGGCCGGTACCTAATGTGATTTATGCGTAATGTGTAATGCCTTTATGCCTGTGATACCTCTAACTGTGTTTCATGATTAGGAGGTTGGTTTGCCTAGTATAGTTTATGCTAGTGAGTTTGTTTCCTGCGTGATCTATGCCTAAAGTGATTAGGATTGTGTAGTGTGTACCTACCTTGTTACCAGTGGTTACTTGTTGTGTTCTACAATTGTTATTTTGTGCAACAAGTATTCTATGTTCTAGAAGTGCTAGTTCTTATAAGTGCTGATTCTGACAGCGGCCCACATGGCCCTGCCATGTGTATATAATCCCCTGTAAATACTGCCCAGTGCCAGTTGGCACAGTGTAATTGTGTGATTATGATCTAATGTGATTATGGTAATACAAAGGGTATTTTTATATATAACCTTGTGTGGAGTTCCTTTTTGTGGTGTGCCTAGTGTGTTGCTGCTGAGTGCGTGTGTTGCGCTTTACACATTGCCTCTGGGATAAGCCTGACTGCTCGTGCCAAGCTACCAGGGGGGTGAGCAGGGATTCTCCAGTATTAGGGGTGTCTTTCATAGATTCACATGCCTGTATCATTCCCCGTCGTCGGAGTGGGAGTCCCATGGTACATAAAAAAGCAATAATATGCCATAATAAAATAGTAAAAACCAGTAATTCCCAACCAGGAAGTAAAGTAGCCCAAGCTACAGGAGAAAAAAATGTCCTCCCTCATGACTATCCTAGTCATTTTGTATAGACCTAACTGCAGCCAATCAGGCAACAGCACCCACCAGAAGGTTCTCCCCAGAGGCTCAGGCTCTCAGATTTTCTACCGCACGTCGTGTGAAAGGAGTCTCCCTGAGCTCTGCTCAGTACTTCTCTATTTTCCTTGTGGAATCTAGTTTTGAAGATGTCTTCTTCCAAGAAATCTTTATTCAGGCCTTGTGACTCTTGTGGTTTAAAGAAGATCCCCACAAGAAGTGCATCTACTGCCTGTATCCTGAACATCAAGTGAAGGACTGCAAGATTTGTATGACCTTCCCTCAGAAGACCCTCAGGGACAGAGAGGGCCGCCTGCTTTTGTGGCTACAAAAGCTCAAGGATACGGACTATCCTGCTTCTGAGGTAGGCAGTATTGCCTCTGGGTCTACTTCAGCCTCTAGGAAGAGAGCTGCTGATGAGGTTTTATCTTCTCCTGGGGCAAAGGTTGTGAGGAAGCAACAACCTACTAAGGGGTCTGAGAGGCCTTCCACATCTAAGGGTACTCCCCCGGTTAAGGCATCTACGCCCCCGAGAAAATCTACAAAGAAATTACCTCAAACATCTTCTGAGAAGACTTTACCTCGGAAACAGACCCTGTGGTCGACGATGCCGTCGTCGACGAACATCTCCGTCGACGCTACGTCCATGTCTACAGTAACCTTTTCCTCTCCTAAACCTGAGATGATTATGTCGACAGCATCTTCATTGCCGAAGATGGTCTATGTTACTGTTAGACCTATCTCGTAGATGGCAGAGTCTTCATCTTCTGCCGTCGTCGGTGCCTCGTCGACAGCTAAACTTAAGAAGATCCCGTCGACGATACCGTCGACGACATCATCGTCGACGCTTGTTTTTCCATCGACGAGCTCGTCGACAACTACCACTCCATCGACGAAGACATCGTCGACGAAGACACCATCGTCGATGAAGACAACATCGTCGATGAAGACAGCATCGTCGACGAAGACACCATCGTCGACGAAGACACCATCGTCGACGAAGACACCATCGTCGACGAAGACACCATCGTCGACGAAGACACCACCGTCGATGGAGCCATCATTGTTGAGTACGATAAGTCTACCGTCCACGACGACCTCGTCATCGTCTACCACCAAACTCAGGTCAACGAGCCCTTTGGTGGGGCCCCCGCCGACGCCACAGCTATCTTCCTGTACCACTTTACAAGTGTGGTCGCGTCTACGGCTTCTCTGTCGACACCATAAGCGTCTTTACTACATTGACGCGGTTCTACCTTAGAACCTTTACCTTTTTTGCATATTTCACCGCAAAAAATACCCCTACAGGTTCCAGACAAGTTACTGGATTCTGAGGACAGTGAGGAGGACTCTGTCATTGAGGAAACATTTGGAACGGCGACACGTCCTTCCGAATTAAACATTAAGTATCAGGAGGACGACCAAGAAGATCAGCATTCGCCTGAGCATGTGACATCGCCTGTGACAAATGTCCCTTCAGCTCAGGTGCCAATTGCATTGCTTACCAACCTTCAATGCATGCTGGATGACTATTACAGGCGTTTTCCACCATCGGAGTCAACAGGCTCTGTACCTCCTACACCTGTGGTAAAGACGCCTACACTTGACTTCAGACCTCCAAGATCTCCTCCACCTGCATCGTCCAATCAGCCGGACGAACAACATTCTTCGGACGAAGAAGAAAGAGAAGAAGGAGAAGTCGATGACAGGTCCTTGATGTCGGAGTGGGGTGATTACCAGGTTCAAACTCCTTCTCCTTCACCACCGGCTACTTCGGATTCACCTCCAGTGGACGTGGGTGGATTCCACCTTCTAATGGAGCGGGCTACGAAGCGCTTCCACATTCACATGGAGCATACAGAACAGGAATGCTTCCTATATGATTTTAAAGACCAGCCAAGGAAGCAAGCGAAGTCTATACCTATCATAGATTTCATCTGGAAGGAGGGTATTAAAGTCATGTCTACCCCGGCTTCCATACCTCCGGTCCTGCCAAGGATTGATAAAAAGTATAAGGCTCCTGAAAAGTCCCCTGCTTGCCTTATAGGACAACAGAAACTGGAATCAGTCCTCGTTCAAGCTGCACAAAAGAGATCTAGGAACCCATCATCTCCAATCGCAGCCTCACCGGATAGAGACGGCAGGCGCCTGGATGCCATTGGTAAGTGTGTATCAATGATGGCAGCTACCACGGTCCTAGCTGCTAACTCATTGGCCATCCTGGGCAGATATGACCGGGAAATGTGGTCGGATATCTCACCATACATAAACCTACTTCCAGAACCTTCTAAGTCTGAAGCGCAAAAAATCCTGCAGGAAGGTGAAAGGATCTCGGCTGATTGATTCTGCTGTTGATGTGGCCTCAACTGGTTTCAGGAAATTGGCAGGTGATGCTGTCCTGCGTAGGCAAGGTTGGCTGCGCTCAACCTCGTTCCGTCAAGAAGTGCAAACAAAGGTATTGGATATGCCTTATGACGGAGAGTTTCTGTTTGGTCCGCAAGTGGATGAAGCCCTGCAGACAATCAAAAAGGATACAGAAACTGCTAAATCCTTGGGCACCCTGCAATTTTGTAAGCCACCCTTTCGAGGAGCGAGAGGACGTGGATCGTCCTCTAACAAAGGCGGATATACGCAACAGTCCTCCTACAGGCAGGGGAATCAACACTACCAAACTCAGCGTTACAATCCTACGGTCAACGAAACAATAATTATTCCCAGAACAAGAGGAAACCGACCTACCGCGGAAAGGATAAACTACAATGGGCCAGATGTAGGTGCCCAATACCGGTCGGAAACGGCCGAAAATGCCGATTTTCAGCCGTTTCCGACCGGTATTGGGCTATGGAGATGTAGGTACTGAAAAAACGTACATATTCGGTAATTTTACCGATTCAGTAATTTTACCGAATCGGTAAAATTACAGAATCGGTAAATTTACTGATTCTGTAAATTTTACCGATTCGGTGAATTTACCATTTGGTAAAATTACCGAATATGTATTTTGAGATGTAGGTAGCATTTCTAGCAGTGCTACAGGGCCTTTAGAATTCGGTATTTACCATGCAATACAATTGCATGGTAAATTACGAATTCTTGTAATGGCATGTATGTGTGCCACATGGCGCACAAGCCAGTTACAGGGGTGCAACAGGGTGTCAAAGTGACACCCTGTCCCCCTTAGCAATTCGGTATTTTTACCGATTCGGTAAATACCGAATCGGTATTTGCTATTGAATCCTATGGGCTTCAAGGCCCATAGGATTCAATTGTAAAAACCGATTCGGTATTTACCGAATCGGTAAATACCGAATCTTACCGATTCGGTAAAAAATACCGATTTTTTACCTACATCTCATTTACCGATTCATAAATACCGAATGGGTAAAATTCGGTATTTATGAATCGGTAAATTAGATTTACCTACATCTGGCCCAATGAGCCTTATCATCTGTCACCGCTACTGTCCCAATTTCATGTAAAAATTGGAGGACAAATATCAAACTTCTACTCAAAATGGTCATCGATAACATCGGACAGGTGGGTCCTGGACATTGTGGCCAAGGGCCATGCCCTCGAATTCGAACAGTTTCCTCCAAACCTTCCCCCAAAGGGACCAACTCCAGCTCATCTAAAGGAGCTGTTTGCCCAAATCAATTTGATGTTGAAGAAAGGAGCAACCGAGAAGGTTCCTCAAACTCTGAGGGGAATACAAATATTTCCATATTTGGACGACTGCCTTGTCAAGGCCAGTTCTTACGCAGACACAGACAACCATTTACAGCAGTGTCTAGCCCTCTTTCAATCTCTGGGCCTTTCCATCAACGTCAGTGTAGGAGAGTGGGGTCTGCAATCCTTTGGTCACCCCAGATATTTGCTTTTTGCTTCACTGGTTTACGACTTTCCCTGGCTGTGGGCCTGCTAATCAGAACCACGGCCTAGCTGTTCTCTCTCTAAATTGACATCCATGTACTTTAGGTGCATTTACCAATTGGTACTGGGCCACCTTATCAGTCCCTGTACAGTGTACCTTAGGTACCCAGGGCATAGGTGTACCAGGGCCTACCAGGGGCTGAAGCATGTATTATGCCACCCCTGGCTGGCCATCTAAAACTGACACAACTGGCTGCTGAGACAGCTGGGGCAAGGTGGTGTAATCACCCTTTGCTGTAGATATATTTACCTATATCTAACCCCAAAATGGACACATATACTCCTATCAGTCACTCCTATGGCAGGCCTTATCAATCCTGAAGGCAGAATGCTTGGAATTATGTGAGATGGTGCTCTGGCATGAGCTGAGCCTGTCTGCAGCTTGCGGAACCGAGTCCTAATAGCTGTTCCATGATAACGCCATACCATATACTCTTAAGTGCATTATGATCCTCGCGGTTGAATGCTAACTCTGGTATAACATTATCAAAACATGTCGAGTAAGGTGTCATACGAATTGGAATACTACCCCCTCGCCACTTCTGGCGACAGGGGTAGCATTCCACCCTTCTAGAGGGACACGACATGTATGTAACTGTAAACCCCGGTTAAAGTTAACTCGAGCCTTGGCATCACAAAATGGATGCTGCCACCACAGACACAAGTCTGACCTCCAGCTGCTGGGAGTGCATCCAGCGAAGGTGGCTTGGACAAAGGGTTTCTTGCCTTGGGCGGTGCTAGCACCACCCCAGACAGGATTTTGTGTATTGGGTAGGACAGGCCTGAAAGGAATGAGACATGCCTGGGGCACACAAGGTGCCCTGTGCATACACCGGTTCAAACCAGTCGCTGGGACATCCCTGCCCCAGCTCTGGCGTGAAAACCGGACAAAGGATAGGGGGTGTAACCACCCCCCTTCCTGGTCCCACCCACAGGAGGGACCTAGTCGTAGTACAGCCCCCTGTAGCAGGAAAAAGGTAGGAGCTGGTCCCATTCCAAATTAGATTAATCCTGAACTGAAACTCTACAAGAAGAAACTCTGGACTTTGACATTCTGCTCCACAGAAGACTGAAGAAATCTCCCTTGTGGGCAAGGAGTGTCCACCCTGCAACTGCAGGCACCATCAAGCGTCCACCGGCTTCACTTTGTCGTCTTCCCTCGAGGATCCAGACTTCAGAGCCCGACGAGACCCGGATTCCCAGACCTCTCCGACCTCAACTCACATCTGCAGCACAGCTGAGATCCGTGGGTGCGACGAGACACGTGGGACCGGCCATCTTGGAGAAAACTGCACTTCGCTTCCAGCACGACTTTTGAGGTAAACTCGACCAAGTGCTTTGGGGATTGAGAAGCCCCAGCCCCGAGCAGCCCCTGCACCGAAGATCAGCCCTCCAGCTTCCACGAGATCTGCATGGGGCCCTTCTGCTTGTTTGCTGCTCGACGCGTTGTCTGGTCACTTGCCGGCAGGCTAGTGACCTCCTAGACGACGAACTTTGAAAACTACACTGCTGGTCTGGTTGCTCAAGACTGGCCCTTGCTCCTTTCCAAAAGAGGAGCACCCTGGACCCTCCTGGTCCACTCCAGACGCCGTTTCCACTCACCGCGTGGGTTGCCTTTGCCAAGGCCTGTTGATTCCCAATCCGGATCCGACACCGCCGACAGCGAGAGCCTGTGTGGGACAGCTCGTGCCTCCATCCTGGTTGTCGAAGACACCTCCTGGTCCACGTGGCTGCAGAGACAAACGTCCACTCTTCACCTGATCGCGCCGACGACATCTGGTTCCTTCCTGGTTCCACTCCAGTCACTGGCTAGTGACTTTGAACATTGTCCCCTCTGCTTTCAGGTCTTCAGCATCTCTGATCCACCCTTGGATCACACCGGACATCTTCCTCCTGGTCGCCTGCAGCATCTTTTCTTTCAGGCTCCATTGACTTCAACGCAGAAATCCGACACGACTTCGCACCTATGCACCAGCAGCCCGTGGGTGAGGTAACGAGAGCATTTCGGTGCTCAAGGGTAGCTTGACTCTCCTAGTGTCCAGATTCACAGTCGTTTTAGTCCTAACCAGTCAGGATTGTCCGTACTCACCTTTTTCTTGAACTGTACTGTCCATAGACGTTGTTACGCATCCCGCGTGTGAGTTCACACTCTGCACACGCGTCCCGTGGGCCTCCTATTACTTACCTAAAGTTAGAATAGCGTAGTCCCAGCAGTCCTACAGCCTCTGGACAGCTCCATTCCTTCTATCGATTTCCTTAACCCATTTACTTAGTATATGGTTTGCCGTGCCCCTAGGGCACCGTTGTAATTTTGTGCAACTTATCGTATTTTTCCTAAGAGATTGTCATGTGCTTAGCCCTCTGATCTCATAAAGAGTTCAGAGGTGTTTGTTATTAATACATATATTGTTTATTTTCATAACAACCTGTGTGGTGTCCTTTCATCTGGTATTCAAGGGTTATATGTGGTAAAACAGCTGGCTTCACATGCCAAAAGAGTTTAGCCTAAGACTGCTTTGTCCATGCTACCATTAGGATAGCTGGTCTATAAGGTTGACTTACAACCAATCATCATAAGGGTTGTTTGGACTGATACAAGGTGATCACTAGAACTAGTGAGCATCATATATTAGGCCAACTTCTCTCATTGGTGTGCAGTGGTTGGGATTTGAGCTTGCTGTTGTTTTTACCAAATATAATCTTGAAATATCATTTGAAAGATCACATAAGGTACCATAGGTACATATAACAAGCTTAGAAATACTCTGCGTTCTACTGAACCAGCTGTTGTTGTAGAAAGGGCCTAGCACACCCTGACTACAACTCTTAGCAAGGGATCAGTAGGAAAACCCATAGTGTAGGTAGGTGCATCACTTACACCTCACTAGAAAGCATGTCTACCCATGGAGAGACTTCAGAGGCTCCCCTAGTGGTTAGTGATCCTCCACAGGTCCTTTCCAGATATGCAGCTCTCAGTTTCCAGGAGATGAGACAATTGTGTACCTCCAGGAAATTGAAACAGGGTTCCAACCCTACCACTCCTTTTCTGTTAGGTCTCTTAGAGACATATGATGCTAGAAAGGCCTCTAACCCAGGCCCCTCTAATCCAGATGAGAGCATGCCCCCCTTAGAAGGTACTCCAGGTGATCCAGACTCTAACCTCCCTGAAACAGAGAATGTAGCTGAGGAGGAAGAGGAAGACTTATCTGAGGATGAGGCAGAAAATGGGCTACCTTTAGTCAGCAGACTTACAAGGGCCAACTTAGACCTACATAGGGAAGGAACTGGGGGACCCCCAGTGCTAACCCTAAGCAGACCTAACTTTGGGGTTAGAAGAGATAGATCTCATTCTAGGGACTCCAATAGATCTGTGCACTCTCGTGCCTCTCATGTATCTGCTCAAAGGAGGATGACTTCCCCTCAGAGGAGAGAACATGAGGCAAAGATGAGGGAGGCTAATCTGAGGATTCAAAGGGAAGAACTTGCCCTTGCCAAAGAAAAGCTTGCCTTTGCTAGAGAGCAACAGTTGAGTGGGGTAGTCCCCACTGGTGGCAGCAATATCCCTAGGGATAAAAAAAGGGGTTTTGATGCTAGAAACCTGAGTAAAATAGTGCCCTCCTATAAGACAGGAGATGATATCCACAAGTGGATAACTGCTCTGTAGAGGGCCTGCAAAGTACAGCAGGTACCCCCAGAGTCAGTGGGCAGCTACATTGTGGCTCTCCTTTGAAGGTAAAGGTAGAGATAAGCTCCTCACTGTTAGAGATGAGGATGCTAATGATTACCAAGTCTTGAAAACTGCACTGATTGATGGGTTTGGCTTAACAACTGAACAGTACAGGTTAATGTTCAGAGACACCCAGAAAACTCAGGCTCAAGATTGGACTGACTTTGTTGATTGTGCCACTAAGGCTTTGGAAGGCTGGTTACTGGGTAGTAAAGTTACTGATTACACAGGATTGTATAATCTAATTATGAGAGAGCAAATCTTAAATAATTGTCAGAACCAGTTGTTGCATCAGCACTCCCCAAGAATTAGGAAAGAAGGCAGACAGATGGGTCAGAACCAGGGTCAAGCAGCAGAACCAGAACCAGGGTGGTGGCCAGAAGAAAGCAGACCAGAAGGGTAATAATGTGAATAAGCAAAATGACCAGAAGTCTTCAACAGGGACCCAACAATCTAAGGAGGGTGGGTCCCAGAATTCCCAAAAGAAGAAGAATGATGGTCCTAAGAAACCATGGTGCCAATACTGTAAAAGTAAGACTCACTGGTTTAGTGAGTGCACCAAGAAAGGCCAAACTCCTACCACTACTGTCTCTAAGACACCTGCACCCCCTAGTACAGTTAGTAGTGGTAGTGTACCTCCCAAGGCTATAGTTGGGTTATCCCTGGGAACTGAGGTGGGTTCTGACGTAGTCAGGATACCTACTCAGGCAGTTCTTGTTTGTACTGGGGACATGGATATGACCCCTACTGTAAGTCCTAGTACTCTGGGCAAATACAGGCAAACACCTTTAATCAATGGAAAAATGGCTCAGGCCTACAGGGACACATGTGCCAGTGTCACTATGGTGACACCAACATTTGTGGACCCTGACCAGATCATGCTAGGTTCAGACTACCTAGTGACCAATGCTAGCAATGTCACTACCAATCACAGTATGGCAGTTGTTAATTTCTACTGGGGAGGGTAACTGGCCTCAAAAGGGTTGTAGTTAGTTCAGACCTCCCAGTGGATTGTCTTTTGGGCAATGATTTGGAATCCTCACTGTGGTCAGATGTGGAGTACAGGACTCATGTAGAAATGCTAGGTCTCTCCTCACATGTCCTTGCTGTGACCAAGTCACAGGCCAAGAAATGCCCAGCTGAACAAGTGCTGGATCCTGGAAGAATGGACCAGACACTACCCAAGAGGAAGAACAGTAGGGTTAAGGCAGAGCCTTCCCCCCTGCCTCAGGTTGAGGATCAGCCCTCTCAGGAGGCTGACCCAAAGACCCCAGAAGGAACTGTCCTAGAAGAGCTTGAACCTGAACAGGTTGAGTTTCTTGGGACAGGGGGACCTTCCAGGGCAGACTTGAGACAGGCACAGTTAGACTGTTCCTCCCTTGAACCCCTCAGACAGCAGGCTGCTGCTGAGGCTGCAGGGAATGCTACAGGTGCCCACAAGGTATATTGGGATGATGGACTTCTATACTCTGAGGCAAGAGACCCCAAACCTGGTGCTACCAGGAGGCTGGTCATCCCCTTGTCTTTTAGAGGTTTCCTTCTCACTTTAGCCCATGAGATTCCCCTTGCAGGTCACTTAGGCCTGAACAAGACTTGGGACAGGCTTGCCCCACACTTTCACTGGCCTCATATGTCTGAAGACACTAAAGAGTTTTGTCGCTCGTGTGTCACCTGTCAAGCCAGTGGCAAATCAGGTGGCACCACAAAGGCCCCCCTTATACCACTACCTGTGGTGGGGGTATCCTTTGAAAGAGTGGGGATAGACATTGTTGGACCAATGGACCCCCAACAGCATCTGGGCACAGATTTATACTGGTGGTAGTGGATCATGCCGCCAGGTATCCAGAAGCTATTCCCCTTAGGACCACTACAGCTCCTGTTGTGGCCAGGGCCCTGCTTGGAGTTTTCTCCAGAGTGGGGTTTCCTAAGGAGGTTGTCTCTGACAGAGGTGCAAACTTCATGTCAGGATACTTGACTGCAATGTGGAAGGAGTGTGGGGTAAATTACAAATTTACCACACCCTATCACCCACAGTGCAATGGGCTTGTTGAGAGATTCAACAAGACCCTAAAAAGGATGATAAAAGGGTTACCTGAAAAGCTTAGGCGAAGATGGGACATCCTTTTACCCTGCCTCCTGTTTGCTTACAGAGAGGTCCCACAGAAGGGGGTTGGCTACAGCCCTTTTGAGCTTCTGTTTGGGCATCCTGTAAGAGGACCCCTATGTCTTGTAAAGGAAGGATGGGAGTTACCTCTCAAAAAGCCTAAACTGGACATAGTGGACTATGTACTTGGTCTCCGCTCCAGGATGGCAGAGTACATGGAGAAGGCATCCAAAAACCTTGAGGCCAGCCAAGAACTTCAAAAAGCTTGGCATGACCAAAAGGCTGTCCTAACTGTATATCATACAGGACAGAAGGTGTGGGTGTTGGAGCCAGTGGCCCCAGAAGCTCTCCAAGACAAGTGGTCTGGACCCCATACCATAATTGAGCAAAAGGGAGAGGTCACCTACTTGGTGGACATGGGAACTCCCAGGAGCCCCCACAGGCTGCTTCATGTAAACAGGCTCAAGGCATTTGTCGACAGGGAGGACATGGCTTACTCATGGTCACAGATGAGGGGCAGGAGGAAGAGAGTGACCCTCTCCCAGACCTGCTCACTCAGAACCCTGATGATGGGCCAGTAGATGGTGTAGTCTTTTCTGACAGCCTCTCTGAGCATCAACAAAAGGATTGTAAACAGGTTCTTCAATCCTTTAGACAAATGTTCTCACTGACCCCCAGTCAGACAAACTGGTGCACCCATGAGGTGGACACTGGTGAAAGTCTGCCTGTCAAGAGTAAAATCTACAGGCAACCTGACCACGTCAGGGACTGCATAAAGAAAGAAGTCCAAAAGATGTTGGAATTGGGAGTCATTGAACCCTCAGAGAGCCCTTGGGCTAGTCCTGTAGTTCTAGTGCCAAAACCTCACACCCAGGATGGTAAGAGAGAGATGAGGCTTTGGGTATGGGCGAAATTTGCGAATTCGCGTTCCGCAAATTTGCGCGAAATCGAATTCGAAATACGCGAATTCGTGCGAATTTGCGGATTTTTGTTTTTTTGCGTGTTTGCGGGGTTTTTTGCGTGTTCGCTGGGTTTTTTGCGTGTGCGCGGGGCGTTGTGCGTGTTCGCGGGCCGCTTGCATGGCGAAGTTACCCATGCAGTCGTTTATGGGCACAGCACCCTCTGGTTCACCACTGCCACCCTCTGGTTCATCACTGCCACCCTCTGGTTCACCACTGCCACTCTCTGGTTCACCCCTGCCACCCTCTGGTTCACCCCTGCGACCCTCTGGTTCACCACTGCCACCCTCTGGTTCAGCACTGCCACTCTCTGGTTCACCCCTGCCACCCTCTGGGTCAGCACTGTCACCCTCTGGTTCACCACTGCCACCCTCTGGTTCACGACAGCCACCCTCTGGTTCATCACAGCACCTCTGGTTCACCACTACCACCCTCTGGTTAACCACTGTCACCCTCTGGTTCAGCACTTCCACCCTCTGGTTCACCACTGCCACCCTCTGGTTCACCCCTGCCACCCTCTGGTTCACCCCTGCCACCCTCTGGTTCACCACTGCCACCCTTCGGTTCATCACAGCACCCTCTGGTTCACCCCTGCCACCCTCTGGTTCACCACTGCCACCCTCTGGTTCACCACTGCCACCCTCTGGTTCATCACAGCACCTCTGGTTCACCACTGCCACCCTCTGGTTAACCACTGTCACCCTCTGGTTCAGCACTGCCACCCTCTGGTTCACCACTGCCATTCTTTGGTTGACCACTGCCACCCTCTAGTTCACCCATGCCACCCTCTGGTTCCCCACTGCCACCCTCTGGTTCACCCTTGCCACCCTCTGGTTCACCCCTGCCACCCACTGGTTCACCACTGCCACCCTCTGGTTCAGCACTGCCACTCTCTGGTTCACCCCTGCCACCCTCTGGGTCAGCACTGTCACCCTCTGGTTCACCACTGCCACCCTCTGGTTCACAACTGCCACCCTCTGGTTCATCACAGCACCTCTGGTTCACCACTGCCACCCTCTGGTTAACGACTGTCACCCTCTGGTTCAGCACTGCCACCCTCTGGTTCACCACTGCCACCCTCTGGTTCACCCCTGCCACCCTCTGGTTCATCACAGCACCCTCTGGTTCACCCATGCCACCCTCTGGTTCAGCACTGTCACCCTCTGGTTCACCACTGCCACCCTCTGGTTCGCGACTGCCACCCTCGGGTTCATCACAGAACCTCTGGTTCACCACTGCCACCCTCTGGTTAACCACTGTCACCCTCTGGTTCAGCACTGCCACCCTCTGGTTCACCACTGCCATTCTTTGGTTCACCACTGCCACCCTCTGTTTCACCCATACCACCCTCTGGTTCCCCACTGCCACCCTCTGGTTCACCCCTGCCACCCTCTGGTTTACCCCTGACACCCTCTGGTTCACTACTGCTACCGTCTGGTTCAGCACTGCCACCCTCTGGTTCACCACTGCCACCCTCTGGTTCACCCCTGCCACCCTCTGGTTCACCCCTGCCACAATCTGGTTCACCACTGCCACCCTCTGGTTCAGCACTGCCACTCTCTGGTTCACCCCTGCCACCCTCTGGTTCAGCACTGTCACCCTCTGGTTCACTACTGCCACCCTCTGGTTCACGACTGCCACCCTCTGGTTAATCACAGCACCTCTGGTTCACCACTGCCACCCTCTGGTTAACCACTGTCACCCACTGGTTCAGAACTGCCAGTCTGCCACCCTCTGGTTCACCACTGCCACCCTCTGGTTCACCCCTGCCACCCTCTGGTTCATCACAGCACCCTCTGGTTCACCCCTGCCACCCTCTGGGTCAGCACTGTCACCCTCTGGTTCACCACTGCCACCCTCTGGTTCACGACTGCCACCCTCTGGTTCATCACAGCACCTCTGGTTCACCACTGCCACCCTCTGGTTAACCACTGTCACCCTCTGGTTCAGCACTGCCACCCTCTGGTTCACCACTGCCACTCTCTGGTTCACCACTGCCACCCTCTGGTTCACGCATGTCACCCTCTGGTTCCCTACTGCCACCCTCTGGTTCACCCCTGCCACCATCTGGTTCATCACTGCCACCCTCTGGTTCACCCCTGCCACCCTCTGGTTCACCCCTGCCACCCTCTGGTTCAGCACTGTCACCCTCTGGTTCACCCCTGCCACCCTCTGGTTCAGCACTGTCACCCTCTGGTTTACCCCTGCCACCCTCTGGTTCATCACTGTCACCCTCTGGTTCATCACTGCCACCCTCTGGTTCACCACTGCCACCCTCTACCGAGACCTTTTGTGACGCAGTGGCAGCACAAAAGATGCGCCATGGTGCTGGGTATTAACAACGTGACGCATCTCTCTGTGAGATGCGTCATGTTGTAAAGCCCTGCGCCATCAGGAGACGTCCCGACTCAGCCTTCTAAAAGTGGCTGAGTGAAATCTACAAGATTTCACTCAGTCACTTTTAGGCCAATGCTGCGTCAAAACCCTGCGCCTGCTTGAAGCAGGCGCAAGGCTTGATGCAGCATTGGGGAGATAGGGCCCCCCCAGAGCATTGCTGGAGCTGCGTCGCAAGCGCGACGCAGCTCCAGCAATGCGCTGCTTTTATGGCACAGATGTGTGACGCATCAGTGCCGTTTTTGCCACATGGTGCGCCGCATTATAAATGCGGCGCACCATGGGTGGCGAAGCTGCGGCGCACAATCACTGGCGCATCCCTGGGGATGCGCCAGTTATTGTAAATCTGCCCCTATACATTTAGCCAACGAGGGAGCACTTACTGATTGGACAGTAGAAAGTACTCCAGTTGAGTAGAGGTATTGCACAAAAAGGTGGAATCTTTGTGGACAAACATGCAGGGCGGGATTCATTCTGCCCCCTGTTAGACTCGTTTTTTGTGCCCTTCTGCCCTCTGTTAGACTCGTTGTTCCCTTGTTTTTCTGCCCTTCTGCCCCCTGTTAGACTCGTTTTGTGTGCCCTTGTGCCCTCTGTTAGACTCATTTTTCCCTTGTTTTTCTGCCCTTCTGCCCTCTGTTATACTTGTTTTTTGTGCCATTCTGCCCTCTGTTATTCCCTTGTTTTTGTGCCCCTCTGCCCTCTGTTAGACTCGTTTTTTGTGCCCTTCTGCCCTCTGTTAGACTCGTTTTTGTGCCTGTCTGCCCCATTAGACTCATTTTTTGTGCCCTTCTGCCCTCTGTTAGACTAGTTTTCCCTTGTTTTTCAGCCCTTCTGTCCTCTGTTAGACTGGTTTTTTGTGCCCTTCTGCCCTCTGCATCACCACATCATCACTCAGCGCTACCCCAGCATCACTCAGCTCCACCACAGCACCACTCAGCACCACCACAGCATCACTCAGCACCACCACAGCATCACTCAAGATTTGGTGGTAGTGTCTCTCAAACGAGAAAACGTTCGCACATAACGTCAATATAACTCAAACTGAGAACAATTCAACGTGTAATGTTACTACTAAAGTGGTCTTAGTATTGGCCAAAAAGGTGCACTGCTATCCTGATTCACACCCACCACCAGGGGTGTCAAAAATTAGCAAGAAAAAGAAATTTCAAGCTACTATCAAGAGCCAAAGGAGAACAGGTTAAGCAAGCACTCGCTAGATTACTTAGTATTTCACGCTCTTTTCCCATGTGTTCTTATGCGAGGCATCAGATATGATCCACCTTCACAGTCCGTAAGGTAACTGACAGCAGTTGAGGCTCCTTGCGGACGGTGCGTTTTAGAAGACTTATCACGGTCGACTAACCTAATATATATGAAGGAACCAACCTCCACGCAGTAAGACAGCTGAACCATTCAAGACAACCCCCACCATTACGGACTGTGAAGGTGGATCATATCTGATGCCTCGCATAAGAACACATGGGAAAAGAGCGTGATTATTCCAACTGCGTCTTTCAGGCTTACCACCTTTGGAGGAAGATATAGCATGTGACCATCAATTTTTCCAAAACATTGGCTGTGAGACAGGATCTGCCTTAGTAGAACCCTTTACTACAATTATCGTTTGCCTTGAAAAAGTCTTTTAAAAAGACGAAACACGTGTCGGCGGTGTATGCTGGAAAATAAAATACCTTTTTAATGTTTATGGAATAAATGATTTGGAATACAAACATCAGCTTTGGATCCGTATTTTGAAATCTACAATCTACAAATGAACTGTTTATTGGCTCATTAGCTAAGAATGATTATTATTCAAATTATTTACCTTACCCATATCATGATTTGAAAATGATAACTACATGGTGAAATACTAAGTAATCTAGAGAGTGCTTGCTTAACCTGTTCTCCTTTGGCACAGCATCACTCAACACCACCACAGCACCACTCAGCACCACCCCAGCATCACTCAGCACCTTCCCAGTATCACTCAGCACCACCACAGCACCACTCAGCATCACCACAGCACCACTCAGCACCACCACAGCACCACTCGGCGCCACCCCAGCATTAATCTGCGCAACCATTCAACAACAACTGGTTCAAATATGTTCTCTCAATGTTTCAAACTTTATTACAAATGTCACAAAAAGATGTTAATATTTCACTTCTGTTCTTGGATTTTCGTCACAATAAAATACACTGAACATAATCTTCACAAAAGTTATTTACAAAAGTTTAAGCTATTACCATTATAAATTAAAATCACTTTTATTTCAGTATTAATTATTTAAAAAAATTAAAAGCCATTGTAATTTGTAATATCAATACAGCTAAGTCACGTAAATACAAAACATGCGAGACCTATTGCATTGCAAATGCTTGTTTGTACTTTGTCATCTACGAGATCTTTGCAATGTTTCAAAAGAGAGAAAGAGAGAGAGATAGAGAGAGAGGGAGGGAGAGAGAGAGTGAAAGAAAGGAAGAAAGAACGAAAGAAAGAAAGAAAAAAAAAGAAAGAAAGAAAGAGAGAGAGAAAGAAAGAAAGAGAGAGACAGACAGAGAAGGAGCAAGAAAGTGAAAGTGAAAGGGAGAGAAAGGGAAAGAGAGGGCGAGAAAGAGAGAGTAAGAGAGAGAGGGGAGAGAAAGAAACAAACAAACAAACAAACAAACAGGGAGAGAGAATGAGAGAGAAAGAAAGAGAGAGACAGCGAAAGAGCAAGAAAGTGAAAGAGAGAAAGAGAGGGAGAAAGGTAGAGAGAGAGAGAGAGAGAGAGAGAGAGAGAGAGAAGAAGAGAGAGGGATCGAGAGAGTGAAAGAGGGAGAGAGAAAGAGAGAACGAGAGAGAAAGAAAGAAAGAGACAGAGAAAGAGCAAGAAAGTAAAAGAGAGAGAGAAAGAGAGAGAGAGACATGGAAAGAGAGAGAGAAAGAGAGAAAGACACAGAGAGGGAGAGAGAAAGAGAGGATGAGAGAGAGAAAGAGAAAGAGAGAGAGAAAGAGGGAGAGTGAGAGAGAAAGAAAGAGAGAGCGAGAAAGAGAGAGGATGTGAGAGAGAGAAAGAAAGAGAGGGAGATAGAGAGAAAGAAAGAGAGAACAACGGAGAAAGAAAGAGATAAGCAGAGGAAGAACTTGAAAGAGAGAGAGAAAGAGATAAATAGAGCAAGAAAGGAGAGGGAGAGAGAGATAGATAGAGAGAAAGAGAGAGAAAGAGAGGGAGAGAGAGAACGAGAGAAAGAAAGAGAGGCCGGATCTCTGAAGGGCCAGATTCCTGAGTTGCCCCTACAGAACATACAGCTTTTTATTTTTAGCAAAATGCATATGAAAATTGTGCTGTAAAGGTCTCTTTTAGTTTAACCCCTCCTGACAACTCAACATGGGTGTATTTGCCATCCTCTCCCTTCTTCCTGTTTTTTATATCTGTAAGTGCTTCCTGATGAGGTTTAATTCCTGGGACAGGTGCCTCGTTGCCTACTTGTAACTATTCTCTGACCCTGCTTCAAGGGTCAGAGCAGGGTCAGAGAATAGTTGCAAGTAGGCAACGAGGCGCCAGGAAGCACTTAGCAGCAGGTGCCCAAGTTGAAGTTAATTTCTTTGTAACCCTTTTGTAAAAGGTTACAAAGAAATTAGGTTCAACTTTTGCACCTGCTGCTGTAACCCTTGCTTGGCTGAAAATTCGTCCCCGCTGATTCACGGATTTTACCGCGATTTCGCGAGATTCGCGGATCGCGAAATCGCGGAAAATCCGCAAATTCGCCCGTGAAACGGATTTTACGCCCACCCTTAGGTTTTGTGTAGACTACAGGGGTCTCAATGCTGTCACTAAGACAGATGCCCATCCAATACCTAGGGCAGATGAACTCATAGACAAGTTGGCTTCTGCAACTTTCTTGAGCACATTTGACCAACAGCTGGTTATTGGCAGATCAGGTTAGCTGAGCATGCCAAGGCCAAGACAGCATTTTCTACCCCAGGAGGTCATTACCAATTTGTGGTGATGCCCTTTGGTTTGAAAAACGCACCTGCCACTTTTCAAAGGTTGGTGAACCAAGTTCTCACTGGGTTGGATGACTTTTGTGCGGCATATCTAGATGATATTGCTGTCTTTAGCTCCACCTGGGAGGATCACCTGATCCACCTGAGGAAAGTTTTGGAGGCCCTGCAAAAGGCAGGCCTCACTATCAAGGCCACCAAGTGCCAGATAGGGCAGAGTCAGGTTGTGTACCTGGGTCACCTTGTAGGTGGAGGCCAGGTTCAACCCTTGGAGAGCAAGATACAGGCCATAAAGGACTGGGCTCCTCCAACCACCCAGACACAGGTCAGAGCTTTTTTGGGCCTGTCTGGTTACTATAGGAAGTTTGTCAAAAATTATGGGTCCATTGTGACACCACTTAATGACTTGACAAGCAAGAAAATGCCAAAGAAAGTTCAGTGGACAGTTAGCTGTCAGAAGGCTTTCGATGACCTGAAGCAGGCCATGTGTACTGCACCTATTCTCAAGAGTCCTGACTACTCCAAAACCTTCATTGTCCAAACAGATGCATCTGAGTTGGGTGTGGGAGCTGTTCTATCCCAACTGAATATTGATGGTCATGACCAGCCCATTGCTTTAATAAGCAGAAGGCTGACCCCTAGAGAGAAACGTTGGTCAGCTATTGAGAGGGAGGCCTTTGCTGTGGTTTGGGCCCTGAAGAAGTTGAGCCAGGAAAACAGGAAGCGTCACCTGGTCAAGGTTAGTTTAATGTCCCTAAGTTTGGGGGGGGTATGTAGGAGAGTGGGTTCTGAAATCCTATGGTCACCCCAGATTTTTGCTTTTTGCTTCACTAGTTTACGACTTTCCCTGGCTGTGGGCCTGCTAATCAGAACCACAGCCTAGCTGTTCTCTCTCTCTAAATTGACATCCATGTACTTTAGGTGCATTTACCAATTGGTACTGGGCCACCTTATCAGTCCCTGTACAGTGTACCTTAGGTACCCAGGGCATAGGTGTACCCAGGGCCTACCAGGGGCTGAAGCATGTATTATGCCACCCCTGGCTGGCCATCTAAAACTGACACAACTGGCTGCTGAGACAGCTGGGGCAAGGTGGTGTAATCACCCTTTGCTGTAGATATAGTTACCTATATCTATCCCCAAAATGGACACATATACTCCTATCAGTCACTCTTATGGCAGGCCTTATCAATCCTGAAGGCAGAGTGCTTGGAATTATGTGAGATGGTGCTCTGGCATGAGCTGAGCCCGTCTGCAGCTTGCGGAACCAAGTCCTAATAGCTGTTCCATGATAACGCTATACCATATACTCTTAAGTGCATTATGACCCTCGCGGTTGAATGCTAACTCTGGTATAACATTATCAAAACATGTCGAGTAAGGTGTCATACGAATTGGAATACTACCCCCTCGCCAATTCTGGTGACGGGGTAGCATTCCACCCTTCTAGAGGGACACGACATGTATGTAACTGTGAACCCCGGTTAAAGTTAACTCGAGCCTTGGCATCACAAAATGGATGCTACCACCACAGACACAAGTCTGACCTCCTGCTGCTAGGAGTCCTTCCAGCGAGGGAGGCTTGGACAAAGGGTTTCCTGCCTTGGGAGGTGCTAGCACCACCCCAGAGAGGATTTTGTGTATTGGGTAGGACAGGCCTGAAAGGAATGAGACATGCCTGGGGCACGCAAGGTGCCCTGTGCAAACACCGGTTCAAACCAGTCGCTGGGACATCCCTGCCCCAGCTCTGGCGCGAAAACCGGACAAAGGATAGGGGGTGTAACCACCCCCCTTCCTGGTCCCACCCACAGGAGGGACCTAGTCGTAGTACAGCCCCCTTTAGCAGGATAAAGGTAGGAGCTGGTCCCATTCCAAATTAGTTTAATCCTGAATTGAAACTCTACAAGAAGAAACTCTGGACTTCGACGTTCTGCTCCACAGAAGACTGAAGAAATCTCCCTTGTGGGTAAGGAGTGTCCACCCTGCAACTGCAGGCACCATCAAGCGTCCAGCGGCTTCACTTTGTCGTCTTCCCTCGAGGATCCAGACTTCAGAGCCCGACGAGACCCGGATTCCCAGACCTCTCCGACCTCAACTCACATCTGCAGCACAGCTGAGATCCGTGGGTGCGACGAGACACGTGGGACCGGCCATCTTGGAGAAAACTGCACTTCGCTTCCAGCACGACTTTTGAGGTAAACTCGACCAATTGCTTTGGGGATTAAGAAGCCCCAGCCCCGAGCAGCCCCTGCACTGAAGATCAGCCCTCCAGCTTCCACGAGATCTGCATGGGGCCCTTCTGCTTGTTTGCTGCTCGACGCGTTGTCTGGTCACTTGCCGGCAGGCTAGTGACCTCCTAGACGACGAACTTTGAAAACTACACTGCTGGTCTGGTTGCTCCATACTGGCCCTTGCTCCTTTCCAAAAGAGGAGCACCCTGGACCCTCCTGGTCCACTCCAGATGCCGTTTCCACTCACCGCGTGGGTTGCCTTTGCCAAGGCCTGTTGATTCCCAATCCGGATCCGACACCGCCGACAGCGAGAGCCTGTGTGGGACAGCTCGTGCCTCCATCCTGGTTGTTGAAGACACCTCCTGGTCCACGTGGCTGCAGAGACAAGCGTCCACTCTTCACCTGATCGCGCCGATGACATCTGGTTCCTTCCTGGTTCCACTCTAGTCACTGGCTAATGACTTTGAACATTGTCCCCTCTGCTTTCAGGTCTTCAGCATCTCTGATCCACCCTTGGATCACACCGGACATCTTCCTCCTGGTCGCCTGCAGCATCTTTTCTTTCAGGCTCCATTGACTTCAACACAGAAACCCGACACGACTTCGCACCTATGCACCCGCAGCCTGTGGGTGAGGTAACGAGAGCATTTCGGTGCTCAAGGGTAGCTTGACTCTCCTAGTGTCCAGATTCACAGTCGTTTTAGTCCTAACCTGTCAGGGTTGTCCGTACTCACCTTTTTCTTGAACTGTACTGTCCATAGACGTAGTTACGCATCCCGTGTGTGAGTTCACACTCTGCACACGTGTCCCGTGGGCCTCCTATTACTTACCTAAAGTTAGGATAGCGTAGTCCCAGCGGTCCTACAGCCTCTGGACAGCTCCATTACTTCTATCGATTTCCTTAACCCATTTACTTAGTATATGGTTTGCCGTGCCCCTAAGGCACTGTTGTAATTTTGTGCAACTTATCGTATTTTTCCTAAGAGATTGTCATGTGCTTAGCCCTCTGATCTCATAAAGAGTTCAGAGGTGTTTGTTATTAATAAATATATTGTTTATTTTCATAACAACCTGTGTGGTGTCCTTTCATCTGGTATTCAAGGGGTTATATGGGGTAAAACAGCTGGCTTCACATGCCAAAAGAGTTTAGCCTAAGACTGCTTTGTCCATGCTACCATTAGGATAGCTGGTCTATAAGGTTGACTTACAACCAATCACCATAAGGGTTGTTTGGACTGATACAAGGTGATCACTAGAACTAGTGAGCATCATATATCAGGACAACTTCTCACATTGGTGTGCAGCGGTTGGGATTTGAGCTTGCTGTTGTTTTTACCAAATATAATCTTGAAATATCATTTGAAAGATCACATAAGGTACCATAGGTACATATAACAAGCTTAGAAATACTCTGAGTTCTACTGAACCAGCTGTTGTAGTAGAAAGGGCCTAGCACACCCTGACTACAACTCTCAGCAAGGGATCAGTAGGAAAACCCATAGTGTAGGTAGGTGCATCACTTACACCTCACTTGAAAGCATGTCTACCCATGGAGAGACTTCAGAGGCTCCCCTAGTGGTTAGTGATCCTCCACAGGTCCTTTCTAGATATGCAGCTCTCAGTTTCCAGGAGATGAGACAATTGTGTACCTCCAGGAAATTGAAACAGGGTTCCAACCCTACCACTCCTTTTCTGTTAGGTCTCTTAGAGACATATGATGCTCTAACCCAGGCCCCTCTAATCCAGATGAGAGCATGCCCCCTTAGAATGTACTCCTGGTGATCCAGACTCTAACCTCCCTGAAACAGAGAATATAGTTGAGGAGGAAGAGGAAGACTTATCTGAGGATGAGGCAGAAAATGGGCTACCTTTAGTCAGCAGACTTACAAGGGCCAACTTAGACCTACATAGGGAAGGAACTGGGGGACCCCCAGTGCTAACCCTAAGCCAGCCTAACTTTGGGGTTAGAAGAGATAGATCTCATTCTAGGGACTCCAATAGATCTGTGCACTCTCGTGCCTCTCATGTATCTGCTCAGAGGAGAGAACATGAGGCAAAGATGAGGGAGGCTAATCTGAGGATTCAAAGGGAAGAACTTGCCCTTGCCAAAGAAAAGCTTGCCTTTGCTAGAGAGCAACAGTTGAGTGGGGTAGTCCCCACTGGTGGCAGCAATATCCCTAGGGATAAAGAAAGGGGTTTTGATACTAGAAACTGAGTAAAATAGTGCCCTCCTATAAGACAGGAGATGATATCCACAAGTGGATAACTGCTCTGGAGAGGGCCTGCAAAGTACAGCAGGTACCCCCAGAGTTAGTGGGCAGCTATATTGTGGCTCTCCTTTGAAGGTAAAGGTAGAGATAAGCTCCTCACTGTTAGAGATGATCATGCTAATGATTACCAAGTCTTGAAAACTGCACTGATTGATGGGTTTGGCTTAACAACTGAACAGTACAGGTTAATGTTCAGAGACACCCAGAAAACTCAGGCTCAAGATTGGACTGACTTTGTTGATTGTGCCACTGAGGCTTTGGAAGACTGGTTACTGGGTAGTAAAGTTACTGATTACACAGGATTGTATAATCTAATTATGAGAGAGCAAATCTTAAATAATTGTCAGAACCAGTTGTTGCATCAGCACCTGATTGACTCAGATCTGACCTCTCCCCAAGAATTGGGAAAGAAGGCAGACAGATGGGTCAGAACTAGGGTCAAGCAGCAGAACCAGAACCAGGGTGGTGGCCAGAAGAAAGCACACCAGAAGGGTAATAATGTGAATAAGCAAAATGACCAGAAGTCTTCAACAGGGCCCCAACAATCTAAGGAGGGTGGGTCCCAGAATTCCCAAAAGAAGAAGAATGATGGTCCTAAGAAACCATGGTGCCAATACTGTAAAAGTAAGACTCACTGGTTTAGTGAGTGCACTAAGAAAGGCCAAACGCCTACCACTACTGTTCCTAAGACACCTGCACCCCCTAGTACAGTTAGTAGTGGTAGTGTACCTCCCATGGGTATAGTTGGGTTAACCCTGGGAACTGAGGTGGGTTCTGACTTAGTCAGGATACCTACTCAGGCAGTTCTTGTTTGTACTGGGGACATGGATATGACCCCTACTGTAAGTCCTAGTACTCTGGGCAAATACAGGAAAACACCTTTAATCAATGGAAAAATGGCTCATGCCTATAGGGACACATGTGCCAGTGTCACTATGGTGACACCAACATTTGTGGACCCTGACCAGATCCTGCTAGGTTCAGACTACCTAGTGACCAATGCTAGCAATGTCACTACCAATCACAGTATGGCAGTTGTTAATTTCTCCTGGGGAGGGGTAACTGGCCTCAAAAGGGTTGTAGTTAGTTCAGACCTCCCAGTGGATTGTCTTTTGGGCAATGATTTGGAATCCTCACTGTGGTCAGATGTGGAGTACAGGACTCATGTAGAAAGGCTAGGTCTCTCCTCACATGTCCTTGCTGTGACCAGGTCACAGGCCAAGAAATGCCTAGCTGAACAAGTGCTGGATCCTGGAAGAATGGACCAGACACTACCCAAGAGGAAGAACAGTAGGGTTAAGGCAGAGCCTTCCCCCCTGCCACAGGTTGAGGATCAGCCCTCTCAGGAGGCTGACCCAAAGACCCCAGAAGGAACTGTCCTAGAAGAGCTTGAACCTGAACAGGTTGAGTTTCTTGGGACAGGGGGACCTACCAGGGCAGACTTGAGACAGGCACAGTTAGACTGTTCTTCCCTTGAACCCCTCAGACAGCAGGCTGCTGCTGAGGCTGCAGGGAATGCTACAGGTGCCCATAAGGTATATTGGGATGATGGACTTCTATACTCTGAGGCAAGAGACCCCAAAACTGGTGCTACCAGGAGGCTGGTCATCCCCTTGTCTCTTAGAGGTTTCCTTCTCACCTTAGTCCATGAGATTCCCCTTGCAGGTCACTTAGGCCAGAACAAGACTTGGGACAGGCTTGCCCCACACTTTCGCTGGCCTCATATGTCTGAAGACACTAAAGAGTTTTGTCGCTCATGTGTCACCTGTCAAGTCAGTGGCAAATCTTGTGGCACCACAAAGGCCCCCCTTATACCACTACCTGTGGTGGGAGTACCCTTTGAAAGAGTGGGGATAGACATTGTTGGATCAATGGACCCCCCAACAGCATCTGGGCACAGATTTATACTGGTGGTAGTGGATCTTGCCACCAGGTATCCAGAAGCTATTCCCCTTAGGACCACTACAGCTCCTGTTGTGGCCAGGGCCCTGCTTGGAGTTTTCTCCAGAGTGGGGTTTCCTAAGGAGGTTGTCTCTGACAGAGGTGCAAACTTCATGTCAGGATACTTGACTGCAATGTGGAAGGAGTGTGGTGTAAATTACAAATTTACCACACCCTATCACCCACAGTGCAATGGGCTTGTTGAGAAATTCAACAAGACCCTAAAAGGGATGATAAAAGGGTTACCTGAAAAGCTTAGGCGAAGATGGGACATCCTTTTACCCTGCCTCCTGTTTGCTTACAGAGAGGTCCCACGGAAGGGGGTTGGCTACAGCCCTTTGAGCTTCTGTTTGGGCATCCTGTAAGAGGACCCCTATGTCTTGTAAAGGAAGGATGGGAGTTACCTCTCAAAAAGCCTAAACTGGACATAGTGGACTATGTACTTGGTCTCCGCTCCAGGATGGCAGAGTACATGGAGAAGGCATCCAAAAATCTTGAGGCCAGCCAAGAACTTCAAAAAGCTTGGCATGACCAAAAGGCTGTCCTAACTGTGTATCATACAGGACAGAAGGTGTGGGTGTTGGAGCCAGTGGCCCCAGCAGCTCTCCAAGACAAGTGGTCTGGACCCCATACCATCATTGAGCAAAAGGGAGAGGTCACCTACTTGGCGGACATGGGAACTCCCAGGAGCCCCCACAGGGTGCTTCATGTAAACAGGCTCAAGGCATTTGTCGACAGGGAGGACATGGGCTTACTCATGGCCACAGATGAGGGGCAGGAGGAAGAGAGTGACCCTCTCCCAGACCTGCTCTCTCAGAACCCTGATGATGGGTCAGTAGATGGTGTAGTCTTTTCTGGCAGCCTCTCTGAGCATCAACAAAAGGATTGTAAACTGGTTCTTCAATCCTTTAGACAAATGTTCTCACTGACCCCCAGTCAGACAAACTGGTGCACCCATGAGGTGGACACTGGTGACAGTCTGCCTGTCAAGAGTAAAATCTACAGGCAACCTGACCACGTCAGGGACTGCATAAAGAAAGAAGTCCAAAAGATGTTGGAATTGGGAGTCATTGAACCCTCAGAGAGCCCTTGGGCTAGTCCTGTAGTTCTAGTGCCAAAACCTCACACCCAGGATGGTAAGAGAGAGATGAGGTTGTGTAGACTACAGGGGTCTCAATGCTGTCACTAAGACAGATGCCCATCCAATACCTAGGGCAGATGAACTCATAGACAAGTTGGCTTCTGCAACTTTCTTGAGCACATTTGACCTAACAGCTGGTTATTTTCAGATCAGGTTAGCTGAGGATGCCAAGGCCAAGACAGCATTTTCTACCCCAGGAGGTCATTACCAATTTGTGGTGATGCCGTTTGGTTTGAAAAATGCACCTGCCACTTTTCAAAGGTTGGTGAACCAAGTTCTCACTGGGTTGGATGACTTTTGTGCAGCATATCTAGATGATATTGCTGTCTTTAGCTCCACCTGGGAGGTTCACCTGATCCACCTGAGGAGAGTTTTGGAGGCCCTGCAAAAGGCAGGCCTCACTATCAAGGCCACCAAGTGCCAGATAGGGCAGAGTCAGGTTGTGTACCTGGGCCACCTTGTAGGTGGAGGCCAGGTTCAACCCTTGGAGAGCAAGATACAGGCCATAAAGGACTGGGCTCCTCCAACCACCCAGACACAGGTCAGAGCTTTCTTGGGCCTGTCTGGTTACTATAGGAAGTTTGTCAAAAAGTATGGGTCCATTGTGACACCACTTAATGACTTGACAAGCAAGAAAATGCCAAAGAAAGTTCAGTGGACAGTTAGCTGTCAGAAGGCATTCGATGACCTGAAGCAGGCCATGTGTACTGCACCTATTCTCAAGAGTCCTGACTACTCCAAAACCTTCATTGTCCAAACAGATGCATCTGAGTTGGGTGTGGGAGCTGTTCTATCCCAAAGCAGAAGGCTGACTCCTAGAGAGAAACGTTGGTCAGCTATTGAGAGGGAGGCCTTTGCTGTGGTTTGGGCCCTGAAGAAGTTGAGGCCATACTTGTTTGGAACTCACTTCAAGATTCAGACCGACCATAAGCCCCTCTTATGGCTAAATCAGATGAAGGGTGAAAACCCCAAACTTCTTATGTGGTCCATTTCCCTACAGGGGATGGACTTTACAGTGGAGCACAGACCAGGGACTGACCATGGCAATGCAGATGGTCTCTCCAGGTATTTCCACTTAGAAAAGGAAGACTCACCTGGTCAAGGTTAGTTTAATGTCCCTAAGTTTGGGGGGGTATGTAGGAGAGTGGGGTCTGCAATCCTATGGTCACCCCAGATTTTTGCTTTTTGCTTCACTGGTTTACCACTTTCCCTGGCTGTGGGCCTGCTAATCAGACCCACGGCCTAGCTGTCCTCTCTCTAAATTGACATGCATGTACTTTAGGTGCATTTACCAATTGGTACTGGGCCACCTTATCAGTCCCTGTACAGTGTACCTTAGGTACCCAGGGCATAGGTGTACCCAGGGCCTACCAGGGGCTGAAGCATATATTATGCCACCCCTGGCTGGCCATCTAAAACTGACACAACTGGCTGCTGAGACAGCTGGGGCAAGGTGGTGTAATCACCCTTTGCTGTAGATATAGTTACCTATATCTAACCCCAAAATGGACACATATACTCCTATCAGTCACTCCTATGGCAGGCTTTATCAATCCTGAAGGCAGAGTGCTTGGAATTATGTGAGATGGTGCTCTGGCATGAGCTGAGCCCGTCTGCAGCTTGCGGAACCAAGTCCTAATAGCTGTTCCATGATAACGCTATACCATATACCCTTAAGTGCATTATGATCCTCGCGGTTGAATGCTAACTCTGGTATAACATTATCAAAACATGTCGAGTAAGGTGTCATACGAATTGGAATACTACCCCCTCGCCAATTCTGGCGACGGGGGTAGCATTCCACCCTTCTAGAGGGACACGACATGTATGTAACTGTGAACCCCGGTAAAAGTTAACTCGAGCCTTGGCATCACAAAATGGATGCGGCCACCACAGACACGAGTCTGACCTCCTGCTGCTGGGAGTCCTTCCAGCGAGGGAGGCTTGGACAAAGGGTTTCCTGCCTTGGGTGGTGCTAGCACCACCCCAGAGAGGATTTTGTGTATTGGGTAGGACAGGCCTGAAAGGAATGAGACATGCCTGGGTCACACAAGGTGCCCTGTGCATACACCGGTTCAAATCAGTTGCTGGGACATCCCTGCCCCAGCTCTGGCGCCAAAACCGGACAAAGGATAGGGGGTGTAACTATCCCCCTTCCTGGTCCCACCCACAGTTGGGACCTAGTCGTAGTACAGCCCCCTTTAGCAGGATAAAGGTAGGAGCTGGTCCCATTCCAAATTAGATTAATCCTGAACTGAAACTCTACAAGAAGAAACTCTGGACTTCGACGTTCTGCTCCACAGAAGACTGAAGAAATCTCCCTTGTGGGCAAGGAGTGTCCACCCTGCAACTGCAGGCACCATCAAGCATCCAGCGGCTTCACTTTGTCGTCTTCCCTCGAGGATCCAGACTTCAGAGCCCGACGAGACCCGGATTCCCAGACCTCTCTGACCTCAACTCACATCTGCAGCACAGCTGAGATCCGTGGGTGCGACGAGACACTTGGGACCGGCCATCTTGGAGAAAACTGCACTTCGCTTTCAGCACGACTTTTGAGGTAAACTCGACCAAGTGCTTTGGGGATTGAGAAGCCCCAGCCCTGAGCAGCCCCTGCACCGAAGATCAGCCCTCCAGCTTCCACGAGATCTGTGTGGGGCCCTTCTGCTTGTTTGCTGCTCGACGCGTTGTCTGGTCACTTGCTGGCAGGCTAGTGACCTCCTAGACGATGAACTTTGAAAACTACACTGCTGGTCTGGTTGCTCCAGACTGGCCCTTGCTCCTTTCCAAAAGAGGAGCACCCCGGACCCTCCTGGTCCACTCCAGACGCCGTTTCCACTCACCGCGTGGGTTGTCTTTGCCAAGGCCTGTTGATACCCAATCCGGATCTGACACCGCCGACAGCGAGAGCGTGCGTGGGACAGCTCGTGCCTCCATCCTGGTCATCGAAGACACCTCCTGGTCCACGTGGCTGCAGAGACAAGCGTCCACTCTTCACCTGATCGCGCCAACGACATCTGGTTCCTTCCTGGTTCCACTCCAGTCACTGGCTAGTGACTTTGAACATTGTCCCCTCTGCTTTCAGGTCTTGAGCATCTCTGATCCACCCTTGGATCACACCGGACATCTTCCTCCTGGTCGCCTGCAGCATCTTTTCTTTCAGGCTCCATTGACTTCAACGCAGAAACCCGACATGACTTCGCACCTATGCACCCGCAGCCCGTGGGTGAGGTAACGAGAGCATTTCGGTGCTCAAGGGTAGCTTGACTCTCCTAGTGTCCAGATTCACAGTCGTTTTAGTCCTAACCAGTCAGGATTGTCCGTACTCACCTTTTTCTTGAACTGTACTGTCCATAGACGTTGTTACGCATCCCACGTGTGAGTTCACACTCTGCACCTGCGGCCCGTGGGCCTCCTATTTCTTACCTAAAGTTAGGATAGCGTAGTCCCAGCGGTCCTACAGCCTCCGGACAGCTCCATTCCTTCTATCGATTTCCTTAACCCATTTACTTAGTATATGGTTTGCCGTGCCCCTAGGGCACCGTTGTAATTTTGTGCAACTTATCGTATTTTTCCTAAGAGATTGTCATGTGCTTAGCCCTCTGATCTCATAAAGAGTTCAGAGGTGTTTGTTATTAATAAATATATTGTTTATTTTCATAACAACCTGTGTGGTGTCCTTTCATCTGGTATTCAAGGGGTTATATGTGGTAAAACAGCTGGCTTCACATGCCAAAAAGTTTAGCCTAAGACTGCTTTGTCCATGCTACCATTAGGATAGCTGGCCTATAAGGTTGACTTACAACCAATCACCATAAGGGTTGTTTGGACTTATACAAGGTGATCACTAGAACTAGTGAGCATCATATATCAGGCCAACTTCTCACAGTCAGCAAGTCCCAGTTGGTACCATCCCAAAGACGAGTTTTCTTGGGAGCGACCCTAGACACCCAGCTGCTCCAAGCCTTCGTGTCGGATGAAAGACGAGTCAGAATACAGGACGTGGCGTGGAATCTACTTTAAAAAAAGTCAGTTTCAGTCCGATGGTTCAAATCCTTTCTGGGGATGGTATCATCTTGCAATCCGTTGATACCGAAATGCCGTCTCAGAATGAGGCCTCTTCAAGAAGAACTCAGCTTACAATGGCTGCAGGTCTCAGGTTCATTTGAGGACCTCATCCAGATCACCCCCCACATTCTGGGTTCCCGTCTCTGGTGGATACAAAACAGGAATCTGCAACAGGGCTGCGCGTTCCTTCAGGACGCACCAAACTTTACGATCACCATGGACGCATCCCTCGAAGGCTGAGGAGCTCATCTTCAGGGGCTGACAATCAGCGGCAAATGGAGCCCTCAGCAGAAACATTGGCACATCAATCTGTTGGAGCTGAGAGCCATCTTTCTTGCCCTCAAATCATTTTGAGCAATCATTCACGGAGCCACTGTATTGGTTCGCACGGACAATACAACAAGTATGCTCTATGTCAACAAACAGGGAGGGACAAGATCAGCTCTTTTGTCTCAGGAAGCCCAGGAGCTATGGGCATGGGCAATACGGCACAGAATCAATCATCTGGCGGTTCATGTCCCGGGAACAGAGAACGTTCTTGCAGACACTCTCAGCAGGACAACAGTGTCCTCTCACGAGTGGGAGCTTCATCAACAGACGGTGGATCGGATCTTTCGACAGTGGGGTCATCCAGATCTGGACCTCTTTGCGACCAAGAGGAACAGAAAATGCCGGTTCTTTGCAAGTTGGCATCCCCACAAAGACTCTCAGGGGAATGCATTTTCGATCAACTGGTCTCAAATATATGCTTACGCTTTTCCACCGATACTGTTAGTTCCCAGAGTCCTGCGGAAGATGAAGAAAGAACAGTGTCGGCTGATTCTTATTGCCCCCAGATGGCCTCGCCAATATTGGTTCACCGAGCTCCTTCTCCTATCGGAGTGCGAACCAATTCAGTTGCGTCCAACTCCGGACCTACTCTCCATCCAGGACGGTCAGATTTACCATCCGGACCCGACATCTCTGAGGTTAGCGGCCTGGCGCCTGAATACCTTGAATTCGCCCACCTAAACATTCCTTCAGATTGCAAGGAAGTACTAGCCAAAGCAAGAGCACCTGCTACTATAAAGACGTACAGTCTCAAATGGAAAAGTTTTTGTATCTGGTGTCGTTCGACTGGAATTCATCCTTTTTTGGCTAAGCCAGAGCAAATCTTACCTTTTTTCTTACATCTGGCAAAATCGGGATTGTCTCATGCAACCCTAAAGGTTTTCCTGGCAGCGATTTCAAGATACCAACAAGATGGGACCACTTCTCTTTATTCTTCAAGAATTATACAACAATTCTTCAAAGGACTTTTCAGAATGTTCCCTCCGGTACGTCGTCCACCACCATCGTGGCATCTTAATGTAGTCTTAGCGCAACTCATGCGCCATCCTTTTGAACCTATCCACAAAGCCGATTTGAAATTCCTTACGTGGAAGGTGTCACTTTTAGTGGCTTTGACTTCCTCTAGAAGAGTCAGTGATATCCAGGCTTTCACAGTTCATCATCCTTTCTTACAGTTCACAAATGACTCAGTGGTGCTCCTCACAAATCCGAAATTCATATCAGAGGTGCCTTCGGACTTCCACCTTAACAAGCCTGTCATCTTAAAGACATTCTTTCCTAAACCACAATCCCCTGCAGAAAGGGCATTGCATACACTGGACATTAAGAGATGTTTAAAGTTCTATTTGCAAAGAACATCTACGTTATGCAAATCTGATCAACTGTTTATCACCTATGGTACGATTCGTAAAGGCCAAGCAGTATTTAAGCAAACAATTGCGAGATGGATCTCTGCTGCTATCGACTTTTGCCATGCACAAGCAGGACGACCTTTGCAAGCAGCTCCTAGAGCGCACTCTACAAGGGCAGTGTCTTCCTCAACTGCTCTTTTCGCTGGAGTCCCCCTCCAGCACATCTTCAGAGTGGCAACCTGGGCCAGTCGGCATACTTTCACCAAATACTACTGTTTGGATGCAGCCAGCGAGACCAATGCTTCAGTGGGTCAAGCAGTTCTGCGTAATCCTTTCAAATAAGGTGAGCCTCTGTTTCCCACCTCCTCTTACTGTTGTCAGATGATTGTTATGCTTATTTTTAATGTGCACATGCTCAAGTATCTGCATTTTATCATGCTTTTAGTGATGTGATTATTTATACATATATTTCATGGTTATGTGCATCTCATATTTACAAGCTTATGCTACAGAGAGCGTCTTCCAAGCACGGATATGTACTGCTATCTATTCTGATTCAGGCATGTGAATCTATGAAAGACACCACTAGTACTGGAGAAGAACAATAGTTACTTACCTGTAATCTGTGGTTCTCCAGTATTGGTGTCTTTCATAGATTCACATGCAACCCGCCCACCTTCCCTCAGAGAATCATAGGCTACATGGGTTTACCATCACTCTTTCCGAGAAAATCTGAGAGCCTGAGCCTCTGGGGAGAACCTTCTGGTGGGTGCTGTCGCCTGATTGGCAGCAGTTTGGTCTATACAAAATGACTAGGATAGTCATGAGTGTGGAAGTTTTTTCTCCTGTAGCTTGGGCTACTTTACTTCCTGGTTGGGAATTACTGGTTGTTACTATGTTATTATGGCATATTATTGCTTTTTAATGTACCGTGGAACTCCCACTCCGACGACGGGGAATGATTAAGGCATGTGAATCTATGAAAGCCACCAATACTGGAGAACCACATATTACAGGTAAGTAACTATTGTTCTTATCTTTGGCGTGTAACTCCCTTGCCCTGACTAGAGTGGTGGCTTTTGTCTGGCTTTGGCGCAAGCCTTAGCCAACCAGAAATCCCATTTCTAACAGGGCGTCAAAACGCTTTGATCTCCCCATGCCGGTTAAGCAAACGGAATGCTTCTTGTATGATTTCAAGGCTGCAACTCAGCGTTCTGTTGGGTAAATCCCTATTGTTGACTTTCTGTGGCAGGAAGGTCTTAAGCTGATGAAAACTCCAGCTTCTGTGCTGGCAGTTATTCCAAAATTAGACACAAAGTACTGGGCGCCTGAGGACTCTCTTGCATGCCTCTGTGGCCATCCAAAGCATCCAAATCCAAGGTGCTCAAAGGCGTTCTAAGAGCCCTGCTTCGCCATGTACCACTCCGCCAGACAAGGAAGGGCGCAGGTTAGACAATATTTGGAAGAGATTTTCCGTGCTGGCGCTACCCGCCATCAGACCCTCCAATGTCATGGCCATCCTTGGGAGGTATGATAGGCAGATGTGGTCGGACATTGCTCTTTTTCTAACATTTCTGCCTGAGGACAAGAAGAAGGAGTTGAAAGAAATACTCTCAGATGGTAAGAGAGCCTCATCGGAAGTCATCGAGTTGGCGCTGGACATCTCTTCTACTGCCTTTAGGCAGATGGCAGGCGCTGCTGTGTTATGCAGACAGGGTTGGCTGAAGGTAACAACATTCCACCCAGAAGTCCAAGCTAAGGTGCTTGACATGGCGTTCAACAGAGAGAACCTTTATGGTAAAAATGTGGTTGAGGCGCTTCAAGTTATTAAGTCATACACAGATACGGCAAAATCCTTCGCCAATCTGCAGCAGAAACAGGTCTTTTCCTTTTGAGGAAGGGGAAGGGGCCAATTTGCATCTCAGCAGGGTTTCCTGCCTAAATATTCTGCGCAGTCCTTTCGTCAGACGCCCACACCAGCTTACACAAGGCCTCCGGCAGGAAGGCGTCCGCATCTGGAGGAAAATACAGGCAGAAGGCAATGAGAATTTTCAGGCACCCGTCACCCCAGTCCCACTCCAATTGGCTCGAAAAATGCTCCGATTTCTTCATTCAATAAAACACCAATTCTTCCGACAGATGGATGTTAGACGTCTTCACCCATGGTCACACCCTGGAATTTTTTCAATAACCTCCGAATTTCCCTCCATCTGGAGCTTCTCAAAAGGGATATAAATCTCCTTCTCGACAAACAGGCAATCGAAGTAGTGCCATGCAGTCAGCGCAACCTAGGCTTCTACTCTTACTTTTTTTCTTATAAAAAAAGACAGGAAAATGAGGCAGGTTATGGACCTCAGGTTGTTGAACAACTTCATCAAAAGTCAGTTTTTCAGGATGTTGTCGCTCCAGGATATTCTTCTTCTCTTGGATACAGGAGAATACATGACCTCCCTGGATCTTCTGTATGCGTACTTCCATATTACCATTCATCCAAAGCACTATCGTTTCCTCAGGTTCCAAGTGGCAGGTTGCCTCTACCAGTTCAAAGTGCTACATTTCGGGCTAAAATCAGCGCCCACGGTTTTCACCAAGTGTCTGGCGCCAGCGGCGGCCTATCTCCTGCACTCCGGGCACCAGGTTTTTCCCTACCTGGACGACTGGTTGATCAAGGCCCCATCCTTTCAGGGTGCCAGGTAGTCCACACGTGCCTGTGTTTTCCTTTTTCACTCTCTGGGTCTCAATCTCAACAGAGAAAAGTCCTCTCTCCTCCCATTCAAGTTACTGGTGTTTCTGGGTGTGATTTTAGATAGCATCTTCTCAATGGCCTTTCCCACAGAGGAAAGAGTTTCTCGTCGTCAATGGATGGTTCAGTCCCTTTCCTGAAGAAGGTGTGTTTCTGTGAGGAATTACAAGTTGATGTTGTGGATGATGTCATCTTGCATCCTGTTGATACCTCACTGTCGATTGAGGATGAGACCTCCTCAGAAGTAACTCGACTTACAATGGATTCAAGTTCGAGGCTCCTTTGACGACACTGTGTCAGTCTCACCAGAGATGATCAGGGCAATGTCCTGGTGGACATTATGAAGCAATCTCTCAAAAGGCCTATCCTTCCTCCGATCGAGACCATTGTTGATAATGACAATGGATGCTTCCATGGAAGGATGGGGAGCTCACCCCCAGGAACTTCAGGTCCAAGGAAGGTGGTCGATCCAGGAGTCTTCATGCTACATAAACCTGTTGGAGCTGAAAGTAGTCTTCCTAGGGCTTTGATCCTTTCTACCAAGGATAAAGGGATTGTCAATTCTTGGCTGCAAAAACAACACAACCACCATGTTTTATCTGCAGAAATAAGGGGGGACGCGATCCCTGCTTTCTAAAGCCTGGCGCAGCGAATTTGGAAATGGCTGATTCACCACAAAATATTGATAGAAAGTCCAGGAAGTTCCAGGGGTGCTAAACGAAAGCCCCAATTCAATCAGCAGAGACACCAAGCAGTGTCACAAATGGGAGTTGGATGCTGTTTAGCAGAGAAAGGTATTTCAGTGTTGGGGATTACCAGCCCTGGATCTGAGCGCTACATCAGTCAACAAAAAATGTGATTTCTATGCCAGAAGATTTCCTCAGCCAGGTACTCTGGGGAACGCCTTCCATTTTTCCTGGGAAGGAGCTTTTGCTTACCTGTTTCCTCCATTCCCACTAATACCAAAAGTTCAACAGAAGATGAAATGGGAGCCTTGCCGCATAATTCTCAATGCTCTGGAATGGGCAAGGCAATACTGGTTCACAAAGCTGTTTCGCCTATCAGAGACTTCTCCAAACCATCTTCATTCTACTGACATCCGCTTTCCATGGATCAAGTTCAAGTGATTCATCCACAGATTCACTTTCTTCACTTGTCGGCCTGGCTCTTCACCGTGTGGAGTTTGGTGACTTAACTATCTCTGAGGAGTGCCTTTCGATTCTTAGCAAGGCCCGAGCTACCACCACTGTCGAGGTTTACTCAGCTAAATGGAAGAGATACTGTTCCTGGTGTGCAAAACACTCTTGCCATCCATTCTCTTCTCGGGAGGACGTTTTGCCATATCTCTAATCTCTGGCCAGGGCTGGCCTTTTCCACTCTTCGATTAAAGTTCATTTGGCGGCAATTTCGAGGTATAGGAGACGTTCAATCAGTTGTCTTTAGGGTCCAGCATACTAGTGAAATAATTTATGAAAGGTCTCTTTAGAGCTTACTCACCAGTACGACCTCCTCCAGTGCTCTGGCAATTGAACATTGTTTTGTCGCATCTCATGAAATCACAGTTCAAACCAATTAACAAGTGTAATTTGAAATACCTCTCTGGGAAAGTGGCTTTTCTGTTACCCATCACGTCTGCTAGACGTATTAGCGAAATTCAGGTTTCACTGCAACAAAGCCTTACCTGCAGTTTAAGCAGGGCAGAGTGGTGCGCCCGACTAATCCTTTGTTCATCCCTACAGTACCTACCATGTTCCATCTAAATGAACTAGTGGTCCTGCCATCAATTTTTCCTGTTCCGTCTACAGCGGCAGAGAGAGCTCTCTATTCTTTGGACATCAAACAATGCTTGAACTTTTACCTACAAAGGACAAGAACTTTTCGTAAATCTACTCAACTCCTCATTGCCTTCTCTGCCCCTAGGAAGGGTCAGGCTTTGACTAGAGCATCTATTTCACGTTGGGTTTCTTCTGCTATAGTTTACTGTCATGAAAGAGGCTGATGCCTGCTAACATCTAAAGTGACTGCCCATTCCACAAGGAAGATGGCAACATCCTCGGCCCTATTTGCCGGAGTGTCTCTACCCGACATGGACGAACGTCCATACCTTCATAAGGCACTACTGCCTGGATACCTTGCGGAAGACGAATATTGTCGTTGGTCAAGCAACCCTACGTCATCTGTTCGCTTAAAGTAGGCCTCATCTTGGAGAAGTGTGGCTCAATGGTTAGAGCGGCAGACCCTGATGCAGAGGTCTAGCCCGGGACCAGGGTTCAATTCCCCGCCTCGGCGGGTCTTGGGCTCAAAATTCCACGGACCTGATAATTCTCGTCTCGGTGCCTATTCCAATCATGGAGTCCCACTCTGCAACTCTGGGCAATAGCTTGCTTAATCTCCACAACGGCCCCCACAACGCTAAGGATGCCTGGCCTCCACCTTAGGGGTGCCCAGGAGTGGACACCTCACAGGGAAAGCCAGGATGGGTTCCACAGCGGTATTGTACAAGCGCCTTGAGACCCTTGCGGGTGAGTAGTGCGCTATACAAGTATCCATTTACATTTCCATTTACATATCTTATTGAGGTTTATTAAGGTTTTTATTATTATTTCTTTCCTATACCACTATTCTGAGTTTGTTCTTCTCTTGGTGTTTTGGCAAATGTTATATTTTATATATGCAGAGGCTATGTTACTTGTTTGCGATTCTGGTTATAATACTATGGTCGCACAGTGGGAGGGTTTTCCTGTTTTTCCCACCTCCTTTAACTATTATGTACTGCTTACTATTCTGATTCATGCATGTGAATCTATAAAAGCTACAATACTGGAGAAAAGTTACTTACCTATCACTGTTGTTCTCCAGTATAATATATTTTATAGAGTCACATGCTGCCCTCCATCCTCCCCTTCCAGGTGCACCTTCCATACCGCTATTATTTTACTAAGTACACTCGTGCTCGAAATCAGAGGTATGGTGGCCCTGCAGGGGATGGATACTGTGGGTCTGTGATGTAATTGGCTGGAGTTTGGATGTTCTTTAACAAGGTTAACTGGTTACTAAATGCTATTGATTTTCAAGAGAAATAAACCTTTAAGCTTTATACTGCTATTTTCCTGCTACCGTGGGACTCCCACCATGACGACAGGGAAGATTCAAGCATGTGAATCTATAAAAGATACAATACTGCAGAACCACAGTGAACAGGTAAGTAACTTGTTTTTTACATTCCATGGGCCACATCAATAACTTGCAGGGTCCCCATTCCCTTTCCTATAGTTGCAAACTGGACTCCAACCACAACTAGTGACCCAACTACTGTGTAGCTGGGATATGAAGCAAACTTCCATGGACAACACCCCTTGTCATCATTAGTGACACGACACATTTCACTTTGATGTACAACTTTCACGGATTCTTCCTTCATGTGTATATGCACAAACCATAGAAATATTGAAAGCTCTGACAATGTACCTTTTAATAATCATGTATTCACATTTTAAAATGCAGCTCATAAATTGCTTCCCAAAGTTAACATTAAAATGTATGAAGTGTATGTTTTAATATGTGAACTTTATATAGGCATTTCCTGCAACAATTACAGACACCATTTCAATATCCATATTAACAGGTATTATTAGCCTTCATATGCTCAGACATCAGCAAGGCAATGGTGTGGATTAGAACAAATGTGTGGTAAAATTAATTAGGGAAGGAAAGGTGTGGGGTATAGCAAAACTGTAGACTCAGGTGAGGGGGCATGGCCAAATGCGCCATGGCAGGGCTTAAGCTCGGAGTGTGAGGTCCAGTTGAAGAACAGTGCAACCAGCATGAATCCTGGCTCTCTTTAGATCCTGAGCAGGTCTTGAGTGGCAGAAAGTGAGGAAACTGCCGGGACCAAGAATTACCTGCCGGGAGGGTGTATTTTCCAGCCGAAAGAGGCCTCGACAGAAAGGTATGGGCGGGGGCAGAAATCCAAGATGGCCACCGCCCGAGCAGCTGTGTGAACTGACCAGCTGCAGAGAGGCGCAAGACAATGGGGTGCATAGGAAGACCTGCCCCGCAGTACAAAGCCCCCCAACAGCAAGTGAAGGCAATAGATGAATATGCCGTGAGAAGCGGAAAGGCAGGTGAGGGTGGGGATTGCCCTTCTCTCCAGGCAGAATGAGTGCCAGGGAGTCTACAATGGGCTGCTACTTGCTAATCAAGAGACTAGATTGCTGGAAGGATGCACACTGTGGAGGTCACAATAGGGAAACACATGAAAGCAATGAAATCCCTCCAAGTGGTCTGTCGCCTTACAGAAAAGACACAATGCCTCAACGCTAGGGCAGAGGATGCAGAAGGCCGATCCTGGTGCAGTAATGTGTGCATGGTGAGCCTCCCTTAAAAAATAGAGAGGCGGGCAGACGAGCGGTTTGTCGCAAACTTTGTCCGCACTACTTTTAATCTGGAGGATTCTCACCACACTTTACTGTTGAGCAGGCACACTGAGTGACAAGGAGGCATCCAAAACCGAGACCGCTTATAGCCTGAATTCTCAACTACAGAGATCAAGATACCTTCCTGATGGTGGCACATCAACACAGCCATCTGCACTTCGAAAACCGTACAATAATAGCCTTGTCAGACTATACTCAGGAGGACCTGGCGAGATGGAGACCCTTCATCTTCCCTGAAAATAATGTCGGAGGGGAAATCCTGATTTTTTTTAGGTCGCCAGATGAGGCCTAGGAGTGGCTGAAGGGTTGAAGAGTGGTGGAGAATAGGAAAGACAGGATAACACTCTCCCCAAGGAAAGAGATGGACATCTAAGTGACTGGAATGGGGGAATAAAGGGGGACAGCCAGAGAAGAGGAAAGATTTGGGGATACAGGGACTTTGATGCCATGACAAATGCCGGAAGACCTGAGGGCACGTTTGGGGCCAGAACTACTACAGAGAAACAGTGCACTCAGAGGCAGAGTGAGGACATGGATATGCACCCATTTACCAGACAAGGCAATCCTTCATCGAGACATCGGAGAGAGAACCTAGAACATTAGAGTTCACTCAATTGTTTGACGAGGGCTAGAGGTGCCACAGACACCTCAAGCTTTGGGGACGAGTAATTTTAGATGACATGATGATATGTGATGTGATTGGGTTCTTATAGAGCGCGCTATCACTCTGAAGAATATGGTGTGTGGAGTTCCCATAATAGGGCAGTTTAACTGATTCCGCAGAACACGCATGACAACAGAGGTTGCTGCACTGGCGACATACGCACCTCATGTGCATGCATGTAAAGGTAACAAGTAGGGGGGTCTCAACTTTCTGTCTTGGAATGTTAAAGGTTTAGGAAGTAAGATGAAGAGAGAGAGAGTGACTGAATTCTTGGATAAGCAAAACTCAGATGTTATCCTTTTACAAGAGACATATCTGGCAATCTGTCAGAGACATATCGATGATTCCTCCGAAGCGGTAAATACAAGGTCTGGGTCCAAACTGGGTCACGCGTGGTGGGTATCCTGGTCCATTAGTCAGTACCATTTGAGGTCACTAGGCCCTGGACTGACACAGGGGGGTGCTATACCCTGCTGAATGGGAGGTGGAACCGGGAGACGATCACAGGTGCTTTAAATCAGTGTTACCACGTGACCATCAGACAACAGCATACAAGTCCCAGGGTGCATCAATATTATCATCACCATATCGATGTGCACCTCAGCATTTATAGCACCTGTGTCTGGGCAGTGCAAACCTCCACACCTATGATTAAGGCGCATCTGCTGAAACGTATCAGGAAGGGCTTTGAATTTGCAGCCACTTCAATCTTTGAAAATGAACGCTGTGGTGGTCCCGTTAAAATTGGCTTCAGCACCTCTTCCTTTGTGTTGATTAACGGGATGCTCTTTCCCCGTCAGCTGAGTCTGCCCTGCAGGGTTGGGGCCCCCGACGATGGAGATTCTTTTGCAGTGCTTTGAATTGGGGGGCATTCCTCGCTTGCATCTGTGCACCACAAAGGATAACGCTGGACCCTTCATGAATCGGAGGTGAGAAAGGGAGAAGGGAAGGGAGAGGTTTCCCCTCCCTGGCAATTCTGGACTTTTCACGGTTGAGAGACATAATGGAAACATGGCAACAAGATCGATAATATGAGGTCTGCCTAAATTGTTATAATTTTACATTATTTACTTACCCACTTTACTTTGACTGGATGCACCGAACAAACATGAAATATTAACCTGTGATTTGCATGTGATGATAAAAGTTATTCAGCAATACAAGAATGTACACCTCAGCACAGAGATAGGGTGAGGATAATATTGATGCATCCTGTGATATGAATGCTGTTACCTGATGGTCACGTGATTTAAAGCACCTGTGTTTGGGGAGTGCAAACCTCCAAACCTATGATTAAGTCGCAACTCTCTATAAAATGATAACCTTACTGAGGCTCCTATAGATGTTACAGAACACACTGTTTGAAGTCCTCAAAGAGTTCTTCTGAGCTGTGGATACAGTGACACAGCAGTTATTATGAGACAGTGGCTCACCAAGGATTGTGTTGACGACTTCGACTGGGAACCCCTATGAGGGAGGAATAGCCCCACAATTTGAAACTTTACTAATGGGCGGCGCATCTGGTGGTGGTGAATGACTGGGCACTCAGGGATCAGTGAGAGCTTCTGTTAAGAGCAGACGGGCATACCATGGGCATGCGAGGTTACCTTACCACACTGTAGGTAGAGCTTAGTTGGTCCACGGAGGATCCTCGATGGAGGCAGTGATCAGGATATGAAAGAAGAAAGCAATGAGGTGGCTGGGATGGAAGGGGAAGGTTACACTAGAGACCCTAATATGGGATTGAAACACATAAGGCAATATCAACTAGCAGATTCTCAGCATTATAGCTATGCACAGATGTAATGTGCCCTGGCTCAATATAGAGACCAGCTACAGGAGATGGGAGAGTAGACCACCTTTGAATGCAGGATACTAGCAGCCCCCCTGCATCATCATGCCACATCATTGATATGAAGGAAGCTCACAAGCGCCAGTCAGACCCATGTGGAAGGACTGAAGGCAAAATGGGAGAGCGACCTGGTGGCACTAGATGAAGACATGTGGGAGGTGAGGGGTGGCACACCGACCCCTTAGGGAAGTCATTATTAAGGCAGCATTACAGCTGATTCAACTTAAAAGCCTACACTACATGTGGAGAGCAGACAATAACCGCTATCTGAAAGAGCGCAGCCGGATAGGCACACTGTTACACACCCTATGGAGTTGCTCGCTCATACAGTCCTATTGGCCGGGGTGGGACACAGACTACACGAACTGGTGGGAGAAGACATGTTTCTTAGCCCACCCCTGGCAGTGCTGGGCATTAGTGGACCCTGTCTCAGTACACACCTCTTCTTTGTAATGTGGTGCTAATGGTGGCAAGACGGGACATTGTTAGGCAGTGGAGTAGCCCAGAAGTCCTGAACATGAATCAGTGGACAGCAAACATGTACTGGTGTTTGGTCAATCAATCAGGTTTCTTATAAAGCACCACTACTCACCTGTAAGGGTGGGAAGGTGCTTAGGGGGGGATGGGTGGGAGGATTTCTGAAGTTCCGTTAAGAGTCAGGTCTTGAGGTCCTTCCTGAATTGAGGCAGTGATGGTGACTGCCTGAGGTGCAGAGATAGGGAGTAATGGATGAGCAATCATTTCATAAAGCTAGAGGTTGCCCATGAATTTTTTTAGAAAGAGTGGGGTCCATGGAAAGAACTTGGAGATTGAGAATGATTTAATATAGCAGACAGGGAGAGGTCGAGTAACGGCCTGGAAGACGAATCCGAGGTGAGGTGGGAGGGAAGGGCACCCAGCGAGTATGCTTATCCTTCATTGTAACCTTTTAAAATGGTCTAATCTGGGCATTCATGTATGTACTCAGATTCTCAGCATCAGCTTATTTACTGTAACAAGAGTTTTATGCAAAAGCAGGTTGGGGCGAGTGGGGTCTGTAGAAAAAATTGCAACTTTCAGAAACTATGCAAATTAATGTTGGACTCCAGAGATGGATGTAGCACTTGAAGGGGTAGTAACGGGCCATGACCCCTCCTCATAGAGAAGATAATGCAACATGGTGGTGAGTTATGTGGGTTTGGTAGAGATACAAGGTAGTCTACAATGACAAGAGGTATGTTGATTCCCAAGGCAGGGCTGTCTGAGACTCCTGAATTGCAGCCAATCCCGTCTTTGTCTCCTAAGTAGGCTACCGACTGGGCTATGTTTTTGTTTATCAAAGGCCCGGGGAGTTTTTGCTGCCCAGCCATCAGCTACCTCCAGACATTTATCTTAATGGGTAAGATGCGTTGTTCTGGGTTGAGTTGGACACATGGGTGCTCAAAGGTGCTAGTCCAGAGCGACATGGCCTAGTAGGACATGCCCTGTGAGTGCTCCAGCCGGAGCGACTGAATCTGCTTCAAATCCTGCAGTCTAAATTTGATCCTACGGTCCTGACTGCCCAGCTAAACACAATTACTCTGAGGGCAGGATAGCCACCTGTCACAAGCTGAACCAGAGAAACCGGGGCCCAAAACAACACGACTGGGCCCGGCACTATGACAGAGGCCGAAGCCTAACGCAATAATTACACTCCACGGTGTTCTTGAAGCGTAAAAGGCCATTTATTAGGACAGGTTGTAAAACACAATACTTAAACCAAAAACATCAATTTAACTCTAACAATCCCCAACCCAACACATTTCATTCACCTCATCCATTCTCCCCTTACTCTTGCTACTCACTTCCCGTTCTACCTCTCAATCTCCATTCACCTCCTCGCTTATCCCGTTCCTCCTCCAAATCTCCATTCACCTCCTCGCTTATCTTTCAACATCCTCTCCTGTATCTCCTGCTGTCGCACTCTTGCATCTTGCACCCCCATCATTCACCTGTTCCTCCCCAGGAGAGGTGGGTGTGCCCGTCCGAGACTCCTCACCCCTCCAAAATACTGCCAACCCCAAGCCTAAGCAACCCGTCCTAATCTGGCATGCTATAACCTACCCATCACTTTGCCCTCAAACCTTGTAGGGTGAGTCGACTAAATTTTATGTGGTATCGGGGGCAGGAAGAGGAAGAGTCTCCTTCCCTGACCCATATAACCCTGCCCCTAGATCCCACCCCCAGACCAACCCCCTGACCCCGCACAGCTTGTCCTTCCGGCCCCATTGCATGAAAACCCTAGGGGAAGACTGGTCTGCGACCCTACTTCCCCCGGGGGGGAGCATCGCGCAATGATTCCACTCCACGCTGTTCTTGAAGCGTAAAAGGCCATTTATTAGGACAGGTTGTGAAACACAATACTTTAACCAAAAACATCAATTTAACTCTAACAAAACCCAAAACCTTTCATTCACCTCACCTATTCTTCCATCACTCTTGCTGCTCACTTCCGGTTCCACTTTGTGAACTCCTCCAACTCTCCATTCACCTCCTCGTTTATCTTTCAACATCCTCTCCTGTATCTCCTGCCGTCGCACTCTTGCATCACACATCCCCATAATTCACCTGTTTCCCCCCGCCCCCCAGAGGGGTGGGAGGCCCGTCTGAGACTCCTCACCCCTCCAAAATACTGCCAACCAGGTAACATTCATAGGGCGGTTACCTGCCCCACCTCTTTCAGCCGTGCACCTTTCGCCCCTACTTGTTCACTTCCCTGCGACTCCAAATAGATTTGTTCCACAATTGGGTCACCAGGCGCTTTACAAATCGCTAAAATTGGCATATCGCATCTCGCATCTCCATCATATAATACGCGTTCCCCAATTGCGAAAGGTGCAAGCCATTGTCCCTAAAAAGCAACAGCTCCTCCAGTCGTAGCCCAACATGACCAATTACTTTGATGTACCTAGACTAAAAACTCTCATTGCCCTGTTTAGCTTCCTTCGGGCTTTCTCATTTGCCGCTGGCTTCACTTCCCCTTTCCACACTTTCATAACCTTCAGATCCCTCTGCATCTGCTGTAGTACCACCAGTCCTGACGAACGTATCAAGTCAGGCATTTTCACCCAGATACAGGACCAACATATCAAGGGCAGCCTCTTTGCGATATCAATCTTGTCAGGCAGGGCAATAATGCCCCCCCCGACGCATCCCTCCTTTACCCCACCAATGCACCTTGTGGTGGCTGCTCTTTAGACCCAGGTTAAGGCCGTAGACCTGTCGATCTGCATATCTGGCTGCCTAATGTATGAAAGAGTGTCCAACAATCCAGGTAACTGTCTTTGTCCCTTGGCCCCCACACAACCTACAACCAGGAAAATATGTTAGTACACACCTTGAGGCTTCCTTCCTTAGGTGCAGCAAGACTCCCCCCACCCTGCAAAGTATTGCACCCTTTTTGTGCACATATCTCTCACAGCACCTTGACCACCACCTCCCAATCTGACGTATCCTAGCCCATGACCAGCCTAACCGTGCCACCGCTGTGGCTGCTCCAATGCGGAATGGGTGTGTGCTGTACCTAGCGGGGTCCTTACCCACGCTTCTAAAGCCATGCGCAGTCCTGCCAATAACTGAAACGCTGTTACCTGTTCCCTGGACGCGTGACAAAAGATTGCACCTGACAGACTCTCTCCCCACCCAAGAAAATTCACCATTCCTGCACTGGGCACGCTCCCATACATCCAGTTTCGTTCAACCACACTAATTTTCCTCTACCCCCTGGTCCTTTTTTGAATGCCCCAGCCAAATCCCCACCTGATCCCCATCCAATCGTATTTCTTCATATGTTCTCCCCATTCGCCCCTTTATGCCTAACAACTCTGATACCCAAAACGCCTCAAAAAACATCCACAACATGCATAGATGGAAAACTGAAACCTTGTATCCCTCAGAACAACAAGTGGACAAAACCCCCAACAACTTCTGTAACATTTCAAAAGTAATAGCCTCCCTGGGTGCTCCCTCCATCCCTTCCTCCTGCTCCCGACCCCAACCCTTTAGCATCCTACTTAGTATCTCATCTTTTGCCGGGTCAAAGCCTGCGTACATTTTACTGTACAAAGAAATCCCAGCCAACTTCCCGGCTATGGTCATCTTTGACAAACCCTTTTCAATACAACTGAGAAGAAAACGTATAACTCCCTTCTCAGTGTCCTGACGTGACATGTTCCATGTCTCCATTGTCCTGCCAAAAAAACAATCCAAATTCAGCCCTAGTCAGCCTGTAGCTATGCCTTGTACATTCTGTTATGGACTTCTCAACCAGGCCTATCACTCTCACTCCCCCCAGGCCCAGATGCTGTCCGGCAACTCTGTCTTGCATGCATCCACTCCAGGTGCCAGTTTTCGGAATCGCCGCCACTGCGAACGAGACAAAAGCATCCGCAATGTCATTACTTTCCCCTGGAACATGCTTCACTCGAAATACTACATTCAATTGCAGCCATTTCAGCATGAAACTATACAGCAGGCTCAGGACCCTCAAGTCCTTTGCTTTCTGTTTATTGACTAGCTCTACTACAGTCATGTTGTCTACATGGAACAGCGCCAACCTATTCTGAAATTCTGATCCCCACACAGCCAAAGCCGCCCACCAGCAACGGAAAACACTCCAGGAAAGCTATGCTCCTCTCTTGTTTTACCCAATGGCCTGGCCATTCTTCAGCGCACCATCAACCATGCCAAAAAACACCAAAACCAGAAGCCCCTGCTGCATCAGAAAAGATTTGAACTTGCCAGATCGTCCTGTCTTCTACAAAGTCCAACAACACTCCATTAAAGTCTGTCAAAAAGAACTGCCATACCCTCAAATCCGCTCTGACACCCATTGAAATCTTGACCCTGTGGTGTGGTAGCACTGCCCTAGACATGGCCATACTGAGGCATCGGCAAAACGTCCTCCCAGCTCTCACAACCCGGCAAGCGAAATTCACAGATCACCCATAACAGGAAAGCCTGTTTTTCCATCACCTTCCCTGCAGGCAACCTGGCCAACCACAGAACTGAGTCCAGTTCGATGCCCAGGAAAATCAATCTACAGCTGGGCCCAGCTGTTTTCTCTGGCGCTAAGGGAACCCCAAAAAGCTGCGCCATGGTCTGAAACTGCTGTATCGCCTTCCCGCAGTCTCCTGAGCTTCCTCTGCCGATGAATAAGAAATCATCCGGGTAATGAGACACTTCCCGGTGACCACTTATCTTCATGAAAGCCCACTGCAAAAAAGTGCTAAACATCTCAAATAATGAGCAAGAGATTGCGCATCCCATAGGCAAGACCTTGTCTACGAAGATGGCCCCTTCAAACTGCATCCCCAGCAACGAGAAATCCACAGGGTATAGAGACAATAGACGGGAAGCTGATTTCACATCACATTTACCGGTTCCGCCCCTGCCCACACAACCTTACTAGGTGGATCGTGTCGTCTACCGAGGCATACAGCACCCTCGAATCCTCCTCTGCAATGAAGTCGTTAACGGACCTCCGCTCTGGCCAGGATAAGGGGTGTATCATCCTATACTCTCCCAGCTCTATCTTAGGGATCACCCCTAGAGGTAAAATAATCAAGTCTTCAACCGGCCAATTGACAAACGGGCCTGCTATCCTGCCTTCCTCAACTTCTTTTCTTAATTTTGCTACTACCACTTTCGGGCAATTGGCCGATTTCAAATTTTCTGTCCACCGTCTTTCTTTAGGATCCTGATAACCCATTCGGAAACCTTCAATAAATCCCCATTGAATCTTTAATGCAGCTTCTCTGTCTGGGTACTTCGAGAGCCACGGGCCCATGGCCTCGATCCTAACTGGAGAAGGAGCCCTTTGGCTCAGCCTGTCCTCTGCCCTTAGGGACCTGCCACTGCTCTGATGGCGCGGCCAAGGTGAAACATCTCGTGAGAGCGTGGCTTCCCCCACATTTGAAGCATTCATGTTTGAATTTGCAGGGGTATCTTGAACAGAAACCCTTGTTATAATTCCAACAGGCTCCTGCGTTGCCTCCCCCGTGCTTAGGAGGTGGACCTGTGTTTCCTGTACGAACGGTACTTCCTCCCACCCAGCCTGGGCAGGACGCGCTGAAAATATAGATACGTCACCGGCAGGCCACTTGCTGTGTGTGTCGATGTGGATAACTGCATGGATGACATCCACTGCATGCACAGTTCCTGGTCCACCTTTCCCCATGCGATATCCGGGTTAACACTGATGCCGGCCCTAAATTCTTCATCATAGGTTAACCATGCAAACCCCCCGAAATGCATCTGTGACTTCCCGATGATGTCCATGTATTTCAATAAAGCTATGGCCCTATCGAGATGCCTTTCACATTAAATACTGGCGTCTATCAGAAAAGCCGAGATCCAGTTCTCCATGTTAACGGGAACTCTGGGCCTCTTGGTCAGCTCCCACTCCTCTTCTTTCGACCCTTCCTTTGCCTGGATCTCTCTATGTAATAGTTTGAAAACATCCACGTATTCATTTTTCCAAATTCTGTTTCTCGATTTGTCCGATAAGTGAGACCCTAGCGGTATGGCTAAACCGATATAGGGTAGTTTCTTCTGATGCTTGTCCTCTTTTGTCATGTCCTCCCCTTTACTCCCTCCATTTTGTCTGTTTGTACACTTGGCACCACCAAGTGCTTTGCCCCATTCTCATTCCCCCTTGGCGCAGGCACCGCTATTGCGCTTCCCACCGATCCCATGTCCCTCATAGACCCCTCCCCCATACCCACTGACCGGCAGGCCTTTTTTCCGCCCCCCCTTTTGGACCACCATCCCAAGCCGCCCACCAGTCGCCCTCACCTGCCAGGCTTGCTCGTGGCTCCCGATCTGTCAACCTTGGTGCCTGTCTTTTTCTGGCTCACCGCCTTCATCTTGCCTTTGGCCGCACTTGCCTCCTGCAAAACATCAAGCTTCTTTGTTGTCACTCCCAGGCCACCCTCCATCACACTTGTCAACTCATCTTCATCATCCCTCACCTCACCTTCCTACAACTCATCACTCTCCTCACCATAATACAATTACAGCTCTGACTCAATCTCCGCAGACGCCCACATCACTTCATGCACCGCTCTCTTCTGTCCTTTTCCTTTCTTTCCAAGCACACCACCAACAACCTCCACGACCGCTGTAGTTTCCCGATCCCTCGTTGGAGGGTGGGCCACCGCGGACTCACCTGCTACTTCCGACCAGCAACTCTGGACCGTTTTGCACCTTGCCGGCCCCCCACCTGTCTACCAGCCTCCCCTACTGGTTTGCACCCCCCCAGGCTGCTCCAACCTGAGGAGGCCCCAACACCACTGGGTCTCTCCGCCCTTCCGGCTGTCCCTAACCCTGTCTTAGGGTGGCTCCTCTTCACCACCCATACCCACTTGCCCTTGGGATCCTGAACGCTGGTTTCCTGTGCTGCCTCTGCCTCCTCCTCTAAAGTGCGGGTGGGTTGCCTCCCCTCCAAGAGGTCAACTTCCCTAACCCCCTGGCTGTGCACAGCTCCTCCCACCTCTGCTCAGATTCCTAGATCAGCCTGTGCTGATCCTCTTTTTTTTCCTACAACGACACCCCCCTACCTGGGGAGCAGGTAAGGAGGGCTCGTGCCCCTGGCACCCAGCTCCCCCATGCCCCTTCTGTACAGCAAAATTGCCCCCAGCCCCCCCCGGGGGTGTGGTACTGAGATCTAGGGGGCCCCAAATCCCCTCGAATGCTGTGTGCTTCCTGCCACTGGCCTCCAAGTAAGGTCTAATGGGGACTCCTCCCATTGCCCCTCTTCGTGGTTTTGGTCCCCAAGATGCCCAGATAAATTCAGGGCCTGTTCCTCACCCGGGTGGTCCTTCTCCCCAACCCTCCTATGTTATTCCCCAACTCACTGCTGGTCCCAGCGCCCTGCTGGGCCGGCATCTCACTGCCCCGCCCTCCGCCACTGCCGCACTCAAGGCCCAAGTCCCTTTCAGCAACAACGCGCTGATGCATGTGCAAGCCTCCCACCCACCCCTCCTCCCTCGCCAACGAGTCGGTCATTGCTGCGTCACCAGGCAGATGACAGGCAGGCTCTGCTGCCTGCCCCGTGCTCCCCGTCCTCCTTAGGCTGCCCCACCCCCTACCTGACGAATTTCTTTTCCCCGTTGGTTGCTCTTCTTGGCAGGCCACCACTGCAGCAGCGACTCCCGCTGACGCCGTCCTCGGCGTGTAGGCCATCCCGACCCACGCCTACTCTAAGACGCCAGGCCGTGGGAGGTCCTCCCAGCCTGCCTGACCATGCACCCGCAGAGCGGCTCGGATGGCCTCCGTGTCGGGTGTAGACATTGTTGATATAATGGTAAGCTGGTCCTCCCTGAAAACCTCTACACCCTGCCCTGACTGCCCAAACCTATCAACAGATTGGCACCTAGCTCAACTAAACTGCCTTTCTACGCTCACCCAAACTTTTTTAACCCTCCCCAGTGGTGTCGTGCACAGGAAGAGGAAGAGTCTACTCCCCTGGAGCCTTATAATCCTGTCCCTAGACCCCACCCCAGCCAAACCCCTGACCCTGCACAGCTTGTCCTTCCGGCCCCATTGCGCGAAAACCCTGGGAAAAGACCGGTCTGCGACCCTACTTCCCCCGGGGGCCACAATGCGTGCAGCCGAGAAGGCGACGGGCAGGCCCGAATAACCAACTGTATCCTGTGGCCTCCCCCTGCGCCACCCCGGGACTCGAGGGGAATGACATACCGGCACAAGGCACAAATTGATAAACGCTGTGTCCTGCAAGGGGAACATCCTTTACAACGCGGATGTTACACCGCAGTTCCCTTACGACGCAACTTTTACAGCGCAAGTTGTAACAACAAATTGCACTGGGGGGCGCTCCAGGATAGTAAATAGTTTAATTTACTATCCAACTCCTTCCCTACTATCCACGGGGACTGGAGTTGGAATAGTAATTAGTAAATTAAACTATTCACTATCCAGCCCCCAACAACGCAAGTCGTGGTAACGACTTGCGTTGTAAAACATGCGTCGTAAAGTACTGCGATGTAAAACATCGCGTTGTAACGACGTACATCCGTCCTGCAAGCATGAGGGGCAGTGCAGCCGCAGGGAACAGACAGGAAAGTGCCCTGAGCAGCCGGCATGATCCTGCAGCCTCCCCCTGCACCACTGGGGGTACAGAGGGGAGTGACTTGCTGACGCGGGACACAGGTAGGCAAATGATGAGACCTGCGGCGAGAGGGGCCGCGCAGTCTTGGCAAACTGGTAGGAACGCACCGCGATGGACAGGCCGGCCGAATTAAGGGATGAGCACTCAGGCCAAAACCTAAACTTAAGGCCCGGACTGGAAGTGCCCATCGACACTGAAGGTGAGACGAGGAGAGACACCTATACCCATCCTGATTGGGTGGGCGGCTGTGTGCCCCCCCCCCCCTCCCCCCCAATCGCCTCCTGGATCCTATTGGGAACAGCCGGGCTCGCCTGTCGCTGAGAGGCACCGGCGGCAAACAAGTGAGACGGCTGGAGGAGCTTCCTCCCGGGGCCCTGGATCAAAGGCTGGTGGTGGTCCCGGGGAGGCTTGAAGACTCAGGGGACACGCATAGAGAGGAGAACACGAGCGCCATCGAACCTAAGCATAAGGAAGGCCGTGCCCCCCATCGGGGGCAGGTAAGGTGAGCAAGGGGAAGACAGAGCCCGGTACAGAGGGTCGGCCTACTAAACATGGCCTGGTAGACGGCCCGCACCCTGATTCCTGAGCGGACTGGGCCTACATCACCCAGACTGGGGAGAAGTACACGAGGATGGGAGGCAGGTGGCCCCAGGTGCCAGATTAGCCGCGAGGCCTCCCCCCTTCTCCGTTGGTAAGCAGAAGTGACCTGCTTAGCCATCCAATTTAAGATAAACCTGGGAAAACGGCTAAACAGATGCATGACCAGTTCAGCACCTGGCTCCATGAACCAACCATGAAACAGGACTGATATAGACTCAGACCTCACATCAGTTAGAAGAGGTAGCTGAACGTACACTGAACTCGCACTCAAGGTATTACACGAGAGCGGAAGCTCTTCCCACATCAACAGGGTTGACATCGGCCTTGGGGAGGATAACGTGGTTGGGCCTTGCCTAGCGCCCCAGAACAGAAGGTGCAGGAGAATACATACCCAACAGCAAACATCATGCCAAGACAATCCCAGAGAAACAAGAAAACCCTGTATAACTACTCAGGGACTCAGAGGAAGATACGCCGGACCAGAAGAGGAGAGTACAGGGATACATTCGGAGCAAGTAAGAGGATCCAACTGGCACCACTGCATGCTTCTAAAAATGGGAAAAGACAAAGACCCTAAACCTCCCAGACAGGGTAAAATGGACCGATACACAAAACCGGTCACCACTCCGGAGACCGCACAACCCCCGCTGTCAGACACGGCTACACTGCTGCAGGCCATACATTCCTCCAGAGAGTTATTGGAAGATAAATAAAACAGGGGAGGTCTGCTCGGAGGTGACACTGCTCCGGCAGGACCTGCGCAAAGTTTCCGAGAGGGTTGCCACGGCCGAAAAGTGAGTCGCGGAGGAGGCATTAAAAGAACTATGTACAGGGGTGGCGAAACTAGCCAAAATGTTCTCTAGCGCATTGAAAATGACTGAAACAAGGACCGGCAAAATGGCCTCCGCTTCGTGGGCTTCCCAGAGGGAGTGGAAGAAGAAAGCGTGCCCGAATGGTTAAAGAACATCATCCCATCGGACAAATTCTCTGTTCGTGATTGAAAGAGCACATTAGCATGCATCCCCCCCCCTCCCCCCTCCCAGACCAATAATAGTGAGGTTTCTTAACTTTCTCGATAGAGCCATGATCCTGAAAGAAGCCAGATGCCTGGGAGAAAAAAATAATGATCTTTCCAGACTACAGCCACGAGTTACAGGACCTTTGACTCGGTGAAAGCCAAACTTAGGGCCCACCAAATACAATATCTGCTCCTGTTTCCAGCAAAGCTCAAGTTTATTTTATGGGTAAACACTCTTCTTCCAATCTCTGGAGAGGCCTGGACATGGGTCTTCCCTGGACCAGAAACAAGCAACCTGGGACCGGTTTCGGGGTAACACCCCTAATCAGCCATACTAGTTTGAATACAGTGGTAGAGTGAGAAAGGGACCCACGTCCGGGCATACCCTGTAAACTGAGGGCCAACAAAGCACATATAAGGCGATGGTGGACGGAACAGTGAAACATTTCAGACACTCACACTCACCCCCAGTCACAGATCTGGGTTTAATACATCATCATTCTTTAGCTCACTTCGCCACACCAGTTCAGACCCAGCCATATGCAAATCAGTTTTAACTCTGTGCCGCATGGGAACAGTCTAGCCCGAACTGCTAAGCCAGGTCTTCCCTGGACCGTCAACAAGCATCCTGGGACCGGTTTCAGGGTAATCTGGGAATGCACCACAATACATTGGTGGATGCGTGGGAACAACCAAGCTCCACCCATGGAATGCCTCAGTCGGGCAGAGTAACTCAAGGTAGAAACTTGCTCCTCCTTGCTTTGGTCCAGATTTAATAAGCATTTAAAGGCCATGCAAGGTGGCCTTGCGTTGCTTGGTAAATCTGACTTTAGTGATGCCTTGCCCTTGCATTACCATGTGTGATACAAGGACAACGCAACACTATGATAAATCTAGCCTCTGGTGTTGCAAAACAGCACAGCATGCATAGCCACAACAGAGTATACGGTTTGCAGCACTTCATGCCATGAGATGCAATAAAAAATCCTATGTACTGAGGAGATGTTTTATCACAATATGCCAATAAGTCTTATCTGGAAATTATTTTTAACAAGACAGCTCCTATTTAATTGGAGATTAAATGATGTAGATGGTCTCCCTACATGCTTGGCACCCGTCACATGTTAAAGTCAGAACTAACTTTGTGAACAATTGATTTATGTTCTATGAACTTGTGTAGGTGTGTGTCATAATAACGACATGGACCTTCATGCTTAGTCTGGTGGATTAGCGAATGAATGAATTAATTCAAGTGACCTGAGCTTGACCTCATGGTCACAGGTTCAAATCCTGGTGGGTCCACTCAGCCTTTTATCCATCTGAGGTTGATATAATGAGTACCATTGAGTTGGGTAACAGTAAACATCTGTTTTCAGCACCAAGATACCTTTTGGGGTGAATGTGCACTTTACAAATACATATCTTATGTTCAATTTCCATTGCCGGAAATTGTACTCCTTAATCTCAAACTGAATAGGATCACCTTGGTAAGGAGTTTGGCTATTTTTTATGAATTATATTAGACTTGTGGAGCAGCAGAAGTTCACCATTGAGAGAGCTGTTTATGAGTTTGGGTGCTTTTTATTGCACCTGATAAAGAACGATACCACAGGGCACATTATTTATTGAGTGTGATATATAACACCTATTACCAGTTTGTGGGGAATAACATGCAGGTTTTGGTGTTTAATTACCCAAAAGCCACATGACACAGTAAATACCATATGCTTTTCCCCTGTTAAATTTCAGGGGATTTGACATGCTGAAATGTAATGAAGGTTGAGGTATTTAAAACATTGGTTAATTTTCAGATGTGGTAAATACCTACAAATTCTTAATTCAAACCTGTGCGTCAACAGGGATTTATGTACGGGTTGGAATATAATGACCAACTTGTAGCCAGGGCCTAAGTGTAAACAAGCCTTTCCACCGATAGCCTCTTTACGAACAGACTAATTGTCAGTGCTATATGCTTTCTTACGAGCCTTCACACAGCCCTATACGGACACTACAAGATGAAACACTTGGCTGAGGAAACCAGAAGCTGTATGAATTATTAGCAGAATGCAGCATACATAGAAAAAGGAAAAAGGAGGATAAATAAAGATATTTCTCTTAGTTTGGCCTCCCTTATGCCTTCTCTGAGGAGGCGTACGTTTTTGGAGCTGCCTCAGATTTATGATTTCTCGTAAATCTGCAGCTGTGTCAAAAAGCCATGGATATTGTTGGGAACGCCCCCAGCAACATCCATTGCACGCCCCTTTAACGCAGAAAACTGCGTTAAAGGGAACAATATTTACGAGGCAGCATTCAGCCAAAAAAGGGGCTTAGTGCTGCCTCATAACTATGGAGTGACGTTCTGACGGCACAATGGGCCTCATAACTGAGGCCCTCTATTTTCATTCTTATCTGCTTATGTTTGCAACTACAGAACTAACATATTCTGAAGTGTTCTAAGAGTGTCTTTTCTGGATGAGCTCACACTGATCAATGCATCCCAGTCCTTGGGCAGGACCCTAGAGTGGGCTGGATAAGAAATGCCGAATCTGTTGGTCCTGTAAAAGAATCCAGTGGCCAGGAAGGGGACTGCAACAAGTACATGGACATGGGCAGGGACAAGGTCGGACTGGCCTATAGGGAAGTAGGTGCTGCCATTGTGCTGGTCTGACAGATGAGTGTGTAGATCGATTTTTTGCAGTTTGAGAGCTGGTTTTAGGGCCAGGAGGGCCGATTTTTACAGTTGATTTCTTTGATTTTACCACATACATTGCCTGCAGCAAACACAAATTCATGCAGTGTCCCATACCTTGCAAAATACCAGTACATCATGCCTGTACAAGTTCAAAACTGACCTGATTTGTAAACGTGGGAACAGTAAAGGGGGCACTTTTATTTTGGTACCTAGGTCTATTTTCTGCCCAGTATGACCATGTGCAGATCCAGCATGGGAGAAGACCTTTGGTGAAGTTACCTCCTTTTCTCATTATTCACTCATCTGCAGGGTCACTATTAGAAGAAAGCAGTAGCAGCTCATGTCAGGGAAAAGAGGCAGGGCGGAAGAGGGGGTTGAGTGGGTAGGGGACGACAGAGACAAATAAAGAAAAAAAAAAGAACGTACCTGCCGCCCTCCAGGATCACGCTCTTCTGCTCCGCTCCGCTGCAGGCAGGTTCAGGCTCCCAGACTGCCCCGAGGGCCAATCCTGAAGCTGCTCTCATGCATGAGAGCAGCTTCAGGATTGGCCTGAGCGCCGATGATTTGTGCTCGAAGGCATACTGGGAACCTGTGCCTGCTCTCTCCAACCCAGCAATGCAAATAGGGTTAGAGAGAGCTTCACTGCACATGTGTTTTAGGCCGGCCTAAGACGGCCGTCCAAACCCACATGCAGAGTGAAGGCAGTGCTCACCACCCCTCCAGCCTGTCATCACCCTTGCCACGCCCCAAAACTTGGCACAAGAAAAATAAAATTATAATAAAACGGGGTTTACCCCCGTTTTATTTTTCACATTTTTGAGAGTCTTGATGGGGTGGGTGGGGGAGGGGTGACACTCCTCTGCTATAGGAGAGGAGCCGCCGCTGGAAGAAAAAGCAGATTCCCAAAACCTCTTCCTCAAACATAGCAACGAGAGACATCCGCTGTCACTATGTTGTCTTTCTCCGCCTCGAGTAGTGTTTCCTCTGGATCAGGACGAGTGCAACAGATGTTAACATAAGAATTTAAGGCAGCCTATGGCTGGGTTATTTTTGGTGCTGACCTACTAGTGATGACTATTTGCTGGGTTGATTGATTGCAACTAGGGAGAGATAGCCAGTGGCACAGGCGTTCTCTATGAACCCCACTCCCCTGGATTGGTCATTGTGCGTTTTCATGTATTTTATAGAATGCATTCGGAGCAGCACTTCTGTATTGCGAATATGAGTTTTACATTGTTTCATATAATGTATACAAGAGTTCTGATTTCTCTTTACATGTGTTTTGTTGAGCTACTTAATAGATGCCATATGTTCAGGGTTAATGAGTAATCTAATTTGACTCTATAATTTACATGTTCTCAATTAGTAAGCAGACTTTCTTCTGTGGATTTGTTGGCACGCTAGCTGTGTGCATACACACTGGCTGTGTGTATACTCGGGAGGGCGTAGTTCGCGAAGTAGCGCTACGCGAAGCTACGCGAAGTGCACTTCGCACTACGCAAACTTCACGTAGCACTACGCGAGCTGCGTAGTAGCATGTTCGCACTGTGCAAGATACATTTTCAATGATTGCACAGTTCGAACAAGCATCCGGCACTGTGCAATCCTTGAAAACGGCATCTTGCACAGTGCGAGCTGTAGTTTTCTGCTGCTAGAGAAGATTTTTACTCGAGCAGCACCTTTCTCAACGTGAACTGGTAGTTTCTCGTCGCGAGCATGCACGACCACTCGCAATGAGAAACCTGACCTCCCCGCGTTGAGAGTCTCGCCGGGATGTCATTTTGCTTGCTCGCGGTCGCGAACATGACATTGAGGACCGCGAACAACCAAAAAATGACCGCTGCACTACGCTACGCATGTTCGCACTGTGCTACGTGCAGCTCGCGTAGTGCGAAGTTGCACAAACTTCGCAAACTACGCGAGCGTAGTGTAGTGCTTCGCCCAGGGTTAGTATACTGTTGTTTCATGTAAATGTTATTTTCTTTAATCTACCTTTCATTTGTCCATGTACCAGATACACAAAGAAATGTTGCAAATGCGCACTTATAGAAGCACTTATTAGAATTTGTGCAGATTCACCAAGTGTTAAAACTTGCAGATAAGAACAACACTGCACATAGAAAGCTGCATAGTGAAATGTTTCTTACAGTACTACATGGAATGTGATATGACCTTAATTCACAAATTGCTATTTTCCCGTGTGCATTGTGCAGAATGTACTAATCTACATTTGGGAAAGGCAGCCCTACTGTGAAATTGCACATTTTTTCTTTTTCATGGGCAAAACTTTTCCTGATGGAGAAAGTTCTATATCTACATCCCCACAAACTTTGGGATGGTCAACACCTTTCCCATGCTGAAAGGGTATTCACTCCAGTCCTTTAGGTGGGAAAGGGTCATAGAGGAATTCATAAATACAGGCAAAAAAAATCACAAGCTTGTGTTTTATAAACTTTCATGGCAAACCACACCTTAATCTCCCCATTCCCCAGCACTTGCATGAGGTTTACCACTACTATGCAGTGGTGGTGCACAGTTTCTGAGAAGTAACTACCTTTATGGCCGTTAGGTATGTTTTCAAGGATACCATACAGTTGTAGATGCAGCCATTTTTGTCCAAAATATGTTTTGTGAATTGGATCCAAAGTGTTGCAATTGCCCACTGCAGTTCTGTGACTTATGTGGCATACCTTAAGGCTTGTCAAGTGTACATATTAGACTGCTTGGCTCTTAGTATGAATGGAGTTGTTGTGGGACTTTTCTTTTGTGAATCTCACTTCCTGGAACCTGACACTCACATTTGAAGGTGTATTAATAGATTTGCATTGCCCTTTCTCTGCCTTTTCTTTATTTTTCTCTTGACACACTAATCTTTGATAAGACATTCTATACTTCGGTCTCCAACCACTTACACACACCTTCATTTGCCTCGAACCGTAATTTCTGACAGAGAGGACATTTTGTTCATGTTGCAGATATCTACGCCGGAGGATGTCCAGCTCGTATTGTGCTTAAGTGTACAAATTGAGGGACTCATTTACAACAAATGGTACAGGGCAGCACAGCAAGACTTTTTGCAGCGCTGCCCCGTGCCAATTTGAAAGGGCAAGAATGCACCATTTTTACGTGATACAATGCGTTCCTGTCCTTTCAACCAACGCCAGCACACAATTTGGTGCCTAGCACCAACTCAGGCACCCTTGCATGGTGCAAGGATGTCTGCGTTGATGGCAGGATTGGTTTTGTGCAGAAAGGGACACCTTCCGGCACAAAAACAAACCCAGTTGTGTTTTCCTCATTCCTGCAGCACACATGGAAAGAGGAAAAAATGAGAAGAAATGAAAACATTTCTCCTCATTACGCCTGCTCTGGGGAGGTGTAAGGTTTTGGTGCTGGCCCAAGTTAACATGATTTTGTAAATCTGGGGCAACACCAAAATCCATGGGTGTTGCAGGGAAACCTCCACTGCAACGCCTATGGAGCCCCTTCTTGACGCAGAGTAAGGCAACGCATCGCTTTGCCCTGCCTTACTCCATATCTATGAGGCCAAGCATAGCCATGCAGTGTGGCTTTGCATCGCCTCATAGATATTCTTGAGAGGCCTGCGCCATCAGAGCATCAAGAAAAATGACGCTCGGAGGCCTCTTGCAAATAAGCCCCTGAGTTTTGTTGAATTCCTAAGTGCTGATTCCAGAGTTCTGTTCACGTTGTGAACCGAAGGCAGGGATGTGAAAGAGTCCTAAATAGAAAGGGGCATTGTAAGCACGTGCAAAATGTATTGTTTAATAAATAGATGAAGTAGTGTCCAGGCTTGCAACATAGTGGTACAATTTCCCTAAAAACTGACGGCAGAAGAAAGTAGTAAATTACCAGCAGGTAGTGTAATTATAATTTATGTTTTTCAGAGAAGTGTTAAAAATTCCTAGCCTCTCTCTATTTTTGAACTTTGATTTTGATGGTGGAAGAATTCTGGCAGATAGACTAAAAGAGAATAAACATTACATACTGTGTATTTTATAATCGAATAGATATTCCCATAAGTGAGAAGGAAGTATTCTATGAGTCAGCCCTCTACCCAAGAAAGGTGAACTAATCCCCAACCTGGAAAAAGCCATTTTGTTCTGAAGATCTTGGTGAGAAATTCTGCTTCCCAGAACTTGGCCTGAATAGCATCTGTGTGCGATGCAGTGAAAGGTGATGTGCATCAGCCTGCCAAGTAGTCAGCCGAACTTGGTCTATCTAAATGCAGACTCCTCAGAACATTGACAATTACTGAAATGTTCTTGGCACACGCCCTCGAGAGGATATGACTCTTCAAGAATTCCTCATTTTCCTGAGAGGCTGGATGCTGCAGCCAATTCACATTCAATGCAATTTCCAAATGCGAAGATGCTATTTGGCAGACGGGCTTCAAATTAAAAAATCCTCTTCTAAGTTCGCCATGTTGGCACTGATCCAGTCCCCAGACTGTGGATAACCCTTTGTGTTTAGCTTAGACGAGACCTGATTTGCGCTTAATTCTGCCAAAGCACTTTGAAACGCCTGCTTATTTAAAATAAATGGGTAATTCATGTCTGCAAGTTCTCTTGAGGGTTTTTCAATAATGCTTTCTTTTGTCTGCAGCCTACGTGTTCTACTATAAGTAGATCTTATTTCGTCTGGCTCATGTTTGTAGCGTGTGATTTTCTTTTATTTAAATCTAAGCACGTATTGATATATATGGGATTCTCATTTCCTTATCTAAAATAGAATGTAACTTCTCAAATACTTTGTACGTATTTCACGAAGAATTTGTTGCAAGTGGGTATGACTTAGGGCCATATGTATCAAGCAAAATTGCATTCGCAAACACCGAAATTCTCGATTACATTTAAAGAATCGCAAGTTTTGCGGTTCCTTAAATGCAATGTAAGAAGCACCAAAAAAGTGCAATTTGGTGTTAAGGAATCGCAAATTACCACCAACTTCAAGTTGGTGGTAATTTGCGATCTCTTTGAAAAATGCACTTTTTTTGCATTTTTTAAAGTGCAATGTGAAGCACATACATGCCCTTAGGGCATGTATGTGAGCCACATGTGCACCCATGCTTATTTCAGGGGTGCATCAGGGTGTCCTTTTGACACTCCTGCACCCTTCAAATTATTCTCAATTTGCGATTCTCAAATTGCGAATCGCAAATTGAGAATAACTGCCCATTCATTCCTATGGGCCTCCTGGCCCATAGAAATGAATGGGAAAGTATTCCTTAATTGCGATTCGCAATTTGCTAATCACAATTAAGGAATATTAAGAAATCGCTAAAAAATTGCGATTTTTTACATACATCCCTATTTGCAATTCTCAAATAGCGATTTCTGAAAAATCGCTATTTGAGAATTGCAAATCAGGATGTTGATACATATGGCCCTTAGTCCTGAATTCCAATGGGAAGCCAGGCGGCAGGCGTACTCCTGAGTTACTTCTGCAATGCAGGATTAAGTCAACAGTAGTTCAAGAGTATTTCAGAGCAGAGTCTTTGTCAATCGGAGCCACTGCTCTCAGCTCAATATTGGAAACCTCCAATATTTAACATATTTTTCAGTAACAATTTGGGGGTAACATTAAGTGGCTGTCATCATATGTGATTAACTGTTTGCTGTGGTATCATTCAAAGGATGAAAAGGAGTGGACTCGAATCACAAATATCGTTTGCTGTGAAGAGGTGCATCTTATTCCGGTCTGAGCATGATTTACTCATGAATTTCCAGGAGTAAGACATGCTTACTCACACTATATACGAATAAGTATACTTTACATCTGGAAACTGCTTACAGGTAATGGTCTGTATTTCTTGTCCGGATATTTAGGAGAAACTCAAATCTAAGTCACAAGCAGGATCCAACTTCTCATTGAACATCTTTGTGAATTGAGTATAGTGTGTTTGAATGTCTCGGCTGCAGGAGTCTACTTTTAGTGAGATTGTGTACCTTAATATGAGGCAAAGAGGGACTGAAAGCCAAGCAGGTTGTAGCAAACACAAGATAGACGAAGCTGGCAGATTACTGGCTCTGTATATGGAAGAGTCATGGGGCCTGTTTAATATTTTATAGAGCAACAAAATGCAGAAAACAAAGATACTGTATTGCAATGAGCTGGGAATTAGTGCTATTTACTGTGATTTATTTGCTAAAGTATTGTGTGCTTTGTGTCTATCTCCATGTGGGAGATTCTGTAACGTACTAGATAGTGTTACATAATAAATACATATGTTTATAACTACTGTATGGTTCTCTTTTCATTTAATCTATACTATGAGATTGCATTCTGGTAAAACAAGCTGATTTTCACTCCTTCAAGACTAAGCCTGAAGGCTGCTTTCCACACCTACCACTTGTACAGCTTTCTAAGGTTGTCTGAGATCTCTTCAATCACCATAAGGGTTGTCTGGACTGGTGCAAGGTGCCCACTTACATTAGTGGGCATCATTTACCAGGCCAGCCTCTCACAAAGAGGCTTTGCCGTTCAATCAGAAAACACTAATTAACTAGCAGGAGATTGCTGTGGCATGCAATGGTTTTTGTTGGAAAGGCGACCCCCGGGGGAGACAGAAGGTGTCTGACTGTCTGCCCGAGTCCCACCTCTCTCTATGGAATAGGCCGAGCGCCGTAGGGGGGCCTCCTTGGCGAGGCTCCGCTCCTACAATCGTACCAGCAGAGTAATCCCACTACTTACAGATAGACACCACACAGGAAGGATATTCACAAGAATCTTTATATAAGTAATCAACGCAAGTTCTTGGCAGGGTAGCAGCAAGGATCGAGGGATCCGTAATGTCGTGGTCTCGGGGAAAGGGGGTAGCGGGACAGTCTTGGCACCCACTGGTGCGTGGATAGTTCAAGGGTGTGGGCCGCGACCGCGTCAGCAGGGCCTCGGAGATAGTTCAGCTTGGTCAGGCCGCGACAGCGTCAGCAGGGCCTTGAAGGTGGTTCAGCTTGGTCAGGCCGCGACAGCGTCAGCAGGGCCTCGAAGGTGGTTCAGCTTGGTCAGGCCGCGACAGCGTCAGCAGGGCCTCGAAGGTGGTTCAGCTTGGTCAGGCCGCGACAGCGTCAGCAGGGCCTCGAAGATGGTTCAGCTTGGTCAGGCCGCGACAGCGTCAGCAGGGCCTCGAAGATAGTTCCAGGTGCAAGAGTTCGGATCAGGATCAGCCGCGACGAGGTCAGCAGGGCTTCGTCTCCAAGATACAACTCCCGCCCTAATCCAGGGCTGGCCCAGATATAGGACTGGAGGGCTTTGATGTCCGGACCCTCGCGCCTGGGGGTCAGAGGGGCCGGGATGAAGGGGTCCAGACACCCAGCAGGGGGGCGGAGCCAGCGCCCAGGGAGCCGGGAGAGCGATCGATAACAGGCGTCGGGGGGCGGTGGGAGGCCCATCGAGACTCTCCTCCTCCGGGATCTGGTCGAGTGGCCACTTTACCACCTAGGAGGATCCTGGTGCCTCAATGTCTGGGCTTCGTTGGGGCCGGGCCCGGGATGGCTGTGGCCACGTGTTCGGGGCGTGAGGGTCCCAAGATGGAGTCGGCCCGGAAAGGGTGGCCTGGTCAGGGTGCCAGGCTGGCAGCGTTGGCGAGCAGGTTCGGCCGGGGTACCCGGGAGGGGGAGAGCTGTAGGTGGCCGGGGAGGCTGCTCGCGCCGAGGGTTCGTGCATGTGCGTGTCAGGGGGGTCGATAGTAGGTAAATGGAGGGCCGATGTCGTCCGGGGCCCTCCAGGCGGACGGGGTCGGATCACGCCACGAGGCCGTGTCCAACAGTTTTCAAGATGGCAGCCGCTGGATACTGACCTTGTTCGCTCTAGTTGTTGCCTTTCTTTTAGAATCATAGCAATGTTTCATGCTTAGAAGAGGTGGTATGCACATGCAACGTTTTTAGCGGTGCTCTTTAATAAAGAATTTTCCTCAGGAAGCATCTCTTTTCGATACGTGCACAATTTTACCCCTTAGTTCACCCCTTAGTTTAGAAGATAGGATTAGTGGCGTTGAGTGTAGCATTATCGGGATTAGTGAGCAACATCTTGTTTGAGTGTCGGTACGTGTTAGTTGATTTTTTAAGACATTTCCTGTACTGTGAGATGCACTCCTCGGGCATTAAAGCCTTCAAAGCATTATTCCTGTAACTAACAACACTGGGAGAAAAAGTAGAGAAAAGCCAATACTTGACTGTTATTCCCGATATATTCATCGACGACGGAGTTGAATACGAGATATTTCCAGTTGCCTCCGGTCACGCAGATATCCCTGTAAGGGATTAAAGATATACTAGCATTGTTAATTGATTGGTATTCACATCTACAACTGATACTGTTTGTCTCTAGGAACGAATACTGTCAAAACAAACAAATGATAGCGGAGAGCAAGTTGTAACTACTCAAAAGGTGTAATATGAAAAGAGACAATACTGATATAGAACATTCATTCAATGCTTATTGATATGTATGACAAGGTAAGCTAAAGCCATTGTCTAGGGGATATGTAAGGCAAGTTAAGGATATATGACAAATGTTTCAAGAAGTACACATGAGCAGCATTGCATAGAAGGTATTAATAACAGTGTTTATTTTGCGTTACAGTTCTCTAAGAACGACACCTATATAACACGAGCCAGTGAAGAGCAGGCAGAGCTGATACGTAAGCAGAAAATCTAGACAAGAGCAGTCTCTTCTTATTTCTCCCCATCCCCTTACCCCCCCTTTGATCTCTCTCTCTCTCTCTCTCTCTCTATATATATATATATATATATATATATATATATATATATATATTACCTACTGGCGGTCGCCAGTAGGTATATATAGTTAGGATTTTTTCTCTATGGGATTTTTGAAAATTCTATGTCTAATAACTTTGGCGTTTGTGGACGGAATTGGCTGAAATTTTCAGGAAAATGGCACATTTTGTTTCTGAGCAGCCCTTGAAAATTTGGGGGGGGTTCGTCAAGGGGGGGCCGAGAAAAAAGGGGGGTCCCAAAACATGTTTTTAACATTGAGTTTTCCATAGGGCGGTTGGCCTCACTTTTAGCCCGAACGGCTGAATGGATTTGCACGAAACTTGGCAAAATTGTAGGGACTGGTAGCCCGATGTGCCTTTTGTAGGTCTCAATATATGTGCTCCAGTGGATTTTGAGAAATTAACGTTCAAAAAAAGATATATATCTGTAACAGCGGACCGGGCAGCGCTCCGGTTCGCGGACTTTTCGCGTTACGGAGCTTTGTGAAGCGAAGCTGATTGGTTCTCCGGCGTCTGTAAACATTCCAAACAGTCCGTAGCGGCCGCCATCTTGTCTCTCGGTAGGATCGAGAGACAAGAGGAGGCCAAAGCGAAGGGGCAAATGACCATAAGGGGGCATAGTAGATCCTCCCTGACCCCCTAGGTTTGATGTGGAGGTTTTAAAAGGGCCCCGCGGGGCAAAAAAAAATAAAAATAATAATAATCGAACGGCTGAATGGATTTGCACGAAACTTGGGGAAATTGTAGGTACTGGTAGCCCGATGTGTCTTTGCTAGGTCTTAATATATGTGCTCCAGTGGATTTTGAGAAATTAACGTTCAAAAAAAGATATATATCTGTAACAGCGCTCCGGTTCGCGGACTTTTCGCGTTACGGAGCTTTGTGAAGCGAAGCTGATTGGTTCTCCGGCGTCTGTAAACATTCCAAACAGTCCGTAGCGGCCGCCATCTTGTCTCTCGGTAGGATCGAGAGACCAGAGGAGGCCAAAGCGAAGGGGCAAATGACCATAAGGGGGCATAGTAGATCCTCCCTGACCCCCTAGGTTTGATGTGGAGGCTTTAAAAGGGCCTCGCAGGGCAAAAAAAAAAATATCGTTTTTTTAGTTCTTTTGCGTGGGGAGCGCCCGGTTCGCGAACCGGGAAGCGTTCTGGGGAGCGTACTTTCTTGAAAATTAGTGAAAAAAGTTAGAGTAAAATAATAATTGTAAGTGATCAGATGTAGGGTAGCTCTGAGAAGAGCTTTTGGGTTTATGGTACATTTAGGTACTCATAAGTAGGTACCAATGCACAGTCTTAAATTCAGAATGAAAATTCTGTTGCCCTCATCTGAGAAGTGAACTCCATCTCCTCTGTAGATATCTTGCATGTAGTAACGCAAGTTATTGTTGTACAAGGAGCCCATTCCATGGTCTCTCATGTAAGCTGAAACAGATTTGTTTACATGCTTCCTCGACTTCTCAATTTGTGGACAAAATTGGTTCGACCACCTCCATTTCTGTCTTTGGCATATATTTGAATATACCAAGGCAGTCTGAGGAAAAAGTGCCATCAATTGCTCAAAGGTGTCCTTTAAAAGCATTTCCAGACCTACCCCAGTCAAAGTGCCCAAGTCATTACCTCCACAGTGCACAATTAACAGGTTAGGTTTTGGCAAATGCATAAAGGTTTTCACCAATGGTATCAATTGGTGACATTTTAATCCTCTGTGGCCAAACCACTTAATTTCCACATCTTGTAAATTGAGGTTAGGAAAATTCCTGTTTTCAGCGTACCTCTGAGCCCAATAGATGTAACTATGCCCAACAATCCAGACAGAAAACATGGCGGGAGAAGGTTCTGCTGCAGTCAGATGAAGTGTGGCAATGAAATGGCAGTTGAAAAAATAAGAGTTTAAAGTGAAAAAAACTGTGGAGTTTCTGTGTTAATGAAGCAGTAACAGTGATTGGTGGATTTTGATTGCTGAAAACAGAAAGTTAGGGTGCATGGATGAGTTCGTTGAAAGATGTATTTTGAGTGGCGAAGAAAAAATCATTAAATGGAAGAATGCACTGGATATGCAGGTGCACTGAGAGTTCAGAGTTCAATTGCAACATTGTTGTGTGAACTTGCAAACACCAGAGGTCTTGCAAGAGGTGGTTGCTATGCAAAAAAGCAGAGAGGGTAGAGGGGGGAAGGGTTTTGATTTGAAAAAAAGTGAGGGAAGAGTTTTGATTGGGTGACATGAGAGATATGTGTGAAGAATTACAGCATTTCTGTGCTTTTGATAGCTGCAGACTCTGGAGTGCATACCTTTTGCTCTGCTGAAGTCAAATTGGTGTGTTTCTGAGACTGTTTTGAAACTCAAAGTATTTGCTAAGGTGAGAAAAGATTTCTTTAATTTAGATAGAAAATAGTGTGCTTTAAGGAGAAAATTATGAAGAAAGTTGTGTTTTTCAAATGTTGCTTTGTCTCAAGTGTTTTACAAATAGATTTTGTTTCTTTGAGAAATTGTAATTGGAGAAAATGTGAAGTATTAGTACTGACAGGGTTTTTATGTGCATAGGAGATGTGGAGTGTTTTCAAATTATGATTTGTAAATCGTTTTTGAGGAAAAGGAATGGTTTTAATACTTATGACAAGGACATAATGGTGTATGCTTCTTTATAAGGCAATTGAGTGTCTCTGATGTTATTTTTCCCATTTTAATGTAAGACGTTTCCCTGTGGAGCAAATTGCTTGTAAATATGCTCCCACCTGTGCATGGCAAATTTAGATTTTGAATGTTTGCGTTACATAGGCATGTTAAAGGTGACCGAAACATGCTGCAAAGGCAATCAAAAAACGCTTTCATGTGTCTTAAGGACATTTTAAGTCATTTCCCCATGTGGAGTGTTTTCAAATTATGAGTTGAAAATCGTTTTTGAGGTAAAGGAATGTTTTCAAAATTTATGTGCGCCATATGCCCCCAAATTTCTTTTTCAGGGGTGCAGCAGGGTGTTCTTGAGACACCCCTGCACCCTCGGAAAAATTCGTAATTTGCGATGAGGTAATTGCTAATCGCAAATTGCACCTTCATTCGTATGGGCCTCCTGCTCCATGGAAATTAATGGGTAATTTGTAATTAGCAAATAGCTCATCGCAAACTAGGAATGGTAAAGAATCGCTATTTATTCCTTAAAGTTCGCTATTTAGGAAATGCAAAAAACTTTGATGATACATATGGCGGTTCATCTCTAAGAAGATAAGAAGCATAGGGATAGATTTATGATGACTCGCGCATCACCAGGGATGTGCCAGTCATCCTGCGCTGCTGTTCCGACACCCATGGTGTGCTGCATTTTCAATGCGGCGCATCATGGGGCAAAAACAGCACAGATGCGTGACGTATCTGTGCCGTAAAGGTGGCGCATTGCTGGAGTTGTATCGCAAGTGTGATGAAGCTCCAGCAAGGCTCAGGGGTGCCCCTGTCGCAGGGTTTCTGTTCTCACACAGAACTGTGCACAGAGGATTGGAACCTCGGCGAATTAGGGTGTTCCAAAACTCACCTTAGTAATCAAAAACCCCTTAGCAAGCTAGGTACAGTGTCACATTGGATATAACAAACTCTCAATGTTTAGACAATCCAGAATATGAACTTATAGTACCTCAGGATACGTGGAACTCATGAACACTCGGTCGTTATATATTTCTTAGAAACCAGAACATGGAGTTAAGAAGAACACATGTGTATTTGAAATGTTTATTTACTAATGCCGTCTTCTCAGGCGTAGTATCTTAGATAATACAAGTACACATGTTATCAGTAGCAAAATTACCAGCATAGTTACTAGTACATAAAAAGCGAATGGTGACAGTATGTTAACATGCTGTAAATGAATAAGAGTTAGCAACACTTATAAGCAGCCGCGGGCCGTGGAGGGAGTTACGGTGGGGCAGGGAGGGGGAGGGGCAGGGTGGAGAGGGCTCCACCCTGCCCCTCCCCCTCCCCGCCTCCCTGCCCCACCGTAACTCCCTCCACGGCCCGCGGCTGCTTATATCTCACCCTCCCTAATACACATATTATATTATTTGCTAAGAAGGTCTCTTTGTGTTGCTTTAGGGCGTGCCCATACTTTAGTGTCTTAGATTTGAAGGAATCACATCAGCATACACCAGCTCTCTCTTCATGTGAACCGCATCAAGTGTTGTGTATGTGTGTTCGGCAAAGCAATATAAAACCCGCCTCATGCCCAGAATTGGCAGAAGCTGCACTTATGTTATGAGTATGAAGTCGTGGAGATCAGACCTCATAACAATTCTGTATCGTGTTGTTCTTGAAACTTCAGCACTCGCTGTACAGATATAGTTTAACAAGCAAAGCAGATAGTAGAGCAATAACATATTATTCTCATGTAAACCACGATGAACTACTAGGTTGAAAGCTAAAGCAACAACTAAGTGTCGTGTGCAGAAGTTGCAAAAAAGGAAAAATGGCGTTTAAACCGGTAATGAGCCCATGCTAACTTAACACAGTGTAAAGATATCCAGGATCTAGATGACACCTCCCATTGATCCGGAAACGAACTGAATAAGATAATAGAAGTGCCATCTCATGAGAGCAGATTGCAACTTTATATGTGGACGGTCCGCAAGGTAAAACATTAAAAACTAGGAAAATGTAATGCTAAAGAAAAATAAAACAGCCAACTACTTTATCGAGGCTTAAGCCAATAGGCAAGCTAAATAATAAAAACTTGACAAATAAGTCAATGAATTGTCAATGAAATGCTAGTACTCAGCATATCAAACATGAAAAAGGTCTATGACATAACTGTGTATGCAAAATAGGCTGCAACAGCCTCCAATAGGAAGTCACCGTCTTCATCCGAAAAGAGTTCAGCCATCCAATTTAAAAGCGGAAAAGAACATACGTGCTCTCCCAGCACCGGATCCTCTATCACCATCAGAGGACAGCTCGGTGGGTTTTCAAGAAAGCTCTGTTCCAAGAAAGACTGTGTTGCTGCCAGTAAATTCCAGGCACCAATTAGTCCATGCATCAATGCCACAGCCATAATCCTTTCGCCAGGACAAACCAACTCGTGAGTAATGATAGGACTCATCAGCTGATTAAAGTCGACGTCAGGAGAAACCGGTCCGCAGAGACACAAATCAATGGCCCAATCGAAATCACAGGTCAGGCAGTGAAATACAGGCTGGACACAGGTGAAGTAGGAGAACCGAAAAGATAATCCATATGCCGTGCTTAATATCGCCAACGGCATTGTGCCATAATATTCAAGCATGCGATTGCGGAACAGCGTCAGCAGCTGCAGGGCGGGAGCTTGCACAGGAGGGACATCCATATTTAAAAATGTAAAAAAGCACAAGAGCGTCCGCTGCTAATGCAAGTAAAAATGGGAATCCACCAAGCACAGTGGAAAAAATAGAATGAAAGAAAGCAGGGATGACTCCAAAGATTTTCTCAAATGAAGTCACGAGACCACTGGTAACAACTTTAAAAAAGTGCGCCAGGCCCTTTGTGGAGGACGCGTTAAAGATAGTCCGAACCATGTCGCTGAAATGCAAAGGCGAATCAGTATTTAAAAGGGTCTGCACCTCTGTACGGGTGTTCGCTATGTGAAGCACGAAAGTTTCACGGGCCGAACTCAAGGCCACCTCTCTCTGAGACAAAAGAGCTCTTATTCTTGCCATGCCGTTGAAATCTGCTCCCAAGGTTGGCATTTGTGGCCAGATTGAAAACTCCCTATGTTCATGTGTGGGAGGAAATAGAACATTTCTGCAGCAAATAACCCGTTCACTTACTGTTACGATAAAAGGAATACTTTTAATTAACCCAGAACAATCTTCATTATTGAGCATCAAATAACTACCATTTTCCAACAACTTGAACGTGGGGATGATAGCAGGAACTGGCGTGCCTTGCAACACGCAAGCCATATTTGGTCGGTGTTTGTTGCATGAACCGTGTAACTGTATGTGCCTACACATTAGTGAATGATCTGGCGTCTCAGTGCATTCCTCTCCATTCAGATAAACTTCTTGATCATCTTTGAAACATCTGTATGTGTATGGAAGCGACCAGACCTCATGAAGAAAACCACTACCTAAAGGTTCATAACGACCTATTGGTATATATTTCATACAATTTGAAAACTTATATAAAGCAAAAGGCAGCGTTATTAAACCGTGGATAAGGCACGTTGCCAAAGCAGCCAACCTTTTGGATTTATACTGGAAATGTTAAAGGAAGAATTATGGAGTAGGGCCTGTAAATCTTTAATGGACAACCGAGTAAAATTACTCCAACCATCATATTCCTCTAACTCCGGGATAGTAGGGGTGTTTAATTTTTTAGAAGTAGCCAATCCAAAGCATTTGGTCTGGGAAATTGTTTCATTCACAAACAACATATGATTTGGGATGAGACATGCACGGTGCAAAGCCTCAGTGCCTTGTACCTGCCAGGTTCGTGAACCCCAAACTGATGTAGATCCTGGATATCTTTACACTGTGTTAAGTTAGCATGGGCTCATTACTGGTTTAAACGCCATTTTTCCTTTTTTGCAACTTCTGCACACGACACTTAGTTGTTGCTTTAGCTTTCAGCCTACCTGCGTCAAGATCTATGCCTGCTTCAAGCAGGCGCAGGGTTTTGATGCAGCTTTGTCCTATCTGATTGTAAATGCGGCACACCGTGGGTGGCAGAGCAGCGGTGCACGTTAACTGGTGCATCCCTGGGGATGTGCTAGTTAATATAAATCTGCCCCTTTACATTTAATTATGTGCAGGGGACACAGAGTCGGTGAGGTTTATCCAAGGTTAAGAAGAGATGAGTCCTGTTCAGTGAAAAATTGGAGATAGGCTTCACCTCCTCACAGCCGCGGGCCGTGGAGGGAGTTACGGTGGGGCAGGGAGGCGGGGAGGGGGAAGGGCAGGGTGGAGGGACCTAAAAACTGGCATATGGATAATTGCAGGTAAGTACATAATTTAATTATTTAAACGAAATTCGTAGCGCGCACAGCATCGCATTTTGCGATGCTGTGCGCGCTACGAAATTCGTTTGAATAATTAAATTGTGTACTTACCTGCAATTATTCATATGCCAGTTTTTAGGTCCCTCCACCCTGCCCCTCCCCCTACCCGCCTCCCTGCTCCACCGTAACTCCCTCCACGGCCCGCGGCTGCCTCCTCAGCATCGTTGGACATGGTTAAATAATAGCTGCAAAATGTTACTCTTGTTAAACAATTTTACTATTATAATCTCTGAGATTTGTTTCTTACTCTGCAACATCTCATTGTTGTTATCTTTCTTTAAAGATAAAGACAACATCAACATGAGCGACAATCAGCAATCAGTTGATTTCGACCTCATCATTGAACTCGTAATTGAAACATCAGTGGATGTTGATCCCTTGGATGATTTCAATCCTGAGGATGAAGAAGAACGTGATGAGGATGCAGATTTGTCAGAATTGTATGACATAGGATGGGAAGCTGACGTGCTTGAGCCTATGGAACTATAAACATTTATTTTATAAATTTATAATAATTAAAAAGTAAATATTTAAACCGATTAATTTAAAAATAAAGACACCTTCAAAAACAGGTTATGTGTAGTGTCTTCAATAAAATATTAAAATATGGTCATAAAATTAGATCAGATTCATATATAAAACAGCACAGGTAAAATGAATATAAATTCCATTTCTTTTCTGCTATTTCAGTATTCTAAATTTGCCATGTACAAAAAAATGTTCTATGTAAAAATGTTAAGTAATGTGTTAAGTTTTTGATGACTGTTATTAATTTACTGTTGGGTAATAGTGGTTAATAACATTTTTTATTATATTTTACCACAGATTCAACTGCAGATCATTTCAAGATTTCAGCATGCCAACGAAAGAAAGAGTGAGAAAGGCTGCAAAACGTCAAAGACAGCAGGTGAATGAAAAAAAGCAGCAGTCCTCTAACAAAAAGATTTGTCAAGTCACCAAGAAAGCACCGGGTAAGAGTAAAAAAACATTCATAAGAAATATCTGTAGTAAAAAAAATATTACTACAGAAAATGTTTCAGTCCAGAAAAGGAGAAGCAATTCAAACGGTAAGGAAAGGCCAATGAAAAATGTTACTGCTAGAGTAAGAGATAACTCTATGCATGAAAGTAGAAGGAAAGAACAGTTTAGGGACATTCGTAAACGAATGTTCCGCAACAGGATAATTGGCAATTTGTTAAAAAATATTAAGAAAGGTCAACAGAAAGTGGTTTTTTATAAGAGAAAAAAATAGTTGAGAAAGTTATTGATCAGGCATTTGAAATTAAACGTAAGTTATTTATTTTGACAATCAATAGAATTAGGAAGCTAAACAAGGCAATTTATGATTTCAAAAGAAATAGTAGATGGAAGAGAATAGTTAATCGTAGTAATTTTTGTGAAGTTTTTTCTGGAGATTGGATGCATAGTTCAAGCTCTGAGGCATTTTTTAATGAGGAGAGTTATTTCCAGGATAATGATTTGGTGCATGCAGTTGACACCAGTGGTCGAGCTTATGAAGTGAAAGATGGTTGTCCAGTTGAAAAAGAAAAACTTGTGACAACAGAGATAGAAGAGGTGTTAGGTAATGAGGTTTTAGGGAGACGTCCTAAGGGTCCTGTGTACACCTGGAAGTGTAGTAGTATTTGCAGTGTACGACAGGATTCCATCAATTTGCTTTGTGATTTTATACGGTCATTTAATAAGAAAAGTTTGAAGCAGAAAATGAAGTTGTTGTAAGAATTAGATCCTTGCAGAGTGAGAGAAGTGATAGGTTTGCATGGTCATTCACTGGCTTGTCTTTCCAGGAGAGTATGCCAGAGTGTTTTTCATCATTTCAGGATGCTAGCAGTGCATCATAATAAAGTGAGGAAATTAGTTAGAATGTTGTATTATGCTAAGAGTCCAGCAATTATGCTTAAACAATTATGCGCTGCTCTTTTGCATGGTTCTGAAATAGATGTGAAGAATATATGTGAAGAAATTGAGTTTTGTTACTTTGGAACTAAAGAGGAGAATGTTGAAATTGACCAAGAAGAAGAGAGTAATGTGGAAGATAGTGTACAGGTTTCCAGTACAGATAATTTCCAGAGGGAAATTGCGACGTTTGAGGTGAAATCAAGTGAGAGGCCAAATTTCACTTGTGTGTGTTGTCGACGCACTTATTATAAGAATCAGACTAAGTTAGTGGATTTATATGGAAAAAGTGAAAGGGAAAATAATAGTGAATGGAAGGATTTTACAACATACTTGATGGTAGTAAATTGTTTTGATTTGGGATTGGATCAACGTGTGTGTACTTATTGTTGTAACAAATTAAATCAAAACCAGATGCCTGCTAGAGCAGTTCATAATAATCTGGAATTGGTTGAGATTCCTTCTGAATTGAAGGATTTAAATACTTATGAATCTATTTTGATTCAAAGTATCCATCCCTTTCAGGCTATTGTAAGAATGGAGCCAAAGACAGGGAAATTGCCTCCATCAGATTTACAGAGAGGATTAAAGGGAAGAGTTGTTTATTTGCCTCTAGATTTGAAGAAAAACATTAACACAATTGGAGTAGAAAAAGTGGAAGAGGAACCTCTTGTTATCTTAGTTAATGGGGTTCCGACAAAGAATAAGAAAATATGGCAAGATTTAGTAGATGTTAGGAAAGTCAAAAGGGCAACATTGTATTTGAAAAAATATAATAAATACTATAAAAATGTATATGTTGCAGAAGAGGAAGTAAGTGAGGAAGAGGATAGCGATTTGTGTGCTGGTCAAATTGAGAAAGTAGAACCCTGTACTAGTGAAGAAATATATGAACATTATAGTGTTCATCCTTTGCATTCCAAGGAAGTCATGGGGAATGCTATTGAGTTGTTTCAAATGAAACAAGCGAAAGGGAGTCCCATTAGTGTTTGGGAGGAAAGTTTGGAAGCTCGGTGTTTCCCACAGCTTTTTCCAACAGGTCAGGGAGGAAGATATGATGAGCGACCTCATCAAATTCCTGCTTCTGAATACCGGACTTTGCGATTGTATGCAGGAGATCCTAGGTTTCGACAATGCATTCCTTATTTGTTTCATCTCCTGTTTGAAAGCGATCTGTCTGGACTGTCATATGCAGTGAACCACATCTTGAAAAGTGGTATACACATGCAAAACATCTCGGCAAGTGACTTTATGGATAAAGTCAATGTCCAAGACAGTATTTTGGATTCTCACCTGATTAATCTCATGGCGTGTTAGCGTGGTACTAATGAGTACTGGTACCGTCGTCATGGTGATTTAAAATGTATGCTGAGGAACTTAGGAACTCCCACATGGTTCCTCACTTTGAGCTGGCTGGGAAGACTTACTTGAATTTCTACGAGAGGCAAATGCTAACGTAGAAAACATCGAATTCAAGACACCCGGAGAACTGTGCTCTTTGGATCCAGTCAATGTATGTAGGTACTTCAATCATAGATTTGAAGGTATGATGTCTTTCATCATGAATAAGAAGAATCCACCTCTTGGAGAGGTGTTGGATTTCTTCTGGAGGAAGGAGTACCAAGCAAGAGGTGCTCCTCATATACATATGTTGCTGTGGATCAAGGATGCACCTAAATTTGGAACGGATGCAGAAGACTCAGTGATGAGTTTCATAGAACAGTATTCTACGTGTGCTGTTCCAAACGCAAAGGAGAAAAAAAGCCTAAGAGAAAAAGTTCTACGTTTCCAAAGCCATCGATGTGGAAAGTACTGTCGTCGTATATTCCGGAACAAAGACAAGTTCTACACCAAATGTCGTTTCGGCTTTCCACGACCGGTGATTTCTAAAGGAAGAGTGAACAGTTTGATGTCTTCGCTGCGACATAATCTGATGAAGAAATCACCTAAAAACACATACAATTTGAAGAGGAACGAAGAGTCTAAGTACATCAACGACTACAACCCGGTGATTTTGTCCATGTGGAATGCTAACATGGATATACAGTTTGTGGCTGATAACTGTATGGCTGTGGCTCGGTATGTGACATCTTACATCACCAAAAAAGAGAAGACAGAATTGAAGGATATGTGGGAGGACATTTCCCATGAAAAGAGCCTCAGCAAGAAGTTGTACAGTTTCAGTCTGAAGATGTTGTCGCATCGAGAAATCGGAGCTTACGAATGTTCTGACCGGTTGTCTTCAGCAAGTCTCTATGCCAAGTCCAGGAGTATCGTTTGGGCGAGTGTTGGTCTTGCTGCAACGCGTAATCGAGTTCTCAAACCTGTGCGGGAAATTGAGTATTTGGCGGAAAAGGAGCCAAACAGTACCGACATTTTGAAGACCAACATGTTGGATACATATTATCCAAATCGAAGCAGTCACCTCGAGAATGTTTGTCTGTATGAGGTTCTGCAAAATTACATATTCAAGAGGAACATCAAAGAAGATACTGAGAAAGGAGTGTATGCTGTAATAGGAAGTGAGGGATGTCTGGTCAAGCAAAGAAAATGCCACTTGATAAACCATCGAAAATTGAGTGGCGAATCTCCTGAAAAAAAGGAGTTTTTCTTTTTAGCACTTTTGCAACTTTTTAAGCCTTGGCGTGCAGAAGAGGAACTGCTTGGAGATTTCCTTTGTTACGAAGACTATTTCAATGCTGCCAAGGAGACCATAGAATGTCCTGCTTTTCCCAAATATGTAGAAATGTTGAATGTGGAAATTGAGCAGGAAGCAACGATTGCAGCCGAGATTGCCAGAGACAGTTCTCAGGACAGTCAGAGTTCTGCTTCATTGAGTCAGGATCCACTAGGAGGACCTCTTATCGAAAATGAAGCTGCCACTGCAATGAATGAAGTGGAAAGAGCCATGGCACATGCTCAGGAGGATGCGGTTAACTTAGAAGAGTTGGAAAGACAACTCAACGTTGAGCAGAGGAAAATATATGACGATTTTACCATGCAAATTGATCATGGATTAAGTCATGACAAGAAAGAGTGCTCATGTACGTCGTTGAAGCCTGTCCGACTGTACGTGAGTGGAGAAGCGGGAACTGGAAAAAGTTTCCTTATTAAAGCAATTTCATGTTATTTGCAGGAAAGGACAGAGTCATCGCTGTCTTGTGTTGTCACTGCTCCAACTGGACTGGCAGCACATAACATTAAAGGGATTACTTTACATCGTTTACTGATGCTGCCAGTGGAGCATGACAACAAATTAGAATATCACAAGCTATCTGGAGATGCTTGTTTTGAAGTTTCAAGAGTCTTGAGGAAAATGAAACTTCTTATCATTGACGAAGTAAGCATGGTTTCCAATGTCATGCTTGCCTTTGTGCATTTGAGAATGCAAGAAGTTCTCAAAACAGAGTATGATGTGTTATTTGGTGGAAAACACATCATTGTTTTCGTAGATCTTCTGCAGCTGACACCAGTGAAAGGGCAACCTGTGTTCAAAATGCTCACGCATGAAGATACCAGGAAGTGCTTAGGGAGCATTGGCAACGTCAATATATGGTTAAACTTCAATTATGCTGAACTGCATGAAAATATGCGTCAAGCAAAGGATGAAGTTTACAAGACTATTCTACAAGATGTTAGAATTGGAAAAGTGACCGAGCATGGGAAAGAAGCTTTACATGCACGATTACTGACAAATTTATATCCAGACGAAGATGTTGTGCCTGAGAATATTTTTCAGAAAATTACTGAGAAAAAATCTGGAATATGTTTGATGCCAACTCTTGCAGAATGTGCCAAATTCAACAACAAAATGTTGCATTTAGAAAAGCAAGAGATTGTGAAACTGGAAGCTATTGACAGAGTAGAGCATATGGGATCAACAATTATTTTGTCTGAGAATCTGAAAACAAAATTGGATTCATTAGAGAAGAGTATATCTAAAACTGCGGGTTTTGAAAAGACTCTGAATGTGTGCTTGAACTGCCGTATAATTTTAAGAAGGAATTTACATGTTGAAAGAGGTCTGGTAAATGGATCAATGGGTAATGTTGTTGATTTTTGTGAAATACAGAAATAGAGATGGAATTGAATTTTTAAAAATTAAATTTGATGGCATTGAGGAAGTACAGCTAATTGGTCGTTGTTCTGCTAGATTTTTGCTTGTAAAAGACTTATATGTTCGTCGTAAGCAGTTTCCTGTTTGCTTGGCATATGCGGTGACAATCCATAAATCGCAAGGTTTAAGTGTAGACTGTGCATTGGTGAATATTGGCACTTCTGTGTTCAAGGAGGGTATGGCATATGTGGCATTGTCACGAGTTAGAACTTTATCGGGATTGTACTTGATTGAGTGTGATGTCACAAACATTTGTGCGGATCTAGATTGTGTTAAGGAATACAATAGGTTAAGAAGAGAGTATGCGCCACATTTACCTCAGTATCCTTTGTTTGAGAAACGTGTGGTAGGCCGGAAACGAAGAAATGTGACCAATACTGGGGAGGTTGTAGCAAAAAGACGAAAAGTCGATGAACCTGAAATTATAAGCAGAAACAAAAAGGATTCTGTTGAAGATGTTGTTGGTTTTCAATTTGAAAACAGTTCTGGTGTCAACTGCTATGCTAATGTAGTGGTTAATGTTTTGTTTTCTCTAGAAAATGTAAAAGAAGAGATTGTGGTCAATTCTGATCAAAGATTTTGCAGTTTGTTAAATTCTGTGTTAGAGAAATGTAGCACTGATAGAACAAACATAGAAAGTGTGTCTGAAATTCGAAATCTGTTAGACAGATGTTCAGGCCAAACACAATTCTCTCAAAATAGTCAGCAAGATTGTCAGGAGTTTTTAATGTATATGCTTGATGTATTGCATGATGAAGGTGTAGATGTAGATCACCTGTTTGGGCTTTCTTATCAATGGCAGCATGACTGCGAGAACTGTAGGGTATCAAGTACTACTAGTGTAGACTCAGAAAGATTTATATATTTAACTTTGCCAGACAGTAAATCAGTCTCTTTTAATAAGCTAGTAAAAGCAGCTGATCACAACATGGAGTGTAGCCAATGTAAATCTGAAATGATGTCCACATTATTTATACGAACATATGGCCAGTATGTCATTTTAATGTTCCAACGATGTAGGCCTGATGGAACAAAATTGACAACTTTAATTAAAAATGTTGTGGCTTCACAGTTGTCAATATCAGGAAGGACTTTTGTAACTGTAGCAATTATATATCATGATGGTCCTTCAATAACATCAGGACATTATATAGCTTATTTAAAGTGTAGAAATGGCTGGTCATTCTGCAATGATTCTGTTTTAATTTTAAAAAAAAATTGCCGTATGACCTTAAAAACTCTTACCTGGTGTTTTTAAAACCAATCTTTTAGGGAAAGAATCTCGGGATGTGCTCTGAGGAATTTCAAGAAGTTCTAATGGCTCCTACACGATTTGGCCTTGAGGATAAGTGTAGTACAGAGACATAACTTCTTACCATAATACTGGACGTCATGGAGAAATACGTGCACTTTGAATGAGTTCAGAAAAACTGTTTCTTTTTATAAGCTAATTGAAGCAGCCAATCAAAACATGGAGTAGAGGGAATGGAAGTCTGCAATGCTGTCTACTGTTTTATATTGCTTTGTGATTAAAAGTGATGTAGAGAATTAAATAATTGTACTAGTCATAAAGGTAGTGTAAGTCTGCTTCATAGTAAGCAGTATCAGTGTGATAGGAAATGTAGAACATGATTGAGCAAGAAGGGGAAGATATTACTAGTCCAGGATTGTGAAAATGATCTTCAACATTTTAATTGTGAAAGTTGCGGAAATACAACATGACGGGATTGGCTTAAAAGAATTCTAAGAGTTATAAATGGCTCAGACACGATTTGGCCTTGTGGAAACGTGTGGTAGAGAGCGAGAAGTCATTTATTGTATGTAACATGTTTTTGAAAACGATGGAGGTTTTCTTTCAGAAAGTGGCGGGTTGAAAGTAATAACAGCACAACAGAGTGTAAGCTGTTCATAGGACATCCTTGGCCGTCATGGAAAGTAAGTTAACTTTAAGGAGTTCTGAATTCTGATTTGTTATGTTGTATGGGTTTTTTAAACACAATCATTTTGATTGTGTTTTTTTTTCCCCGCTGTTATATGATGAATACCTTCAAGTCACTGTTTTAGTGAAATTTGATACATTCTGAGAACAGCAAAAATAAACCATTTAACATGTATAATTAATTCTGTTCTGTTTGCATTTATGATGTACATGTAGAACTGTGTAGGAGGCATGGAGAAGGTGAGGCTTCTGTAAGTGTCAAAGTTGTTGCATACAGTGCTCATATTCTACGTAGTCTTTTATATTTCATTACTTTCACTGTTTCTGACTGATCTAAAAATTTTTTTTTAAAAAGAACAGTAAGTATAAGGGAAGGAAACAGACAGTTATGTTAAAAGAAAGACAGCTATAGGGAATAAACTAGGGATACTGTTACTCGCAATCCTCTGCTGATGATGTCACTGAGCATGTCATGAATGATGTAATATGTGACATCATCAGCAGTGGATTACGGGTAATAGTATCTCTAGTTTACTCCCCTATAGCTGTCTTTCTTTTAACATAACTGTCTGTTTCCTTCCCTTATACTTACTGTTCTTTTTTAAAAAAAAAGAAATTTTGGTTCGCTTCCGGTTCGCGTACCGGCGAGTGAACTGGGAAGCAAACTAAGAGAAATAGAGGTTGGCACAGTTCCAAATATTGTACCAATTTTTTAATAACGGGGAGGTAGTTCTGAAAAGAACTTTTTTTTATTGTTTTTGTTGTTTTACATTTTTTTTATTATTTTTCTGAACATTTTTTGAATTTTTCTGAACAGTTTTATATATTTTTTGGTTTTTTTTCGGAGGGGGCAACGAAAACGATTCATTGTAAAGGGCTCAACAGGAGCAACAACAAAAAAAAAGAATTTATTATTTGGGGCGTTTCGTACAAACTTGCATATGATAGTCAATAGCTCTGTTGATCAGAGTGATGCTACTTTCTCCGTAGCAAATGAATCCACTGCAATGTACGCAGACTTGTTTTACTTCACGAAATCTCATTTGTATATTTGGCACCATCTCCCTGCCCTCTGGTTCCGTTACTTCCGGTACAACAGATCTTCTGGCCATAATAGGGAGATTATCTAGGTCGTTACGAAACTGTGCAGCACTGTAGTTGTTAGGATGCCACCTAGTCATATGGCGATGCATTGTGTAGTTTCCGAAACTGTATTTTTTGTCGGTCCCTCTGGACAGTCTATCTTGACATATAAGGCAAGTTACGTATCTTGCATTTACTTTTTTCTGACCTTTGGGAATTTTAAAAAATTGCCAAATGAAGTTTTCTTTCCGGTGAGACGTCCTGGGCTCCTCAGCCAAAAAGTGCCTCTCTTCGTGCTCTTCCTCCTGTTCCTCTTCTTCCTCTTCTTGCTGAATTATAACTTCAGCAGGTGGTCCACTCTTCCTTGGATGTGGTGGAGGTGGTGGGGAAGCACCAGCTGAAGCTACTAAAGAAGCTATTGCTCACTGGTAACAAAGGGTCTTTCTCTCACAATGATGAAAGTCAGAGTGAGGAAAGAAGGAGGGATTTTCATCATTTGGGAAAAACAATAGTTCTCAACCAATGAAAAGTGTTCATTTTAGATTATATGACCTAGTCTTACATCATTATGAAACCAAAAGTGAAATGAACCAATGAAAAGTGTTATTACCAAGTCACATGACCTGCTGTGTTTACGTTACGCGCTTTGCAGCGCCTCCCGGTTTGCTTCCAGAAACCTGCGCTTTGCGCCTCGGTAAGCGTACCAGTTCGCTAACGTAGCACGTCATATGACGTATCACGCGACAACGCGAAACGTCATGCGGACGGGAGGCGTCACGATGTTGTTTTCTAACGCGGCAGTTGCGGTAAAGGAACGTTTACCGGCTCGCGGTCTATTTCGCGGCATCAAGGTCAGCTAACGGGAAGCTTCCCGATTCGCGAAGCGGGAACGAAGAAAAAAAAATATAAAAAAAAAAAATTATTAATAAACATATAAAATATATTTTTGGATTTAAAGAAGAATACATTTTACAGCTACAGATATTAGCTGTTAAAAAACCAATGAAATTCACTGAAAAAACCATAGGTTATAGACCATATATAGTTAGGAATTAGCATTTACAAAACCTTGAAAATTCACTGAAAAAACCATAGGTTATAGACCATATATAGTTAGGAATTAGCATTTAAAAAACCTTATTTTACTCACACAAAACCATTGAAATTCCATATATAGTTGCACTAACTATATATCGCGCACCCGCAATCCACTGCTGATGATGTCACATATTACATCATTCATGACATGGTCAGTGACATCACTGATGACATCACTGATGACATCTCAAATGACGCCTGAATATGAGATTCTTATCGATCACTTTATGTTGCAGGAGTAGAAAACACAACAGCCCTTGACCATTTATCTTTACTGCGTTCCTGCCTATTATACCTTTTACCCTTCATGTAATTGGTCTGCTTTATTTCACTTGCCTTTTAATGATTCTAAAACAGTGACTATTTTTAAAAACTTTACCAATGTATATACTACTACCATGTTTTCTTTTAAAAACCTTTATTGTGAAAATGTCATTATACAAATACGAGCCTATAACCACGTGGGCCGGCCACGGAGCAAACTGTAATCGTATATGATGAGTAGACATTTACACTGTAGCGGAACGTAACGGGCGGGCCATTAGGTTGCAAGAACTAAGGTGTCTAACAGTTGCGGAATCGGTGGACGTACATTTTATAATTGAAATACGACAGGGCCAGTTACAATAAAATTATCTAGATATACATTTGCGGGCAAGTACCATGGGTGACGTTAATTCGAACTTTCAATAGTACAGTAATCAATAACACATCAGAACTTAATATCAATAGGGATGTCGAAATATTCAATCAATTCTCGTCCCCGCCCGCCATATGCTTCAAAACTGCATACGTATCTCGTGATTTCAAGGTTCTGCAACCAGTACACAACAAGGAGTTACGAGTCCCATTTATTCCGGCGCCATTTTGGGAGGACGGGCAGGTCCAGGATATAGTCAAAATGTCTCTACCAACCATCGACTATGATGATGTTCATATGCTGTATTTATTAGAGTAACACTCATCTGTCCACATGAAATTAATTTGCCACAATCTAAACATGTCATTTTAATCTTTCCAAAGTTCTAAATATTTGGGACCATTTCCCTTGCCTCTGATGCTGTCAGTGCCACTTCTTTGATGAATGTACTGGCAGGTCGGGGGTTCTCCTCCAAATCTCTCTTTTATGCAGCACTATAATTAATTGGTGCCACCTCTCCATATGACGATGCATGGTATAGTTACCATAACTATATATTTTTTCGGTTCCTCTGGAGAGTACATCGTGGCAGATGAAGCGTGTAACGTACCGGGCATTTACCTTTTTTTGCATGTACAGGAAAGGAAAAAAAAAAATCGAGCGTCCGAGTTCTAAAGTGTCCCAGGGCCATTTTAGTAGACCAGGCCCAAATCCAAAGAACAAGCCGCCATTTTGAGAGTCCTGTTGCAGCCGCCTGTCGCTGTAGCATCAAGAGCAGCCGAAACTCAGCTGAATGGCAACTGAAACGGTAAAGGGGCGCCCCACTACAGCAGACGAGCCTCCACCTAGGAAGGCCCGTTCACGCCGCCTCCCCCCCCCCCCGTTTCGGGCACCCCACGCCGTTATTCGGAGCAGTATTGTAGGATGGCCACACCAGTGCGGCAACTTGCTAGACATCACCTCGGTGGTAACCGAATCTCAGCGCCTTGTGGTGTCTTCTATTCAGAAAACATTGTTGTGCTGCCTTCGACCTATTCGCCGCAAGTGCGCACGCAACTCAGCTGCATAGCTTGCTAGACACCACCTCGGTGCCATCCGGATCTTGGAATCTCAGCGCCTTTTGGTGTCTTCTCTTCAGAAAATATTGTTGCGCTGCCTTTGGCCCCATTCGCACATCGGTCCGCTACTGACGCCATCTCACAGGCTAATGGGGCGCCCCACGCCGAGTTTCAGCATTGTAGGATGACCACACCAGTACAGCAACTTGCTAGACATCACCTCGGTGCCATCCGGATCTTCGCATCTCAACGCCTAGTGGTATCTTCCATACAGAAAATATTGTTGCGATGCCTTTGGCCCCATTTGCACATCGGTCCGCTACTGACACCATCTCACAGGCCAACAGGGCGCCCCACGCCGACTTTCAGCATTGTAGGATAGCCACACCAGTGCACCTTACTAGACACCACCTCGGTGCCATCCGGATCTTGGCATCTCAGCGCCTTGTGGTGTCTTCTATTCAGAAAATATTGTTGCGCTGCCTTTGGCCCCGTTCGCACATCGGTCCGCTACTGACGCCATCTCACAGGCCAACGGGGCGCCCCACGCCGACTTTCAACATTGTAGGATGGCCACACCAGTGCGGCAACTTGCTAGACACCACCTCGGTGCCATCCGGATCTTGGCATCTCAGCGCCTTGTGGTGTCTTCTAGTCAGAAAATATTGTTGCGCTGCCTTTGGCCCCATTCGCACATCGGTCCGCTACTGACGCCATCTCACAGGCTAATGGGGCGCCCCACGCCGACTTTCAGCATTGTAGGATGGCCACACCAGTACAGCAACTTGCTAGACATCACCTCGGTGCCATCCGGATCTCGGCGCCCCACTGCAGATGAAGTGCCTCTCAACTATGAAATCACCACGGTGCCATCCGGATCTTGGCGCCTTGTGCTGGTTCCGGCCTATTCACACATCGGTCCGCTACTGACGCCATCTCACAGGCTAATGGGGCGCCCCACGCCGAGTTTCAGCATTGTAGGATGACCACACCAGTACAGCAACTTGCTAGACATCACCTCGGTGCCATCCGGATCTTCGCATCTCAACGCCTAGTGGTATCTTCCATACAGAAAATATTGTTGCGCTGCCTTTGGCCCCATTCGCACATCGGTCCGCTACTGACACCATCTCACAGGCCAACAGGGCGCCCCACGCCGACTTTTACCATTGTAGGATGGCCACACCAGTGCCACAACTTGCTAGACACCACCTCGGTGCCATCCGGATCTTGGCGCGTTGTGCTGCCTTCGGCCTATTCGCACATCGGTCCGCTACTGGCGCAAACTCACAGGCCAACAGGGCGCCCCACGCCGACTTTCAGCATTGTAGGATGGCCACACCAGTGCTGCAACTTGCTGGACACCACCTCGGTGCCATCCGGATCTTGGCGCGTTGTGTTGCCTTCGGCCTATTCGCACATCGGTCCGCTACTGACGCCGCCTCACGTGCCAACGTATTTTCTCCGCATTTTATACCCTATGCCGCATAACAGGTCATGTGACTTGTTTATAAAACTTTTCATTGGTTCATTTTACTTTTGGTTTCCTAATGATGGAAGGCTTGATCATATGACCTAAAAACAACACTTTTCATTGGATGAAAACTTTTTTTTTTCCCCAAACGATGAAAGCCCCACCTTGTTTCTGGATGTTTCAGACTGAAGCTGGCGTCACCATGAAAGCACCACCATCTCGTGGCTCCGTCGTAGTCATTCCGCGAGCAATCATGGCAGCCGCTCCCCACCAGAAGCCTGCAGGAGTCGGGGGCCCCCAAAACTTTTGATGAATCCTCAAGGCGGAGGGGACGCTTTCGAGAATGGGGTCCAAGACCTAGCAGACAAGCGTCCGATTTCCAAGGTGTCCCAGGGCCATTTCAGTGGACCAGGCCCAAAAAGGAAACAGCCTGCCGCCATTTTGAGAGTCCTGTGACAGCCGCCTATCGCTGCACCGCAAGAGTGGGCGCAACTCAGCTGAATTGCGGCTTTTGACACAGTGGACCAAAAGCGGACGGAATGGCAACTGAAACGGTAAAGGGGCGCCCCACTACAACAGACGAGACTCCACCTGGAGAGGCCCGTTCACGCCGCCTCCCCGGGGCGCCCCACGCCGTTATTCGGAGCAGCATTGTAGGATACCAAAACCAGTGCGGCAACTTACTGGACATCACCTTGGTGCCATCGTTCTGCTGCCTTGGAACTATTCGCACAACAGTTTGCTACTGATGACCCACCCCCCGCGACGCCCCACGCCGGATGCCGAAATCAGTGAAATCTGGACATTGTGCTGCGTTGGGACTATTCGCACAGCCGACCGCTACTTCGTTGTTTTTCCCTAAAAATGTTTATATGTTATTACTGTTTTTGTTTTCTTGTATATATTTATAAGTTATTAAAGTTTTATAATCTTACTACTTTGTTGGAGTGCTATATATTTTTAATGTGACACATAATTGTAAAAACTTTGATGTACAAAGAGTCATCCCTGGAATCTTCCGCTTCAGGCTCGGTCCCCTCCCCAATCACAATACAGGATGGTTTTCAGATAATAGGAACGCGTCTGCTGTGACGGATCTCATCGAGTGTGGGCCTTGATCTACTATAACTCCTTTGAAGAGGGGTGATTCTTTACAGCTGGGGCCATAAACTACATCTGCAGGGCTAGCTGATACCCTAGGACCGGCCTGGACAATCGGACACAGAGGAAAAGGAGTGTCAGAGGGTGCGGTAGTGAATAGGGCGAAAGGGAGGTGTCGGGCGGGCACAGGGTGTGATTCTCAGTGAAGAGCAGCGCAGATGGGGGGTGGTTTATTACCCATGCATAAGACAGAGAGCGGGGGTGACCACTGCCTGGGGGAGATGCTTGCGAGGGTGGGGAGCCATGCTAAGGATCGACAGCGTGCAGAGAGTGGGTCTGCTCAAGGCATCTAAAATGACTGCCGTGCACGACAAAAGTGTGGCATTTGAAAAAAGGCAAGATGGCGCAGACAATGTTTTTCAACACTTCCTGATTTCCTTCGAATTGAACGTTAACAGACGTTGGGGCATATTACCAAAGTTAAGCGATATTTATCCCTAACGATGCTTAGCAACGAATTTTTTACCGCTAAGCATCTTCAGAAATTATCGCAGATAAACCTTGCTATTATCAAGGTTTATCGCAAATACGATAAAAAACGACCGCAATGCATTAATATCGCTGAAAAGTCAGCGATATTCATGCATTACCGAGCTAATGCTCTTAGCCATGTTATCCACCTCCCATTGGATAACATGGCTAAGAACTGCTCAGGGCAGGTGAAACCTAAGAGGTCAAGGAGGATCTACTATGCCCCCTTATGGTCATTTGCCCCTTTGCTTTGGCCTCCTCTTGACTCTCGATCCTACAGAGAGACAAGATGGCGGCCGCTACGGACTGTTTGGAATGTTTACAGACGCCGGAGAACCAATCAGCTTCGCAAAGCTCCGTAACGCGAAAAGTACGCGAAGCGGAGCGCTGTTACAGATATATATCTTTTTTTGAACGTTAATTTCTCAAAATCCACTGGAGCACATATATTGAGACCTAGCAAAGGCACATCGGGCTACCAGTCCCTACAATTTTGCCAAGTTTCGTGCAAATCCATTCAGCCGTTCGATTATTATTATTTTTTTTTTTTTTGCCCCGAGGGGCCCTTTTAAAACCTCCACATCAAACCTAGGGGGTCAGGGAGGATCTACTATGCCCCCTTATGGTCATTTGCCCCTTCGCTTTGGCCTCCTCTTGTCTCTCGATCCTACCGAGAGACAAGATGGCGGCCGCTACGGACTGTTTGGAATGTTTACAGACGCCGGAGAACCAATCAGCTTCGCTTCACAAAGCTCCGTAACGCGAAAAGTACGCGAACTGGAGCGCTGCCCGGTCCGCTGTTACAGATATATATCTTTTTTTGAACGTTAATTTCTCAAAATCCACTGGAGCACATATATTGAGATCTAGCAAAGGCACATCGGGCTACCAGTCCCTACAATTTTGCCAAGTTTCGTGCAAATCCATTCAGCCGTTCGGGCTAAAAGTGAGGCCAACCGCCCTATGGAAAACTCAATGTTAAAAACACGTTTTGGGACCCCCCTTTCTTCTCGGCCCCCCCTTGACGAACCCCCCCCAAATTTTCAGGGGCTGCTCAGAAACAAAATGTTCCATTTTCCTGAAAATTTCAGCCAATTCCGTCCACAAACGCCAAAGTTATTAGACATAGAATTTTCAAATATCCCATAGAGAAAAAATCCTAACTATATATACCTACTGTTGGAGATTGGGAGAGGCACTGGGATACAGGCATTATTCTGCTCCCTTGAGGACTGGGAATCACAATTTAACATATCTGACAATAACATCAGATCTTACTGGAAAGAGGTTCTGTCTTAAATCAAAGTCATCATGTTAATTCTACTTTTATAGAGAGCGACTCACTCAGGGGCATCTCGGCGCTGCTTAGAGATAAACCTGAAACTGGGAAATCCGACCAAACAAATTAAAACAGGTAGGCTTTTAGTTGTTTCCTGAAAGTACTGTATGTGGAAATTTCACACAGAGCAATAGGTAGTATATTCCAGTATCTAGGAGCAAGGTACAAAAAAACTTTGCCACCTTTACGAGTAAGACGTATTCGGGGTACCTGCAAAAGGGCTAATGCATAAGTATAGAGGGATACCAATGAATCCCTTTAGTGTTTTGCTCAGTGTTGTAGATAAAGAAGGGTTATACCCATTGGCTCCACTCACGATTAAGCTTATTTCACAATTTCTTTTACCCGCAAGACAATCTGTTGTGCAAAAATTGAAACACATAAACCATGCCACTATAAATTTGTGGTGAGTGAAAATGTGGAACCTGCATGCAATGAAGAAAGTAAAATTGATAATTGGGGATAAACTGTCATGATTTGTGAGACTAGGGACTCCCCTTCTCACCTATGTTAAGAGACAAACCTCTTTGATGAGAGTGTGCCCTCCACTAAATTCGATTCTCACAGCTGAAATAGATGTAACCCACAAATATTATTGTGGTTAAAATCTTCACCCTTACCTATTTGTAACAGTAGTGACTAAACCTCTTTCACTTTTTTCCAGTATGCTCCCCTCAACTAAGACGATTACTTATTTCACACTGTAAAAATTGGTGCCTATTGTTGTGGATCATAGATTATTCATTATAGCATTGTACCTGTAAGAACAATAAATGGTAACATTTAAAAAAATTGTGTCCGAACTTTGTATGGTTTCTGGAAAAAGTTTGATACGGTTGTTTAAAAAACAGAACTAGTGTAGATATTAGTTGGTCTAGTGGATCCATGCATGGATTTGTTTTTAACAAAGGCTAAATCAAATGTGCCTCTCCTTTAGAAAAAGAGATGGTCATCAGTTCCACGCAGTGCTGCGAAGTTATTGCAGTGTTTTAATTACATGAGGGGACACGTATTAAGTGCCAAAATGGGGCTATTCACAAATGTAACTTACAATTCTGAGTAATTTACCTTTGTCAAGTCTAAGGGCCTGATTAGAATAGCAGGCGGACTTCCCTCCGACCGCCATCCTGGTGGGATACGGGACCTCCCGACAAGCTATCGGTGGTCCCGCCCCCTGAATCACGATGCGATCGCCTTCAAGGCGGTTGCAAAGTGTATATTTTGAATTGCGGGTCGTGCTGCGAGCTGCAGCACACTCTGCAGTGCAAAATAGGCACCCTCTTCATATCCCTGCACAATGATAGTGCTGAGATACATTAGGTGTCGGAGTGCCAGAGAGGAAGGGGGGTCCGGCCATGGGTCTCCAATGTCCCTTTCCACCTGCAGCCGACGGTAAGGGACATTGTAATCCCTACAGCGGTGCTGGGGTGCCGGAGGTATACAAGTCCCTCCGACGGGATCCTTCAGCCCATCGAATTTGTGGAGGTCTTCTCTCTGACCGCCAACCATCTGCCCACCATCCTAATGTGTCGGGGGTAATTAATATTAGTATGGCGGTGGGACAATCATCGTAAACAGGCCCTTAGTTACTACGAGTAACTTTCTAATACAGGTGGAGATTTCCACCACTGTGATAGAACTCTCCCTATGAGAAAGCATAGAGTAACTTGTTAAAGTTTATTATTCCTAAAAAATGATGAAAAATATTTTAGCATAAAATGTAAATGGAAAATCATTTAAAATATGTATTATTAACAAAAACCTATTAAAATATGAACTAATTGTTTAAAAAGTATTACATTAATTTAAATATATTTATTTAATTTGAAAATAATTTTTCCAAAATCTAATTTTATAGATTTTCATCCACACTAAAATGTTTTTGGTAATATGTGTTAGATGTTGTTAACTGTTAACCGCATCAATGCGGCGGCTTTCCCCGCTGTACGCGGCAATTTTAAAATTACCGAGTTACATGACGAGCTCAGCTCGTCATGAGCACACGGCAGGTTACGCTCATGCCGAGCTGAGCTCGTCATCAGCCCCAAAGGGGTTAAAGATGTAAATCATATAATCATTTTACAATTTTTAACAACAGTTTAAAAGTGTAATTTAATGCTATCTTTAAATTATTATGGAATAAAAATATAGAGTTACCTTAGGGCACACAGTGTAGTTACTTGACATAACTATAACTGGGGATTTTTTTGTTTTTTTAATGCAACATTTTACATTGTCACTGAACGTTTCACCTCACTATAATGTCACATTAACTTTTGTTTTTTTCTAGATTTGTTTTTTTAACATAAAATTATATTTTATGAAAAGCCAAGATACCCCCTTCATGGCCTTCGGTTGTGCCCAGGGTGGGATTAGCATCAGGGCATGGGCTGTGGCCAGTCACTGCAGCCAACAGCCCTCCCCCCACCCCCCACAGGGCTGCCAACGGTGCACGGGCTTTGGCTGTGTGTGGCTTAGGGTTTGCCTCAGGCAGTTGCACGGCCCCTCTCCCTGAGGCTGTGGGGACCCCATCTCCTAGGGCCCAAAAAATTTATATTAGGGGAGGGAGGGTGCACTGTAGACATGCCTGCCCATGCTCCTGCAGGCAGGGAATGCATGGTTGCTCCCACCTCAGATATAAGAATGCTCCTGGCAGGTGGGAGCTAGCATACGTTTCCCTGCTCACTCTGATATGGATAAGGAAAGTACTGTGGCCCAGGGCTGAGCTTTCCGAGACACAATCTGTTATGGAGTTCCCAGGGGGGCTTAGGAGGCTTGGGGGGGGGGGGGGCATGCACGTTGTTCCTTTAGAATTGTGTTTGGCCCCAAGAGATGAGGTTCCAGGGCCATTTAAGGCTCGAGGAAGAGGCCAAAAAGCTCCCCCCTTAAATATTGCAGTGGGCCCTGGGTCATTGCGTTTCCAGGGCTGCCACGGCTCACAGAGGGGGCCATGCCCCTTCCCCTTAATTGAGGTACCTGGCCCCTGGGGTATGAGGTTCCTGGGGCCCAAATTAAGCCCACAGAGGGGGCCACTCACAGTACCTCCCCACTTAATTTCTAAAAAATGGTGTACAGCCATTTTCTTTTTTTGCGGTGATCCTGTGGGAGTCCCGCAGTAATGCTGCAAATACAGCATTTTTTAACGAATTTGGGCACAGGGATGATCCCTCTTGGACCACCTCACACAGGGCCTGCCTCCTTATTATATTATTATTATTTTTTTGTTGTTGCATGATGGGGCCAAGTCCCTGAGTCCTGTAAATTATTTCCAGCAACATTTTTCTTTATGTTGCTCGCAGACAATTGGAGCATTGTTCCAGGGTAAAAAAACGGGCCCCTGGACCAATCAGAAGAGTCTATTTTTATATTGTGTTCAAGGACTCTTGCTAGAATCCTTCAAACCTAGCCATCCAGATATACAAATATTTTTGGAGCTTGGTATCTCCAAAACTACTGAATAGATTGATACCAAATCACAAAAAGCACACTTTATGGCCCAACATCTAGCTTCCTAACAAATTTGATGAAATTCCGTTAAGCAATTTTTGCAGTAGTGCTTCTTTAATAAGTGTATGGAAAATGCACAGGGATTTTCCGTTTTAAGACCCCCTTTTTCTCACCCCCTACTTGATGAACTGATGAGCTTGTTAAGGAATTACTCACTGCTGACCTGCTCGTCTCTGGGGCCACCACCACCACAAGAGTCACTGAAGCCCAGGACTTCATCTCCCTGCACCACCGCTGCGTACACGCAGCCGTCGCGGTTGCAGAGTGCCTGGAGGCACATAAAAGCATTGTCAGGCTCCCGCAGCGTGGGAGCTCATTAAGGAATTACTCTCTGCTGACCTGCTCGTTTCTGAGGCCACCACCGCCACAAGAGTCACAGAAGCCCAGGACTTCATTTCCCTGTACCACCCACAGCGTGCACGCCGCTGTTGCGGTTGCGGAGCGCCAGGAGGTGCATAAAAGCATTGTCGGGCTCCCGCAGCACAGGAGCTCGTTAAGGAATTACTCTCTGCTTACATGATCGTTTCTGGGGCCACCACCGCCACAAGAGTCACCGAAGCCCGGGACTTCATCTCCCTGCACCACCCGCAGCCCACAAGTGCCGTCGCGGTTGCGGAGTGCCAGGAGGCACATAAAAGCATTGTCATGCTCCCGCAGCATGGGAGCTGGTCAAGGAATTACTCTCTGCTGACCTGTTTGTTTCTGGGGCTACCACCGCCACAAGAATCACCGAAGCCCAGGACTTCATCTCCCTGCACCACCCGCGGTGCGCACGCTGCCGTCGCGGTTGCGGAGCACCAGGAGGCGCATAAAAGCATTGTCGGCCTCCGCAGCATGGGAGCTCGTTAAGAAATTACTATCTGCTGACCTGCTCGTTTCTGGGGCCACCACCGCCACAAGAGTCACTAAGGCCCAGGGCTTCATCTCCCTGCACCACCTGCGGCATGCATGCCGCGGTCGCAGTTGTGGAGCGCCAGGAGGTGCATAAAAGCATTGTTGGGCTCCCGCAGCACCGGAGCTCATTAAGGAATTACTCTCTGCTGACCTGCTCTTTTCTGGGGCCACCACCGCCACAAGAGTCACTGAAGCCAACAACTTCATTTCCCTGTACCACCCACAGCGCGCACGCCACCGTCGCGGTTGCGGAGCGCCAGGAGGTACATAAAAGCATTGTTGGGCTCCCTCAGTGCGGGAGCTCGTTAAGAAATTACTCTCTGCTGACCTGCTCGTTTCTGGGGCCACCACTGCCACAAGAGTCACCAAAGCCCAGGACTTCATCTCCCTGCAACACCCGCGATACGCATGCCGCCGTCGCAGTTGCGGAGCGCCAGGAGGCACATAAAAGCATTGTCGGGCACCCACAGTGCGAAACGCGCTCGGGCGTGCCCGTGCCAAGGGCGGGCCCGTCTGCAACTGTTTGTGACTGGGCTGGGCCACCCCCCTAAGAACTATCTTAACTTATGCTTTGTGGTAAGCATTCACTTGGTAGAGGTTGAAGGGGTTTGAAGGGGTAATAGTCAAGTTTGGTCTGTTTGCTTTATTTGTATTTTGGGTTTGTGTATACTGTCTGTTACTGTTATAGTTGCAATCTTGTTCTTGCTGCTTGGGTTTACGTATTGGCCCAGTAAGGAAACACACAACCATGAATAGGCGAAAGGGTGCTGCTGGCACCCTTGATGCCTTTATTATTAGAGCAGAGTCACTTTTAACTCATGAAATTGAATTGGCAGAGAGAAGGCTGTCACTTGATCCAGCCAGGCTACCGACTTACAGACAAGTTAGCTCTCCAACACTAACTAACACGCCACAACTAAACATAAGTGGTTTAACACCATCTCCTCCTGTTAACTCAACTGGCTCTGCTCTGAGTGTTCCAATGACCCCTAACTTAGCTGACACTAATAAGCATGGAATATCCTCAAGCTTACGAGCTTCAAGACTGGTGGGTGCACCAAAAGTAAAATCTAAACAGATACAGAGAGCAAGTAAAAATGGTTCTAAGAAAGGTGCTCCAAAAAAAACTAGGAGGAATTGTTAGCCCATCTAAGGAAACCACAGATGAGTATGAGCAAGAGGTGCCCTTATGCAATACAATTGGTACCCAAACCGAGGCTGACTTTACCTCATTTTTTGTTTCACCTAGTGAGAGTGTTGGGACGGTAGAACAAATTGCCGCATCTACTCTTGAGGCCGCATTAGATCAAATGCAAACTCAGATTAATGAACGCTTGGACATTAAACTTAGGGCTAAGGACACAAAAATAGATCAGATAAACTTGGCTATAGATCAATCAGGAACCCTAAGCCAGAATGTAAATAAATTACTTGAGGAAGGGGCAAAACAAATAGCTAAGGTTAGAAATACATTTACAAGTAAAAGGAAGGATACATGTGGTGGACAAACTCGAAAACAAACTACAATTGATAGGTTCAGTAGGGGACAAAATGCAAGGGGCAGATTAGAGCTAATAGAAATTGGTGAGGAAGGTCGAAGCGATGGACCTCGCACCCAGGTGCCGGTTGATCACTTAAACACGGGTAATGGCTCAGGGACATTACATAGTCCAAACGGAACTGATTTAATCCCTAATGCAGGTATCCTAAAGCTACCTCCAGCTGCATGTCTATATGTTTTGATTTTAGCCTGTGTCCCTACCTTGAAAAGGGAACAAAAAGAATCTTGGCACAATCTCAGGAATAAAACTGTTGATTTTTTAACCAAGTTAAAAAAATTCAACCCTCAAAAAATGAACGACATCCTAATGGTTCGCAGGGTAGGGTGGGTAGGTGAATCCCCCAAGAACATACAAGGGGATTGTATTGTTATAAATTTTAGGCGTCCACATATGGTACACAATCTGCTAAGAAATCAGGAGACTTTGGCAAAGAGTTCTTGTATCAATGCCTTACCCCTGGGTTACTTCTATAGGCCATTTACTGGAAAGTTTGAGTTTGATATTGCCGCCTTCCTTCTTACCTTGAACAGATACCAGGAATTATCACCTCTGGAAGCTGTTGATTGACTTCAAATCACAGCGCTTCCAGGGAAAGTAATATCTGGAATGAGGAAAGTTAAGGTATCAGGGAATCAGGATATTGTTTTAAACATAGAGGGGCCAGATATCCCACAAAACCGGAATAAGCAGGAAGGGACTCCGAGAGATTTACAAGAGCGACAGGAGCAGGATGGTGGGAGAACTGTACTTGTCACCCAGCCCGCTGCATTAAAGCCGCTAGATAAAGCTATAGTAATCAGTGACATTCGTAATATTAACTGTAAATTGACAGCTGAGCCCAAGACAGTTATCATAGCTAATAATCTATCAAAGCTATTCTTCATCTCGTGGAACGTAGCAGGGTTTAGTAAGAATCCCAGAGACGTAGACTGGCACGAGTATATTGAACAGAGTGATATCTGTCTCTTACAGGAGACTAGGGCCCTAGAAACCCCACATAGAGTAGGCTATAAAACATATAATGTGGATGTAATTCCATCAGTAAGAGGCAGGCCCTCAGGGGGCCTTGTAATATGGATAAAAGTATCCCTCGCAATTGAAATCACCCAACTGTGTATAAAATCACTAGATATAGTTGGTGTAAAAATTACAACTAAGGATGGAAGGGTTCTACATTTATTTAATATCTATAATAGACCTATTCCAGCCTCAAAAGAGTCATTGGTAATAAAACACATGGACTCCATTCTAAATTCATTAGACACAAAAAACAGGCATAATAATCGGCGGGGATTTCAATTGTAATTTTGAACCAGTCACAGGGCTCTGTAATATTTTTGAAGATGAAGATATTGCTAATAACATTCCTGTGCTAGATAGCACCAATATAGTACCGTGCACCGTGGCAGTGGTCCAACTAATGAAATTGGCTGCTGGATATGGTTTGAGAGCATGCAATGGACGCTTACCATCGGATATGCCAAAGGCGCATACATTCTGCAGGGGCAAATCCCGGAGTAAAATAGATTACATATTGGTATCACTTGATGTTCCCTTCAATTGTTTTTATCTGACCAGCTTCTTCCTCCTGTCTCCCAGAGCACTGAGAGTTTGGATATCATTTCTGACAACCTTGTAGTAAGTAACAATCGTCATTGCCTAAAATGGGCACATATTCTAGAGCACAATGAGACACTGGCAAATATTTATAATGAATGCTGATATTTTTGGTCCCCATTCAGATGTATTAATAGGGAAAGACTTATTTTTAGAACTACACAAAGATCTATTGACAGCATTGGCTCCGATAGTGACTAAAATATCAAAAAAGGAGAATGGAGAAGCAAAAGCTGTTAGTAATGAAGTAAATCCTTGGTATGACAAGGGTTGTCGAAATACTAAGACAGAACTAATAATGGCAATAAAAAATGGTAACATTTCTAGTATAAAGGAGATCAAGTTCAAATACAAGAAAACTCTTGAAAAAGCGAAAAAAACACGGGACGATGAAAACTGGTCTGATTTGCTTAATGCAGCTAAAAATAATGACCAATTGGGCTTTTGGAGGCTTGTAGCCAAAGGGAATAAAATGGGGAAGGAAGGCAAAGACATTTACCTTGATGCAGCCACATGGGTTGAGCATTTCACAAGGTTGTATGCAGCACCAGGCAGTGGTATGGCCCTACTTAATGATGGCTTGATACTGAGTCCAAATGATGACAAATTAGTTTTTTATTTAGAAGAAACAATATTGGCGATTAGTGCAGTTAAACCAGGGAATGCCCCAGGACCTGATAAAATCCCAGGAGATTTATTAAAGCCTGACATCAGTGTCTGGGGCCCCTATATTAACTACTTATGCAACACCATAGTATCGGGCGCAGCAATTCCAGAAACTTGGAAAGGGGCGGAAATTTGTACAATTTTTAAAAAGGTAAATTGCTATGACCCAGTAAATTATCGCCCAATCAGTTTAATAGATATTTTACAGAAAGTTTTTGCAAGGCTTATTTTAAATTGTATACACATATGGATGGAGGAGAACACTGTACTCTCTAAATTTCAGGCAGGGTTTAGACTTAAAATCAGCACAATAGATCAGGTCTTCAGATTTTCTTGTTTGTGCTGGAAATATGTAAATTTAAGAAAGGGACATTTCTATGTTGCCTTTGTAGATTTAAAGGCTGCTTTTGATCGTATCCCTCGGGCTTTGTTGTGGGGTACACTGAAGTTTCAAGGGGTGCCAGCTAACCTACTTGAACAGATAATAGGGTTACATGAAAATACCTATGCTAAGGTAAAATGGGGTCTAAGGGGCGAACTAACAGAACCGATCCCCATAAAAAGGGGCATTCGCCAAGGATGTGTACTGGCACCAACATTATTTTCATTGCACGTCAACAATATCCACAACTTTTTGAATGGCTGTAAAAATGATGCACCAAAACAAAGGGGTGCACTGGGGCCAGCACTTTTATTCGCTGACAACACCATACTAATATAACACACTCCCAAGGGACTACAATGTTTAATAGATTCGTTCGTTACATATTGCAAAATGAAAGGCCTTGAAATTAATATTAGTAAGACCAAATACATGGCCATAAACCCTCACAAAACTTTTCGGGAAAATATAGCTTTGAAGGGTCAAAAGTTGGAGTACGTACAGAGTTTTAGCTATTTGGTTATATCCTTGGATACTAAGTTATCATGGAAGACCCAAATATAAAAAAGTAAGATAACCCTGAGACAAAACACGCTGCCAATCATGAAAAGGCATGGGAACAGCTTTTCTAAGGCTGTTTCTCCGGCCTTGGAGGTATTCAAATATAAAGCCCAATCCGCAGCATTATATGTGGCTGAAATATGGGGACCCTTCTGCAAAAAGAACTTTGAGGTGGGGGGAAACAGATTTTATAGAACACTTTTAAGTCTTCCAGTACGCACACCACTAATACCAATCACTTTGAACCTGAATGTAAAACGGAATGATTACTATGCAAGTTTAAGGCCTCTTACTTTTTGGGTAAGACTATGGTCAACACCGGAATTATTAGATTATTAGGTTGGCCTAGAGGAAATTATGGAACTGGATCAGAACAAAAGTATTACATAGCTTAGACACGTTTGTTTATGGTTGAGAAAGATCGGCTTATCACAGTTTTGGGACGATCCATCTTCATTGTCTCAAGCCTCCAAGAAAGTGTTAAAATCCACCTTTTGGGCCTATATCCAAAGTAGTGTGCTACATGATTCAGCAAGTGGGGCATTAACGACAAGGTTCCTTATGTTCAAGGATATGGCACATTTTGAGCCTTTCCTGGAAGAGGTACGCTCTCAACTTGCTAAAATGTTATATATGAAATTGAGATATGGCGTAATGAATAATAATACAATTGTAGCAAATTGGGCCAGTAAACTGTTGTACACATAATGCAGGCTGCACACAGTGATCGTTTGGGTTAGGAGCTTTATTAAGAGCAGACGTAGAAAACCCAACCAACAAGACCGGGACCAAACAGGCATCTAACTGCCGTTGGACCGAACACTCAACTCGTGAACAGAAGGACATGTCACGAGCTCAGCGCGAGACACAAGCTGAGGCAAATGAAGGCATAGCGTGAATATAACACATCTCTTTTCCTTAAATAATATCCCACCGAACACTCAACTCGTGAACAGAAGGACATGTCACGAGCTCAGCGCGAGACACAAGCTGAGGCAAATAAAGGCATAGCGTGAATATAACATAAACATACTGAAAATGTTGTTGATTTGTGCAATCAATGTTCAGATACTGTCAAAGAAAATGATTTGCATATGCTTTTCTTTTGTCCTGCATATGCTAAGGCCAGGAAAAAATGTATTAAACCGATTTGTTTAAATCTAGGAATAAGATCATGTAAAGAGGCAGAAAGAATCCTAAAGACCGAGACTGTACAAGTTATTGTTTTTGGTGTAAGTAGATTCTTGTTAGCTGTTAGCTTTTTAAGAGCTAAAGCAGGACTGAAGCTAAAGTGTATTGTCTGTGTTTTCCTGAAAGTTTCCAAATAATATAGTTGTTCATAATGAAAGACACAGGGAATTCTATTGTACCATGTATTAGCTAGTATAAAGCTATTAATTGTCTTATATTTTAATAATATTGGAGCCCATCCCTATGGTTGCAGAACCCAGGCTCAAAACAATGAGTTTCCCTCTTTTTAACTGTCGATGCCTTTTTAACATATTTATATTTGTATTTATGTTTTAACACAGGGCGTAAGGGATATACAGACCCCTTTTCATTATATTTTGTTTATGTATAATTGCTCGCAAACGTTTTTACTGGACTATTCATATTTGTACTCAAAATTGTATGTGTTTTTATGTATCTTTTATGATTTAAAGGAACCAAAATAAAGACTTTGAAATGAAATGAAATGAAATGAATTACTCCAAAACTTTCCATGCACAGTCCTCTGAGAAAAAAGGCAGCTATCAAAGGCAAGACAGTCCTCTGAGTCTGAGAAACAAGGCAGGCCACAAGCAGCAGGAAAGTCCTCTGAAATACAAAGCAGGCCTCTGACTTCCGCATGTCCAGGAGTGTATTGATGAGTGGCTCAGGAGGTCCAATACTTATACACTGTGCCACCCTTTGAAGTGGGGAATACTTCTAGTCTAACCCCACATCTGGTTCTGGAAAGTTCCTTTCTTCTCCTGCCCAGACTTCAAGCGGTCTAGTGTGACAAAGCTGATGTCAAGTTCCTTTGAGAGTGTGCTGGAGGCAGGCCTTTTAAATGTAAGTGGGGCAGAGAACAGCTCCATCCAGTCCCATCTTGGCAAGATTGCCCTCTCCCACCTACATTGAGGTCCTATTGTTCACTCTCTGGGCTCAATATGTATTCCCGATGGGTAAACAATTAACAGCTGGAAACCTAACTCCTAGAAGGCCTCAGAAAGTTGAAGACAAGTAAATGCCAGCTTCTAAACATGCTATTCTCAAACCTGGAACCTAAAAACGACTTTACCAAGAAATAGGATTTTAAATTACAATTAATTTGTGTCCAAACAAGATATTTCTACTTGCTCCAATCAAAAGTTATTGCTTATTAAATGTAATTATGTAAAACAATGATATTCTATTCGAGAGGTAGGCCTTCCTGTAGTGAAAAATCAATTTAGGGGTTTTTCACTACTAAGACATATAAAACTTAAAAACACGTCCTAATTTTTAAATACAATGCACCCTACACTATAGACTGTTTAGAGCCCACCTTAAGGATGATTTATATGTATACAAAAAGGAAGGTGTAGACCTGGCGAAAGGTTTATTTTGCCAGGTCAAATTGGCAGTTTAAAACTGCACAACAGGCTGCAATGGCAAGCCTGAGTCATGTTTTAAAAGGCTGCTTTTAGTGGGTGGCATAATGAGTGCTGCTGCTCGCTAGTAGCATTTAATTTACAGGTCCTAGGTACCTAGGGTACCATATACGAGGAACTTACAAGTAAATCAAATGTACCAATCAGGTGTAACCCAATTGTAGCATGTTTTAAGAGGGAGTCAAAAACATTTTAGCATTGATTAGCAGTGGTAAAGTGCACATAGTCCTAAAAGCCAACAAAAACGGTTTCAGAACACAGGAGATGTACAGGCAAAAGAGTTGGAGGTGACTCTGTAAAAAGGACAACGTTCAAAAGATAGATAGATAGATAGATAGATAGATAGATAGATAGATAGATAGATAGATAGATAGATGGATAGATGGATAGATGGATAGATGGATAGATGGATAGATAGATGGATAGATAGATGGATAGATAGATGGATAGATAGATAAAAAAGCACATGTATTCCATCAAATTTCCCATAGGAATTTTAGGAAGTGTTTTAGAAAAAACAAAAGAAGAGTATTACACCTAATTTGACAGTAAGCTAGATCTTGACTCATAAAGTGTGTTCTTTGTAATTTGGTGTAAATCTATTCAGTGTTTTTGAGGAATTAAGGTTCGAACATTACTGATATATTCACTGTTGATCCACCTGACATGCCTGCAATACTCCCACGGTGGTACCACAATAAAATAAAATACAGCATTTCACCTGGCCTAGAGGGCTTTTTTTTCTTGTTAGCTGCTCATTCCCATGGAAACAGTAATGTTCTGCATGACCAAGCAATCTGATTGGCTGGCCACAACATGAAGAGAAGTGGTGAGGCTTCTCTTCACAGGTACTTGGGGGCATATTACCAAGCTATAGCGATAATTATCGCTAAGCTTGGTTAGCGGGTATAAATATATCGCCGCGCTCCGACGATTTTTACCACTGAGATACCTTGATATTATCAACGTTTATCTCAAAAGCGGTAAAAATCGTGGGAAATGCATGAATATCGCAGTGCCCTTGTAACCGTTGGGTGCTTGACCGTCCGGGGTTTATCCCCCGGAGGAGTATACCAGCTGCCCCTCCTGTCAAGGGCTTGCCACCTTTTTTGCGGGTCCTGAACTTGAATGTCAGATCATTATCGAAACACTATCAAGATACTTATGATCTCATTGAGGATGAAGCTCCTGATGTTTTTGCCATTACAGAGACCTGGCTGCAGGATGCGGATGCAGCTATTATTAATCTAGCTTGCCCCCCTGGTTATTCAATGCACACCTTAAATTGGTCATCGAGAGGTGGAGGTATAGCCCTAATAGTCAGGTCCTGTTTTGCCTGCGTATGGTGTAGCCTTAACATCGCCGGTTGCGAAAGCGCCTCATTTAAAATCTCGGTCAGCCCCCAGTTTACGTTCTCTGGGATGATTGTATATCGACCACCGGGTAGTGATGTGGTGTTCAGAAACTCATTCCCCGATGCTGTTAGCACATTAGCTATGGGCTGTGCTAATTATTCCATCCTGGGTGATCTGAACCTACATTTTGATATTCAAACTAACCCGACGATACGCAGCATCCTGGCTGACCTAGAGGCTCTCCAGCTCACCCAGCAGGTATCTCAGCCCACTCATGTAGGGGGTCATATTCTGGACCCCTGTTTTACCAATCTGGCTGAGACAAAGGTTATTTCCATCTCTCCGCTTGGGTGGACAGATCACTTTCTGGTGACCATCCACTGCCTTCTACCTGTGATCCCCTCCATTCCCTCGGTCAAAAGGGTATCCAGGAGACACTGGAATAAACTTAGGCTGGATGATTTCCATCGTCTCCTAGCGGTAGAGCCCCTGGGCCCACTGAATGACGTGGAAGCAGGCTATGACCAGTTTTGCTCTTGGATCTCTAGGGCCTTGGACTCTCTGATTCCCATAGTTTCGAGTAAAATCAGTACCAGAGAGTCGTGCCCCTGGTACGACGGTGCCTTGCGTGCCTTGAAGGGAATCTGCAGACGGATGGAGAGAGCATGGCGGAGGACTTATGGGGCTGATTTGAAAGCTGCATATGTTGCCTCCGTCAGGATCTATCATCGGGCTATCTGTAAGGCCCGTGCGGCATTTTATGCTGCGGAATTTCGTAACAGCTTAAATCCGTCAAAGACTATATTCAAGGCCGTGAAAGATCTTTTGGCGAAGCGGACTCCCGCTGTGGATTCGGGGTCTATTTCCCATTGCGAGTCTCTGGCCTCCTACTTTTTGGGAAAGGTCCAGGCTATCTATCGGACATTCCCCAGCACAGGGACTGACCTGGGAGTCTTGGATGGGGCTTTAAGCCACCTTACCCTGCATTCTTTCCCTCCCCTACTCCCGGAAGGGTTTGACAAACTTGCGTCGAAGGTCAAATCTGGCTCTCCGTTGGATCCAGTTAGATCTGCTCTTTTTAGAGATCAGGCCTTCTTGGGACGCTCGGTTGTGTGCTCTCTAGTCAACCTCTCACTGGAGTCAGGTGTGGTTCCAACGAAATGGAAGCAGGCGGTGGTTTCTCCAATTCTTAAGAAGCCCACCCTGGACCCCTCGAAGCCCGAAAGTTACCGCCCGATCTCTTTGTTACCCTGGCCGGCGAAGATAATGGAGGCTCATATTAATCTGGCCCTGTCGGAACATCTTGTCCGGTCTAATGCCCTTGACCCCACACAGAATGGCTTCCGTGCTGGGCACAGCACGGAAACCGCCCTTCTTGTGATGGTAGAGCATCTGCGAGCGGTGCTGGATGCTGGTCAGACGGCGGCGCTGATATTATTAGACCTCAGCGCCGCCTTTGACACGGTGTCCCACAACATCCTGTTGCACCGGCTCGCGGAGATTGGGGTCGGGGGCCAGGCTCTGCAGTGGTTCCGCTCCTTTCTTGATGGTCGTTCCTTCTGTGTGGCCACCCCTCCCTTCAAGTCCAATTTTCAGCCGCTGGCCATGGGGGTTCCGCAGGGATCCTCGCTGAGTCCCACGTTATTCAACCTATACGTGAGACTGCTGGCTGAAGTCGTTAGGCAGTGGGGCCTAACCCTGGTCTCTTATGCCGACGACACTCAGCTGGCGGTTACTCTCAGCGGGGACGCGGAATATGATGCCCCCAGGTTTCAGAACGGACTGAAGGCGGTGGCTACCTGGTTGACAGGGAACTGTCTCCAGCTTAATGCCACCAAGACTGAGGTGATGATCATCGGAAAGCGAGTGGAATTATGGGGCGATCAATGGTGGCCGGCTGAGTTAGGACCTACTCCAACTCCTGTATTGGAATTGAAAAACCTGGGAGTTTGGCTGGATGCCGGTCTTACTTTTGTGGGCCACACTAAGAAAACAGGAGCATGCTGTTTCGGACTTCTTAGGGGTTTAAGACCTGCTCTTAAGTTTTTTGATGCCCCAACCAGGCAGCTGGTCATACAGGCTACTGTTATCTCGCGCCTGGATTATGCCAGCTCTCTTCTGGTAGGGGCCAACCTGGCAGAAATTACCCGTTTACAACGGGTACAAAATGCTGCGGCCAGAGCAATTGTAGGCCTGCCCAGATTTTGCCCTGTGTCAAGCGTCCTCCGCTCCTTGCACTGGCTTCAAGTGAGGAAGCAAATTTATTTTAAAATCCTGTGTCTGGCCTTTAAAATTCTGAAAGGCATAGGCCCTCAAATCACGTCTAGCTTCCTGTCCTTTTATGTACCCACACGTACTCTTCGTTCTCAAGGTCAGGCTCTTGCTGTAGTCCCCAGATTCAGGCTCTGTCGGGCGGGCGGACGCTCTTTTAGTGTTAAAGCTGCAACCCTCTGGAATTCCCTCCCGGTTGAAATCCGCCTGTTGGAGGACCTCATGCTTTTCCGGAAAGCTATTAAGACTTTCTTGTTTTAAAATGCTATCTAGTGGTCATAATGTTTAGTTTCTGTTATGTTGTGTGCTACCTGTCACTGCGCTGGAGCAGCTGTGCGCATAATAAAAATCAATAACATAACATAACATTATCGTGACAATGCTCTTAGCGATGTTATCCACCTTCCATTGGATAACATGGCTAAGAACTGCTCTGGGCAGGCGTTAGCTTTTGGAGATAATCGCGCTTAGCGCGATTATTTCCAAAAGTTGGTAATAGGTGATAGCGATGTTAGCGACTGTTTCCAGTCGCTGACATCTTGGCACGCCCACTTTGCATGTCATTAGCGATAATTATCGCTGACATGCATAGTGGGCTCCTAAATGCCCGCTATCGCCTATTAGCTGTCGCTGACTGCTGTTAGAGACAGCTAGGTAATAGGGCGATTAAATTATCGCCGCTTTAGCGGGAAACATTCCCGCTAAAGCGGCGATAAGGCCCTTGGTAATATGCCCCTTGGTTCCCTTATCCTGAACATTAAATAAAAATAACAGAAGCGTGCAGGGTAGGGGCCTGGCCTTTTTGTAACGCAGGGCCTGCTTTACTTCTGCAGATCTCAGCCAGCTCTCCCATGTTGTTCTATGGCATGCCTGCGAAATCCACTTTAGACCCCCATGTTGTCACACAAGAATACAGTGCGACCCTGAAAAAGAAAAGAGAAAACAAAGAAATATGGGCTGGGGTCCATGGGAATTTGACCAACTGTGCTGATTGGGTACAGGATCTCGCCCAGGCCAAGCCCTGTGGCCAACCCCAAGCTGTGCATGGTCAAAAGGTATGCTCACTGAGGGAGTTGCGTGACTATTATCTAAAAAAAACTGAAATTCACTGAAAAACCAAAGGTTAAAGTGATTTTATAGTTAGATATGGTATTAAGATCTTACTATACGTAAAAATAAATCTTAGAAAATCATTGCAAAAACTAAAGCTTAAAGTGACATTATATGTAGTTATAGTAATAAGATCTTACTTTACATTCAATAAAACAGACATTCACTAATAAAACAAAGGTGTAAATTACATTACAGTTAGGTATGGTAACTAATCTTACATTAAAAAGATTCCAGGAAATTCACTCTAAAAACTTAAAAGTGAAGTAGACAGTGACGTATTTGTAGGCCTTGTAATAATATAAAAACAATTGTTTAAAAAACAAAGGGTTTTAGAGTAATTTGATTTATAGAGTAATTGGAAGTTCAGTAGGTTGGATGAGTTCATCAGTGATATCATCAGTGATATGATTTGAGATGTCATTAATGATGTGACTCAACATGTCATGAGTGATATCCCAAATGTGTGGATACCCCTTTATCCCAGAATGAATGTCAGCATAAACCAGACAAGGTACTCTAACATCATTACCTGTATTGCCTATCAAAATAATATCAAACCATTATGTCAGTTCCAATATCGAGTTTGCCACAAAACCAATACACCTAACTTGCTATTCGTGTGATCTGCTGTGGCCAAATTGCTAACAACTCTGCACTGTCCTCAAGACCACAGGGGCAGGGTTAGGGTTAGGATTTATGGGTGAATAGCAGGTCCTCTTTACCTTCTGGACGACCAGTGTCCTTAAATGTGAACATTTCTTTCTGGCTGTTGATAGAGAAGAAAGTTTGAAGGAATCTGGGGGCATATTATCAAGCAGGGCGATAGGCAATTATCGCCGGCCGCTAAGCGGCGATAATTCTATCGCCCTATTAGCAAGCTGTCGCTAACTGATGTTAGCGACAGCTTTTAGGCGATAGCGAGCGGTTTGGGGCACGCTTTGCATGTCAGCGATGTTTATCGCTAATGACATGCAAAGTGGGCGTACCCAACCAGTTAGCGACTGAAAGCAGTCGCTAACGTCGCTATCGCCTATTAGCAAGGCAGGCGTAGCGTTGGAAATATTCGGGTTAAGTGCGAATATCTTCAAATACTAACACCTGCCCAGACCAGTACTTAGCCATGTTATCCAATGGGAGGTGGATAACATGGCTAAGAGCATTTCGTCGCTAATGCGTGAATATCGCTGTATTCTCAGCTATATTCACGCATTTCGCTGCTATCGCTGGATATTTTAGCACAATGGAGAAAAACGTTGCTAATAGCATGTTTTCTCCGCTAACATATCCAGTGATAGGCAGCGATAAAAAAAATGCGCTAAGTGCATTTTGCGATAAATATCGCTATTCCTTGTGAATATGCCCCCTGGTTTCCTTGATAACGTTCATGTTTTGCACATTTATGAGCAGTAACCTTTCTGTTAGTCACTAAATATAGATCCAGCTTCCCATATGACTCTCTCAAACAAAGCAAATAGGCACCAATTATGAGCTGCCTAATACTGGCGGAGTGGGAACTTCACAGTTACCGTCCAGTTTTACCAGACAATCAGTATTCCACATGGTATTCTCTTTTCCTTAGGGATTAATGAGTATTTACAACATGATGGGCGAAGCAAGAAGAGGACATTTCTAGGACATGTTCTGTGTGGGATGCATGGAATGGGGCTTGGAGGGCTACTTTGCAGCCTTTTTCTCAGGTAATTTTGCTGGATAGATTTTCAGGCGCTAAAGTCAGGTCTATTGCTTCCTGCACAAGGCCAACCTAGGTGTGGTAAACAAAGACCACTCATGACTGAATGTAGTGGAATTCCACGTGGGAATACCCTGCTCATTTTGTATTAGGGACCTTCCTGGGGAGCAGTAAAATGGCCACAAACACCCAGGGTTGAAATAACAGTACTGGAGCTGATGTTAATCAAAACAGCCTCGATGTAATCGTGCTGCATGTATTCCTCCCCGACACTGGAAGCACTGTTTCCATCGGAAACAGATTATGGACTCCCACTGTCATACCTCTTCTGCCTCTAAGTTTTATTTTTCTTCACTGCTAACTTTTGTGCTCCTTTGTGCTTTTACTGTCCCTTGTCTTGCCCCATGTTCTTTCGTCTAGGATGCCCTGCAATGCCTTTGGTCTCATTACTGCTTCACCTCCTCACTTTTAAGCTGTACTTACATTACTCTTATCTGTCTCTCGTGTGTTTTTCCACTCTTTATTTTTCCACTTCTTAGACAATATATACCGCAGCTCTTCCAACATGACCTGAATCTTAAATGTGATCAAGGTACTTTCTGAAATGCAAATGAAAACGCCGTGCTCAATGCCTGTCTCTTTTTATTGACCGTAACAAGTGATGAATATATGTTATGCACTTGAAACAACGGACCTTTTTCTTACCTGAAAGTTGCATAATGACACCTTCTACCAGAACCTAGTTATAGACAGAATACTCTAGAGTACATAAAGACGTCAGGTGAGTAATGAAAAGAAACAGCGTGAGAGCAATGGCGAAAGAATAAAAAGTGACAATGTTGAAGAGAATAAAAAGTGACAACGTTGACGTTGACTAACATGGAAGCGAACAATGGGGGAGCACATATAGGGTGAAGGAAAGAGAAAGTGGGGTAACAGATGAAAAAAAGGAGAGGTGGGGAGCACACAGGATGAAAGAATTATCAACAACATCATCGTGTTACAGAGTCGAGAAGGAAACATAATTATGCAGTAATAAACCAGTCGAACCGTTGTCTGGACGGATTATTCAAGGCCCAGGTGAAAATGTAATTACGCTGAATTACGCTGGAATAAATTGCATAATTTGGTAACGAAATGTTCGTGAATTTACTAAGATTATTTCATTACATCGCGTTGCATAACTTCGGGGTCAAACTTTAAGGGGGATGCACCGTTCGGATAATTTTTGAACTCGAGCAGCATTTCTGGTCGATATTTTACTCGATGGGACCATTTAGGTAAATTCGAATGTGAGCAGCAGTGCAACACAACCCTGAAATAAATATGCCCCTTAATTTATTGCCTGGTGGATACTTGGATGTCTGCCACAATCAAGCTCTACACAATGTCAAGGTGCAGCCATTTTTTAAACAGCGGTACAAAAGGCGGTGGTGATGGACGGAGCATCTGAATCAATCAAACACTCACACCCAGTCAAAAGATCTGGGTTTAATCCATCACCGTTCTTTAGCCCACTCTGCCACCCCAGTTCAGACATGGCTATATGCAAATCAGTCTGACCCTGTGCCTCATGGAAACAGTCCAGCCCGAACTGCCAAGCCATTTTTTAAACCAGCATCAAACAGTTAATCAATCAGGAGTTTGTATAGAGTGAGAGTTTCAAGGTGCTGGGGGACCGGGAGGCTGCTGATCCTTCTGGGTTCAGTCAAAGAGTCAGGTCTTGAGGTTCTTCCTGAATTGGGCCCCTTTACTATTTAATCTTTACATGCAGCCCCTAATCGCCTCTCTCCGCAAATCCTCGGCCACAATCTTTAACTATGCGGATGATCTCCAGTTAATTTTTCCTATTGACACCTCCTCATCCTCTTGCACTAACTTTCAAACTACCATGCTTGATATATCGGAATGGATGTATCACAGTCAGCTCAAATTAAATCCTACTAAGACCGAGCTGGTGTTGGTAGGCAGGTCAACCAACCCTTGGAATGCCAGCTTTTGGCCTCCCTCACTAGGGTCTCCACCTTGCCCCGTCAATTCAGTGAAGAGCTTGGGCGTAGTCATCTCTGGCGACTTATCTATGAGGCCTCAGATAAATGCTGTCACATCATCCTGCTTCTTTCATCTGCGTAGGATACGCAAAATCAGTAGGTTCCTCACCAGAGATGCACTTATACTTGTCATCATGGCTCTCGTTACGTCCAGAATTGACTATGCCAACACTCTGTACGTGGGAATTCCGGCTTACCATCTTCACAGGTTGCAGCTGCTGCAAAATCAGGCAGCACGCCTAGTTTACCATCAGCCTAAACACCAGCACATTTCGCCACTGTTGCAGAGCCTTCATTGGCTCCCGGTGGCTAAACGTTGCACCTTTAAACTTGGTTGTACAATTTTCAAAGCTCTGTCTGATCAAGCTCCTGTCTTCATCTCTTCTTGTCTGAAGCAATATATACCCCTGAGAGATCTCCGTTCCACTTCACACAATCTTCTAGTCCTTCCTAAAATCAAATGTAAAAAGCATGGTGGTCTTTGTTTTTCTTTCATGGCCCCCAAAATCTGGAATTCCCTCCCGACTGCCTTCCGACACTGCCCAACCTATGATTGCTTCCGCCGGATGTTGAAAACCTTCCTCTTTCAGTTAGCGTTTGAGTAATCCCCTGTTCCTGCTCTCCGCATTTGTTATGAGCGCCATGAAACCGTTTGGTGGCCGAGCGCGGTATAAATAATTTTAACATTAACATAACATAACATAACAACACAGATTGCCTCAGGTGGAGGGGCAGGGTGCTCCAGTGGGGAGGTAGGAGAAGGATCTTCCTCCGGTTCTGGTCTTGTGGTTACGTGGGATGGAGGCCAGGGCGAGTTGGGGGGAGCAGAGTTGTCTGGCAGGTATGTGGAATTCGAAACTGTGGTTTAGATAGTCTTGTCCTGCTTAGAGGAAAACTTTGTAGGCATGTGTAAAATAGTAAAAAGGTTTTCTGTAACTTCAGTGAAATACACAAAACATGTGTCAGGTGGGCAACAGAAGTGCAAGTTATTCTCTTACTCAGAACAGGTACAACATGGACAGCAAATGTGCACAATACAGCACAGATCCAGAGCAGCATTTTAAGTAGTCATGCAACATACTAATAAGATAATTGCATCAACATGTATTGTGATAACAGGTGGCTCTTGTGCCAACGTGACTGAAGCATCGCTTTGTGCAGGATCCTGATGCATTGGTCAAAAAGGAACAGGGGCTGTTGTCACAGAAGCGTATGGATAATGTTTTTAACCCTCAGCCTTTTAAATTTTGTTTTCTGATTGGGGGAAAGTTTAATTTTATGCTTTTGCTCTCACCTTATTTGGGGCAATTTAGTGCACTCTCCGGTCCACCGCAACCGCACTCGGTGATTGTTTGAGTGGAGAGAGATCATTGCTGAGTCTTTCTACATTGGGCACTAGTAGAGCGATTAGCGCTCTTGTAGCCAGCCCGCCTGGGGCATAAATTCAACAGCCTGAGCGAGCGTGCAGCGGACGCTTCGAAGGCACGCCAAAGGCAAGCTCGTCCGCGCCGGGACGCTGCCAGCTGCCAGAGGATGCTGCCGGTTTCGCAGCAGGTATTTTCCACCTGTAGAATAACCTATACTCGAGAATCACTGCTGGTATTTAAATGTCTATCCCCGTGCTCGGGGGGGTAATAATAAAATCCAAGCAGCTGACGGTAATTGGCTCATAGGAAGTGAGGAGTGTGCACGGTGTGGGTGGGCCTTGGTTAATCAGCAGCCTGCCCCTCCCAACTCCTATCCTCCATCCTGTAGCCAGCCACGATATATGACTCAGAATGGGAGCACAGAGGAACAGAGTATGGAAAGTCAGAGACCACGCATGTGAGGGCTATATTTGAAATGCCAGATCGATCCCTAAGCATGTGGCCGAGATCTGAAATGAAATGAAATTAAAAGAATCTTATAACGCGCAACTAAGCCCGAAGGCATCAAGGCGCCTAACAGCAAACCATAAAACCAAAAAGAGAAACAGTAACTACGGGTACGCCCTTGCAAACAACCATGTTTTCAATGCTTTCCGAAAAAGCAAAACAGAAGACTGAGATTTAATTTCACATGGAAGAGTATTCCATAGCTTAGGGGCAACTGAAGAGAAGGCCCTGCCGCCCCATTTATTCCTACGGAAGCGAGGTACAACCAGCAGGTTCTTAGAAGAGGAACGTAAGTCTCTGCCCGATATATAGGGTAGCAGCAGTTTCTTAACACCCCCTGCCCCCTTGGCAGAGAGTGCACTATAGGTCAGGCAGAGCGTTTTAAAAATAATCCTCGATTCAATAGGAAGCCAGTGTAAGGCCTTCCCAGCTGCCGTTGCTGATGCTAGTCTGGGAGCGTTCCATGAACAAATTTCGCTGCCGCATTTTGGACAGTCTGCAGACGCTGTATCAAGTTCTTATTCATGCCGGTGTATAGGGCGTTACAGTAGTCAAGTCGCGAAGCGTCAAGTGCTACCACTACTTGCTTTCGCGCTTGAGGAGACAGGTAATGTTTTATTTTTCGGAGTATTTTAATAATACCCCAGCAGGTAGCAACAGTTCTGTTGACCTGCAGCGTCATGGACAGGGCGGGATCAATCAATACTCCCAGGTTCCGTGCCGACTCCGTAGGAGTAGGACAGTTCCCCAACAAGGGCGGCCACCATTCAGGCGACCAGATGTTGTTGTTAGGGCCAAACACCAAGATCTCAGTCTTCTCACCATTCAACTTTAGTGAATTGTAAATCATCCACTTGGACACTGCTTCCATGCAGTTCCTAAAGTTGAACGGTGAAGAGTTATCCAGGTGGGAGAGAGACACCAAGACCTGTGTGTCGTCAGCATACGAGACTACCTCCATCCCAAAAGATCTAACCAACCTGGCAAGCGGGGTCACGTAGATGTTAAACAGGGTCGGACTTAATGCCGACCCCTGTGGGACCCCACATTGCACAGGTAGGGATGGAGATAGGAACTCTCCCACCTTAAAACTCTGTTCCCTCTGATCCAAGAAGGAGGCCAGCAGACTCAGATCCGCCCCTTCCACCCATATCTCCCTCAGGCGAGATGTTAAAACCGAAGGGGATAGGGTGTCAAAGGCGGCTGTCAGGTCCAAGAGGACCAGGACGGTGGTATGACCCTGGTCCACCTCCATACGGATGTTATTCAGAACAACCGTAAGGGCTGACTCAGTGCTGTGATGCCTCCTGAAGCCATGTTGAGATTGATCTAGAAGACCCGAGGAGTCAAGAAAAGCCGCCAGATGTTGATTTAGATGACCCTATGATGAAGCATGTCACCAACTAGTGGTGAGTGAGGGTCCTTTTAACAAAGAGGTTTACTTGTCCTTTCCAGTTATGTGTAGTTATACTACTTTTCTGGGTTGCGACCTCCTGATTGTTAGGATTGGATTTTTCCAACCTTACAGTTATGCCAACCGGGTAGGGACCATTGCATAACCTAACACACCTTGTTTTGTCTTATTTTGTTTTCATTAAGTCACTCCTTCGTTGTTTAAAATATAATTATTGGGGTACAGGAGTGTCTACTCGCGCCCTATCTCTCTTGTTGATTTTGTTGGTTCTTAGAGCAGCGTGCAGCTGTGAGAGACTTACTGATTTATTATTAGCAGAGACTTATTAATAACGAGACCATCAATCTACCATGGAAGAACAGGGCCCCTCCTTTTCAAAAGAAGAGGTGGTTGCTTTGCTTGGTGACAACATGCCTTATTTCTCGACCCTTTTCTAGCGCATACCATATCCCAGATAGGTGACTGGGTGGATCAAGGTGAACCAAGAATATAACCGCACTAGAGCCATTTCATATGGCATCATGATCTAAGCATATTTTAATAATAATACAGTACTAAAGTTATCAATGCCCCAGAAGATTCTATGACAATGCATTATTTCGGAAGGTATGGGCGCAGACAAATTGGCTGCCTACCATATAGTATCAAGGCGTAGCCTCCCACTCAGGACTGGCTCGTTTTAATCGACGCACGTCTTTGCCTTAATCGTTATCGTTATGAATATCAATCACATTTTTTGGAGAGAACTACTGTTCCTCAAAATTAACATCTTATTCCCCTCAACTTATTGGTTCACCAACGAGGCGGAACGGGGATTCGAACCGCATTACCTGTAGGGTGACCAAAGGGGCTTTGTCCCTTTAAGGCTTCTCCGCCTCGCCCTGTGTGACGCCCCGTGTCACGCCCCCCTTTTTCATGTCCGGGCACGCCAGTCATGTGGCCGGAACAACTATGTTATTTAAAAGAGCTCACATGGGTTTCTCTACTACCTCCGGGCAGACGGCAGTCCTGTAGCATAGGTTTTGGACGGGGAGTCGCGAGTGGAAAAGTAAGTTTTTAACTGCTTGTCTACCGTGCAGCTGCTTTCTGCCTCAAAGACTGTCGAACTACGGAGGGTTTGGTAACATCTTGTTTTCCTCCTTACACGCTAGATTTTACACCGCGTGAACAATTCCCGTGCTGTCTTGACCCATGAAGAGAATTTCCCTCCTTCTAGCTGTAAGTGCTTTGAGCTCCTTGCTGACACGCTATTGAACCTTGCAGATTAATGCATGTTGTCGCTCTGGTTTCCACATTGTGAGGCCCCCCCTTTTGCCGTTTTATGAGTCTCCAAAATAATATATTTTGTCTGCTTTAATTATTGATTATATACCCGGCTTAAGTATAAACTATGGAGGGGTAAGAAATCCTTAGCCTTTCTAAAACTTTAGCCCAAAATACGCTGATTTAAATAAATCTACTGCGTTTCAGGAACCTCCCTCTTTGGTTCCACTATTCTAATATGAATAATTTTTGTTTAGAAGTCTGTAACTAGACATCCCTCTATATCGAATTCATGATTATGAGGGTACTTTATCCTACCACTCTAATAGGGTGTTAAGGAAACAGAGGTGATGTGATAATTCTCACGTTACCTTGCTACATGTTGTAAAAATGGATAACATGTTGATTTGTGTGTCTATGTGTTAGTGTGTCCCTCTCCTTTCTCTACAGGTAACTCGGGCTGCTGTGAATCACAGTGTGCCGACACGGGCAATATCCGTGAGTAATTACATCATACTCTTTCAATTTTTTACATCAAGTGCCTCACGGGAGGGTGTACCTTAGTGTGTACATACCACCGGAGTGCTATTGGTCTATGGTCCTGACGAATGCTGTGCGATCCTGCATTTTTACAGCAGAAACATGTTGACCTTATATCTCACTCAAGGACACAGGTCTCCAAATTCAGAACCTATTTTGTCCGCCTTTTTAATCTGGATACAGGTTGGCCCACATTGAAGATTTTGTTTGGGTTTCAACCTAGTAATTTTTAAATTCTGCACTCACTTATTTTGCAACAATTTCTTTTGAGTTAAACCACTGTCACACTCAACACCAACCCGCTCCGCTGTAAATCAGGCGTTGTAGCACGCTGGGGGGGCATTCGGCCACCCCAGCGGGGACCCTATGATGAAGCATGTCACCAACTAGTGGTGAGTGAGGGTCCTTTTAACAAAGAGGTTTACTTGTCCTTTCCAGTTATGTGTAGTTATACTACTTTTCTGGGTTGCGACCTCCTGATTGTTAGGATTGGATTTTTCCAACCTTACAGTTATGCCAACCGGGTAGGGACCATTGCATAACCTAACACACCTTGTTTTGTCTTATTTTGTTTTCATTAAGTCACTCCTTCGTTGTTTAAAATATAATTATTGGGGTACAGGAGTGTCTACTCGCGCCCTATCTCTCTTGTTGATTTTGTTGGTTCTTAGAGCAGCGTGCAGCTGTGAGAGACTTACTGATTTATTATTAGCAGAGACTTATTAATAACGAGACCATCAATCTACCATGGAAGAACAGGGCCCCTCCTTTTCAAAAGAAGAGGTGGTTGCTTTGCTTGGTGACAACATGCCTTATTTCTCGACCCTTTTCTAGCGCATACCATATCCCAGATAGGTGACTGGGTGGATCAAGGTGAACCAAGAATATAACCGCACTAGAGCCATTTCATATGGCATCATGATCTAAGCATATTTTAATAATAATACAGTACTAAAGTTATCAATGCCCCAGAAGATTCTATGACAATGCATTATTTCGGAAGGTATGGGCGCAGACAAATTGGCTGCCTACCATATAGTATCAAGGCGTAGCCTCCCACTCAGGACTGGCTCGTTTTAATCGACGCACGTCTTTGCCTTAATCGTTATCGTTATGAATATCAATCACATTTTTTGGAGAGAACTACTGTTCCTCAAAATTAACATCTTATTCCCCTCAACTTATTGGTTCACCAACGAGGCGGAACGGGGATTCGAACCGCATTACCTGTAGGGTGACCAAAGGGGCTTTGTCCCTTTAAGGCTTCTCCGCCTCGCCCTGTGTGACGCCCCGTGTCACGCCCCCCTTTTTCATGTCCGGGCACGCCAGTCATGTGGCCGGAACAACTATGTTATTTAAAAGAGCTCACATGGGTTTCTCTACTACCTCCGGGCAGACGGCAGTCCTGTAGCATAGGTTTTGGACGGGGAGTCGCGAGTGGAAAAGTAAGTTTTTAACTGCTTGTCTACCGTGCAGCTGCTTTCTGCCTCAAAGACTGTCGAACTACGGAGGGTTTGGTAACATCTTGTTTTCCTCCTTACACGCTAGATTTTACACCGCGTGAACAATTCCCGTGCTGTCTTGACCCATGAAGAGAATTTCCCTCCTTCTAGCTGTAAGTGCTTTGAGCTCCTTGCTGACACGCTATTGAACCTTGCAGATTAATGCATGTTGTCGCTCTGGTTTCCACATTGTGAGGCCCCCCCTTTTGCCGTTTTATGAGTCTCCAAAATAATATATTTTGTCTGCTTTAATTATTGATTATATACCCGGCTTAAGTATAAACTATGGAGGGGTAAGAAATCCTTAGCCTTTCTAAAACTTTAGCCCAAAATACGCTGATTTAAATAAATCTACTGCGTTTCAGGAACCTCCCTCTTTGGTTCCACTATTCTAATATGAATAATTTTTGTTTAGAAGTCTGTAACTAGACATCCCTCTATATCGAATTCATGATTATGAGGGTACTTTATCCTACCACTCTAATAGGGTGTTAAGGAAACAGAGGTGATGTGATAATTCTCACGTTACCTTGCTACATGTTGTAAAAATGGATAACATGTTGATTTGTGTGTCTATGTGTTAGTGTGTCCCTCTCCTTTCTCTACAGGTAACTCGGGCTGCTGTGAATCACAGTGTGCCGACACGGGCAATATCCGTGAGTAATTACATCATACTCTTTCAATTTTTTACATCAAGTGCCTCACGGGAGGGTGTACCTTAGTGTGTACATACCACCGGAGTGCTATTGGTCTATGGTCCTGACGAATGCTGTGCGATCCTGCATTTTTACAGCAGAAACATGTTGACCTTATATCTCACTCAAGGACACAGGTCTCCAAATTCAGAACCTATTTTGTCCGCCTTTTTAATCTGGATACAGGTTGGCCCACATTGAAGATTTTGTTTGGGTTTCAACCTAGTAATTTTTAAATTCTGCACTCACTTATTTTGCAACAATTTCTTTTGAGTTAAACCACTGTCACACTCAACACCAACCCGCTCCGCTGTAAATCAGGCGTTGTAGCACGCTGGGGGGGCATTCGGCCACCCCAGCGGGGACCCTATGATGAAGCATGTCACCAACTAGTGGTGAGTGAGGGTCCTTTTAACAAAGAGGTTTACTTGTCCTTTCCAGTTATGTGTAGTTATACTACTTTTCTGGGTTGCGACCTCCTGATTGTTAGGATTGGATTTTTCCAACCTTACAGTTATGCCAACCGGGTAGGGACCATTGCATAACCTAACACACCTTGTTTTGTCTTATTTTGTTTTCATTAAGTCACTCCTTCGTTGTTTAAAATATAATTATTGGGGTACAGGAGTGTCTACTCGCGCCCTATCTCTCTTGTTGATTTTGTTGGCTCTTAGAGCAGCGTGCAGCTGTGAGAGACTTACTGATTTATTATTAGCAGAGACTTATTAATAACGAGACCATCAATCTACCATGGAAGAACAGGGCCCCTCCTTTTCAAAAGAAGAGGTGGTTGCTTTGCTTGGTGACAACATGCCTTATTTCTCGACCCTTTTCTAGCGCATACCATATCCCAGATAGGTGACTGGGTGGATCAAGGTGAACCAAGAATATAACCGCACTAGAGCCATTTCATATGGCATCATGATCTAAGCATATTTTAATAATAATACAGTACTAAAGTTATCAATGCCCCAGAAGATTCTATGACAATGCATTATTTCGGAAGGTATGGGCGCAGACAAATTGGCTGCCTACCATATAGTATCAAGGCGTAGCCTCCCACTCAGGACTGGCTCGTTTTAATCGACGCACGTCTTTGCCTTAATCGTTATCGTTATGAATATCAATCACATTTTTTGGAGAGAACTACTGTTCCTCAAAATTAACATCTTATTCCCCTCAACTTATTGGTTCACCAACGAGGCGGAACGGGGATTCGAACCGCATTACCTGTAGGGTGACCAAAGGGGCTTTGTCCCTTTAAGGCTTCTCCGCCTCGCCCTGTGTGACGCCCCGTGTCACGCCCCCCTTTTTCATGTCCGGGCACGCCAGTCATGTGGCCGGAACAACTATGTTATTTAAAAGAGCTCACATGGGTTTCTCTACTACCTCCGGGCAGACGGCAGTCCTGTAGCATAGGTTTTGGACGGGGAGTCGCGAGTGGAAAAGTAAGTTTTTAACTGCTTGTCTACCGTGCAGCTGCTTTCTGCCTCAAAGACTGTCGAACTACGGAGGGTTTGGTAACATCTTGTTTTCCTCCTTACACGCTAGATTTTACACCGCGTGAACAATTCCCGTGCTGTCTTGACCCATGAAGAGAATTTCCCTCCTTCTAGCTGTAAGTGCTTTGAGCTCCTTGCTGACACGCTATTGAACCTTGCAGATTAATGCATGTTGTCGCTCTGGTTTCCACATTGTGAGGCCCCCCCTTTTGCCGTTTTATGAGTCTCCAAAATAATATATTTTGTCTGCTTTAATTATTGATTATATACCCGGCTTAAGTATAAACTATGGAGGGGTAAGAAATCCTTAGCCTTTCTAAAACTTTAGCCCAAAATACGCTGATTTAAATAAATCTACTGCGTTTCAGGAACCTCCCTCTTTGGTTCCACTATTCTAATATGAATAATTTTTGTTTAGAAGTCTGTAACTAGACATCCCTCTATATCGAATTCATGATTATGAGGGTACTTTATCCTACCACTCTAATAGGGTGTTAAGGAAACAGAGGTGATGTGATAATTCTCACGTTACCTTGCTACATGTTGTAAAAATGGATAACATGTTGATTTGTGTGTCTATGTGTTAGTGTGTCCCTCTCCTTTCTCTACAGGTAACTCGGGCTGCTGTGAATCACAGTGTGCCGACACGGGCAATATCCGTGAGTAATTACATCATACTCTTTCAATTTTTTACATCAAGTGCCTCACGGGAGGGTGTACCTTAGTGTGTACATACCACCGGAGTGCTATTGGTCTATGGTCCTGACGAATGCTGTGCGATCCTGCATTTTTACAGCAGAAACATGTTGACCTTATATCTCACTCAAGGACACAGGTCTCCAAATTCAGAACCTATTTTGTCCGCCTTTTTAATCTGGATACAGGTTGGCCCACATTGAAGATTTTGTTTGGGTTTCAACCTAGTAATTTTTAAATTCTGCACTCACTTATTTTGCAACAATTTCTTTTGAGTTAAACCACTGTCACACTCAACACCAACCCGCTCCGCTGTAAATCAGGCGTTGTAGCACGCTGGGGGGGCATTCGGCCACCCCAGCGGGGACCCTATGATGAAGCATGTCACCAACTAGTGGTGAGTGAGGGTCCTTTTAACAAAGAGGTTTACTTGTCCTTTCCAGTTATGTGTAGTTATACTACTTTTCTGGGTTGCGACCTCCTGATTGTTAGGATTGGATTTTTCCAACCTTACAGTTATGCCAACCGGGTAGGGACCATTGCATAACCTAACACACCTTGTTTTGTCTTATTTTGTTTTCATTAAGTCACTCCTTCGTTGTTTAAAATATAATTATTGGGGTACAGGAGTGTCTACTCGCGCCCTATCTCTCTTGTTGATTTTGTTGATTTAGATGAGTCTCCATCATCTTTGCGGGAGCTGGGAGCAAAGAAATGGGGCGATAATTCTTTTTTTTTTTTTTTTTTTTTTTTTTTTTTACATACATTCCCAATCAAATGGGTCTCTTGCAGGAAAACAATGTCCGGTGACAAACGTCTTATATATTTCAACACCACACTGCGCTTGATGCGATCTCCCAGGCCATTAACGTTCCAGGAAACAAATTTCAACCCCCTACCCCCCATCCCACCCACCCGAGCCAGGACCCCCCATCCAAGAGCTAGACATCAGAAACATCAGTAAAGACAGAAGCAATTCGCCTTGAAAACAACACACAAAAAAATAAGAACTTCCCATCCCCCCTCCCCCAAGCTGAAAGGAAACACCCCCCACCCTGCACCCCTGCAAAAAGCTAAAGAGCCACCCCAACCTGCAGTGTGCCTGTCGCCCCATAACCCCTAGTCTACACAAAGACCCCGGAGGAGGAAAGGTCTCCGTTCCACCCGCCCCCAGACTACAGTAAGAGCAAGAATCAACACACAAAAAATAAATAATCACATTGCAGAGGTACGCCGGCCACCACTCCTGGGAACGTATTCAAAACGAGACATCAGAGTCAAACAATCAGATCTCCACACCACCTTCGGCACCACCAGGGTGAGCGGCAGACTCAGTCTCAGGAGGACGGTCAGGCAAGGAGTCCAGCCAGTCATTAACAGCATCCGGTCTATCAAAGAACAGAGTACGCTCATTATACTCGACACGAAGTCTGGTGGGGAAAAGCATAGCATAGCGTAGACCCCGATCTCGAAGACGTTTCTTAGCACCACGAAACTCCATCCGTTGTCTTTGAACCTGTTGGGAGAAGTCCGGGTAGAAGTTCACTGTGGCATTCTCGAAGGCCACCGGGCCCTTCACCCGTGAGGCCTGCAGGATAGCGTCCCGATCCCTATAATGAAACAGTTTAGCCACAATAGGCCTTGGCGGAGCACCCGGCTTAACTTTGCCCCCCGGGACACGATGTGCGCGTTCAACCGTGAAAAATTTGGTAAGCCCGGAGGGGGCAAGATGGTTTAAAATCAGACCCTCAACCAGGAGATCAACAGAGTGGGGTTCAGGGTTTTCCGGTACACCAACCAGGCGAACATTGCAGCGACGTGCCCTGTTTTCAAAATCCTCCAGGCGTCGGGTCATGAAGTCGTTCACCCGACGAAGATTCCCAACCTCTGTCTGGAGCTCCGAGACGTCTTTCGTGAGGCTAGATGATTTAATATCCAATGACTGCACCCTCTCATTCGTCTTGCCGAGATCAGCACGAATCAGATTCACCTCAATGGCCACGGTGTCAAGTTTGCGGGCCAAGGCCTCGTACTGAAGGCCGGTGGATTCCCTCACTCCCGAGATGGCGCCCATGATATCCTGTAGGGAAGGCTCCGCCGACTCTTCCAAAATTCGTTCAGACGCCGTACTGTGGCCAGGTAGGGCAGCTCCGGGGGACCCCTTAGATTGAGTATAACGGTCCATGACGTTCGTCTGAACCGGCGCTCCGCGCAGAGGTGTTTTCGTCTTGCGCGTTTCTCTGTCCCCTCTGCCCGCCATTTTGAAGATGCGTCACGGGACAAGCCACCAGGGTCGACGGGCCAAACACCCAAAACTCAGGATCAAAAGTACACCAAAAAGAAGGGCTCAACTCGGGAGGAGGCCACCAAACCAGCAAAGAGACAAGAGGAAAGCCCCGTGTCCGAACTGTCTCCAAGTCTCAGCCAAGCGCGATACGCACACTCGTGGCACAGGTCGAGACAGAATCGAAACCGAAACTCAGGAAGGGGGTCTCACAAGGCCAGATCTCCTGCCGTTGTTGTTCAATTCCAGGACGGCCACAGATCTGCACCCCGTCCCGGGCGCACCTCAAGGGCGGAGCCCAAAAGTTCAGACCACCGTAGCTCAGGAGTACGAGATCCAAAGCAAATTCCGAAAAGTGCCAGGGTAATCAGCCAAACGTCCTCTACTTGAATTCTTACAAGAAATCAGGATCTAGTCAGGATAAATCGCCGGGAGCGGCGAGGGTCCGGAGAGCGCTGTGCTCAAGCGGCCATCACGGATGCCCGCCAAGCTCCTCCTCCGGGGCGATAATTCTTGAGCACCTCAGGATCTAGTGTAGGCTTCTTAAGGAGGGGCTTGACCACCGCATTCTTCCATTGAGATGGAAAAATGCCCTCTCTCATAGCCCTATTCATGATTTCCAGCAAGAAGGGCAATAAGCAGTCTCTGCACTCCTTCAGGACTTTAAGGGGGCATGGGTCCAGTGGGGACCCCGACCTTATCTTATTTAAGAGCAGGTTGAACTCCTGATAAGATAGAGGCGGAAACTCGGACAAAGTCATAGAGGTGGTAGATAGCACCTCCTTCAAGATCGGAGAAGAGGGGACAGGCGGAGGAGGGGTGACTGATCTTTGTAGTTCAAGATTAGAATAGATGTCTGCGATCTTCGAGTGGAAGAATCCTGCGATTTTATCACAGAATTCCTGAGTGCTTACTACAGGGTCCGGCAACTGTAGCGTACAAAGCCACTATTTTAAAGCCATTGTCAGGTTAGCAAAGTACTCTTGCTTCACTCTGATCATCTCAATCTTGTACTCCTTGAGGAGCTTCTTATGTTTATCCCTCTCCTTTATATTCCAGCTCGTCCGCCAAACCCTTTCTTGCTTCCTGCACCCCTATCTCATGAGCCTAAGGGTCTCCGAAAACCAGGGTGCCGAGGGTCTCTTTCTCGCAGAGTAGCAAGAAGAAATAGGAGCGAGCACATCTACTGCTGCAATGATGGCTTTGTTTTAATTTACAAAAAACAGTGGTCCCTACATGTGGACAAGATAACATACAAAAAGCAATGATCATACACCTGATAAGTAGTATGTCTTTTGTCCAGCCGGACAAGAACATTTATTTGAAATGTTCTGGTTGATAAAGTGAATTTTAAGAACCAAAAAAGATAACAAGTGGGCACAGCCGTGACCCACAACAATCAAGACAAAACAACAAAGAAATGGCCAAAAGGGCAAAGCGAAAATCTGTCTGTATACTTGTGGTCAGTGCTACAGACTCAATCTCTTAAATATAACCATACCATTGCATCAAATAATATAGCATTATCATATTGCATATGGGGTTTTTTAGTCGACGACGTTTCAATGCCTTTTTACATTTGTGACATCATCATCAGGACAAGAATTATCAACATTATTGTTTTGTAAAACAGTTATTAACACAATGCCTATTATCGCATTACTTTACATGAAGGAAATGAGAGGCAAGGGGGAAGGAAAAACAGGAAATATATATAAGAATCGGCCAACATCGAAGCAGGATCCGGTGTAACACAGCCAATGCACCACTTGTGGAACATTTCTATGAAAAAGGCCACAGCGAGGAAGAATTACTTTGGACAGTTGTTTCTATCATCAAACAACCTCCCAGAGGAGCAGACCTTTCCCAATTGCTCAATAAAGAGGAACTGCATTGGATTTTAAAAACTGACAGTATCAGAAAAGGCCTCAACCGCCTTGAAGACTGGATCTCTTTATTGTAATCTTTGTTATATGTCATTATGTTAATGAAAACCGTTTTTAGAAAGTCACCTGCTGCCCTTAGTGCATGCTGCACTATTAGTCTCATACAATCACAATGATCTTTCCACCACTCCAAAATGGCTGCCTCACTGCTGCACATTCCCCACTAGATACCAAATCACAGTAAGTCCCTCATCGGTTTCCACGGACCATGTGACTTGAAAAGCCTGTTCCTCTGGCTGACCGGAAGATCGATCCCATCGGACTGCCGTATTCGCCATAGCGCTCCGGCCATCACAAGTAAGTGACTCTCGCCCTTTGGTAATTAAGCAAGGAGCAATCTGATACACTGCAACGTGTGTATCTAACTCTCCTACCTCGCTCCGTTTGTTTAGATTGAGCCATCACGCTCCTTTCCTGGCAAATCCATACAAACCTGATGGAAGCCCTGGACTTGATGTGAAAGGTAAATATGTCCTACCCCTTCACTCCGGCACTCCGCCTAAGACAGACGACCGCAATCACTAACCCCACACTTTTTTTCCTCAGAAAGCACATCTATCAGCGTTTACTCATCAGTATTCCTGAACCTACGAGGAAACCAACATGTAGGTTACTCGGTTCTTTCTCCTGCCACCGCCCGCGATTATTGTCACATCCAGAGACCTAGTCACATTATTTCTTCACGTCATTCACGACCCAGCCAAGCAAATTGCCTTAGACTTATTTCCATTCGATCACCAGAACGACCGCTTAGCCAGAAAGCTAATATTGATTAAATTATTTCTACCTCACATCCCATTGATCTCAATAGAGACCTTGAACTCGTGTTCATATCACTATCCCCTTCACTCGCCGATTACCCGCTCCGTCCAACCACACGCATGCCTGAACACCTCCTAGGTTACAATCTTCACCTCTTCACTCGCCGCAATTCTCAAGTCACTCGTATTTTTATAAAAACTGTCTCCAACATGCCTAAACTGAAATATATTTCCTGTTTTTCCTTCCCCCTTGCCTCCCATTTCCTTCATGTAAAGTAATGCGATAATAGGCATTGTGTTAATAACTGTTGTACAAAACAATAATGTTGATAATTCTTGTCCTGATGATGATGTCACAAATGTAAAAAGGCATCGAAACGTCGTCGACTAAAAAACCCCATATGCAATATGATAATGCTATATTATTTGATGCAATGGTATGGTTATGTTTAAGAGATTGAGTCTGTAGCACTGACCACAAGTATACAGACAGATTTTCGCTTTGCCCTTTTGGCCATTTCTTTATTGTTTTGTCTTGATTGTTGTGGGTCATGGCTGTGCCCACTTGTTATCTTTTTTGGTTCTTAAAATTCACTTTATCAACCAGAACATTTCAAATAAATGTTCTTGTCCGGCTGGACAAAAGACATACTACTTATCAGGTGTATGATCATTGCTTTTTGTATGTTATCTTGTCCACATGTAGGGACCACTGTTTTTTGTAAATTGATACTGCCCAAGGTCCCTATGGCATACCTTTCGGGTTCCCTTGTCTTTGTGAAAACAAACGCAATGATGGCTTTGGACAGGTCCGAAGCAGCTATACTGACATCCTCAGAATGATCAGCATTATAGTTTTGCATCAGTGGAGCCAGCGTGGCGCTCGTGATTTTCCTAAGGTTCCTCCTGGATGTAGTTTGACTGGGGACACCAGTCTTTGCGGGCATCAGGGCGATCCGAAGCTCCAAAGGGACAGCAAAATGATCGGACCAGGCCAATGGGATGGGATCGCCTATTTTGAGCCTATCATCATTAGAAAAAACTGCGTCCAATGTATGGCCTGCCTGATGAGTAGGCTGTTTGACCAGTTGCACATGATCACATGCGGATAGTGAGTCCAAAAGGGCCAAGGAATCTTTAGAATCAAGGTTATCCAAATTAAAGTTTAGGTCACCCAAAACAGTCAAATTAGAATAGAATGTTAAGAAGAGACTGACTAAAATCTGTCCTGGGCCCAGGAGGTCTGTACACCAGGATGCCCACAAAAGGGGCAGCATCTGGAGATTTTATATGAAAATGGAGGGCTTGAAAAAGGTCAGAGGGCCTGGAAAGTTGAGTGGTGTGACAGGTATGGGAGGTCTTGTAAAGGATTCCAAGACCACCTCCTCTACGCCCCACTCTATCCAATCTAGATAGAGAATACCCTTCCGGCACAGCCTCTACCAAGTCAGGGCCAGAGGACTCAGTGGCGGAGGTTTCAGTAAGGAACACCCATTTGGGCTTTCTTGCTGTGACAAAATCACGAAAGGCAATGTTATTTTTCACTAGAGATCTAGTGTTAATCAGAAAGCCCGAGTCATTCAGGGGAGGCAACGTAGAAGATCTGGGACCTGTTGGATGTTACTAAACCAGACATATGTCTTTTTACCGAAACATGGCTCAATAAGGATGCAGTGGCCTTTCCGGCAGGCTATGTGGTCACCCGGGTGGACAGGCCTTGTAAACGTGGTGGGGGATTAGCTATTGCTACACAACTCCCTTATTACATTAAGACTCTGGACACGTTTCCTCTCCAAATCTATAGCTCTTGATATTTAGAGTAGAGTGTGATCATGTCATTGAGTAGACGGGAGCATTAGTCTATCAACCTCCGGGTGGCAGCAAGAAAGAGTTCTGTACATCATTATTAGATAGACTGGCTCCACACACTCTGAACACCAATAAATTCCTAGTAATTGGAAATTTTAACCTCATTTAAAGATTCTCACTAATAGAGATTCTGCCAGTTTAGTAGCAGCGATGGAATTTCTTTACCTGTCATTAAAAGTCACTGGCTCTACTCACAGCGCAGGCCACATGTTGGATGCCGTTTTCTCTAACATACCTGAATTAGGAGTCGATCCCCCTCATATTTTAGACTGGACTGACCATATAGAACTAAGCTTCATGATGTCGTCCGTAACCCCAGCCATACGGGTGCAAGGCCGGAAGGACCTCCGTAGACCTTGGTCAAGGGTAACTTCCGCTGCCTTTAGCCAAGTCTATTGCGCTCCCTCGTTCAACTCGGACGAGGACCCTGACTCAGCCTGGGCAAGGCTGAAGGGTTTGATGCGAGAAGCCCTAGATGTTATAGCTCCTTTTAAAAGGGTAAATATTCAGGAGTGGGTAGCCCCTCCCCCCTGGTACTCGGACACCCTTAAGAAGGAGAAGACCACCTGCAGGGCCTTGGAGAGGAAATGGAGGAAGTCCAAGGTAGAGTTAGATGAACAACTCTACCGAAGGGCACATAGAGCCTACCTAAACAGCTGCAATGCAGCTAGAAGAACACATTTGGGCGTGCGTATTTTAGAGGCTAAGAACTCCTGTAAGGAGTTATTTGAGATCTTAAAGGAATTTACCAACCCGAAGGCCAATAATCCATCACCACCCCCCACTCTAGGATCTAGCCAAATATTTCACCCATAAGATCGATTTAATTTATCGATCTTTTGATTTGGCAGAAGGGGACCGGGTGGAAGGCCATCTGCCCATAGACTCTCCGCATGAAACGGAATCTTCCTTTGGGCTTGATTCCTTTTCTCACGTCACAAACAAGCAAGTGGGCTCCATACTTAGCCTCGTAAAATCAGGCTCTTCATTAGATCCTGCACCACCGAAGGTTATGTCAACACTCCGTCCGGTCTTAGCTGACGCGCTTGCTAGTGTATATAACATCTCACTAGATACTGCCAAATTCCCGAGTAAGTGGAAGAACGCAAGGGTCAAACAACTGCTTAAAAAGGCGCTAGCGGACCCGACTGACTTACAAAACTACAGACAGATCTCGCTCCTCCCCTGTTGCTCGAAGGCAATGGAATCACTGGTCAATCAACAACTATCCCACTATCTGGAGCAAAACAGCTTCTGGACCCTTCCCAGTCCGGCTTCCGTGCCTCACATAGCACGGAGGCTGCACTATTGGAGGTCACGGATACCATAAGGCTGATACTGGATAGAGGGACACTGGTGATCCTAGTCCTTCTTGATTTGTCGGCAGCCTTTGACACCATCTCTCATAAGATACTGCTTGACAGATTAGGAGGGATTGGTGTTAAGGGCCTGGCTCTCAAATGGATTCAAAGTTATCAATCAGAGCGCACCCAGAGCATTCTTTCACGTCACAGACTATAGTGGTGGACAGGGGAGTTCCTCAGGGATCTGTCCTGAGTCCCGCCCTATTTAATGTGTACGTGACCACCCAGGCAGATATCATCAGAGGCCATGGGTTTGAAACCATCTTGTATGCTGATGACACGCAGCTAATCATCCCCATTGAGGAGGACATTATGTCAAAATAATTAAAATGTAAAAACTGCACATCTAGCATCGCAAGCTGGATGAGGAAGAACTTTTTACTGCTCAACTCCTCTAAAACGGAGATATTGCTGTTCGGGAAGGCCGAAGCAATCTAGTCTCCCGAATCATTTCCTGCCGAGCTGGCAGAAGCCCCCTCCGCTAAAAACTGGGCTAAGAACCTCGGCATTAGGATATATAACAAACTATGAATGGAGGAGAAGTGTAAGAACTGGGGTCACCAATTCCTCGGCGGTAGCTTGGCGCGAGCGGGAAGGCACCCAAAGGATAGGTGTAAAGTAGAAGTGCAGCACACACTCACACTGAGACAGGTAACACATACAATAAAATGACACCACACCAGCTAGTCGTTTTAAAACAAGATGCTTTTATCTAGGTTAGACTCTTTGTTGGTAAATAATTCATTGCAATCAGTTCAGCTGTAACTCATTAGGCAACATTTCATTGTATAGGCATAGATGAAACCCATTCCTTAAAAACACAGGCATGAGGTGTGGCAGTGAGGTAGGCTCCTTCTTACATACAGTATGGGGATGTGCACGGCTGCAGAGGTTTTGGACCGGTGTGTGGGAATGCTTGGAGGAAGTGTTGGCATGGGAGCTCCCTCGCACGCCGCAACTGGGCCTGCTCCACGTTATGGAAAAAGTGGGGGGTAATCTGTATAAACGACACTTGCTCCTTCTGGGTCTTACAATGGCCAAACGAGATATAGCCCAAGCCTGGAAAGCCCCCAAGGCTCCGTTGGTGGGGGTGTGGAAGCGGGGCATGGACTTTAGCATGGGATTGGAACGCCCGATCTTTGAGGCCAGAGGCTGCCCCAAGAAACATTATAGGATTTGGAAGAAATGGGCTGATTATAGGGGCCTATTGCTGGACCCCCCAGCGCCACAAGCCTCTGATATAGATCACGTCTATACTACCCTCATGTGAACTGTCCACTTGTCGCTACCATGCTGCTTTGGCTCCTGTTTCTGGACAATATGAACACCGTGCAGGGAGGGGGGTGGGACCCGGGTGGGGATGCGGGGAGGGGGGTGTTGGATAATGTTGACTGAATTTCTTGAACGCTGTTGCTCTTCTATGCTCACTGTCTTTCTGCAATCTTGGAAGCAGTGTTTCTTTTGTATTCTGTCAACTGCCATAACACTAATAAAATTTGTTCTGAAAAAAAAAAACACAGGCAACATTTCATTAGATAGGCATAGGTAAAACCATTCCGCGAGAACTCAGGCAACATTTTGTTGTATAGGCATCAGTAAACCCATTCCTGTAAAACACAGGCAATATTTCATTATGAAGGCATAGCATCAACATTGGCCTAAGCAGATGCACTAAAGAGAACAGCACTTCATGGGTCACTTTGAGATGGAACGTTTCCTAGTTGGCATTGAGTACACTTTAAACCAAAGCTTAGGAGCGGCTCATGGTAACATACGATCCCCTGCTTGTATGGCACATCAACATAAAACAGGTTTCTTGCTCCAGGACAAGCTGTAGTAAACACTTCCCTAGCCAGGGGTTACCTTTTCATTAACAACAGTCAACCAGTACTTAATTCGGGCTCTTGCCCATTCCAGGGGACCCTCTGTCACTACTTCCCTTGGGTCAGGCCCTTTTCAGCTTAACAGGGGCCAACGGGGCCCCACTACAGTGTCCCCCGAGGGGAGGGGTTACCTTAATCTTCGGCCCTCCGGGGCTCTTGCGCCGTGCGGCAGAGTTTGGGGCAGAAAGGGGGCTCACGCTCTCTGGGGAGCCCACTGGTGGTATGCTGGCCCGTCCGGCTGATTCCAGCAGGTGGGGGCTCTCCCTCTCCGTGAAGCCCCCTTCGCGCTTCCTCCGGACTCCGTCCCGGGCCTCCTGGTGCTTCCCGGGCCCAGGACCAATCCAGCAATGGTACAGGTGGGGGCGCGCCCGCAGCCGCCAATTGCAGTGCGTCCTGCGGGGGCGCGGTTGCAGCCACCAATCAGAGCACGTCTGGCAGGGGGCGCGGCCGATTACGTGGCCGGCACCACAGCCACGTGACGACACCCTCTCCAGCCTCAGAGGTCTAGCGCGGCCTTGCCTGATGCCGCACCGGCCCTCTCCAGTCCGCGGGGGCCGCGGCTGGGACTCTTCGCGCTTGGTGCCGGGCGGCGACGGTGACTCCGATCCTCAGGCGCACTCCGGGGCAGTGCCTCTTCAGTGACCGGACCAGGCCCGCAGCGGTGATCTCGCAGATTTACGCACCTTCAGGTGGTGAGGGGGCCACTACAGTGAGTTCGTCCTATAGCGCTTTCAGGGCACGGCGCCCAGAAGGCACAAGGGCCGCGGCTGTGACATAAGCAAGCAGCGCTTCAAGGGAGGTGCACCTGCACCTTAGCACTGATTGGCAGTGATAAGGTGCCCAGAGACCTAGGTCCAACAAAAAAGATGGTGGAAAAAACAAGGCAAAGGGCGAAATAAACGGGGTAAGACCGCCATAGGGCTCACAGGTCCAACAAGCAGGTGAAGACATTGTCAGGCACCTGCTTCGGTACAATGAAGATGCTTAGGAAGATCATCCCCTGGATTCATCTCTCAGCAAGAAAAACCCTTATCCAGTCACTCCTGGTGAGCCGACTTGATTATAGTAATTCATTGCTTGTGGGAATAAGGGAAGATCTACAATCCAAACTACAGGTGGTGCAGAACACGGCAGCCCACCTTGCCCTCAACAAGCCGGCGCGGACCCCTTCTGCCCCCCTTTTGAGCCAGCTGGCTCCCGGTTAGGAAACGAGCTATTTTTAAGATGCTCTGTGTGGTCTTTAGATCACTACAAGGAAAAGGACCCGCCTATCTTAAAGATAAACTTGTTTGGTACCAACCGGTTCGACACCTAAGATCGAGTAACTGCAATCTCCCATGCTTTCAAAGAATACACAGGGCTAAGATGAGGGGATGAGCCTTCTCCCATCTGGCTGCCAGTTACTGGAATAGTCTGCCACAGAACATCAGGCCCTGTGTTGAGCTAACCAGTTTTAAGAAACTATTAAAGACCTGGCTGTTTTAGATGACCATGGCCTAGGAGTACCCATTTCTCGAAGCGCCAAGAGATCCCCCTGGGGGTGATTTGCTTGCGCTATACAAATGAGTAAAAAAAGAAAATTGGCTATGAGGTCCAAATGGAAAAAAGATGAAAATGTAGCACAAAGTTGCAGGGAGAGATAGAAGCATGAATGTACATGACTGAGTAACACAATTGAACAGGGGGTAAAAGGGGGCCATGAGGGGCACCTGCAAGTGGGCTGTGTAGGGCATTTGGAGCAGGGAGACACGTGAGAATCATGGCAGGGAGGCACAGAAGCATAGGAACAGTTTGGAAAAGATCCAGGGAAACAAAAAGGACCACATTGGTACAAGGCAGACCTGAATGGGATGCGCTGCAGGAGAATGAACAAACATACATGGGAGGAGCGCAAGGAGTAAGGCCTAGCTAACCGTGCTGAGGAGGGGACCGCGTCAGGATGATTCCAGTGCACCATGAGGGTGGAAGTGAAAGAAGAGACATAAGCAGGTAGTCACAGAGTGCATTGAGAAGTAGGCAAAACAGAAAGGGAGCAGGCAGCATCAAATGGGAGTTACTGGTAGACCCGAGCTTAGAGGTACAGGAGACACAACTGGCACAGAAGTAGAAGAGACTGCAGGAATATCTGAAGGTTCTGGGAAAGATATTGGAAAACATGGGGACACAGAAGGCACCAGTTTCAATTAAATAAATGTGGTAATAAAAGGAACAGGGTTGCGGGTAACACATGAGGTATGGAAGGTCACTGGAGCAAAGGCACAGGGTGGCTTTGAAGGGAGGCACAAGGTGGTGGAGGCAGGGAGGCAGACTAAAGTTTTGAGATTCCTCGTATGTGCTTTGGAAGAGGCATATGCTTTGTTAGGTTTCGCCTGCACAGCGCTTGCGAAATCTCATCTTTAATATATTTTAAAAGGGGGCTCTTATCAGCTCCTGTGGTCAGATTACTGTGTTCATTTGCTTTTGTGTGGAACTTTTTTTTGTACTTCCCCTGGCTGCATGCATTTACGATACGTCTACTAAAGCTGTTCACACTCTTTAAGCCCCATTCACTGTCAAGATGAAGTCTTTTCCCACGGAAAAGGCAGGCAGCTTTTAACAGTATGGTGGAATACTTGCTTTTTATTACTTAGTTGTGTAAAGCAAATAATGTAGCCTTAGAACGTTCGTAGCATTTCCTATTTCATGTCTCAGTACCTTTCTTTGCACTTTGTGGTCATTATCAGATTGATTTTTTCAACTTAATCTATTTGGTTATTATAATCAATTTCAAAATGTTGTAATAAACATTGCTTGTTAAAATATACAAGACTTATGCCATATTTTACTTCTAAACAGGCTGCCACTAGGGCAGTTACCTTGCAGACAACAGGGTGATGCAGTAGCACCTGGCCCTAAAGTTGTCAGAACTCCTCTAAACACTTAATATTGCTATACTTTACTGCTAATCAGGCAGTCATATTATCTGAAAGAAACACGTTAGTTATAGATTCCTTACCTTAGAATTTCCCCCTAGACGTCAGACTGGATCTTGAAAGTTTTTCGTCTGCAGTACCCTGCGCGTCGGAAGGTGGCATTGGTCAGCTCCGCGTTCGTCATTGGCGTCGTGTCGCCGGGATGATGTCGCAGCAGCTACTTATATGCCGCCCTCGCGCGCTGACATCACGTCTTTCTTTTTCCGCGCCATCGAGCGCAAATCCGGGAAGAGTTGTACCTCCAGTCACTTTTTGATAGAGTGGCCTTATATGTTGGCAGCACTGCGATGATTTGGTTTTGGTCCTTACTTTTCAAGCCGGGTCAAACTATTATATGGAGTGCCAGCTGTTCTTTTTTGGTTAGGTATGTTATTTTCAAGACCCATACCGATTGGGAGAGGGACTAGGCCGGGGTGTCCCCTTTCCCCCACTCATCTTTTCACTAGCTATAGAACCCTAGCCAAAGCACTGCAGCAGTCAGCAGTGCATTGGGGTATACAGTTTGGAGGTGAGACACACACCATTCCACTTTATGCAGACAATATCCTACTTTACATCAGGGATCTGCAGGGGATACCCCTGATCATTCCTGAGACACTTAAGCTTTTCGCAAGGTTATCAGAACTGGGTATTAATTGGGGTGGATCATGTTTATTTCCTTTTGCTCCTAGCGTAGACAGTTCTCAACTGTTAGTGGATGATATATAGTGGTAGCCTAGCAGCCCGTTATGTTTCGGTATCTGGGTGTACAAATTTATCACACTGACCAAGACCTCTTAAATGGTAACCTGTTTAGCGCAATCGCAGCCTTAAGATCCCAAATAGACTTCTGAAAGACGCTCATCCTACCTGTTGCTGGTAAAGTAGCACTTATCAAGATGGTGATGCTGCCCAGATTGCTTTATTACTTCGCCAACCTTCGATGAACTTATCAGCATCATTTTTTCATCCTCTGGAGGGGATCATGAGAGATCTCATATGGAGCCACACTTGCTGCAGGGTGGCGCTAGTTAAACTGAATTTACCCCAAGCACAATGGGGGTTGGCATTACCTAACCTGGAACATTACTATTTGGCTTTCCAAATACAATGTGTGGCAAAATGGGTAGCGGAGGTGCACCTCACTGATACAGCAGACTGTGATCCACCGTATACGCTGGATAGACTTCTCTACATTTTTCATCCTTGTACTAGGTTGCATACTTCACTTCCCCTCTAGTGTCATTAGCCCAGAAATATTTCTGTAGAGCTCTGCATCTCACTAGACCTGTCACACCATACGTGCCTATAATACTGCTGCTGGGTATGCCGAAAGAAGGGGGCAGGGTCAGAATGACTGAACTAGCGGACTGGCATGCTGCTGATGTGCACACGCTAGGAGACCTGATTCTGAGGGTACGCTGCAGCCCTTTCATTTGCTAACAGAGGATGAAGGTGTTCATCTCGGACAATTTTTAAACCTTGCCTCTTGGATAACTAAGCTAAGTCGAAACTTGGGGAGTCTCTCTCAGGAACTCCTGACGCATCTTCTGATGCAGTATATATATATATATGTGATGGGCAGGGTGGTACCTGATAAAATGAATTGCAGAATCAATTTGTGCACACACCTTGGCCAACTTAATACCTCTATGTAGTAATTGGGAGGCAGACTTGTCCCGACCTAGCGCACCTAAAGAGTGAGCTATGATGGTTGAGGGTCCCAGAAATATTCCCAGAAATGCAAGATTCAGGTTGATTCAATCCTATATCATTCATAGAGTGTATCTGTCCCCAGATAAAATCAACTGGTATTTTAACAGGGTGGATACTTGCTGCCCCTGTTAAAAGTTAGTTTGCGCCGATCTCCTGCATATGCTGGAGGTATGCCCCAAGTGTGCAAGAATATTGTCATGGGGTGCTACAACTACTGAACTTAAGCGTGGATAGGGTTTTGCCGAGTACATGGGAGGCCTGCATTACAGGGCTGTTGTCCGGAGATAAAAAAACACAAAGCTTCCTCTAGATTTTTAGACTTTGGGTTAGCAGTAGCCAAAAGACTTGTCACACATCGATGGAAAGCTGAAACCCCCCTACGCTTAATTCCTGGTCTCAGTCTATGCTGAACTGGACTAAGGCTGTCTCGCTGATAAGGGAGGACACGCTGGGACTGCGTAAGTACCCCATTTCAGCAGCCTGGAATGCACTCCTGACGGAGATCCAGGCAGCAACAACCCTGGACGATCCCTCATACTGATTGTGACGTACCAGGCACATGTAGTGCAGTCTGGCCTGGTGATGGTGTGATTTGGAGTATGTAACTCACATTATACGTTTTGACCAAGCATGTAGTACTAGGATCCTGAAAATTATTCTTATTTACCTGTGAAAATGGCAGCATTATAGTAGCTATGGACCTTCTTTCTTCACCTTTGCCTACCCTACCCCCTTCCCCTCTTTTGTTTTATTTTCTTTTGACTTATCGTTAAAAGTCTATATTGTTATGCATATAGTGGTTTGATCATTAATCTTTGCTCCACAGTATAACCAAAGGAGTCATGTGAAATGCGTGTTAACCAAAATGGTATGGGAAACAGGCCATTGTACTTGGTTTATTTAAGGAAATGACACCCTGTATTGCTGAAAACTATTTTATTGGTGTATTGAATGTGAATTATTATGTTGTACAGTTCCGGTTAGCATAACTATTTTTCTGCTTTTCCTTTTTTTTCCCCTCTTTGGGGAACTGTTTAGAAACTGAGATATCTCTTTTTGCTTACTGGTTCTGTAGATAAGCAGTATGATGTAACATGTTTCGTCCATATACAAAATCTAATTAGTGGATCAAACAAAAAAAAAGAAAATAAGGTGTCCCAGAGGCTCTAGACCACAGGTACGGGCGGTAAACTGATACGGTGGGTGTACCGAGTTTTCCTGCAACATGGGAACCACTCCAGTGCTTCTCTCTGTACTAAGTGGGGGGCAGTCATGGCCAAATCTCTGCACAATGGAGACAAGGTCTAAGATATTGGAATACCCCCACAAAGTATCCAGTGGTTCCCGTTTTAATTATATTCAATTTAATATTCTGAACTAAGCTTACCCTACACCTGACTGAATGAACAGAATATACCCAGGAGCCGCAGCTGCAAGTCCTTGCAGTAGGCAATTAGATGCTGATTTGTTCAATGTATTTTGGCCTTGCTCCACACTCCTTTCATTCTAGCACAGAGTTCTCGAGGTGCTGTCAACCGCAATGGCCTGTGTACTAATGAATTCCGTGTCCAATTAACTGGAGCCTCAGGGGAAAGAAGAGGGTACAGGCCGCCCCCCACTCAAACCATAATAAACAGTGAAAGGCCTGTCCCACCTGACACTTGTATCTTTTTATTTTTCAAGGGTTATAGCGGTATAAAACTTTTATTACCACCAGCCTAGTATCTTCTGGCTATTCACACCCGTACATGTGTCAGAAGCTAGCAAGGTACACACACGATACAGATAAAATTTGTCGTGATACCATCACCCACCAAACAGTTTTAATGGAAAAAAAGTGTGGAAAAGAGAGTGAGCCCCTCACGGAAGAACCGCCAATGGGGTTTTCTGGCTAGCAATTGCCAGTATACCCAATTATCATCATCGGTGACTCACTCTCATAACAGTGGGAAATAAAGACGAACACCAGAAAAAGACCGACAACATATAACAGTGCTTTTTCTCAACATCAGCCCCACAATCTGCTGATTGTTCATACCATAGCAAGTCAACATAAACCCTTGCTATTCTCATGTGCACGTATATCAAAGAAAACCCCCTAGTGAGAAAAGAAAACGTGAATCTCACACAATTAAAATTGAAGAGTTCACTGGCCACTCTGGGTTTATTCTGGGCTGTGAATCCTCCAACTTAAAAATGACTCACACCACGCAAAGTCTCAGGTGAATCATAGTCGCCAACATGTTTCGTTGCACTTATTTTCCGCAACTTCTTCAGGGCAAATAGGGGTTACCCACTTCAATTGCCACTTTCTTTCAAAACACACCTGTGATGGTAAAAACGACAAATTTGCAGGATAAAATGAGCCAGGGGTTCAAGACCCTCACATATCCAATAGCTAGATCAAAGTATAGTACATGGTTGTGGTGCTCAAATCAAACCGTGACATAATCACCTGGGGTTAGCGTCTCTCACGCATACCTGCTACCCCTCTCAATCGGTACGCCCGTGTCCTCAAGGATCACGTGTCCCTCTGAAGACCCGCTACCGTTGGGTGTTCTGCACACAGAAACAAATACATGAACCAAATTTAATCAATGTACAGCCACATCGCTTTCTGCCCTGTACCCTATCTACGATGACAATAACACTCAGTCACCCGGGTGAAGGATTAAAAATGAATAATGGGCACTCCGTCCTAAGAATGCAAACGCCTCCACAAATCCCGTCATTTACTGGCCGGGTATCTTTCACACACTCCCGGGTGGGGATACTAGCTCAATAGTCTTACCGCACAGGTAGAGCCTCTTACCCACGCTGGATCACCGGCACTTCTTGATCTCAGCCGCGCCCAGCCCGGGCTTCAGAAACAGAATATCAGAAGCCGTGTCATGACGTGCAGTGCGTCGCGTGTCACATGGCAGTAGTGCGTCTACCGCGGCGGCCATCTTGCAGTGTACCCAATTTCGCGTGTTTCAGTTATGACGATCAGACTTTTCTTCATATATCTCATATTTCCTCCACCATATAGGCGTCAGACCCCAATGTATGAATTATAGTTACATGTGGTCTAACCCCAATCTACTGGCTTATTACCAATGATCCTTCATATAGGGGCTACCATGTTGATGGAGGTGTCTGCACTATGTGGTGGACATCTTGGAAAGGGGTAAAGGGGTAAAGAATAGATTGCTACCCTGAATGTAATGCATAGTGTAGCCATGGAGTACCAGAACACTACAATATCTGATTATCACATGTATAGCCCCCTGTTGTGTACAGTCATCGTTTGGTAATCTTATTCCATTCGATAAGGTCGTTCAACCCCTCGCGGTCAACCTGTTCCTGGTAGATCCAGCGTGCTTCTTTTCTGGCCAAAATATTTTCAGCATTGTGACTCTCACACATTACTCTCTCCAGGACGACCCACTCCAAATCCTTGGGATCATGTCCCATGTCGTTAAAGTGTTGCACCAATCTCGTGGTCAGTTTTTTTGCTCTGAGAGTGCTGAGGTGTTCTTGAATGCGGACTTTCACTTTTCTCGATGTGTGTCCATTAAAACTGTTTGGTGGGTGATGGTATCACGACAAATTTTATCTGTATCGTGTGTTAACCTTGCTAGCTTCCGACACATGTACGGGTGTGAATAGCCAGAAGATACTAGGCTGGTGGTAATAAAAGTTTTATACCGCTATAACCCTTGAAAAATAAAAAAATAAAAGTGTCAGGTGGGACAAGCCTTTCACTGTTTATTACTAATGAATTCCCCAGAGTGGCCCTACTGTGCGTATTCCCTGCCCTAAATTCAATAAATCCTCCATGAAGTTCCTCAGTCTGGCTCTTCTTCCAGTTAAATCCAATATTACACTACAGTGAAAGCATTATCTTCTTCCAACTATTGTAAGTTAGACCAATGCCTCACTCTCTTGGTTTCGATCTGTGATCACCTTGTTACATAGGGAGGAATGAGCTGGTCTGAGAAACTATTTTATGGAACAGGTGTGGGATATTTTGGTGGAGGGCTTTCAAGACTGCACCAAGCTGTGACTCACCTCCTGTAATCCACCCCCAACACATACGCTCTTGGTTTCTATATAGTAGTTATTTATGCTACATCTAAGCAACAACACAAGGCAGTGGTCTAAAGGCACCTACCTCCAACAAACTGTCATGACGTCCCCACTAGAACTCTTTCTTCTAAGCACCACAGGGCTGCTTGCTCTGCTTCCCCATCCTGATAGTTAAGGCAGCAGCAAGTGGGCAGGTGTGTGGGGACAGACAGTTTATTATGGGTCAGTTTGCTACACATTTTGTGAAATTGTGTGCTAACTCATAGATAGTCTAGCACTGTTCTTCTGTATTTGTGCGATGGAATCAATTGCTACATGCCTGGCTACTATAATACTATGTGACTTATTTTGCCATAGACAATAAAATCTTTAATAAAAGACATATGGCAGTTTTTCAATTGGGTACATTAGATCACAACATTGCATTGACATGTATTTAAAGTGAACATTTCTAAATATAAACTTTCAGATATTCATTAACCCTTCCTCTTGACAATACCAGGAGTGAACCAATTATCTGGTGTCCCTAACATCATGGCCAATATTATTGCTATTGATTGTGGAACATTACAGGCTAATAAAACATGCAAGTGAGTTTTTTGTACACAGTCCATTTTAAACTGTATTACTTGAAAGTGCTCTGAAATGTCACTATCAAGTATATAGACACAGGAAGTAGATTGATTTTACTTAGGTAACACAATTTAGTCAAGCAAGGAATCCAGGATTTCAACCAAGGCTTCTCGGTAGCACATAGTGCACTTCAGCCACTGACTAGATTAATGTATTTTCCTCAATCTCCTTTAAAACTAGAAGACTTTTGAGGTTTTCTGTAAAATGAATAGTACACTGTGTTAAATAAATACCAGTCACTGGTTAATCTGACACAATATTTAAAAAAGAAAAAAATCCATAATGAAGTTAAGGGAACACAGGACACAAAATTGCATATCACTGGCTTGTTAGACATTATATAGCTAGAGGTTGGCAAGCCACTGAAAGCTTGAGCCAGGCTCAAGCCTGAAGTCTGGCTCTGGCTCAGCTTGAGGTACTGCTGCAACCTTGAGCAAATACAGGCCAAACTTTCATATGTCTTCTTCTTGCCTACCTCCATCTTCCCAAGATGTGGCTTTAGGGCCAGGGCTGCTGACTTTAGAACTGGGAAATCAGGTGTGAGTCTCAGCATGGGTCGACATCATTTGATTCTGGGCAAACCACATATTAAGACATACCTATAAACAATGGATGTGACCTTATGAAATGTAAGTGGTGATCATGTAAAGTGCTCCAATATTTTTAAAAATTGCAGAAAAATTCACAAAGAAGTATCAAATCAAATCAAATCAAATATTTCTTTATTCGGCACTTGAAAAAATACCATTAAAGTACATAAAACCTGTTTACACATTAAAAAACAATTCAGTTCATAACATTTCATTTCATTTGTCAAGAGTCTCTCTGTTAAAGGGCATTGCAATCAACTCATCTCTCTCGAATTCCTTATCCTCACCGCCAACTTAATAAAACTCGTGATACAGGACAGGGTATATGCGTCATTGGTCTTTTGCAGGAACAATAAAGCTACCTTGGCGTGTTTAAACTTAGCTCTTTTCAAGATTCCCACAAGGAACTTGCGCCTAGGTAATGTATAAAATAAGCATAACAAAACAAAATGAAGGGTATCCTGCGGAGACCTATTGTCGCAGCCGCAGGTACCCTTCTGCTCAACCGTTAAGGTAAAACCCGGGGGGATCAGACAATAAATGATGCAAAAGGTTAAACCTAAAACGGGTCATATAAAATCTGTCCTGTGCGTTATGGGTCAGTGAGAGATAGGGTTCCATTCCGCTTTCAATTTTCACTAGTCTATAAGCAACAACTGTGGATTTACGCTCTTCAGTGGCCGCCCTGCTTACAGTTGTCCATTCCCCGTACATTTCCTTGACTCTTGTTTTATCCTGAGGGGTAATGGTTTCAGGCTTAGTGAAGAGGTTCTTACAACCGATGTCCTCTAATGTACACTTTACATATTTTAGCCAGGGGATAGAGCTCCCTTTGTCTCTATTCAGACAATCTGTAATTATTTGTCTACTAAGGCCTGCCTCAGGGTTAGACCAGATCTTCAGACCTTGATTTGATTTTCAATATAGGGTTCTCCCAGTTCGTCATGTGTGATATAGGCAGATGTACTATGTGGGACTTTCAGTATCCCTCTAAAAAATTTATTTTCCTCTGCCTGAACCTGATGTATATTTACGAAACCCCAAACTTCAGCCCCGTAGGCAACCTTAGCGCAGCATATTGATCTATACAGATTCATCACTTGCTCGGGGGTCCATCTTCCCAGCCTTCGCCCATAACTCATTATTGCCCCGGTTGAGGCCACCAATTTTGAACAGTGTTTATCCACCAGGAGTCTAAACTTCAAAAGCCCATCAAACAATACAACCAAATAGGAGAAGGACTGAACCAGTCCAATTTTGTGGGTATTAAGCATGGGCGTAAAATCCGCTCCGCTCGCGGATTTTTCGGATTTTCGGCAAATCCGCAATCCGCGAATGCTCGCGAATTTGTCGAAAATCCGTGAATCCGCTCGCGGCGGATTTTTTGCTTGGTTGCGGCGCGCGGCGTGGTGCACGGCGTTCACTTTCCGTCATTTTAGCGTTTGCCGAGTTGTTTTTCTTTGCGAGTGACGCGCCATTTTAGATCTTGCTGCGTGTTCCCGCGGGAGTTTGTCGCCCGCGAATACGTACTCGCGGCTTGCCACCTTGCACAGCACACCTCGCGAGAGTTCGCAATTGCGAACACGTAGTTGCGGCGGAAAGGAACAATCTCGCACTTGCGAAATAGAGATTTTGCAATTTCGCACAAGAAAATCACCAGCAAACAGGATAAACCTTCAGAAAATTATGATTTTTATCAGAATCACTCCTCAGGTTGACATTTGCATGGCTTTTTTTTTTTGCAAGGAGTCCATTTTGGGGGGGGGGGAGGAAGGAAGTGCCCCACAGTCTCCAACTTCCTGTTCCTGTCCAGCAGGCTCCTCCCAGTGCTTTGTCCATCTCCTGGTCACTTTCATTTGGATCTGGAGCTGGAAGGATTACTTTTTGTGGGTGCTGCTGGATATTTGGATTTGAGGCCTTTTTGACTGTCTTTGGATCACTTTTGGATTAGAAATCAACTTTCACAAGTAAGTTTGTTTGGGGCATTACAGTTGCTGCAAGTAAAATTTTGGAACTTTTTCAGAACATTAAATAAATTATATTGTGGGTAGCCACAGTATCCAGTAGGACCAGGGTTGGTTAGGGGTGCATGATACAACTGTTTTGTTGAATTTAAACACCATTGAGGCCATGGATGGGCTGGGATTGTGCTGATTTTTGTCTTTTTTTTGGGACTGCTGGTGGGGCCCTTTGCCCAGGGGTGGTGAGTGTTGCATGGGCCTAGTCTTTCTGTGGGGTGTCTTCTTAAATTTAAACATAATTGAGGCCATGGATGGGCTGGGATTGTGCTTATTTTATTGTTTTTTGTCGTTTTTGGGGGGCTGCTGGTGTGGCCTTTTGCCCAGGGGTGGTGGGTGGTGCATGGACTGAGTGTGCCTGTGGTGTGGTCTCACTCTCTTTAATGTAAACATCATGGATGGCATTGGATTGTGGTGATTTCTGGCTGTTTTTCTGTTTTTTGGGGGTGTACTGTTGATGTGGACTGGTCATGTGGGTGGTGGTGGTGGCCATCTTGAGTGCTGGCTGCTACAGGCAATATGTGCTTGGGGTGTAAGGGGCCATTTTGAGGAGAGGCAGTGTCTGAGGCCTGCACTTATTTTGCCTACTTTTCATCCATTATGCCCAGGGGTAGTGAGTGTTGCATGGGCCTAGTGTTTCTGAGGGGTGTCTTCTTGAATTTAAACACCATTGAGGCCATGGATGGGCTGGGATTGTGCTGATTTTATTGTTTTTTGTCGTTTTTTGGGCCTGCTGGTGGGGCCCTTTGCCCAGGGGTGGTGAGTGTTGCATGGGCCTAGTCTTTCTGTGGGGTGTCTTCTTGAATTTAAACATAATAGAGGCCATGGATGGGCTGGGATTGTGCTTATTTTATTGTTTTTTGTCGTTTTTGGGGGGCTGCTGGTGTGGCCTTTTGCCCAGGGGTGGTGGTGCATGGACTGAGTGTGCCTGTGGTGTGGTCTCACTCTCTTTAATGTAAACATCATGGATGGCATTGGATTGTGGTGATTTCTGGCTGTTTTTCTGTTTTTTGGGGGTGTACTGTTGATGTGGACTGGTCATGTGGGTGGTGGTGGTGGCCATCTTGAGTGCTGGCTGGTACAGGCAACATGTGCCTGGGGTGTAAGGGGCCATTTTGAGGAGAGGCAGTGTCTGAGGCCTGCACTTATTTTGCCTACTTTTCATCCATTATGCCCAGGGGTAGTGAGTGTTGCATGGGCCTAGTGTTTCTGAGGGGTGTCTTCTTGAATTTAAACACCATTGAGGCCATGGATGGGCTGGGATTGTGCTGATTTTATTGTTTTTTGTCGTTTTTTTGGGCCTGCTGGTGGGGCCCTTTGCCCAGGGGTGGTGAGTGTTGCATGGGCCTAGTCTTTCTGTGGGGTGTCTTCTTGAATTTAAACATAATAGAGGCCATGGATGGGCTGGGATTGTGCTTATTTTATTGTTTTTTGTCGTTTTTGGGGGGCTGCTGGTGTGGCCTTTTGCCCAGGGGTGGTGGGTGGTGCATGGACTGAGTGTGCCTGTGGTGTGGTCTCACTCTCTTTAATGTAAACATCATGGATGGCGTTGGATTGTGGTGATTTCTGGCTGTTTTTCTGTTTTTTGGGGGTGTACTGTTGATGTGGACTGGTCATGTGGGTGGTGGTGGTGGCCATCTTGAGTGCTGGCTGCTACAGGCAATATGTGCTTGGGGTGTAAGGGGCCATTTTGAGGAGAGGCAGTGTCTGAGGCCTGCACTTATTTTGCCTACTTTTCATCCATTATGCCCAGGGGTAGTGACTGAGTGTTGCATGGGCCTAGTGTTTCTGAGGGGTGTCTTCTTGAATTTAAACACCATTGAGGCCATGGATGGGCTGGGATTGTGCTGATTTTATTGTTTTTTGTCGTTTTTTGGGCCTGCTGGTGGGGCCCTTTGCCCAGGGGTGGTGAGTGTTGCATGGGCCTAGTCTTTCTGTGGGGTGTCTTCTTGAATTTAAACATAATAGAGGCCATGGATGGGCTGGGATTGTGCTTATTTTATTGTTTTTTGTCGTTTTTGGGGGGCTGCTGGTGTGGCCTTTTGCCCAGGGGTGGTGGTGCATGGACTGAGTGTGCCTGTGGTGTGGTCTCACTCTCTTTAATGTAAACATCATGGATGGCGTTGGATTGTGGTGATCTCTGGCTGTTTTTCTGTTTTTTGGGGGTGTACTGTTGATGTGGACTGGTCATGTGGGTGGTGGTGGTGGCCATCTTGAGTGCTGGCTGCTACAGGCAATATGTGCTTGGGGTGTAAGGGGCCATTTTGAGGAGAGGCAGTGTCTGAGGCCTGCACTTATTTTGCCTACTTTTCATCCATTATGCCCAGGGGTAGTGAGTGTTGCATGGGCCTAGTGTTTCTGAGGGGTGTCTTCTTGAATTTAAACACCATTGAGGCCATGGATGGGCTGGGATTGTGCTGATTTTATTGTTTTTTGTTGTTTTTTGGGCCTGCTGGTGGGGCCCTTTGCCCAGGGGTGGTGAGTGTTGCATGGGCCTAGTCTTTCTGTGGGGTGTCTTCTTGAATTTAAACATAATAGAGGCCATGGATGGGCTGGGATTGTGCTTATTTTATTGTTTTTTGTCGTTTTTGGGGGGCTGCTGGTGTGGCCTTTTGCCCAGGGGTGGTGGTGCATGGACTGAGTGTGCCTGTGGTGTGGTCTCACTCTCTTTAATGTAAACATCATGGATGGCGTTGGATTGTGGTGATTTCTGGCTGTTTTTCTGTTTTTTGGGGGTGTACTGTTGATGTGGACTGGTCATGTGGGTGGTGGTGGTGGCCATCTTGAGTGCTGGCTGGTACAGGCAACATGTGCCTGGGGTGTAAGGGGCCATTTTGAGGAGAGGCAGTGTCTGAGGCCTGCACTTATTTTGCCTACTTTTCATCCATTATGCCCAGGGGTAGTGAGTGTTGCATACTTGCATGTCCGTAGTCTTTCTGTGGGGTGTCTTCAATGTAAACATCATGGATGGCATGGGATTGTGCTCATTTTTCTGTGTTTTGTCGATTTTTTGGGGTGTATAACTGAACTGATGTTCCTCTGTCTTCCATTGCTTTTAGGTGCACAAGAAGACTCAAGAGAACCACCAGTGCCAGGAAGAAGTCCTGCAGCGGTGTGTGTGTGCAGCATAACGTCACGCGACGTCACGTCTGGACACAGAACCCTCTGCAACTCGTGCAACTGCTGCCTGCTGACCTGCTCTGAAGAAGATGGCCCCAAAAAAAGTAACCCGTAGCTCCTCTAGCAAGAAAGGTGCCAGTAAGGAGCAGAAGAAGCAAGTTACCAAGGACACTGGTGTGCCGCCCGCCCCTTTTTTTGGGTGTAAAAAAAAAAAATATGCCTGCAGCAGCAGCGGGATCTGCTGGGGACCAAGCTGGCAGCAGCACCCCCGCTCCATTGGGCTCAGTGCCACCACCACCACCACGCCAACTTAAGTCCAAGCCCTTGAGTGCTGCAGAGGCAGCCAGTATAGTTCTTCAATCACCATCGACCAGTGATGTTGGCTCATCGCAAGAAAGCAGCAGCAATGTCCCTCAATCAACACAGGTTGTTGTAGCTCATCTGACGAGTGTTGAACAACCACAGCCGCAACAACAATCACATGTGCAAGTACAAGCCCAAGTACATGTGGAAGGAGAGGCAGCGCAAGGAGATGCGCAAGCAGAGGTGCATGGAGGGTCACAAGTGCCCACAATAGTTGTTCCTCCCGAAGTAGGGGCACATCAGGAAATCGACAATCAAGGCGAGGTATCATTTGAGGAAGCCACTCCTCCTGATGATCCTTCATTGTCTTCCACACCCCTAGCAAGGAAGAGATCAAGGGTGGTGTCTACATCTTCTTCAAGCACACCTCCTTCTGATGATACGGATCAAACTTGGGAACCAGCACCACAGCCGTCTGAGAGTGAGGCACACCATGATCCAACAAAGGTACTTAAGCGTAAAAGGAAGCTCGTCCAAAGTCTCAGACTTATGGAGTGTGATGAGGCTCAACAAGAAGTGGCGGATACTGCTGCTGATGAAGACTCTGCCAACGACGACCCAGTCATCATAAAGGTCACTGCAGCCCCAGCGGGCATGCAGCAAACAGACATTTTGACCCTAGCCCGAAGAGCTGCTGCGCGTGATGATGATGATGATGATGTTGTCGATGAGGAGGCAGTGGAAACACCACAATCATTGGAGTTAAGTAGTACACCAACTCGTCCCGCTTCCATATTTCTTTCTGGCAAGAAGAGACCTGCGTCAACCTCGACCTTAATTAGTGGCGGTGAAAGTGGAAAACGTACAAAAGTTGGCCAATCCAGATCCTCCACTTCATCTGGCATTAGCTTCATGACCACCACCACCAGTATCGCCGCCTCCTCCAGGTCCCACAGACACTTCAAGTCCCCAGTTTGGGACTTCTTTACTGTTTGTCCCAAAAATCCAAAGTTTGCCATTTGTACCCTTTGTAAGCTTGCAGTTAGTCGTGGTAAGCCAGGTAGCAACTATGGTACCGGCGGCCAGAGTGGTCATCTTGAGAGAAAGCACGCTGTCAAATGGTTTGCGCACCTAGCTGCGATCAAGAAAGGCCAAAATCAAGGAAACGTTGATGTTTCATCTGATGTTGACGAGCAGGAAGAAGACGTGTCAAACACTTCCCTTACACCCAGTACCCCTCTCAGAAGCACACCCAATGTGAGGCACACTAAGAGTGTTGGAGCGAGTGAGACACCAACGCACAAAAGTTCACCAGCGAGCAAAATTGGGTCAACGAAGTCATTATCAGCCCGTAAATGCTTGGTCCAGGGCAACATTAGAACAATGCTTACTTCAGAGGTGCCATATGAACGCAACCACCCACTGACGCGTCTGTATAACACTAAGCTGGCTAAAATGCTAGCTGTGGACCTTCTACCTTTTTCTTTTGTAGAAGCGGTAGGTTTTCTTGAATTAGTTGCAACGCTCTGCCCTAAATGGAAGGTTCCGAGCCGGTTCTATTTTGCCAGAGTTGCGGTTCCAGCACTACATGAAGATGTGCTGCAGGCGATTGGGGCAGCTTTGCAGAAGAGTGCTGTTCACACAATACATCTGACAACAGACATGTGGACCAGTGGCCCAGGCGATGATTACATGTGCATCACTGCACACTGGGTCTCTTTTTCAGGTGTTATAGCAAAGCTAAACGCAGGTGTTGACCCGGACCAAGTTTTCAAAGCTGCTCGGAAACATGCAACACTAGCCATGTTTGGCTTGGAGAAAAGTCACACAGCAGAAAACCTTTTGCAAGAGTTTAACAAAAAGGTCTTGACAATGCTATCCCCCCTAAAACGCAAGATTGGTTATGTTTCCACGGATAATGGCGCCAATGTAGTTAAGGCCATGTTACAGGGTGACCATGTTAGAGTGCCGTGTTTGGCGCACTGTATCAACCTGGTAGTTCAAAAATTCTTGAGTGATAAAGAGAGTCCAGCGTTCGAGGTAATGGCCACCTGCCGCAAAATGTGCAACCATTTCAGCCATTCTTTTAAGGCCCGGAAGCATCTGCGGAGACTGCTACTTCAACGTGGAATGCCAGTGAAAGCACTCATCCAGGAGGTGGCAACACGTTGGAACTCAACCTTCTACATGCTTGAGCGTCTGCATGAGCAGTATACGGTACTCGATCACTATTTCTTGACAGAGGCTACATCTCAGAAGGAGGACCTGCGGATGAGTAAGGCGCAATGGGCCATAGTTAAAAGCCTGACAGACATGCTTCGTCCTTTTGAGTTCTTCACGCGTGCAGTCAGCCAGGAGGACTGTAATTTGGGAAAAGCTATCCCATTGTTGTGCATACTGGAGCACCAACTGATGGTGGTTTCTTCTGAGTTTGAAAAAGATGAAAAAAAAAAAAAACCATTTCATTTTGTCTGAGAAATTATTACATCGCCTACGTGGTGATGAACGTCTTAAAAACATCAACTCAGATCAGCATTACATTTGTGCTACTATTCTGGATCCACGCTACAAAAAGGCGCTGGCAGACAACGCATTCTTTCCTTTCGCTGATGCAGATGTTCAAAAGTACAAACATTGGTTAGCCTGGTCAGCCAAGAGGTTTGAAAAAGAACGGCAGGTTATTGAAGGAGAAGCCAGTACATCAGCATCAGCAGGCCATCCGCAGTCACAAGAATCCACTTCTGCACCTGTGGCTGGGGCACAAGTGACCTCTCAGCCGTTAAAGACACCGGCAACTGGATCATCTGCACCACACACAATGACAACACTAACAGTGGCTGGGGAGGAGGATTGGCTAAGTTTGATGGGGTATGGTTCTCGAAAAAATGTCACAGGCACAGCAAAAAGTAAGCAAAGTGGAGGAACAGTTGATGACCTTGAGTCGATGGTGCAGGACTATCTGAATGACTCAACAGTGGTCTTTCTTAATGAGGAGCCATTGCAGTATTGGCATGGCAAAAAACAATTGTGGCCACAGCTCTACAACCTGGCTATAAACTATTTGTCTTGCCCACTCGCAAGTGTGTCTTCTGAACGTGTTTTCAGTGCTGCTGGTGGCATTGTAACTCCCAAACGGAGCCGCCTATCGCCCAAAAATGTGGAGCGGCTGACAATGATCAAGATGAATCAGCACCTCATACCACCAGATTACAAAGTGCGAGAAAGCACGCCACATGAAGACGAGGAGGACAGCAACGTAGATGAGGGGATTTTTTCTCTGTTCGGTGCCACTGACCTCATCCAGCCTGAATTCGCAGAGTATGATGACGAAATCTTGTTCTTATTCCCTGACACCGAGCCCTGAAAATGAGACAATCAATCAAGAACTTTCTTTTTCGTCCTTATTCACTTTTATTCCTGTGTGCTTTGTGTCTCTCTTTCTTTGTTTTGCACAGTTAATTTAATTCAAACTTTAATCACCTAATCCCAAAAACAAGACCATCATCAGAACTGTCTTCACTTGTTTGCTTATTGATTTGAAGGTGCCGCAGTCTACATTCCTCAGGTTCACAAGTTCTGAAGAACATGCTCCTCTATCCTCCTCCTCCAGACTGCGATTTACCTCCAAGCAGAGTGCTGGATTACGCACAATGAAGAAAGACTCAGCACTTGTGGGGGTGTTGTACTTCTTTGCGGGTGAGTTGACGGTTTTGGGCCCATTGCTGTGAAGCTCTAATAATGGACAAAAGTGTTTTGGACCAAATATGAGGTGGAAATTTCTTGCCGTTTTTGCTGACTTGCTTGCCTTTGAGGTGCTCTTTGGCGGGGTTCCGGGGGTTTGTGTGTAATTTTTGGTGTCTGTCGAAGCACTGCTGCGACAGTCTAATCTTGATTGCATTTGCTTTTCAGGAAATCCGTGGTGGAAAACAGGAGTTATGATGATTGATGATGATGACCTAGCTGAACAGCGCGGCATTTGGAACGAAGGCCGAGAGATATTGTAACTTGTAAGTATGAGATTTAGCTTTTTCGCTGTTTGGGGGTGTTGTCGGGTGTTTTTTTGCGGGTGGGTTGGCGCCGGCGGGTCTTGCCTGGGGCATTCCTGGGAAGGTCTAATACCGGATACAAGTGTTTTGGACAAAATCCATAAGGAACAGCCTTTTTTTTGCCATTTCTTCAGACATCTTGCTCAATGTAGCGTTTTGGGGGGCTTCCTGCTGTTCGTGGGTGGGTTGCGGCCGGGGTCTCTGTCGAAGCACTGCTGCGACAGTCTAATCTTGATTGCATTTGCTTTTCAGGAAATCCGTGGTGGAAAACAGGAGTTATGATGATTGATGATGATGACGACCTAGCTGCACAGCGCCGCGTTTGGACCGAAGGCCGAGAGACATTGTAAGTATGAGATTTAGCTTTTTCGCTGTTTGGTGGTGTTGTGTCGGGTGTTTTTTTCCGGGTGGGTTGACGCCGGCGGGTCTTGCCTGGGGCATTCCTGGGAAGGTCTAATACCGGATACAAGTGTTTTGGACAAAATCCATAAGGAACAGCCTTTTTTTTGCCATTTCTTCAGACATCTTGCTCAATGTAGCGTTTTGGGGGGCTTCCTGCTGTTCGTGGGTGGGTTGCGGCCGGGGTCTCTGTCGAAGCACTGCTGCGACAGTCTAATCTTGATTGCATTTGCTTTTCAGGAAATCCGTGGTGGAAAACAGGAGTTATGATGATTGATGATGATGACGACCTAGCTGCACAGCGCCGCGTTTGGACCGAAGGCCGAGAGACATTGTAAGTATGAGATTTAGCTTTTTCGCTGTTTGGTGGTGTTGTGTCGGGTGTTTTTTTGCGGGTGGGTTGGCGCCGGCGGGTCTTGCCTGGGGCATTCCTGGGAAGGTCTAATACCGGATACAAGTGTTTTGGACAAAATCCATAAGGAACAGCCTTTTTTTTGCCATTTCTTCAGACATCTTGCTCAATGTAGCGTTTTGGGGGGCTTCCTGCTGTTCGTGGGTGGGTTGCGGCCGGGGTCTCTGTCGAAGCACTGCTGCGACAGTCTAATCTTGATTGCATTTGCTTTTCAGGAAATCCGTGGTGGAAAACAGGAGTTATGATGATTGATGATGATGACGACCTAGCTGCACAGCGCCGCGTTTGGACCGAAGGCCGAGAGACATTGTAAGTATGAGATTTAGCTTTTTCGCTGTTTGGTGGTGTTGTGTCGGGTGTTTTTTTGCGGGTGGGTTGGCGGGTCTTGCCTGGGGCATTCCTGGGAAGGTCTAATACCGGCTAGAAGTTAGTTGGACAAAATCCATAAGGAAACACCAGTTTTGGCACTTTTTGTAAGTTAGGGTTCGTTAGGGTTAGCCCTAGCAGCAGGATTGCATGTGTTTAGGGGGGTTCGATTGCAACGCGGTTCTGTTGTTGTAGAGCACTGTTGGAGCGATGCTGGCTATGGATACTTTTGCTTGCAGGCAAGTGGTTTGAATACAATCCACGGTCTGTATTTGGGTCTACTGTTACTTTCAAAGTACGTTTTGTAACCATTTTTCTGCTAGGCATCGTTTTTGGAGATATGATTGGGTTCTTCTACATTTTTGCGACTGGCTTTAGTAAGGGTCTTGGTGGGAGCATTGCTGGGAAGGTCAAATTTTGTTCTAAAACACAGTAGTACACCCACCTTGAGGGGAAAGATCCGCTATAATATTTTGGCCATACTTATTGATCCTTAAAAAGGTGACTCAGACAGAGCACGCAATTTCAAAAATATTGTACTGTCTATTAGGGAAATCAAAGTGTCACTTTTTGAACCACACAGCGTACATACCTTTTATTTATTTATCAGTGGTATTGTAATAGCACTTCCTGGTTTCCGTTCAATAATTACAGGCCGGGTTTCAGTCAACATCCGCCAGGCAGGCAGTGGACAGGGTGTCTCTTCTGTCAGTGGTCACCACCACATTGATGGACGAAGCGTCAGCTGGAATGGAGGAGTGCCGCCAATAAGAGGAATTGTTTGCTGCATGCAACTTACTTACCAATTTCAACAGGACAACTCCAACAACATACGCAATACAGATACAGTATCCATTGTTGTCTTTTATTCTATGAGTGTGACTGCATGTGCTTACCTTTAGTTTGTAACCAAAGATTGTCTGTAAACTCTGTATCTTCAATTATTGTTTGTCCATGCTCTGCTTTTTTTTTCTTCTCTCAACAAAACCTACCCAAAAAGAAACCCCCATTCCCATCCATTTTACAAACCCTAACCCTCTTCCCCCGGGCTGTGTTGTTTTGCTTGATGTCTGACTAAAATGACATCAATAATTCCACACACTTGCTGGGGAGGATAAGGTGATAGCAGCAACAGGCTGGTGAAGGAATACGAGGATATCTTCTAGACTTACTCAGCTTCAGTACTATATCTTCTAGTAGTAGTAGCCAATGTCAAATAAATTCAACGCAAGTACTAGTTATACTTGCAATACTTTACCATTTGTTAGGCTACATTATGGCACTGTTCTAGTGTACTGTCACCTGCTATTTTCTCGATCGTACCGTAACCGTTGTAATGCTACAGTAAGGAGTACAAACAAGGTTTCGTTTTCTTTTTTTCCATAGGCATGCAACTGCCACTGTGTCACACCACTAGTAACACCGCAATGAGGAAATGTCACCCGCCCAGGAATGACAACGTTAATCCCCATTTCACCTGGAGCCAGCCCTGGGCCTAGCCCTAATTTCTAACACAAATTACAGGTAAGATAAGCGTTTGGTGGGAGGTAGTATAATGGAGTATTATTTCGGAGTAGACAAGAGATTGACGGTTGTACTACTAAAGTCCTACGACTGTTCAGGAAAACAAAGTTACTGTTACACCCCCGCCCCCCACCCACCAGACTGAAAAGCAGTAAAAAACAGGTATGGTCAGATAAAGTTGAAAAATATATTTATTTATCCCTAACAAAATAATCTCCCTCACCCACCCTAACCCCAACGATTGTCTCTGAAACGTCCCAAAACGATCCCAACTCCCAAATCCCACCCCCCAAAAGTCTATAAAAAAAGGGCAAGGGACACTCCACTACTGGAGGGTGCTGGTGCTGGTGCATGATGCGGCATGGGCATCATACTCCTTGCGGAGGGTGGCAAGCTCGGAGCGGAGGCCCTTAACCAAGGTCTTATACCTCAGGACCTCCTGCTCCAGGTTGGACATGCGGACTCGTAGGCGGCGTTGGCGTTCCTTGCAGCTCCTGTGGGGGGCAGCTGGTATTTCGGGTGCTTGGCGGTGGCGGTCGGCTTTCTTAGCCCGGCTCGGTCCCGCTGGTTTAGTCACGGAGGAGGATGCAGTGGTCACAGTCGAAGATGTTGCCCCGCTCGACTGCGTGTCCTCCTCCTCCTCCAGGGCCACCAGCCGCCGATACTCGGCGACTGTGGCCTCCAGCCTCCGTTGCCGGGCCAATCTAGCCTGCTCCCTCCTTGTTGTTGATTTGGAAGGAGCAACTATATGAAGAAAGAAAGACATAGTCTGTAACCAATGCTCCTTATTAATAACACAAAGTGATTGAGCCGAAAGTTGGGTCACAGAGTACAAGTAGCAAATTGAAAGCACAGTACATAACTATTGAGGACAGTATCTATGTAACCTCCCACTTCTGCATCCTTGCTCTAACAGTAGTGGTAGTTTAATGAACTAATTCTACGACCACTATGGACTTCCATTACAGTCGACTATGACAGTACACCAGTCTTATTCTTCTTCTTCTCTCTTGTTTAGGGAAATGGGTACGTTATCTTATGCAAGCCGGCAGAATGACATGGACACAGCACAGTGAAGTTGCACCCGAGAAAAAAAGTTGCACACCATGATGATGGAGACAGACTTGCGTTACTGTACCGGTCCAGTACATGCAGGTGGTGAAGCTATTACTTTTCTATTACGGGTGGCACTGAGAATACTCTGTTACAAGGGCTACTGCTTAATTAATTTACCTTTCACCCTACAGTGCAAATGAGTACTAGAAAAGGAAACTGAAGAAGCTAACTAATTTGATTATCTATCACTTCACATGGGACGTATTTAATGACAGATGAGATGACTTTAGGTGCTTTGCTTAATATTGAGTGAACACAGTGATACACCCACACATGAATGACGTACTACAAGTAAACTAAAGTTATTAAGAGAGGTACGGAGTGTCCACCGTAATAACCAGATATATGCTGTGAATGCAAACGCAATACAAAGTACTGCTACTATTCATGGTAGTATTGGACACATTTACAATTTCTTTTCCTTGCCTTCCCTGCACTGGGACGGACGTGCGGGTGCGGTGGTACATGCTCTTCAAGGTAACACTTACTTCACCTGGCGACCATCTACTCTCTCTAGATACACATTTGCTATGTAAGAGTCAGAGAATACCATGCTCCAGGCATCCATTCATTCAAAGTATACGCACACATACAGTTTCTGTTTCACCCACCCAGGCTGCTGTCCTTCCACCCATCCTTGCTTCATCATTGACCCAGCCATGCACCATACCATATTCTTTCCTTCCCAGCCACCTCTGGGTCCAAGCAAACACATATCGTTCTTCTTTGCCAGCCATCATACAAGTTCGCGTCCCACTTACTTACACCCTTCTTTCGCTTTTCGTTCATCCCATCCATCACGTTCGTCTAAGAACTTATTGGGATTCTTCTCACCAAAAACTTCACAGCTAAGTCGAAGTACATTTCGAGGAGGCTACTACCTGGTTGATTTGTAATTGTAATACACCCGTGCAGAAAGCACACTATGCAGTCTTCAATCTCAATAAGTAAGGAATATATAGCTTACCTGTTTCCGCCACCACCGTTTGATCCCCCACAGGAACGGCCACCAGCTCTTCTAACGCCGCCTCCTCCCCAGAGGCCTCCGAGTCCAAGTCCAACACAGCCACCTCCGCGCTGGCCCCGTCACCAGATGTTACACCTACAAAGTACATTTAAGAAAGTTAGAATACACCACTCACTACTATATAATATTTGGTCTAGGAGAAATGTTAAAAAAACAGAATACAATGTAATAATTTGTGACTGTCTACTCCATAGTAAAAATGTCCCATTTTCCAGGGAAGGCTGTTGTCTTGCTGCACTTTTATGCACAACTGATGAATGCTTGCTTTTGATTTTTAACACGCACCACTTTTTCTCCTAACAGACAGAAGCTTGACTCCTGAGTCCTAAGAACACGACCAGGATCAAGTTCAAACTAGGTGAGAGTTCGGCTCGACCACAAGAAATGTGTCCAATTAATCGTCAGCACTAACCACTTTTCCGTTTACAGTTAAATAGTTTTATGACAAAGTAGATTTTAATAAATGTGTTTACTTTTAATAAAGCTTTTACACTTAAATAGACTCTGTGGTTTTTGTTCCTCTAGACTAGAGTGGATGAGCTAAAGGTTTTGGAATTTTTGCAAGCATGAGTGCCTCTGACACTTCTTGACTGTGCTGTGACTCCGTACTACTCTCTTGTCCTGCGTACGATAATCTAGAGATCATTGGGGATCTATAATCGGTGACTTCGGGAGCTGAATGACTCTGCCACACTATCTAGTCAGTAAGGAGACAGTGCATAGAGGTATTGCTGAATATAATGGGAGTCCAATGGAATTGCCAAATGTCCAATCTTAGTTAGCTACACAGACAGACTAATAAGAATAGTCTAGTAATACCACAGGGAGTCATATTCGAGGCAGGATAAGAATTTATATCCAGTCTACAAGAAGATCAAAGACGATTTAGAAAAAATCGAATGAGGAACGCTAGGAAAAAATAGGTACTGTTTAGTAAAATGTAAACTTACTGGGGCCAGCAAAGGAGCCCTCGCCTGCCCGATCCTGGCCTGCATCCTCAGCACCCTCCTCCTGTGTCCTCTTGCCCTTGGGGGGAGCTGATGTACAACATGAAAGAAAGAAAAACCATAAAACATGGATGAGATTTTTCAACCAAATCAAACATTTCAAAAGAACAATAACAACATATTTTGGAAAAATAGCAAATAGATAGACAACTATTCCACGGGATCTATCTCATGTGGTATACTACGTTATTCGTATTGCCTGATTTGCGGAACGTTGACTTAGAAAGTTCCTATGTAACTCAATAAACAGACTACTAAAGAGGTTTGCCTAGGCCTGGCACTGCAGGCAGTAGTGCGCAACACGTGACAGACAAAGTCCATCCTGCTTGCAGATCAGTGAATACTCAAACTATCAATCCACCCGCCACCACCGCCACTATTTCTTCTGATAGCCATGTGACTGTCTAAAGGAAGGACACTGGACTTCAGTCTGTTGGGGCTGATTTATAAGTCCCTTGCGGAAGTTGCGGCTGATTTTCCTCCATTGTTGCGTGCCTTTTCTGACGCAGCGGCAGAACAAAAGACTCGCCATGGTGTTGGTGCGGCGTATATATTAAAAAAAAAACCACATATGGGCATATGGGCGATGCATCACGTTGTAAAGCCCTGCGCCATCAGGGGGCGTTCCGGCGCAAGGGAGGGCGTACCTGCGCAGGAACGAATCCTAAAAGTGGCTGAGGGAAATCTACAAGATGTCAATCAGTCATTTTTAGGACAATGATGCATGACTCAAACCCTGCGCGCTTGAAGCCGACGTACGGCTTGATGCAGCATTGGGGAGATAGGGTACCCCAGAGCATTGCTGGAGCTGCGCCATCGTTGGCACGCAACTCCAGCAATGCGCTGCCTTTACGGCACAGATGCGTAAGGCTTCTGTGACGTTTTGGGCCAATGGGTGGTGGTGGCATGGCACACAATTACTGCCGCATCCCTGCTACTTTGCAGGGATGCGCCGGTAATTGAAAATATGACCCTTACTGTCTAGCATTACGCAGTTCTTTTCTTTACAGTACACTCATACATAATTTCTCAGGCCAATGAAATGCTTCTGAACACAACATACAAAACAAAGAAGCATAGTAGCAAGCAAGGCTACTGAGGAGAGCAGTGCACCTGAAAATGAAATGCATAGAAGATTTTGAAATATAATTTACCTCAATGTAATCGGCAGCATTATTGCTCTTGGTAAAGAACAAAGATTTGCAAATAACAGAGCAGGATAAAACAGAGTAGTAAATGTACTACTACTACTACTCACCAAGCCCGGGGACCTCTACGCCGAGCGCGTCCAGCAAGTCCCGCTCCCGGTCCATGACATCGGTCCAGCGGTGGGTGGCCTGGTTATATGTGCGCCGGACCCCAGAGATCTTGTACATGGCCCGGCACACCTTCTCCCACCGCTGGCGGCGCTCCCGGATGCCATAGCCGGTCGCGATCTTGCCGCCTCCCAGGATCGTCTTGGGGAGGCGGCGCTGGACATGGAAGATCAGTGCCGCCACTTCCTCCGCGCTGAAGATCTCCCTCGGGACCACTTGCTCCCCCCTTAAACGCCCGCACGGGAGCCGGGCACGGGGTGCGGGACCCTTCCCCTTCTCAGGGTGCTTCCCGGCTCCCTTTACCATGGTCTGGGCAGAAATAAACTTAAATGATAAAGAAGAAATAGAATAGTGAAGAAGAAAAGAAAAGAGTTTAAAAAAGTAGTTTAAAAGTAAATAAAAGCTGCAGAAAACACAAAAATATAGAGCTAGAAAAATAGAGGGTTAGATAATAAGTAAAATTAGATCAAAAAAACTTCAAACAAGCAAAGGATGGCAGAGATTGAGAGAGGATACAGAAAGCATGCCCAGAACCATAGCAATGAATGAGAAACAAGATGGCCGCGCCCGTTCACGACCGCGTGGGTAAGTTCGCGCGAGATTTTCCTTGCGAGTACGCGCGAAATTGTACTCGCGAGCAGCACACTTTGCGAGATTACACATAGCGGGCGGAAACGGAATTACGTCACGCCAACAAGATGGCCGCGCCCGTGTACGACTGATAGGGTAACTTGGCAAACGAATAGCTAGAAGCGCCTCGCGAACACGCGCAAGATCACGCGAACATACACGTCGCAACAAAAACAATTTTGTATTCGCACGTATTCGCGGCTTCCGAAATCGATCTCGCACGGATTCGCGCCCCAAATAACGCGCGAAATTGCAAAAAAAACGATTTTAGCTAAAATGAAAGCAATGAGCAGGTGCAAAAGTTCAAACTTAACATTAGTAACATTCAAGGTAGTGCTTCCTGATGGGCCCCTCCAGAGTTTGCAACAATTCTATGACCCTGCTATGACCCAAACAGCAGGCTCATAGAATAGCACCATAAAGGTCCTGTAAAAAAAAAATTTCACTGCAACAAAAAGCAAATTACAGATAAGGAAGGAAGCAGGTGCCAGCCAGACTGGAACTTTCAAAATTACTGACACATTAATGAAACACAAATTAATTGATGGCAGTTGAAGAAGGGCAGGTGTGCTAGCTTTTTTCAACCACCATAATCTACAGTAATAAATAAACCTAATAGGTGCCTGTGAGGATGTACTAGAGGGTGGCATGGGTGTCCCAGAGGGTGGCAGTGGTGAAACAGAGGGTGCTGTGAACCTGTGATGATAAACCAGACGTAGAAACAACATAGTCGCGGCCGTTGCAAGCCGAAAAGTAAGTTCGCAATTGCGAACTTGTCCCAAAATCGGCGCGAACACGCGCCAACACAAAAAACGGAAAAATCCGCAAATCCGCTAGAGTTCGCGGATCTTCGCGGATTGCGAATCCGTAAATACGCAAGTTCGCGGATTGCCAATCCGCAAAATCCGCCCATGCTTAGTGGGTATCTATCTTATAAGAAAATTTCCTATCTGGTATGGCCCCCGCAAGCATGACATAGGATTTGTCCAGATTTGCTGATAAATCAAGTGTGGTCATAAAACTTACAAATCCGTCAATCAGCCTCTGTAACCCCCGCGGTGTCCGGGCTAGCAACACCGCGTCGTCCGCGTAAAGCAGGACGGGGACTGAACGGGTGCCTACTTGGGGGGAAGTCTACTCGAAGTTTGCTTAGTTCACTATCTAGATTGTTAATATAAACTGAAAACAAAAAAGGAGCTAAAATGCAGCCCTGCCGCACACCACTGGTACATGGGAATGATGAGGTCCTAGTTCCGTCTTGGTTAAAATGGACGGACACAGTGGTATTCCAGTACAGGGCTTTAAGGATGTTAACTAAATCCTGGTCCACTCCTAGGCCTATCATCAGGGCCCATAGCTTCTCTCTGTTCACGTGATCAAAAGCCGCAGACAGATCCATAAACCCCAAGTACACCGCCTCTTTACTGGGTATGGTGTACTTGGCGACCAGCAGGTAGAGGTTCAGGCATTGGTCCGTAGTTGACCTTCCCTCCCTAAACCCATATTGTGTATCCGTTATTAGCTGGTGGGTATCTGCCCATTCAGTCAGACGATTTAAGACAACACGACCCAGCACCTTCGCCGTGACATCAATCAAAGATATCGGGCGATAGCATTGGGGGTCATCCCGATTTCCTTTTTTAAATATCGAGACTATTGTTGCAGAGGACCAAGAGCGCGGCAGACCCACCACCACTGCCGCGTTCAGGACCCTCGTGAGAATGGGGGCCCGCAACTCCACTTTACTAAGGTATAGGTCGGGAGGTATGCCACCAGGGCCGGGTGCCTTATTTTTTACTTAGTCCCAAGATGGCCCCTTCTACTTCTGCCAGGGTGATCTCTGGCCTTGCAATCAATTTTAACCTCTGCCCTTCACAATAGTAAGCCAATTGCTTTGCTCTGGCAACATGCAACTTACTGTTTTTTAGTAAGTTTACACTCAGAGTGTGTGAACACTGACAGTAGTAAACCTATTAAAAAGTGTAAACTTTCCTTTGTGAAACAGGCCTTTTATCTCTACTTTGCTCATGTATTGTGCTACTACTTTCTTCATGTATTTTGTTTTCTAATGTGTATGCTTTCTCTTTCTCTGACCTTTCTGCATTCTCTGATCTGCCCAAATTCATTATTGGTCTCACATTCTACATCACCTGGCTTGCCCATATTATGTGACCTCTTATGTGACCAGATGCTCGCTGCCAATGAAAGTCACTGGCCTTGGACAAAGCTATGTTCTCCACTCAGCAGTCAGATTAGCACAGGATGTCCTAACACATGGACAAAATGAGGCAGAAGTGGAATTTTATCATGAAGGAGGATGGAGAAGATATTTTAATTTGTCCCCTTTTTAAATTACTTGGTGCCAGAGAAGTGTACTGTGTGCATTGTCAGAGCAGTGTAGTGTGAGTCATGCCACAGCAGAGTTAATTTGGTGGCTGTACTGTCTTGTGAGTTAAAGAGGATGGGATCCTTTTGGTTCTTGATGGACTCAGTAGAAAAGTGACGTAAGTGCGTGGGTGATAGAATTCATGATGTAGAATGTTAAGTTAATGGTTAAATGCTGAGGAATAAAGATATGTAATACCTAGCTCCATGGGTGGTGTGATCATTTGCATATACCCAGGATGGAGCTTATGCTACAACTGGAGACGAAATAGATGATTACCTACACCCCTCGACCTGACGAACCGAGAGTTTGCCATGGTCCAGCAAACTGCTTGTGTGTGCCACGTGTGCCTCAGTCAAAGTGAAAATCGATGGTTGGTGTATGTAGAGTCAAAGCACCACTCCAGCCAGTGCAGGGCTTGAGAAGAAAGTGAAGGCCTGACAGAAAATGTGCTTATCATTGGCTAATGATTTGCTGGCAAAGTCAAGGCAAGAGGTACTGCACCACAACGTGACACAGAGCTGTCGTTCATACGGTGCAAAGAAGCTCTAATGACCGTGGTATTCGAGTGCAAGTAAGCGCTAAAAGCAGGTCAATTTCTGACATCAAGAAACACTAAAGGTATTGACAACCAGGTACGGAAAGTCAACGAGCGGTGACAGCCAGGTGCAAGAGAACGCTGTGAGCAAAAAGAAGCGAAAGTAGAAAAACATCAGCTGTGGCGATAACCAGATAGAGTCAGAGAATATGATCACACTGATCAGAACCTGGGTAAAGGGAGCCATCCGACCTCAGCCCAAGGTGTCAACGCAAGAAGAAGCTCGAGTATTGTGCTTACAAGGCTGGTGAATCATGTTGGACTTACTGAGAGGCCGTGAGCGGCATTGGAATAGTGACATTTTTCAATGGCTGCTGAAAAGAGTGCAAAATATGGTGCCACCTTCTTCTTGAAACCACCACCTCCCTTCAATACCACTAAAAAGTAAAATGTTGGCGACACAGATGGACTACCTGGGTCTAAACCTTTGATGATGTCATTGATGCCCTGTAAGAAACAAATGACAAAAAGATAATTAAATAATGAATTTAACACAGGAAGGAGTAAAAGGAGTGGTAGAGAAAATACTACAAGGTGATGAAGTGACGTACTGTCAAGTCAAAGAGGAGTTACACAGCAAGTTCAATCCAATGCTGAGTGTCAACTACGAGAGGAAGTGTATATGTGGGCTGCTTCAACGCCACTGCAAAGTCAAGATTCATTCATAGCAACTGTGAAGCAGAAAAAGACGAAAGTACAAGCGCCAATTCAAGTCTTGCCAGGCAATTCATTAAGTGCATGTTTACTCAGTTTCAGTACTGCTGCTGACATTGGGCTGATTTTTGTAAACTTCAATGTCAATGTCTTTCATGAAATAGTGAATCAGTTTCCATCTTTGTTTCATGGATAGGAAGACTTAAGACCATGAAAGTGCAGCTTCACATAAATGAGAACATCGGCCCTGTTGCTCAAAGACATCGTCAAAGGGCATTTAATTTACAACAGGCTGTTCAGAAAGAACTTGAGACATTAATAAAGCACAACATCATTGAGCGATCTACTGGTCCAGCGCCATCTGTATCATTCTTAGTGATAGTACCAAAAAAGGATAGTGGAGGAGCCATGCGCATCTGTGTTGATATGCACCAAGTGAGCAAGCCAACTGAAAGAGAACAACATCCAGGACCACATATTGCTGACATGATTACCCAGCTGAATGGAGCTAAAGTCTTGTCCCCCCTTGATTTGAGCATAGGGTATTACAAGCTTGAACTGGAAGAGAACTGCCAGTACATTACTACCTTTTCAACTCATGTTGGTTTATTTAGATATAAAAGGCTAAGGGCCGAATTTAGATGTCGGCGGACAGACTACTCCATCACAACGGTGACAGATATCCCATCAACCGAAATATAAATCTCATTCTGTCCTATGGGATTTGTATTTCGGCAAGCTGGATATCCATCACCATTGTGATGGGGTAACCCGTCCGCCGAGATCTAAATCAGACCCTAAGTTTTGGAGTATCAGCAGCTGCAATTTTTTCAGGATGTCATTTGTCACATAATACAGCCAGTCACCAATACTTTCAATTGCAGTGATGACATAATAGTTTTTGGGGCCACACAAACGAAACATGATAAAGCTCTTACACAAGTGTGATGTATACTTGCTGATGCAAGTCTCACTTTAAATGCATAAAAGAGTGAGGTTCATAAAACCAAACTCTTTGAGCATATCTTTTCTGAATGGTAATGAATAAATGAATGAATTTATAAAGCGCTACGTTCACTCCAAGGAACATCTTGGCGCTAGTGGATAGACTTGGAACTCTGTGGTGGAAAACTTAGCGAGCACATTGGTAGAGAACGGAATCAGATGGGAAATGACTCAGGATCCAAATAAAGTATAAGCTTTAACGAAACGAAATGTCCCATTTCAATGGTCAAGTAAATGTGAACAAAGCTTCAAAAAAATCAAGCATGCAATTAAGAACGCAACTGAAATGGCATAATTTGATCCGAAATTGCAGACGGAGGTTGTTGCGGATGAAATCTCTGTGGGGTTGATTGCCATCCTTGGCCAAAACACTGGACATTCCAATGCTACAAGACACATCGTGGCTTATGTTAGCCGAAGTTTGATCACAGCAGTGATAGAGTGCAATTTTGCTCTTCCAATTGTAGGGGTACATTATAATCACAAATAGTTTGCATCCACATATAATCTGTTGGCGTAATAACATTAGGTCATTATATCGTGTATTGTAATAACGTGTAAGTGGAGTGATGTAGTATTTTCTTTATGTGGGCCAAAGAATTAATGTTATAATTGTATGCTTATATGAAATCATAAATGTGTAAAAGTATATTCATGACTAATTAATGTTTTGATGCTAATGTTCATATAACATGTGGCTATTAATGACCCATACATACATGTATTCTAAATTTGTGTATTGTTCCTATGCTAGCTGAACTTGTAAGGCCTAACTTTCACTTCTCCCTATTTGGTCTCACGTTGAAGGTTGCTAACAGAAGTGATATACTTGTGGAATTTTCCTCTCTTCACGTCTGAGTTGCAGGTGCAAGAATTTGACCTAGTTAGTTAGAAAAACGTCTTTGTTTAACAAACTAGACAGACATAGGAGGGGATGCCTTTGAACAGCGGCGCTGATAATGTAGGAGGGGTTCTTTCTCGTTGGAGAAGGCCTGGGAACGAAGGTCATCGAGAAAGAGCCTGAAGCACCTGTGCCTCGTGGAAAGTTACCTATAAGGAGGGGTTTGAATGGATGAGCAGGTCTTGTGATGTGCTAGGTGGTATGATTTTTGTATTTTATATTGGGGTTAGGGACAGAGTCCGGGGACTTCTCCCTTACCTGGAAAGAGGGGAGCATCTTAGAATAAGCTCTGTAGCTTTATGATTCTTGACCCATTCAATGTGAGCGTGCTTCTTAGGAAGACTTCACGTGCTGACAACTTTCTGAGGACTTGCCTGGGAAAAGTGTTAAGTAGGGATGTCACGCTAGCAGTAGTGTTGGGACAGACTAATGCTTTTTGTCTACGAATAGCCAATGAAGGGGGCTCTTGATGTTGGTGCAATAATTATCTGTGTACTGATTCTTGAATTGGGCATTTTGTGCATGTTGCACCATCTACATTTCACTAGTCGGTTTGGTTTTGCATAAGTGCCCATGTGCCCATGTACCTTTACACTCTCGTCTTGAGGTGTTTGTATGTCCAGCTTTTCTTGGCTTTATAATAAATGTACTAAATTTGGATCAGGAGTCTGTGTTCTTTTAGTGTCATGGTAAATTGTAATGTATAACTGTCTAATGATTTCCTCTCCCCTCCACACTTACAAGGAGGCAACATAGAACTATCGCCCAGGGATTCCAGAGTAAATCTAGAACGTGGAACCCAGCTTCCTCAACAGAATGTGCTTATTCACAATCTGAAAAAAAAGCCTTGCTGTGGTGTGTACTTGTGAGCATTTTCCTATATGGAAAGAATTTCACAGTTGTCACCGACCACCAAGCATTGCTCACCATTTTCAGCAATCCTAAAGCCAAGATGCCCCATTGCATTGAGAGCTGGGGGTTGCGAATGCAGGAATATAATATTATAATGTGCATCGTCCAGTAAAAGATCAAAACTCTGCTCACTGCTTCTCATGTGTGCCAATACAGTGTCATGGCACTACTCCTAAAGTGGCTGATGTCTATGTTATCTTTATTGTGAAATCAAGCACCCCTGCTGCTATATCCATAGAACAAATCATTCTCTTCCAGGAGATCCTCATCAATAGTCATAAGCACTGAATATTCCCGCCCAGGTGCGGGACCCCGGAAATAATAAAAAAATTATATATGGAAACCATATATGTACAGCTCTACATATATATACAAACATATATCATTTTCCCCATACCAATGCAGCCCCCAATGGAGGCTAAACAATGTAATTGCACATATAAAGATTGCATTTGCCAATACATAAAGACACAGGAGGGCAAGTAGTACTTGAACTCATTCTTTTAATGAGTAAAACAATCATAAAAGTAAAAACCTGCAAATAAGCAGACACTGTTAGCCTACAGGCTGAATTGGAAAACAATAGCATGGAAAATGAAAGCATTTTCAACAAAACCTGGAACCATGCCTTTAAGGCAGCCATGATCCCTAGCTTCCCATCATGCCTCAGGGCTGACAGTTGGGTCAGTTGTTCTTTCCAGCTCCTTCTGTCAGGGCCCTGGAGTTACAGCTCTCTACCTTTTGGCTTTTCTGTCAAAAATTATCTGATTTTCTTGGGTTTTCTTAGCTTCACTCAACGTCTTTTGGCATTTGAGTGCAGGTTTACCCATTTTTTGTGATAGAAATGATTTTTTTCTGTCAAAAATGCCTTCTTTATTCGACCCTTGCCCTGCCTGTGGCAAGTTCAAGGCCAAGACAGACACACATGAGGTGTGTATTCTCTGTCTGCCTGATTCCCACTCTCCTTCCTCATGTCCACACTGCAGGAAGCTGTCTAAAAGAACTCTCAAAGACAGGGAGAGAATCAGGATCTATGGCCTCTCAGAAAAGAGGTAAGTCTCCTACGAAGTTGAAGAAAAAGGCACGTTCGGCGTTGAGGAGCAAGGTCCCGGTATGTTCCCCTTCGGCATCGGGTTCGACGTCGAAGGACCCGGCGGCAGGATCATCGTCGAGGGACTGGGCGCAGGAGCTCCGCTCTTCAACATCCAAGGCAAAGTCTCCGTCGGCGTTGGATCAGCGTCCGGCGTCGAGAGAAGATCCTCTGCTGTCAACTATTCACCGACCATCGACGCCGAGACGTAAGTCAACTTCTTCGAGGTCTCAGTGTAGATCGCCGTCGAGACAGAGATAGTTGGACATTCGATAGTCAACGTCGAGGCAGGACCCTCCGTTGACGTCAGCAAGACACTTGACGTTGAGGATCCATTGTCGACGTTAAGACGCAGTCCTCTGTCGAAGGAAATAAGCTCGATGTTGAGGTGCAGACCGCCGTCGAAGGAAAGAAGATCGACGTCAAAGCACCAGTCTATGTCGAACGAAAGATGCTCGGCGTCGAGGCACAGCCCTCCGTCTAAGCGCAGACGTTCGACGTTGAGATGGAGCCCTCCATCAAAACGACCAAGATAGACGTCAAGGCAGGGGTCTGCGTCGAAGCAACAGTCAACGTCGAGGCACAGTCCTCCGTCGAAAAGAGCACGGTCGACGTCAAGGCAGGAGTCTTCCTCGGCGAGAAGAATATCGACGTTGAGGCGCAGTTCTACGTTATCGCAGCAGTCGCCGTTGAGGCGCAGTACTCCGTCAAAGGATAGAAGATCGGGAATGACTTTGCGACGCAGGTCTCAGTCTAGACAGTCAACGCTGGGGCACACGCATTCCAGATCGGCGTCGAAGCAAAGGTCCCCTTCACAAGCAACATCGAGACAGGTCTCTGTCTGTGTCAGCCCCAGCAAGCCTCTCTCCCTCTCCTTCATCGACGTCGAGAGCAGGTTCACACCGGTCCATCTCCAGGTCTTGTACTCCGGAGGTGGTGATCTCATCCTCAAGCAGCCAGGGGTCTCACTCGGATTCTCATCAGAAGGTGAGATAATCTCCATCACGTGCACCTGATAGAACACAGAGGCCTGCATCTGTTCATCTCTCCCCCAGATGGCTGCAATTCCTGCATCATTGGGCGGATCGTACTCATCCTATGGAGGCGAGAAAAGAATCCAGCCCGGCTCACAGGTCTCCCCTAGTTCGGCTAGCTCAGGCAGCAGAGCTGTCGCCTCCAAGAGGAAGAGCGAAGACTCCCCGGTACCAGCACCTAGGAGGAGGTCAAGATCTCGTAGTGAGAGTAGAAGGCACAGGTCCCCGACTCCTTCTACCTCCTAAACGTACTCCTCAAAGACAGACAATTCATCCATGCTCACGGATAGCTCACGGCTTAAAAAGCCAAAAAAGCAGAGATAAAACTATTGCCCTATTTACAAGAGGGAGCTAACATGCATAACGCATGTTAGCACCATTTTTCCCGACGCCTCCCTTTGCATTTCTGATGAGATGCAAAGAGGGCATCAATGGGCGTACCCCAATGGACTACCTTGTAAAATATCGCTGATGTGTACATCATGATATTTACAAGGCAGTCTAAAGGATTTTAGCACAGGTTAGATTTTGGAGAAAACAGCGGTTTTTGCCAAAATCTAACGTCTGCTAAAATACTGACTTAGCTATCCCTAACATAGGGGGTGGATTATGCTGATACGACCACAGGGTAGTATCAGCAAGGTTATTGCAGTTTTACAGGGAACATCGCTGGAAAACCAGTGATGTTCCCTGCAAAATGGCGATTTTCCCGCCATCGCAGGAATTTTTATCGCCTTGGAGATAAGCGTTGCTAATAACGCAATATCTCGGCGATAAAAACCTGCGATAGCCGGCTTTAAAAAAATGAGCGCTAAGCGCGCTTTGCGATAGTTATCGCAAGGCGTTGCTAATATGCCCCAGAATGTCAACAGTTGACTGGTGAGCAGTGTTTACTTTTGTAGCTCCAACGTAGACATTACACTTAAACAAATGCTATCAGCAATGCAGCACTCTTTCCAGTGGATCATAACATGAAATAAAAGAAAAAATGCAAATGTTTTCCAACTTGTTTCAATACTTAATTATTGTGAATATATTAAAAACAAGCATTAGCAAAGCCTAAGGGGTTTGCCTTGGCAAGCTGGTGAGATGTTCAGTTTTTGTTTAATTATTGCAAGGATTTGTCACAAAACAAAAACATGCTGGTTAACGGTGCTACATATAATTGCAGTAACAATTTAAAATTTAAAATAAACAACAAGCAGATGCAATTTTATTAGGGTAGTGTGAGTAATTCCTAGCCGGCACGTGGACTTAGAACAGGAATAGAGAACCTTTTTAGTTTTAATGCATGACCCTGGAAAAAGTTTCTAAATGGCTCTGAATTACTTTAACATGAAGACATACTTTAATCACACAAGGGTAAAAAGAATATATAATGGGAAAAAAAAGGATTAGAAAATTAAAGTATAGTCCCACTATCCCTGCCACAGAAGAGCATTTCTTTTTAGGTTAATGTGCATAAGTGATAAGGGAAAATGTAGCCACTCACAGCACAAGGCAGTCAATTGATGAAGTGGCTTGACCCATTGCTCCAAGCTGTATATTGCAATGGATGAAAGCAAAATGTCAATGACTGTTAAACGGATCAGTGGATTAAGAGAGCTGACTCAAAGCCTTTCTATGCATTAATATAGTTATGTTTTTTAATTTATGGTTGTGTTTATTATATGAGGGTGGAGAAAAAGTTACATCTCATTAGTTCTCACTTTAAGATGAGTTTGAAAAAAAATCACCTCTATATTTCTCAAGTGTGATATGATAGTTCCTCACATGTGATCACACATCAAAACTTGTTAACAATGATTAAATGAGTAAATCAAGCGCATAATATAGTTCATATTGAATATATGTTATCCATGGATTAATACCAGCGAATATGACTGATATTTTTTTTATTTCTCTTTTGTGAGTCTTCCTCTTAGTTTTCAATAAATGTTCTCTTTGAGTTAAACACTAGCCTTCAGTGACATCAATTATTGTGACATCATCAGGATCAAGGTAATTTGACATATTTTCCTTGTATTTAGGGGCAAAGGTCATATGATGTCACTTCCTGTGATGTGATTGAGGTCAACGGATGTGTGATGTCACTTTTGCTGAACCTGGGTGACTCGATGTCCATGACCCCACCCTCCCTTTCTCGCATACAATTTTATCACTTCCCTTCCCTTTTAACTTTCCTAAAATTAACCTTATATGTGACTTCTGTCTTCTTCTCTTTCCATCTCTCCCATTCAGTCTTTCTCAACAGACTTATTCCAATTTTGCGCCCCCCTTTGCTGTTATATGTCCCCAATGTATGCAATTCTCATAACTACCCTTCTGCATCCATTTCTTTCCAAACCCTACCATTTCCATTATTTCCTTATCCCCTCCATAACAGTGTTCAACCCTACCCTGTCCTACCCTAGTCCCATTCGTTTCCCTCATATACCTCACCTCCTCTCCACTTCCCTTACAGCTTTCCTTTTCCCTTACCATTCCCTTCTCTCCTGTCCCTTTCCCTCCCTTTGTTCCACTCCCACCTTCTTCCCAACTTCTCTTCTCCTATTCCCTCCCTTCCCATCTTCTCTTCTTTACTATTCCCTCTTCCTGTTTTTCATTTTCTTGTCTTTCTTCTCTTCATCCTTCCCTTCCTTCCTCCTTCTCATCTTCCTCCCCTTCCCTCTTCTACTTTTCCTCCCTTTTTATAATCTTCCCTTCTTTTGAATCTCATCTTCCAGTCTCATTTTTCTCACCTTCCCATCTACTCTTACCTTCCCTTCTCTTGCCTCTGCTTTCCCTTCCCAATCCCTCGTTCCTTGATTTCTTTCCTCCTTTCCTCTCCCTTCCCTCTCTTCTCCCTTCCCCATGTTTCCTATCAACTCTTCCTTTTCTTTGCAATTCATTCCCTCTCCTCTCACTTTCTCACCCCTCCCTCCCTTCACCTGCCCCTTCACTCTTCCTTCTTATCCCCTCATTCTCTTCCCTTTCCTCTTCTCACATTTCTCTTCCCATCCCTATTATGGACCTTTCTCTAAATTCCCTTGCCTTCCCTTCTCCGCTTCCCGTCCCTTTGCTTTCCTTCTCCGCTTCCCTTTGCTTTCCTCCCCCTTCCTATCCATGCTTTCCTCCCATTTGCCCTTCCCTCCCTTCCCATCCCCTCTTCTCATTTTACTCCTTTTTCCACTTACCATCCCCTCTTGCATGTTCTCTAAGTTACTATCTCCCTTCTTCCCATTTTTCTTCTCTCCCTTCTCATCCCCTTTCCTTCCCTTTTTTCTCCTCTCCCCTCTCAATCTTCCTTCACTCCCATCTCCCAACCCTTTTCTCACTTCTCATCTGATTCCCTTTCATATTCTCTCCTCGCCCTTCCCATCTTTTCTTGTCCTTTCTCTCTTCTCATCCCCTCTTCCCTTCCATTTTCTCTCCTCTTCTTTATCCCCTACCATCCCTTTTCTTTCCTCTTCCTTCCCTTTCCTCTCTAGTCTCGCTCCTCTCCCTTCCCTTTCATTTATGTTCTCCCTTCCCTTCCCTCTCTTCTCCTTCCCTTTTTTCTTCTCTGCTCACCTCTCCCTCTCCTTTCGATCTTTTGATTCCTTCTCTCTCATCTCGTCTCCCTGCACTCTCGTCTCCATTCTCTCCACCCTTCCCTGGTGGAATGGGATGGGGTGGGGTGGCGAGGGAAGAGGAGAGAAGAGAAGGAAAAGTGAAAGAGTAAATGGTATTGTGAGAAGAGGAGAAAAAAGGGAAGAGGGGAAAAAGAAGGAAAGAGGGATAGAAAAGGGAGATAAAAGTTAAGGGAAAAGGGGACGGGAAAGTTGAGAAAAGGAAAGGAAAGGTGGGAAGGGAATTGAAAGTTGAGTGATGGAAGAGAAAAAGGAACTTAAGATGTGTTGTAATGGAGAGGAGAGAGAGGCGAAAGGGAGAGGATAGGTGAGAGAGAAGAGAGGGAAGAGAGAAAAGAGAAGAAAAGAAGGGGTAGGAAAGGAGAGGAGAGGATAGAACAGGGAAGAGCGGATGAGAAAGGAGCAGTAAAAGGTAGGTAAGAGGTACTGATAGAGGAGAGAGAAAAGTGAATGAAGGGGGAATGGGAAATGGGAGAAGATAAAAGGAAGAAGAGGGAAAGGAGAGGAGATGGAAGCGAAGGAATAGGGGATGAGAGGAATGGGATGGGAGAGAAGAGAAGAGAGAGGAAAGGGAATGTAACAGATGGGAGAGAAGGGAGGAGAGGGAAAGTAAAGGGAGAGGAGAGGAAAGAAGGATGAGAGGGGAGAACGAAGATTGAAAAAGGAAGGGAAGATTAGATGGGAAGGACAAAAAATGGACAATGTAAGGGGAAGAGAGAAGAGAGGGGATAAAATGGAAGAGGGGATGTGAAGGGAGAGAACAAGGCAGGGAAGATGAGAGGGCATGAAGAGGAGAGGCATGGGAGAGTAGAAGGAGGAAGGGAAAGAAAAGGGAATTAGAATTGGGAAGGGAGAGGGGAGAAGATTGAAGGAAGAAGGTATGGGAAGGGGCAAGAAAAGGGAAGTAGAAGGGATTGGAAAGGAGAGAATTGGGAAGGCAAGACAGGATAAGAAGGAACATGATAATAGATACAATTGAACGGAAGAGGTGATGGAAAGAGTGAGGAGATGAGAGAAAGGGGAAGGAAAGGAAGAGGATAGAAAAGATAAGGGGATGGGGATGGGAAGGGAGAGGCGGAAGAGTACAGAAAAGAGAAAGGGATGTAGGGAAGGGAGAGGGGAGAGATGGTGGAGAAGAAGAACTTAATAGAAGAGAAAAGGGATGAGAAAGAAGAGCTGAGAAGAATGAAGATGGTATGAGAAGGGAGATAAGGGACTAGGGAGGAAATGGAAGGATAAAGAGGATGGGAAGGGAGAGGATTGTAGAAAAGGAAAGAGGGTATGAGAAGGAGGAGGGGAGAAAGAGGAGTGGAAATGGCAGGGTGGAGAGAATCAGAAGTGAGATGAGAGAAAAGGGAAAGGGGGAAATACTAGGAGAGGAGTGGGGAGAAGAGAAGGACGAGGACAGGGAAAGGAAGTGGAGAGAAATTGAGAAGATATCTGAAGGGAGAGGAAGGGATAGAAAAGGGATGCGGGGAGAGGAGAGGAAAGGAAAGGGGTTGTAAAGGAAAGGGGAGATAGGAAAAAGGAAAATAGCAAGGCAAGGAGAGGAGAATAAAGGGAAGTGGGGATGGAAGGTAAGAAGTAGAGAAAAGTACCACAGGACAGAGCCAGGCTGTGAAGCATCCCTAGAGCGAAAAAGAACGGAATCAAAACCTGTGGTGCGTGTGCACCACAGAGGAGCCGACGAGGGAATCAAAACCAGTGGAAGCCTGTCTTCTGTGCTGCGCTGATGCGCGTGCTAGACACCGGCGGGAATAGGCGGAGCAAAGGCAGGACATGCGCCCGCCTTTGCCCAATTGCGTGATGTATTTTTTTTAAAAGCACGCTACGGGGCGTGGCCAAGAAGGCGGCGTGAACGGACGCGTTGGTCCGGAGCTCCCGCCGACAGCAAGCCTTAGCACGGGCCCACTGGCCATCTACACAGCGGTCGGTCGGCTGAATAGCGGAAACACATACCGGAGTGCCCGGGGGTCCCGACGGTGCAGGTTCCGACGGTTTGGCGGCATTGGGCACCAGTGGCGGACGTGCGGCCGGAACGGATGTCGGGAGCGGGCGGCTGAGGCCCGGAGAGCAGGTGAGCCCAGAGCGGAAGGAACCCGAACGGGAGGAGGCATTGGAGGGCGTGGGGCTCGCGGCCCATGGTAACAGGTGCGAAGGCGTCCGGAGACGTCCGAGACGACCTGGACAACCCTGGGGACTGGAAGTAAGCTGCTCGGCTCAGAGGCAGGTTCGGACCCACCATTTTGTGGAGCCAAGGTGGTGAAAGCCTGGGGCTGTGAGTCCTTCGCCCCCACCCTGCGGCTAGCCGCTGTATCCTGCGGCAGGGGGCACAGTTGCGGTGGCCCCCTGGTGAGTGCTGGCGATCTTGGGTGCCACGTGAGAGTGGTAGAGGAGGCGGACAGGGCCATATACTGAGGGAGAAGTGCCGTCATCTTGAAAGGAGGCCCATCAGAGCAGTGTGCAGACGGGGACCCTGTGAACCGCAGAGCACAACCACGGAGGAGGCTGCCTTACCCACCGGACATTGTGAACCCAGAAGGCAGTGGAGTGGGCAGTGAGTAGCGAGCAGCGGGGAACCCACCCTTCTTGAGATATAGCCAAAGCTGGCAAAATACCTGAAGGCTGCGAGGCCCGCCCGATGGCTGGGGATAGCGAAGGCCGCGACTGGACCTGGTGAGACGCCACCGACAAGGGTAAGGGTTCCCGGGGTGCCCCCTAGTTGGAGCCCGGGGCGGCGGAGGCAGCGACGATGGGGCACATACCACTCCACTGGAAGACTGGCTGGCGGAGCTGGCGCGCGCTAGTCGGCCCGTTGGTTGTTGAGAAGTGCCCAGCAGAGGTGGATCTTGGAGCTCGCCGCAAGGAGTCGAAGGAATAAACAATTCACCGGTTTGGCATGGGCTGGAAGTGAGCTTGGTAGGAGAGCGGCAGCTTGGAGACAGAGAGAGCTCAGCAGGTCACATCAGAGGGTGAGGGACTTCATAGTGCGCGCTTGCCCGCCATTACAGACCCCGCAGGCCGCCATGTCCACGAGGAGGGTCCGAAAGGAAAAGACAGTCAAGGATCTTTTTGCAAAGGCGCAGGCGAACCAGCAAGATAAGGAAATGGCGACCTCCACTGCCCATGCTACCGGGGATCAAGCGGAGGGGGCTGAACGGATCACCAAGGCTTTCCTGGAATCGCTCTTTAGCACCTTAGGGGTGATATTCACACCCTGCAGAAGGAATTTGCTGATGAGATGAAGGAGGTGAGACGGGACGTGGACGGCATAGGGGAATGCATGGCAGACCTAGAAACCAAGAGTGACAGTCGGGACATAGAGATGGAGGCACTGCGCCAAGAAATTGTGCGGATTCACGTCCAGCAAGTTGACTTACAGTTGCACGTGGAAGACCTGGAAAACCGTTCCCGTCGCCATAACGTTCGCATTCGAGGAGTGACAATTACGGAGGATACTAAAGATCTGCGCAGCTTCACCAGTAAACTCTTTAACCACATACTGGGGCGCCCTGTGGGAACGGAGCTCCGGATTGACAGGGTACACAGGGTGGGCCCTCCGAGGACGGCGTCGGCCCCCCCTCCGGATGTTCTTGCCTGTGTGCAAGATTTTCGGACGAAAGAAGATATCTTACAAAAAGCACGGCAGCAGCATCCTCTATCTTTTATGGGCCAGTCCCCGGTGTTATATCAAGATTTGTCTGCACTCACACTACAGAAGTGCAGGACCTTTCGGCCTGTCACGGCCTACCTCCAACAGCATGGTATCTCTTACAACTGGGGCCACCCGTTCTGCCTGATTTTTAAAAAAGACAACAAGCTGCACCAGCTCCGGTCGCTGAAAGAAGCATGCCGACTATGGGTATAGATCCCCCGGAGGAGGTCACAGAGGAGGACGTGTCCGTCACCGAGCAGGAGGATGGCAGACCGAGATGGCATCAACAGACCAGAAGACGACGAGCACGGAAACCCCCCATGGACATGATCAGAGAAGGCCAGCGGGCGGCGGTGTAGGCAGTTTCCTCTGCTCCGGGGGTGTCTCTCCCTAGCTGAACCTTTGCGGACTGGATGGCTGGCTGAACCCTTTAATGTGATTTGGATCCAGCTGTCGGCGGGAGGGACGACTTCTATGCTGCGAGTAGTCTACCCCATTGCTGTAACCTACAAAATCACCTACGGATGATGGACAATACGTACGTTTTTAAATGTTGGGTGTTTTCTGTTTTTCTTTCTAAGAGGGGGGCTGAGGTGGGGGGTTGAGGGATGGGGGCGGGGTTCCAGGTCCAGGGGTTTCTTCCAGAGTGTGCTAGGCTTCATCCCCTTTTTTAAGGGCAGGGGGCTCAGTCTTTGGTGTTCAGCTGGGGTGGTCTACTCGCTGGGGGGGGGCTCGACCCAGCGCTACACATCACCTGGTTATAGAGAGTATTGTCCCTAATGTGAATTCTGCCTGTTACTGAATTAGGAGTCCTAACCCTGAATGTACGGGGACTTAATAATCCTGTAAAGCGGAAAGCTGTCCTATCTTTCCTAGAGGCTTCGAAGGCGGATATTTGCCTTTTGCAGGAAACCCATCTGCTCCAGAGGGATTGTCAGAGGCTGCGGTCCCGCTGTTTCCCGCAACAGTTTTTTTCCTCCGCCTCCACTAAAACGGCAGGAGTAGTGATTATAGTGGCCCAGAGTTTCAGAGGGAAGGTCCTGCAGAAGGGAGTGAAGGTGAAGGGGAGGTTGCTGTCATATAGATTCTCCCTAGGGGGGGTAGCTTTTTCGATCTGCTCTATTTATGCCCTTGACGAAGGCCAAGAGAAGTTCTTTCACTCGGCGCTTAGCGAGGTAGCCACTTCCCCCGACTGACACATGCTGGTGGGAGGAGACCTGAATCTAGTGAAGGACAACCACCAGGACAGATCGGGCCAGCGCTCTTCTCAGGGAGGGACTCTATCAGCTGAGGAACTGGCTAGATTGGGCGAGATAGGCATGGTGGATCTTTGGCATAGCTTTCATCCAGGCATGCGGGAATACACATATTACTCTAACGCCCACAAGACCTATGCGCGTCTGGATTACTTCTTAGCTTCCACATCCCTCCAAGCACTTTCCACTGGGGCCAAAATAGGAGTCTCGGCTCTGTCCGATCATTCGCCCCTGGTGGCGGTGTTCTCCCTCCCTCCAATGCAACGAGCTACACGCTGCTGGAAATTGCGCGACACGCTGTTACACCATAAGGGAGTAGTGGAAAAATTGGGGAGGTCATTAGAGACTATTTATCACACAACAGCACTGCAGACACGTCATTAGCCATGCACTGGGTGGCCCTTAAAGTGGTACTGCGGGGGGAGTTTATTGCAGTTTCGTCAGCCGAGAATGCGGAAAGGGCACGTAAGAGGGAAGAACTCACACAACAGATGCGGGAACTGGAACAAATGCACCAGCGGACCGGGGCACCGAGGGTATGGAGGCAGCTACGACAGATTAGGCAGCAATTGGCAGCGCTAGATCAAGACCGGGGGGAATACGCGGCTTTAAGGGTGCGACACATGTACTTTACCGAGGGCGATAGATGCGGGCGCCTGTTGGGACGCGCGCTTCGGGAGGTGCAACGAAGACACACAGTTCAGGAAAGCGTTGCGCAGGACGGGGGGGGGGTGGTTACCGAAGACGCGGATATTGCGGCAGCCTTTAGTGCTTTTTACACCTCCCTATACACGGGCTCTTTGCTTGACCTAGCTGAGAGTGAAAGGTTTTTAGCGTCGGTTCCCCTCCCAACCCTGACATTGGAACAGGGGGACCCGCTGGACCGGCATATCAGACCTGAGGAGGTGATCGTGGCTATCTCACGCCTCAAACTAGTAAAAGCACCGGGACCGGATGGCTTTTCGGCTATTTTTTATAAGACTTTCTGTTCGCAAGTGACTCCACTGTAGACCGCCCTTTTTAACTCTTTTGCAGACTCGGGAGGGATCCCGAGAGATCTCCTAGATGCCACTATCTCGGTTATCCCGAAGCCGGGGAAGAATCACGCACAATGCGAGGCATATCGGCCCATATCCCTCCTTAACGTTGATCTCAAGCTTTACACTAGCATTTTGGCGGCCCGGCTCGCTCCGTTGATGCCGGGACTGATTGACCCGGACCAGGCGGGATTCATCCTGGAGCGCCAAACAGTGGATAACACCAAGAGGGCACTACACCTTATAGAGAAGGCCACGCGGACGACAGGTGAATACATTATGCTTGCAATAGATGCCGAGAAGGTATTCGACCGAGTCCACTGGCCCTACTTGGAGCAGGTATTGGTGAAGGCAGGGTTGGGCGACAGGTTCCGCACTTGGGCCCTTAATTGCTATTCCTGCCCTACAGCGACGGTCAGAGTCAATGGCGTCACCTCGCCCCGATTCCCCATTGAACGGGGTACGAGACAGGGGTGCCTACTGTCGCCCCTGCTCTTCGCCCTGTATATGGAACCATTGGCACAGACAATGTGACTTACGCCAGAGGTGCGCGGGATTCGGTTTGGGGCATATACACACACCATCAGCCTCTACGTGGATGATGTTCTTCTATCTTTATCCTCCCCTAGTGCTTCTTTGCCGGCCTGGGTCGATGTCCTAGACGCATTCTCTAGAGTGTCGGGATTCAGGGTCAATATGTCTAAATCGGTGGCCTTGGATCTCTCCCTAGCGGGGCACACTCGGTCTCATTTGCAGGAGCACTTCCCATTCCGCTGGGCGCAGGATGCGGCCCCGTATTTGAGGGTACAGTTGGCACCCACGTTGCAAGACCCGGTCCGTATCAATTATGCGCGACTGCGCTATCTAGTCCGCAGTGAGCTGGGAAGATGGAGACATCTCCCGTTGTCGTGGTTGGGTAAGGTGGCTGCCATAAAATGACGATCTTGCCGCAGATTCTTTATTTATTTTGTGCCATTCCACTACGACCGCCAGAAGGATGGATTCGTCTGACACAAGCTGAACTTGCCCAGTTTATTTGGAACGGCAGAAAGCCGCGAATGAAGCTCAGACTGGCGACTTTGCCTCAGGAGAAGGGTGGTCTGGGACTACCAGATCTACTGCTATACTATCAGGTGGCCCACCTGCGGACTTTGATGGAGTGGTGCAGGTGGGAGTCTGAAAAATATTGGCTCTTTCAAGACCAGGCGGTGGCGGGTCGCCCGCTCCAGGAGGTTCCCTTTCTTCGCAGGCAGCATCGGCCCCCTAACCTTTACATCACGAGGGTCCCGCTGGAGGTGTGGGATAGCACTAGCCTCAAGCATGAATTGACCACCTTTCCGTCCCCTCTGAACCCCTGGCTCGAGAACCCAGATTTTAGCCCAGGGCAGGATACTGCAGCTTATGCGAAGTGGCACCCCGCGGGGTGCAGATCCTTGTTCCACCTGTACACGACTGCATGAGATAGACCACACGAGGGAGGTGACCTGTTGGCGCGGGTGCACAGAGAGGGGTACGCTGGTCCATCTTTTAGGGGATTGTGTCCAACTCCAGGGGTATTGGAAATTAGTCTTGGATGAGGTAGATTCACATTTTGATACGGAAATCCCACGGTTTCCTTCCTATGTTTTACTGGGCCTGCCCAATCCCATTACTTAGCCGCTGAGATCACGCAGGGGCCGGTTGATTGCTATTGCCCTAGGTTCCGCTTTACAGAACATTCTGTCTCACTGGCGCACCGCGCACATTCCCACATTCCAAGGGTGGCTACATTGTCTCTGGGCAGTTCTGGGCATGGAAAAGCAGTCCTTGGTCAAAGCTGGAGAAGGTGCCAAGTATGCGGAATTATGGCAGCTGTTTCTTTCACTATTAGCAACGGAATTTAGAGAGGTTACGTGTCCCAGGTACCTGTGCTTGATGTGGCTGTCCCAGACAGATGGTTGAAGCGCTCTGAGACGGCCTACCATTTGATAAGAGGGGGGATGGACCTGGACCCGGGGGGGAGGGATGGGGGGAGGTGTTGGGTATGGGGGTAGGGTGGGTTGGGGAGTTTTCGTTTTACCTTTCTGTATCTTAGTTCACCCAGGTTAAGGCCTATACAGTGGCATTGACTTTCCTATTGAATCCGGCCCGCAGTCGGTCTGGACAGTCTTCTGGCTGCAGGCCTACAGATGCGACATGCGGCTACGGCCTCGTGAAATTGGGACATATACATTTGTGCATCCATAGGTTATCGAAACACAAATTCAACAGCCCTGGACGGTCGGAGAGGCGGTTGCCGCCAGGGGACAGGTTAAGGTTGGCGGCCCTCGATCCTTTACTCCTCACAAGGGCTAGCGCATCGCGCCTTGGGCAACTCACTCTTTTTTTTTAAGACGCGGCCGGCCCTGAGGGGTAGTAGGCGGCTTGCTGTGTTTAATACCAGAAGAATTGTTATTGTCACTGATCTGCTTGCACAACTGTACTTTCTTTGGCCGGCCCACGGGGTTGTAGGCAAATTTTGTTTGTGATCTTTGTTCTGGTATACTGCCAATAAAACGGATTTAATACTAAAAAGCTCGCTACAACCAATTGCGGCCTGCGAAAGCAAAACCACACGCACATACAAGAGGTCTCGCGCTGCACGAGCGATGCTGCGCACTGCAACGCTAGGCGCGAGACCTAAAAATGAAGAGGGGATGAGCAGGGAGAAAGGAAATGTAAAGAGTAGGGAATGGGGAGGCACAGAAAAGGCTAGAGAAGGGAAAATGGGATGCAAAGGGAGGGGAGATGAGAGGAAAAGTAAAAAGGTGGGAAGGGGAGGGGAAGGAGATTAGAGTAGAGAAAATAGAAGGGATGAGGGGATGGGAAGGGAGGGGGAGATGAAGAGGAAAATAATAGAATAAAATGGATGGGAAGGGAGAGGAAAGGAAAGATTGTATGGGAAAGGAGAAGAGAGGAGAAAAGGGAAGATGTTATGAGAAAGGAGAGGAAAGGGGAGCAAAAAGAGAGAAAATGGCAGTGAAGACAGAATCATAAGGGAGACAAGAGAAAAGGGAAGAGGGAAGGGAGAGGAAACGAGAGGTGTGGAGATTATAGAAGGGGGAGGACAGATAATGAAGATGAGAGATATGGAGAATGGATCTGAAGGGAGAGAAGGAGATATTAAAGGGAAGGGAGGAGGGGATGGCAAAGGAGAGGAGAAAATGAATGTAGAGCTTGGCCAGTAGGGGAGGGAATTGGAGAGAAAGGGAAGAGAGGAGGAGAGTGGAGAGATGAGGGGAAAGGAGAGGAGAAGGGTAGATGGGTGGAGAGGAGAGGAGAGGAGGATTTAAAGGAGAGGAGGGATATTAAAAGTGAAAATGGGATGTGAAGAAGAAGAGAGGAAATGGATGGGGTGACGGAAAGGAAGAAAATAGAAAATGAAAGAAAGGGGATGGGAAAAGGGAGACAAAACTTAAGGGGAACAGAAAGGAGAGAAACAGAAAGGAAAGGTGGATGGGATCGGAATTGAGAGGAAAGAAGGGAAAGGAAGAATAGAAGGGATTGGGACAGAGAGAGAGAGCCGAGGGGAGGGAGACGTGAGGATAGGAGATGAGAGGCAAAGAAGAGGAAAGGGAAAGAAAAGTACTGAAACAGAATTGAAAAGAGGGGCGTAAGGGAGAAAACAAGAGCTAGAGGGAACGGGATGGAAGGGAGAAGAGAGGAAAGGAAGAGTAGAGGAAGAGAGAAGTAGGAAGGGAAGGGAGAAAAGAAAAGAGAAGATAGGAGTAGATGAGAAGACAAAAGACAGAAGAAAGGGAAGAGAAACAGGAAGAAATTTAGCAAAAGGAAGAGCGAAGAGAAATACTAGAGGGAAGGAAGAAAAGGAAGAGAAGAGGGAAGGGAAAGGGCGAGAAGAGAGAGGAAAAGATGGAAGGGAAAAGTGAAAAGAGAAGAGCTGAAGCTAGAGAAGTGAAGGGAATGGGAGGAGAAGGGAGGGAGGGGACTGGTTTAGGAGAGGGGATGGCAAGGGAAAAGAGAAGTTGCAAGGGGAGGGAAGGGGGAAGGTGAAGTGAGTAAAATGAAAGAATGGAGCTAGGGTAGGAAAGGGTAGGGTGAAGCTAAAGTGTGGGGAGGGATGGGGACAGGGCTGTTGTGGAAGGGAAAAGGAGGAAAATAAAAATAAGGAAATAGAAACGTTTAGTAAATTTAAACAGTAAGGGGAGTGATGATATGAGAGAAAGGGAGTGTTGGTTAGATAAGAGGAAAGTAGCATTGAAAGGAAGGGGAATAGAGGGAGGTGTGGAGAATCAAAGCAATGGGGAAGAATTGAGAAAAGAGGATAGAAGCTGAAAAGGAGGGAGTGATGAGAGAGTAGGGTCATAAAGAAAGGGGAAGAGAATAGGATGGAATAGGAGAGTAGAGAGTCTAAGGAGTGAGGTGCGAAGGGAACAAGATGAGGAAATTAGAAAAGTTAAAGAGAAAAGGGAAAATGAATAGGAGGGATGCAATGGAAGGGGTGGGTGGAAAAGAGGAGAGAAGTTATTGTGGGAAAAGGGAAGGGAAGGAGAAAAGAAGGGAGAATATTTGGTACTGAAGTGGAAGGGAAATGCATGGACAAGGGTAGGGAGGCATAATAAGTGAAGAAGAGGAATAGGGATGGAAGAATTATGGGACATGAAAGGAAGAGAGAGTAAGGGTATGAGGTAGAGAGAAAGGATAGGAAATGGAAAGGATTCGGAATATGAAGGAAAAGGTGAATGTGATAGTTAGGGATGGTTTGGGTACAGAAGAAAAGAGAAGTAAAGGAAGGAATTCGGTTTGAAATGTACAAGAGATAGGCATGGAAGCGATGGGGGAAGGAAATAGGAGAGGGGCGGGAATGGTAAGGAGAGAGAAGGGGTAGAAATACAAAGGAAGGGAAGTGTTCGAGAAAGGATTGGCAGAGTTAAATCAGAAAGGGGTCTGTTTGAGGAATGAAAGGGAATGGAATAGGAGAGGGAAGGAACGTGAAATGAGGGAAACTTGAATGGGTAGAAATGGAAAAAGCGGATAGGGTTTGAGAGAGGGGTGGGGTTGGAAAGAAAGAGAATGGGGATTTCAAATTAGTTTTCAGATTGGTTTTCAATTCCGTTTGGTTTTTAGTTCAGTTTTCATTAGTCTGATTTACCCACCTTGTTCCCTTGCCCCCACCCCCTGACCCATTCTGTTTGGAGCCGTCTGTCCCCTGCAGTTTCCAACTTCTCAGGGTCCCCAGCTCCAGTCGCCAGTAGTGGTCCTCCCAGTCCTATGCCCTTGTGCGCAATTGTGCAGCTCCCTGGTTACCAGCTATTCATACCAAGGACGCGTCATAAAAGGGCCATTTCAACAAGTCATCAAGCATCACCACGGTGGGGAATACCAAGTTTTCCATGTTTACAGCGGAATCAGGGCAAGTCACGGCCACGATCTGCGATCCGGGTTCTTCACGACGTCCATCTATTGTCACTAAAAATTATTCAGCCATGCACTTAGAAGTAGCCCCGTGCTTCCCAACATAACCTCCCCAACTCCTTTCCTTTTTGCTGCGGTGAAGACCCCCCCTCTGCAGGTACCCGAGGCCTCGAGACATTTCAGTGCAGGGTTTGTGATGTCATAAGTCCTCTATCCCCGGAACTCTGCTTCTGGTGCTGCTGTGGAGGCACAGATGTTTTCAGATGTATTTTAGAATTTACGGTTTTGTCTCTGCTGTTGCTTAAAATAAATGATATTTTGATCATAATGCTCATTCTCACCATCTGTCTGATCGCCTTTGATTTAGATCTTAAAGGATTCCCACTGGGCCACATACAGCGGTCGAAGTGGGAGGAATCGGAGGGGCACGAGGTGCGCATACTTATTTAATTTAAGGAAAACTATTCTCCACTGCTTCAACCAGGATTCAATTCTGTGGCTCTCTGGTTACATACACAAATCTCTAATAGAGGTTTCATAAACTACAATAGTGCCTTTCCCACTGAGTAACTTAACTTGCATTTATTTTACATTTAAGTTGTGTGTTATTTTACATGCCTAAACCTGAAGGTGAAAGACCGAAAAAAGTAAAAGAAAAACTTTGTTTTTTTAGCCACGCCTTGACCCTGCCCCCACACCTACTCGCCCTGCCTCCAGTGTGAACAGCATCATAGTTCCCTTACTTTTTTTAATGGACTTCGACCCCTCGGGACATCCACCCCACTGTGTCTGGCCTGTTAATCTCCTCGATTGTCTAGTAATTCTGCTCCACACTTTCTTTCAAAAAGTGTGAACATCCATGGGGTCTAGCTCTTAGGATAGCTAAATATAACATTAACTGTGATTATGCCATCCAGGTGACAGGATAAGTCTCCGAGTCTGGCCTCCAGGGGCCTCCATGGTGGTAGGTGCCCCCAATCAACCCTTGTGCTTCTGGAGATGAACTACACCTCACAGACCTTCTCCCTCCCCTGTGGAGTCCCTCAAGGCTCCTCGCTAAGTCCGACGCTTTTTAATATCTATGTATCGGACTTGGCGAGGGTGATAAAATCCCATGGCATAGCACTAACAACATACGCCGACGACACGCAATTAGTGCTATCGGTGCATGATAACGGAGCTAGCGTAGCAGCCAACCTCCAGGAGGGTATGAAGGCAATAAGCTCCTGGATGTCATCTAACTGCCTCAAGCTTAACTCTGATAAAACGGAGGTGATGACATTCGGGAGCTTGAAACCAGCATGGTCCCCACATTGGTGGCCACCGGAGCTGGGATCCCCCCCCGAACCGGTGACTAAGGTCCGCAATCTGGGAGTTATCTTCGATAACAAACTGACCTTCCACCACCATGCCAATGCCGTGACCTCATCTGCATTCTTCATACTCAAAAAAATCAAGAAACTTCTCCCATATCTACCTCAGTCAGCTGGCAAAACTCTCATTAGTACTCTTGTGTTCTCTAAAACGGACTACTGCAACTCTCTGCTTCTTAATGCGCAGGAAGGAGTCCTTAACAAATTCCAGACCGTTCAAAACGCGGCAGCAAGGATGTTACTTTCAATTCCCAAATTCACATCAGTATCTCACCGCTTCAAAGAACTCCACTGGCTCCCAATCAGGAAACGAATAAAGTTCAAGGCTCTTTGTATAGCCTACAAGACCCTTAATTATCCAGGGCCTAAGTTCTTAAAAATAGCTCTTCATCCTCTGGAGCATCGCAGAACTCTTCGATCCTCTACTACTTGCATGCTGTCTGTCCCTCGAACAAAAAAAGCCACTTGGGGAGACAGGTGCTTCACTACAGCCACTGCCAAGTTATGGAATATCCTCCCACTGCATATCAAAACTGCCCCAACCCTCATCAAATTCCGAAAGAGCCTTAAGACATGGCTTTTCTCCTCTGCCTAACTACCCTCAAAGAGTATGGAGTCCTCTGATCACTAGCGCCGAGACACCCTTAGGGGTATTTGTGCGCTTTAAAAATAGCAAAAATAAATAAATAAATAAATAAAGATTCTGTGGTGGAGTGGTGCCTCTGGTCCAAGACTCGTGCACTTTTTGTTTATTTTGCGGGTATCCTCCTGTCACCTGCCGGCCTCTGGGTATCCCCTCTGTCTGGTGTTATTTGCTCACAGTCACCTGTTGTGAAGGTATGCTCCCTCCCCACAAAGACGACTACTGATGAGGAATTTCTTTATCTAGTATCCTCGAACACGTATAAGTAAATTGATTTATAATTATATTTAGGGGACAACCAAAGCTTTGGAATAGAGCAAATGTACATTCGGGTACAGACCTGAAAGTTTTTTTCACTGTAGCTTTTCCCCTTGTACTCCAATATAGCTTCTATGCGCTATCGAGCTCACCTAATCAGAGTGAAGTTTATTTTTATCAGGACATTAACAAGCAAAATGATTGTTCACACCTTCTCCCCACAGTCTGTGGAGTAGATTATTTGACCTCTTTCGTAGTTTGGCAACATTTTGGGGATCCCATACACGTGGTTAAAATGTGAGGTAGGTGTTGTCTTCCAATTATTCTGTGTATTTCACACACTGCTCTTTTTGCTGGTCAAACTGTTCTCTTTAAACTGGTATGTGTGCTAGCACTGCCGCCAAACCATAATCTGATGCTAAAGCTAAGAGAGAGAACACTGTTGCATTAAGTCATTAAAATATTAGTGCTTGAGTATAAGAAACGTAACCTGAACACACACGTGGTCTCCGTACATGGTTACAGGCGAGATTATCTTCATTAATTAATTTTGACAGGGGCGGCTCCTCATTGGAGCAGAGGAGCGGCTAAAATTACCACCCCAAGGCCCCTCGAGAGAAATAAAATGGTAATTTAACATTTTATTTTTCATCCCATGTCCTGAGCTGAGCGTCAGGACTGGGGCGGGCCGCTGCTGACTGACAGGAGCATGGAGGAGGCTGGGATGATATTGGACTGTTTAAAGTGTGTTTGTCTCTTTGGCCGCTCGCCTTGTGATGGCCAGCCACACATGCACAGCTTAAACCTCTCAGCTCAGCTGTCTTAGACAGCTCGGTTGAGAATAAGTGCAGGCCTCCAGTGCCCTGTGGAGCACTGAGCGAGGCCGCTCCCGCCAATCACGTTGCTGCTCACATGCTGCTTGTGCAGTATAAAACAGTGTGGTCACGGCAGTAAGCAATTATTTTTTGTGAAAAATAAATATTAGTAGCAAAATACAAAACAAATTTGTTGTGGCACGTGTCCGCTTCAATTGTTTTATAGTAAGATAGAGTATCTGATGCGATTATATTCAAAGCATTTTACAAATAGAGGCAATAACGTTGCTCATTGTGGCAATTGGCAATATCATACAGTGCTCTCAGTGTGGGTGGAAAGGAGGGATGGGATGGGTACTGAGTGGTCACGTGTGGGTAGGGGACAAGGAAAGGTATTCCTGACATATATACATCAACATGGTTTGGTGTAGACATTTCTTGGTTTCGTCATCCGACAGAGTGTCCCCTGATAGGTTAATGATTGAACTGTTACCCAGCATTACATCTGTATGTTCTCCGTCTGGTATTGATCTCGCCGTGGTTCTCTGGTTGGAACCTGACTTGTTTGGGGTTCTGTCCCTGGGGGCGTCCAGTGTCCCATGTCTGTTGGTGCTGCCCGCGTCAGGATGGTCTGCTCCAGTTGTAGCCTCATCCTCTGGGCGGTCTCCACTGAGTTTCCTCTAAAAAAAGGAATTCCCGAGTTGTATTGGCCTCGGGGTTGGTACCATGGTTCCTGTTGTTGGTATCCGGCACTAGGCCCCGCCTGTTCGTTGTCACTCCCTGTGCTGCAGGGTGAATCTGAAAAATTGGTGGAACTCTTTTGCCCCTGAATCCTCCTCTTCCTCTATTGAAGAAACAACCTTGGGTGTCCTGCTTGTAATAGTCCTCCTGGAGGTATGTTGTTTTCTTATCATAGAAACAAACGTCTTTGGCTAATTTGTCAAGTTGGTTTGTGTGGTTATTTCAAAGTCTTTGATGGTTTTGTCAAGTCTTTCAAGGGTCTCCTTAGCATTGGTAAGTGCGGAATCCCCACTTAGTTTAAGCTTCAGATCGTGGATTTCTTTAGTCAATTTTTCAACCTGCTCGAGTGCTGTTTCCACGACCAACACCATCCAATGGCGCGAGCAATTGTTGGCCACGAAACTGAATCCTTCTTTGAATTTCGGATGGTCTACAAAGATGGCTGGTTAGTTGCGGAATTGCAATCCAGATGGTATTATATTTGCTTGCAGGTACGTGGTAAGGAGGTGGCCATGGAGTCTGCATGTGAGCAACGCCAGGATTGGGCAAAGGAGTTTCAGCATCCGGTTCCAGTTCCTGGATGAAGAAGAGGTCGGCATTGAGGACGTTGTGTTAGGTAAGTAATTTTTTTAAATATTATGTGCACATGCCCTGCTCCCCCGCAGATGCCAGCCGCACCTTAATTTTGAAGTTTATTCACTATAACCTCCTGCTTTTTATTTGAGGAAAGTTCCTCTTACATTTCCCTTTGTTATTAACAAATAATTTCTACGTGCTAGGAGTTTTTTCCTCCAGTTGGCAATCTCCATTATTCTAGTGAAAATCGCTCCTGTCCATCAGTTAGACAACTATTTTTTTGTATCTTCGAGGAGCAGAACTGCTCTATCTCTTTCAGCTCCCTCCTGTTCATTCCAGGACTTGTATTATTATAGCCCACAAAATCCATAATGCTCCACTGGGGACATTAGCAAGGGTCAGAAAACCCTTCCTCCACACCTACAGAGATATGACCTGAAATGGTTTAGTTTTAGCTTTTTCTCTTACATGCTGTCTGTAGAGTTGTGAGACGTATATGTGATAGTACTCTTGTGGTTCTGGGTGGACTTAAGAGAGGAAGCACGCAACTTGCTGGGCGGTGTTAAGGTGTTGTTATTTACGGTTAGGACGTAATTCAAATGCACAATGTGATTGTATGCAGAGGACAAAGATGTATAATAGAGTTTTGAAATTATTGTGCAAAATTAGGTAATACAGTAGGCTGAAATGTGCTGTGAAAAAAGTGAACTTAACGTTGAACTGACCTGAATTTAAAAGTGCTAATTCGCTGTAGGAAATCATTGTTATTCATACAAGGCACAGACAAAATCCTGAGACACTTTAGCTAGTTAAAAGAGAAGCTCAATATTGCTGAAAAGTGCACAACATGGTTTAGCTGCTTCAATTTAAAATGACAGGCTTAGGAAGCTGTCATAGCTGCAGAATTTCTCATTTAACAAAAATTATTAATTTACTATGCAACATTTATTGAATGTGATGAACTTCCAATTTCTTAAAGTTTCATATAAGAATTGAATAAGCTAGCTTGTATATTTAAACTGTAAATGACTGTGGTTTAGATTAAAATAATAGATTACCTAACCATGATGTTTCTTTCAGTTAGTAGTTCATTGTTCTCACAGCGAAACAAGTAGAGATACAGAAGGTCAACAGTACTGAAAAGCTTATGCGAAAAATGCTTGAGGTTTCCAGAATCGAACATCGCAAGACTGCTGTAGCTAACAATATGATACAATTCTAATCCACACGTATTTCCGTGACACACTGGAGGAGCTTAACTTTCTCACTGAAGAACCCTGCCTTCCTATTGGCTAGTGTAGGAAAAAGCAGACAACAATGTTTTCGATCTGTGTTCTTGCCTTCTATATTAGTGCATGTTCCTTGGTAGCAGCAGCACGTTCTCTTCTTTTCTTGAAGTATTTACCCAGCCCTAAACCTGTGGCGGTGGTAGCTACTGCTGCTACTGTCTTCCTCTTTTACCTGACTTTGCTTGAATTCAATAGTTTGCTTCTGCAACTGTATGCTGATCTGAGACTCGGCTCTTTATGGGTAGATCTGTTATTTAACTTCATTTTTGAAGTTATATGCTCCTCTATTTCACTGTTTTCCAATGGATTTAGAACTAAATTCTGATCCTGATTTATAGAATAGGGATTTTATTTCCTTTATGGAACATGCTTAAATGCTTTGATATTGATGATTGGCTCATTCTAATAAACCTTTCTTTATGATGAGATTTTTGTAACATTGATTGTTTGATGGACTAACTGAATACATTAAAAAAATAAGAAGATCTTTATTAGTTTCTGAATGAGAAATACACTGTGAAACGACAATGCAACTTATTAGCTTAAACTGTTATTGATTTGAAATGTATAAATTGCTCCTTGACTCCTTATTAGGGGTGGTCGAAGAATTCCTCTCCACCGGCAGAGTTCGCTGACTTTTTGGACTCCCCGCTCAGCTTCAGCTAAGCAGAGTTTAGCAGCATGTGCCGCCGCTCAGCTCACCCCTAAATTCATTACAAGTTCAGTTCATCTTTTAAGAAGCTGCTCTCGTTTGAGGCCTGTGTGTTATTAGGCGAGCACCTTCAGTAGAAGACATCTGCACCGGTACACCGGTTGCTACCTGTGACTGCTAAGTATAACAACATGGCCTAAGATAAAATTAGTATCTTTGGTAACCCTGGGCGTAGTTGGAGTAGCGGAACTACGTAGAGGTCCCCAAAGTTGGGAGCAAACTCCACTCCGCCACCCACCTCCAGCCCCCTATTAACAATGAATTAATCTTTAATAAAAAGTAAAATAAAAAACACTTACCTGTACTGTGGCGTCTCCGGGAGGCCCTCCTCCTCTTCCTCGCTGTCTATGAGTAATCCTTGTGAAAACTACGCATGCGCCTGCGCATTGTTAATAGGGGGGGTGTAGGCGGGGACTGACCAATTCCGCTCGGCAGCGGAGTGTGCGGAGATTAGATTACTCCGCGGAACACGGAGTAGGAAAATCTTCTCACACTCCGCGGGCAGAGCGGAATTCTCCGCCTGTGGTTAATCTTCGGCTTAATCGGCAAGGAACGAAAAGTTGATCTCTGCCCTCTAGTGGCTGCAGCACATACTTCATCCTCTCTGCAACTCATGCTCTCGAGTCTATTGATGGAGCAGTGGAATGACAAAAATGTTTGTGTACCCCTTATGAAATACGTTCCCATAACCATAACATGTATTAATCGTGTGAAGTGTTATAACTAACCAACAACATGAAAAGCACACAAAGAAAAAGTACATTTGGGAAACTAACTTGCTTATTTTTGCAACCTAATGTATTAATTATGTAAAGATGTCATATTAATATAGTGCAATAACGCTTTTAGTTAAATAGAGTTATGCATTTATGCTTTTTGTGAGTGTTTCCGTGGCATAACAAACAAATTTGGTAAGTAAACATCGCATTTGTGTTGCTTTCCACTAGGGAACCTTTAACAGGGTAAACTTAGAATGGTGGGAGGTAAACAGAAGGGCTTAAATTCTAAAATCTAATGTGTTTGTTTTCATATTAGTTCCCATTGAGGCCCGTGTGGCCTAGCCAGAAAACGAGACTTCGAGAAAGTATGGCTCTACGCATGCGTGGCTGTGCTCGAGAGATGTATGAACGGCCTGTGCCTGGGCTACTGGTGTCAAGGTCAGCGTGGCCTGGAAAAGAAGACTGATGCCAAAGAGATGCTCAAGTTTGTGAGCCTGGGAAAATTGAGTGAAGTAACTACATGATATACTAGCAGCCCCTTTCCGACGTTGTCTGGGTATGAATTGCTACCGGCCAGTAGTATATTGTTTTGTAGGATTTCGTTTTGATAGCATTTCTTATCTGTGACAGGCCTGTGAAACGCTCCGATTCACAGTGCACTGCTGATGCACTTAAGAGTGCGTGTTCAGTAGTGTGTGAACTCGAGTTTCCCTACTTTATTTTTCCTTGCTTCATTTGTGGTAGGCACGGGGAGACAAAGCGATTTGCCTGGAATCACAGGATGTTGAGCTGATGCCGAGATTCGAACGTAGCTCCCCAGCTCTAAAGTTCGCAATTCTAGAACTTGTGGCGGGAGGTGTGTCTAAAAGTGTATGTCGGTGCTGGCCATCAATGAGAGAGACCTGTGCATTTTTCAAGTCGGTGGTGAAAAAATATGAGTATGTTGCTGGAGATGTGGACCGCCGTGCCACCAATGTACTTACCGGGGAGGGTAAACACCCATTATTCCGCAACTTTCTTTCCGCATACCATCACTCCGCATACTTTCATTACGGAAGTACCATGACTCCGCAATGCCATTATAACGCATGGCATTACATTTTATATGCTTTTACCATGCATAGATTTACAACGAAATTCGTTGTAAATGCATGAATGGTAAAAGCATGTTTTAAAAAAAAAGTTTAGATAAGGTAAGTATGGTTATAGGGGTATCTGTTTTGGGGTACTGAGGTATATGTTTTGGGGTGTTTGGGTATTTTAAGGGTTCAGATATAGTTTGGGGTTATGGGGTACAGGGGTAGTTTTAGGGTTTAGGCCGGGATAGTTATGGGTTTTGGGGTACAGGGGTATTTTTAGGTTTCAGGGCTAGGTTTAGGTTTAGGGGTACAGGGGTACTTTAGGGTTCAGGGGTAGGTTTGGGTTTTGGGGTACAGGGTTATTTTTATGGTTCAGGGCTAGGTTTGGGTTTTGTGGTACAGGGGTATTTTTAGGGTTCAGGGGTAGGTTTGGGTTTTGGGGTACAGGGGTATTTTAAGGGTTCAGGGCTAGGTTTGGGTTTTGGGGTACAGGGGTATTTTATGGTTCAGGGCTAGGTTTGGGTTTTGGGATACAGGGGTATTTTTAGGGTTCAGGGGTAGGTTTGGGTTTTGAGGTACAGGGGTATATATAGATTTCAGGGCTAGGTTTGAGTTTTGGGGTACAGGGGTATTTTTAGGGTTTAGGGATAGGTTTGGGTTTTGTGGTACAGGGTATATTTATAGGGTTAAAATGGGTTAGTGTTTAAGGGTGTTGGGGTATTTTAAGGAGTAAGGGTGGGTTATGATTATGGGGTGCAGGGGTATTTAAAGGGAGCAGGGTGGACACCCGGAGCTGAAATGTACAGAACATGGGAAGAAAAAACATTGAAATATTAGGCACAACGCTCGCTTTTTTTTCCATAATCCCACGCCCAGGCCCCCAGCACACGCCCCCAGCACACGATATGAGACATGGCATGAAGGGCGGAATGTACCACACGCACCCAGCGTTTGTCACGCCCCCAGCACAACACAGACACGCCCACAAGGGACTACTTTGCTGGCACGGTTTTTTTACCTTTTAAATGTATGTGGTGGGCGTCTGCATAGCCTATGTCTTTCCGCTGCAACTGCCCTTTCAAACGCTGTATTGGGTGTTGTGATTGATGCTGTGGTTCCTGAGATTAGCCGCCTCAAAGGTTTGGGCTCTCTCTTTATTATATTAGTATAGATAAACAATACAAGGACAGGATGATGAGTATCAAAATGGACAATTTTGACCACATGAGAAACGTCGAAATGACAGTGCAAAATTTGGACAATAGGATATGGGGTGATCTTCACCACCCCTCTAATGAACTAATGAGGAATGATTATGGACCCTAAAGTTTCACATTTTAGTTAGATAGTTAGTTAAAAAGGGTATAAAAGAGCCAGTACAAAAGAGGGAAAAAAGCTGTTCCTGAAATTATTTTTCGCACCACGATATGCTGTTGGACTGAATGATTTTTGGGTGCAAAAGATTTTGAAATTTTCCTGACTTTAACTTTTGATGGGGTATAGAATTGAACGCGGAGTCCTGATGGGAGGTAGACATCGAGGAAGATAGAGAGTCAGTTTTGGGAACTTGTGTCGTTTATTCCTGTCATTTTCTTCAACAAACCTGGTAATATGTTATTCAAATTTCTTACTTCTAAAATTTGTTTCACTAATAAATGTCAAATTTATTGAATAGATTTTTCTTCTTGATTAAATCTATAGAAATGTTTTAAGAAGAAATTTTACGAATTAAATGTTAAATTTAATAAATAAAGCCATGACGGAATGGTGGATATAATAAGAGAACTAAAGATAAATTGTAAATTAAGCTGGGCTTGATTTCCATCGACTAACTTCTACTAGCTGGTCCATCGACCAAAGCAGTGGGGGTACCTTGATGTTATTTCTCATGAATTTAAAGACAATGGAGACGTTCATATATGCATATGTACATAATGTATAGAACTTAAAAATTTAGATTAATAGGGTACTCCGCTGTCCAGCAGCTCACCTTCTAGTCTCACTGATCTTGGGAGCTGTGTGACTTGTGTGAATAAATGACTTGCGATACTATGGGCCCCACCGACGAGTAAAGTGTGATAGCTTCTAAGTATTTTGTGATGGTTTGATGGGTTGTTTAGGAGCAGCGCTGGATCAGATTTCTTGGTAGCAGAGGATGGTTGCTTTAGGTTAGTTTGGATAAGAAATGTATAGATTTGACAAGGTCAATGTATATAGAGTTCCAATGTACAGAAATTATGACTAACACTATGGGGTCAATTCCGATTCGGGATCAAAAACCGTCGTATGATTCGGATTCGTAGCCGTCTCCGTACGAATGAAAGAAGTCCGTCCGAATTGCGTAGTACGATCTGAAACCCGAAAATACGTCCTAATACCTGCGAACCGTACGAACCACAATCGAAGACCTGTACGAAAAGTCATCGGAACTCAAACCGTACGATTCGTAAACCAGCCGTACGAACTAACAAGTACGATCCAGACCAGGGACCAAGTACGCGATTTGTACGGGCAAACGTAGTCGCGCATGGAGCATGATTCGTACGGAAAACATCGCGTATGAGCGAGCCGCACCAAAAAATACGAACCGCACACCCCGTAATCAAGCGTACACGAACCCCCACCCCGAAAACGGACCGTAACAGCCAGCCGTGCCAACAAATACAACCGCACACCCCTCAATCAAGCGTACATGAACCCCCACCCCGAAAACGGAACGTAACAGCCAGCCGTGCCAACAAATACAACCGCACACCCCTCAATCAAGCGTACACGAACCCCCACCCCGAAAACGGACCATAACAGCCAGCCGCGCCAACAAATACGTACCCCACACCCCTCAATCAAGCGTATACGAACCCCACCTCGAAAACGGACCGTAACAGCCAGCCGTGCCAACAAATACGAAACGCACACCCCTAAATCAAGTGTACACGAACCCCCACCCCAAAAACGGACCGTAACAGCCAGCCGCGCCAACAAATATGAACCGCACACCCCTCAATCAAGCGTACACGAACCCCCACCCCGAACACGGACCGTAACAGCCAGCCACGCAAACAAATACGAACCGCACACCACTCAATCAAGCATACGCGAACACCCCAAAAACGTCCCGTATGAGCCAGCAACAAAAACTAACTGCACGCCCCCCACTAATAAAGTGCACATAAACCCCGAAACCAGCACAAGGAGGGTGCAAACGAGTCGCACAACCCCACAAAACATGTCTCCTGTGTACACACCATAGGAAAACAATGTCCTGTAGACGTCCATATCATTTATTTTGCCTGGGTCTGTGGAGTGCCTACTGAGTGTGGCTGAGGAGTATGAAGGTGAACCTGCAGTTGACTGTGGGACTATTGTAGGTATCTCAGGCGGATGGTCATGTCGCAGTAGCAGGGGATGTTGAGGATGAGGTGTGTGCATGCACCCTGGATTTCCACAAGTACTCCTGGAGTCAGGTTCTTGTTCCTATGTAGAGGTTGTTGCTGTAGTTGGGCTGGCTGGTGTTGTTGACGGCAACCAGGCTGAACACCACCTTGCCAACAGACATTGCCATAGCCATACCAGAAGGTTATGACATCTCCTGCAAACATCACACCAACAGAGTGGTAGGAGGAATTGCCATCATCCATATTAACACTCCCGAGTCACTACCAACACCAACGACACCCTCACCACCGCCTAGCACATGCACTTACAGATCCACACCGACACCAACACCACCCTCAGAGGAACACTCATCTACAGACCACCTGGAGTCCTACCACAATTCATCAACTCCATCGCTCACCTCATCAGCACGCACGCCCTCGCCTACACGGATTACATCCTCCTTGGGGAACTTAACTTCCACCATCATAACAACAATGACGCAAACTCCACCGCCCTGATGGACAACCTTGGCAACCTTGTATTACAACAAATCGTGACGACCCATACCCACACCGCTAGACAAACACAGGACCCCATCTTCTTAGAAACTCCACACGTCTCATTCAACCACACCACGTAACACCACTGGACAGACCACAGACGCGTCCACATCACCTTCAGGAAACCCACCACACCCCCCGGCACACAGAACATGCCACGCTGCTGCTGATGCAAGCTCACCGAGGACTAACTGACAGCCACCCTTGCACTGGTACAACAAGCCTACCCCACCTACCCCCACACCGCTGCCATCTGCCTCAAACAGTGGATCAATGACTGCGCAGACACCTTTGCCCCACTAAAGACCTCCGCCACCTATCACAACTACAACATTGCCGCATGGTTCACCAAAGACATCAGGACCTCCAAGTGCACCTGTCGGAAGCTGTAGAGGAGTAGGCTCTGCAAAAAACACCAGAAAGCTATAACGCACACAAGAGTGCCACCCGCAGACACCACCAACTCATCAGGACCGACAACAGGACAGCCATCAAGGACCGCCTAGACAGCAACGCACACAACAGCAAATAGCACATCAACATCGCAGTTCAACTCTCAAAACCCAAATACAGCACCAATGACATTCCACCATCACAAGACCGGTGTGACTTACTGGCCAACTTCTTTCACCGTAAGATCATCGACATCCACAACAGCTTCTACTCCGCTAGCCCCACATCCACAACCGAGACCACCCCCCCATGACCAACACCCACACAAATCACCTGATTGCCTGCTACAACGTCAGCAATGAAGACACCATCATGACCATGGACTACATTGACTCTGGATCCCCATCTGACCCATGGCATAGCCACATTTCAAACAAAGCCAGATAAGCCATCTCACCCCTTCTCCATTAAAAGATCCTACACCTCCTTCGAGACAGCAACCTTCACTGGGAGCTGGGAGAATGTCGTGATCAACGCCTTACTGAATAAACCAAAGGTGGACCACAAATACCTCTAGAACTTCCGGCCCATCTCCCTGCTCCCCTTTCCAGAACAAGTCAAGTAGAAGATTATCAACAGACAGCTGACCCACTACCTCAAAGACAACAACATCATAGAACCAACCCAGTCTGGATTCTGCATCAACCACAGCACGGACACCGCCCTCATTGCCGCCACCAACAACATCAGCATCCTCATGGACAAAGGAGAAACAGACGCCCACATCTTTCTGGACCTATCAGCAGACTTCCACATGGTCTCCCACGGCACCCTAACAGTACACATCCATGAAGCAGGAATCAAAGAGATTGCCCTGGTCTGGCCAACATCCTTTGCCACCTGCAGAACCCAGAGCGTATGCCTCCCACAGTTCTGTTCCAAGACCACTGGCACCATCCGCAGCGTCCCACAGGGATCATCCCTCAGCCCGACGTTGTTAAATATCCACATGGCACAACTCACCCATGTGGCACAACAACATAGCCTCAACATCATCTCCTACATGGATTACACCCAGCTGATCATATCCCTCGCCAAAGAACCACACACTGCCAAAATCAACCTCCACAGTGGAATGAAGGCCGTTGCAAAATGGAGGAAGGACAGCAGGCTGATGCTGAATCCTGACAAATCGGAGGTGCACATCGTCGGCCCCACCAGCTCAGCCTGCGACGACTCCTGGTGGCCAACATCGTTAGGAACAGCCCCAGAACCCACCAACCACGCATACAACCTGGGGGGCATCCTCAACTCCTCACTCCCCATGACCAAGCAGGACAACGCCATCTCTGCTTTCTTCTTCAACACCCTCTAAATGCCCCGCAGGATCTTATAATGGATCACCTCAAATACACAAAAAACAGTCACCCTGGCCCTCTCCACCAGCTGACTTGAGTAAGGGAACGCCATCTACGCAGCTACAACAACCAAACTCCTGAGACGGCTGCAACGCATCCAGAACACCTCGGCTCGATTGCCACAACACGGCCACATCACAGGACACCCGAGAGGCCTGCACTGGCTCCCTGTCAACAACAGGATCACCTTCAAACTCCACAACCTTGCACGCAAAGCTCTACACCACGCAGGACCAGCATACCACAACGACAGTCTCAGCTTCTACACACCCACCCGCAGCCTCTGCTCTACCAACCTTGCTCTCGCCACTGTCCCTCACATCCTGAAAAACACCGCCAGTGACAGATCCTTCTCCTACCTTGACTCAAAGACCTGGAACACCCTCCCTACAAGTCTACGACAGACCCAGGACCTGCTGCCCTTCACAAGACTTCTCAAGCCCAGGGTGTTTTGATTAGTAGCAGCCCCCCCCCAGCGCATTGAGACCGTCACGGGTAGGTAGTGCGTTTAACAAATGAATAGATTGATTGATAGATGGCTTGGCCAAATTGTATGTTTAGGATAGGAGAGCTATAGATCAGTGTTTCCCAAACTGTGGTCCGCGGACCCCCAGGGGTCCGTGACACATTCCCAGGGGGTCCGCAGGCAACAGTTTTAAAAGCACAGAAAAGTTTCCTGTATAATTAGCAGCTTTCCAGCAGCAATAATAGTGTCAAGATAAAGCCAGTGATTAATGTACCTGCTGGAGCGTGAGGAGAGTTTTGTTTAGTGGCAGCTTTGACTTAACTAATGTAGCACAGAGGGTTAATGTGCCTACTACAAAGAACGTGTAACATGCATTTTAAAAAGCAGCATTTTATGTGCATAGGTTCGTGGGTACTGCTTTTGTCACAGAGATTCTTTTGTTACTGTGCACTTCATAAGTGACAATCGTAATGTAGCAGAGGGACCTGTAAACTGTCATCAAAGAGCTGCTTGCAAACTGCATGGTACCAGTTAGTAACTTTTGTTTTTTCCCAGTTATTCATTATCCTGATGCTGCTAAAAAGATTTATTTGGGCGGAAATACATTTATAATGTTAAAGTCAGTGCTAGCCACTGTGTTATGTTCTGAATCCTGAGTTTGTGCTTTTCCAGACCAAGCACTCTTTAAACATTGTATATACACACTGATTTACATGTACGATTCAATGTCTCTATATGTGTGTGATGTAAAGTGCTCTGACATCCTACAATGGTATGAGAGATGCTAAAAAACAAATGAAATACATGTGACAGAGGGGCTATTACTTCAATATAAAATACTAAGGGCCAGATGTACGATCCGTTTTTATATGCGTGAACGAGTTCGTGAACCCGCTTTCACATGCAAAAAAGTATTGGGCCATGTACATTGCCTATTTCACGAGTCGCAATTTGTTTGCGACTCGCTAAATAGGTTTTGCAACTTGCTATTTGGAAGGGGCATTGCCTTCCAAATAGTGAGTCTTAAAACCATGTACAAATGTTTTGCCGTCGCAAAACCCTCGCAATTACCACTTACTTCAAGTAGATGGTAATGCATTTGCAAAGGGGAAGGGGTCCCCTGGGGACCCCTTCCCATTTGCAAATGCATGCAAAATTATTTTTTAAGGGCAGGCAGTGGTCCCAGGGACTTCTGCCTGCCCTTAGAAAATGAAACGAAAACTTTTCATTTTTTTTTTTTTAAATGCATGGTAAATGGGCTGCATTTTTTTATAAACTGCTTTATTTAAAAGCAGTTCCAGACATGGTGGCCTGCAGAGCCCAGCAGGTACCATACCTAGGAGGGCTGGCATTCCCAATAGGCTAGCAAATTGCGAGAGGCTCATTAATATTAATGAACCTCGCAATTTGCGACCCCATTGGGAATCCGAAACAGTGTTAAACACACTGTTGTACATTTCATTTAGCGACTCGCAATTTGCCACTATCAATTTGTCGCCAATTGCGAGGCGCTAAATGAAATGGTCATACATCTGGCCCCAAAATCCTTAGGAGCAGATTTACAAGCCCCTTGCGCCTCTTTTACGCCACCGTTGTGTCACTTTCGTGATGCAGCGGTGATGAAAAAGATGTGCCATGGTGCAGGGTATTTACAACGTGACGCATCTGGGAGATGCGCCACGTTGTAAAGCCATGCGCCAGAAGGAGGCGTTCCGCCGCAGGAACGCCTCCTAAAAGTGGCTAAATGAAATCTACAAGATTTCACTCAGTCACTTTGGGGCCCATGCTGAGTCAAAACCCTGCGCCTGCTTGAAGCAGGCGTAAGGATTGACGCAGCATTAATAAGATTCGGCCCCCCAGAGCATTCCTGGAGCTGTGTCACGCTTGCGACGCAACTCCAGCAATGCACCACCTTTACGGCACAGATGCGTCACGCATCTGTGCTTTTTTGCCCCATGAGGCGCAGCATTGTAAATGCGGTGCATCAATGGTGGCGGAGGCATGGCGCACAATAAGTGGCGCATCCCTGCTGATATGCATGGATGCGTCACTTATTGTAAATCTGCCCCTGAGTACTTTGAGTATTTGTTTTGTGTGCACACATGTGTATTTTTTTCAAATTACTGTTTTAATATTTGAAATTTAACTCATACAAATTGCTTGGGGGTCCCCGGCATCCAGTGGTGACGCAATGGGGGTCCTCAGGAGTCAAAAGTTTGGGAACCACTGCTATGGATGATAGTTACAATGAGGCTGGTCAGGATGCTGGTGTGAAACTGGATGTGCAGATGTTTGACGATGCAGAGTGTATCCATGGTGTTGGATGTGACTCTGAGGGTGTACCCCGTTAAGTTTGACCAATCATAATCCTGGATTGGGTGTGTGGTCCCTGTGTGATTTTGACAATCCGTCTGTGATGGCTAGGCAGAAGTGGTGTGCTGAGGTTGCGTACTACCACGTTACGGCATTGGAGGCGATGTGTATTGGTGTTGTGTCAACAAGGTAATACACTACAATGTGGTGCTGCTGGAAGTAGTGTGTGTGCAGTACAGGCACATGACCTGGTTGTACGTACATGCACTGTTATGTGTGGCTGCGTCTTATTGTCAGTATGAGTTGCACACACAGCCTGAGAGGCTGTCATGGGTGTGTTTGTGGTAGCGTGTTACCAGGTGGATGATCGTCTGGTGTTCACTGTGTGGAGGTTGGCTGGGGCATGAGTCTGTTGTGTCACATGTGTCATTAAATGAGCTGAGTGTTTTGCAGTGTGTATGTTGCAGGTGCTGATGGACCTGCCTTTGTCATGGTGGTTGTGCAACAGTGGCACAGACAAGCTGCGGCATGCTTCAATAATGGATGGCTGGATGGAGGAGTATCTTATAGGCGTGTGTGTTGCTGGATTGGGCCACGCGGTACAGCGTTGTGGCTGGGGATGCAGCAGCCTGGATGAGTGAACACATGACGGCAGAAGGGGCTATAGAACATGCTAAACAAGCACACAACCCAAGGATTCTTGCTAGGCAATAAGTGACATGTGTATGTGAAGGAAGGAGTGGCTGGTTACCCATGGGTCACTGCGTGAAAATGTTTGAACATTCACCAAAGATGACGGCCACAGGACGAGTCACCATAATGCCAAGCGGGGCACAGGACACACTGCGTCAGCAGCTGTAGCCTGCACGTTGTGTGTAGCAAGCTACACAACCATGTACATCATGCACAATATGGTCCATTAGCCATTACGAACAGCATGCTTGTTGTCACCGTACACATAACCACATATGAACAATCATTGTAAACAATGCCATATTGAACACATGCAGACTGGAAAGATATCGGCGGTGACAGCAATGAGGCACAATGTACTTTGTGAAATACAGTTCCTACACAATAGGATGCAGTTTGTTGCAAGGCCATGCTGCCTCAGCCAATTTACATGACCAGTGGCATTGCTCTGATGACAATAACACTCATGCAATGATGTTACCTGTAATGCTGGTGAAACACTCTCCACACGACTGCCAGGGACTGTCCGTACCTGTGATCAACAGAGTGGTGTGATGCTGGAAGGGTTCCATCTCCTAATATCCCCTTGGTCTGACTACAAATGACAGACACATCAGGGCGATCAGGCGAGGGAAAGGGAGGATGGGAACTGCAGGGACGGAGATCTGAAACAAAGGAAAACAAGCATAATTAGTCCATACTTTTTGTTACAGATTCACAGATTACCTTGGCACCTACACTGTATCACTCACACCTGTGTAGTGTAACCACTGCCACTGTATCCTATTATTGATCACAGATCTTGCAATGAGACAAGAACAGATGCTTGAACACAGACACATAAAAGTTAGTAGAGGATGTCACCAAAATGGTGCTTGTATGACGCTCACTAGGCTGCTACAATGCAATTACATCCATGCAGTCATCAACTACGTCACAGTGTATGATTGATGCTCGCTATCTCAGTACTTGTGACGTATAGCAGTGCAAATGACACAAAGCCAACAATCCGTAGTTAGCCCTGTGAATCAGTAAGGGTCATGAAGGGAAAGTAGACATCACCCGCAAGAGCCGTAAGCAGCTCCTCAAATGAGGAAGGAAATCACCTAAACACCAGGAAGCCCCATAGGGGCCAGTCATTACCTCTTGCATCTGTGCCTTACTATGCTATACATGACAAGCATGTGTAACCAAACTCAACAGCGAGTAAATAGGAAAAAAGCTACAAAAACAACCCTAACGTGACCAGGATATGCTGCACGGCACAAGAGATTTCGGGCTATGACCTCACCCGACTGCTGCCACGTAAGTGTGAACATTTGCTACAGCCCAACGTTGTGATGTAATCAGCGCAACATACCTGGCATCATGAGAATGGAAAATTAACATCAACTTACTGAGAAGGCTAGCGAAGCAGTGTTTCCACCGGCACTGAGGTAACGACATGACAGTGACATGACATACTGCCACAAGGGGCAATGCATCCATGCTAACAGACTCACAGGACAGTTGACAGAACATGTGGGACATACACTGGCCCACACCGACACAACATGGTTTTCTGGAAATCAAATTGTACTGGCCCACAAGGTTAAGTGGATGATTCAGACACATCCTGCTGCACACAGTGAGGCTGCAATTCTCCACGGAGCCTGTGTTTGTGATGTCACACACAATGGTAACCTGTGGTATCCGCAATGTGTAAGGGTCAATGTTAACACACATTGATGCATTCACCAAAGTCAAAACTCAACTACAGATGACTGTCAAGAAAGGTGACTGTCTTGTCATGGGAGTGGCGCAACATGAAATTTGATACATGATAATGTGACATATATGTTTTTGCCTACAACATGCGCATGAACAGTTACCACACATTAATAAACCATACCAACGATAAACTGCCTGTTTGGAATCCTTACCCATACTGACATTTCCACATGTCCGTGCAGGGAACGCAGATTCATCCGATGTTGCTATCATCAAGAGGAATTGCAGGAGGACCAAGATGACATGAACAGACAACAGGCGGACAGGCACACAAGGGGTCACGTACTGAATATATTCATTCAGACCTGGTCATGTACAATACACTAACAATGTAGTACACTTGTACATTCAAAGTTGACTCATTGCGCTCATGTGTGTGGCATGACATCCGCACTTGTGTGACACTGCACCACAAATCTCAAAGTGACATTGTATACAGTCTGCTGGTCACACAGTATGCTACACATGTCACTCTATGGTAGTAGCTTGCACACTATTTTACAGGTACTCACCGTTATGAGAAGAAGTTGCATATGAGCTGACTCCGGATATCATCATCCTCCTCCTCATCACTAGCATCCTGGCCAAGGCCTTCATCCTCAACGGGTGGATGTTCCTCATCATCAGGATCCAGGATGAGTGGTACGTCCTTCTCCACTGCCATGTTGTGCAGCATGCAGCACACAGTGAAGATGTCACACACCTTGGTAGGGATCCGCCTGTCTTGTCGAGACACCTGAACCGGCTCTTCAGGAGTCCAAACGTACGCTCTATCACACGCCTGGTCTGCCCGTGTGCATTATTGTACCGCTGGTCTGCAGCAGTTCTGGGGTTGCGTAGTGGAGTCATGAGCCGCGGCATGTTTGGATATCTGGCATCTCCTACAACAATACATCATGTCAATGAGTGTGTAATGAGAAGCCGTGAGAGAGATAAATTACATTGAGACATACATGAGAAACAGGGTTTACCCACCAACAAGACATGCCCGATGGTTGCGCAGCTGAAGCATCATCTGTGGTACCCTGCTCCGCCTCATGATGAATGCATCGTGGCATGATCCTGGAAAATGTGCACAAACATGGGAATTCATCATGTTAGCAAGACACACCACCAGGGCATTTATGGAGTGGTAATGTTTCCTGTTGCGGAAGGCCTGCTCCTGAGCCTGTGGTGGCACCAGTCCAACATGTGTCACATCAATGGACCCAATTACATGTGGCATGTGGCATGTGTCCCAGGGCATAGAATTCACCCTTGACATCAGTCAACTCTTCTGGAGTAGGAAACTTAATGAATTCATCACTGTGCTGCAACATAGCAGCTAAGACATCACGTAGTACATGGCTAACCGTGGTCTGGGACATCCCCCCCCCCACATCACCTATGGTGAATTGGAACGTACCTGTGGCAAAGAAATGTAGGGCTGCCATCACCTTTACCTTGGGTGTCAGCGCAGTTGGATACCCGTGTCGCGGTTGGAGATGTGGTTCCAGCCTGTCCGTCAACTTCTGAATCAACTCTTTTGTGAATCTGTAGCAGCAGATGCAATCACGTTCCCTCATGGCATCCAAGTCAGGCAACGGCCTTGGCAGAGGGGGTGCCCAGCACGACATGTTTGGGTAAAAAGGTGTACAACTATCAGCAAACAACAATTACAATGTACATAGCACAATCAACACAGCTTCAACACATGAAATCACTTATGATTCTGCCGTGGGCTATACATCATGGACACTTATGCCAGCTAGTTGGCACTCCTACAACAAAACTGATTCACGTGTTGTCTGTGAAATGGACATGACATGCACACAAATGATCAGCTGGGCAGGTCTGAGTTAGCAGACCAATGTATCACGTCAGTGAGACACGTCACGTGACCTGCATGAGAAGGTTGTCAACACATCCAGACAGCTGACTGCAAAGAACACACCCACGTCACATGTGCTATATATTTCAAATTTCTGTGATATTGTGCATGAGTTGTGCATTTGACAAAACTACACCACAGCCATCCTCAGAATGCAGATCTGTATGTCTGTGGACAAATGCTCCATGATGCCATCAGACACATGAGCTGTAGAAATGCCCCTGTGGCATGGTGTGTGTACATGTGAGACACTTCCAATCACGACACAGACCCATCATAGATGCACCTAAAGAGGATTCCGTTTACCGGATACAAACAGCATGTCCAATCTATTACATGGCACACACATTACATTGTCACACAGGGTCATGCTGAGCATCAATTGGTCAAGTGAGACAGTGCCCCTGTCCCTGGCATCATGTGACAGATGCCCGTACTGAAGAGTGTGCCATCCCAGTGTTCATGTGAATAACAACATGTTCATGATGTTACTCATGTGACAAGTGTCAAGGTAATGTGAACCACATAGTGGCCCATCATAAATGTCATGTCTCCACAGCCCATCACACATCAACTGTGCCACCAAATCACATGCCCTCTACTATATAACTGTGTGCCACACCTAGGGCCTACTCATGTATCTATGCCATGCCAACAAATACATGGACATCCTGATAATGACCTCACACCCCCATCCCTGCCATGTGTTTTCCTGTCATCACTATAGTAATGGTGCCATGAGTGAGCTTGTTGAACGCACTGTACACATGCATCCACTAGAGCGTGTGAAACGTCCAGTACCCCACTGGTGCGTGCGTGTGTACGGATCGTCTCACTATTGCATTGTAGCCATACGCGTGTGGAGCGTACCCCACTGGTGCGTGCGTACGGGTCGTCTCACTATTGCATTGTAGCCATACGCGTGCGGAGCGTACCCCACTAGTGCGTGCGTGTGTACGGGTCGTCTCACTATTGCATTGTAGCCATAGCGTGCAGAGCGTACCCCACTGGTGCGTGCGTGTGTAGGGGTCGTCTCACTATTGCATTGTAGCTATACGCGTGCGGAGCGTACCCCACTGGTGCGTGCGTGTGTACGGGTCGTCTCACTATTGCATTGTAGCCATACGTGTGCGGAGCGTACCCCACTGGTGCCTGCGTGTGTACGGGTCGTCTCACTATTGCATTGTAGCCATACGCGTGCGGAGCGTACCCCACTGGTGCGTGCCTGTGTACGGGTCGTCTCACTATTGCATTGTAGCTATACGCATGCGGAGCATACCCCACTGGTGCGTGCGTGTGTATGGGTCGTCTCACTATTGCATTGTAGCCGTACCCGTGTGGTGCGTACCCCACTGGTGCGTGCGTGTGTACGGGTCGTCTCACTATTGCATTGTAGCCATACCCGTGCGGACCTTACCCCACTGGTGTGTGCGTGTGTACCGTGGTAAATAAATAAATTACCGGTACTATTTTTCTATGCATTAACTGAAAAAGGATAGCTCAATAAATAAGAGGCAGAGTCCGTGGTATCTGAGTCATACGGGCTTTAATTAAGTGGCTCGAGCCAATGGATATCGGATTCCATCACCTACTAAGGTTCAGGAAGGGACATTCTCGACCTCGATCTCAACATTTCATTAACATCATACAGTATATATAGTAAAACAGTACAGTTGCATTGAATACAGTAGGCGTAACAAGTGAAAGAAAGAAAGATAAAAACATATGGGCGTAAAAGAAGGCGTGCACAGGGCGTGCACAGGGCGTGCATGGAGGTGTGTGATGTAGACGTCACAGAAGTGTCATAAGTGGGTGGACACATGGAGGGGGCTACATGGGCAGCTGGAACCTTTAACCTACTGGTGCGCGCAAAACGAGTCATGACGTGTAACTGGGGAGAGCTGGGGGGCGCTGACTCCTAGCACTAGTAGAGGAGACTGAAGTCTGGGATGTCAGAACGACCTGTACCTATAGCGTATCTGATATCTTATGTTTAGAGTACATGTTGCTTGATTCTAAAAGTCATCAGGGCAAAGGCTACTTGTCACTAAAAGCTAGTGCATGCATATATTTCTTCATGTATTGCGTGAGCTATGGATCTTCTATGGATACTAATTCAGTAATTCACTTGCATGGAGACAGGAAGACTAGACTGTAGATGGATATGTTTATGCTGTTCGTTAGCTAGGAATGTGAAGCCGGGAGCTGAACAGATAACTGTAGGCATAACATATTCTTGGCAGGCAGGCCAGGCCGAGTCCGGGCACCGCATTGCTTGGCAGGAAGTAAGTGAAGGGTCAGGGATGCGGGCGGGGCTGCATCTCTCGGAGCATTTCAGGAGACTTGAGGTCTGAATCTGGTGTCCGGATCCTGTGGGGCCTAGAAACGGGTGCATCTCGATGATTTAACGTGCACCATGTAAAGACGTTGGCAACATAGGCCTAAAAGCCTAATTCACGTTGCTTTCACGGAGGACTGGATAACTGACATATTAACGTTGGACGCAACTGCAAATGTGTCTAGATTATCGGCCATAGAGGGGAAATGCATAGCGATCATGCACATATATTACATGTTGGGGAACACGTAGGGACACATAACAGGGCAAAATTCAATTTTCCTCATTCCCTCCTTGTTCCCTACGTTCCCTTCAGGAAACATCAATATTCATGAGACCATCTATCTGTTCATACAGCATCATTTGCTCGTCTTTTTTCATTTGGGAATGGGATCGTGGACGTGGAATACAAGATGTAGCGCACAAGCCGCAAATCGCTGGGCCACATTGTAAACAGAGACAACAACTGAATATGATCATTACGACTACTCCCAGGAATGACAGTACTTTCCATCCCCATGCAGATATTACACTCCAGAGCCAGCCGGACCAAGTCCAGGTGCCTGGATTCTGGTGTAGCTGATGAGCTATTTTATGAAGTCTAGTTATTGCTGAATACACAGACGGTGCGTTATTAGGAATGAAAACGCAACAACTAGATCCGATGACTCTACAAGCTCCGCCCCTATCGGCCAGGATGACGTCAAGGACAAGGCGGTTCTGAAGAACAACAAATCTCATAGCAGACTGCTCTTCTGTTAAGTTACCTAGGGCGGAAGTAGTCTCATTCACTACTGCTTCAAGGGTTCTGGTTAACCTGCGTATTAATTTACTATTCTGGACGGGACCTATGAAAAAAAAGAAACCTTTATTGAAATCCGTATACTGTTCCAATGCAGTTTCAGTCTGATCGACAATTGGGGACTCGATCTCCCTTCTATGTCTGACGTGTACTAGATGGGTATTTCGGTGATAATCATATGGGGCTAGGAAAACTGGTGGCAGTAGGAATGCAATGTAACAGGTTCCATCCCAATCTAGGGGCAAACGTACATAAGCGGTCTGACCACATATAAAATAGGAATGACGTGAAGCCTTGAAAGTAGACTTCCCACCGTCACTGTACTCGACCATAGTAGTACAATCACTGTGTCCTAGATGTACTGAACCATTCTTTCTAACACATAATTCGCCTTTCACTGGTAGAACTGTTATAGAAGGCAAGTCTGAATTGGTCTCGGACTGAACATTCAAAACCATGAGGTTAGAGGAAAAATTGCCTAGATCATATACTTCATTTTCTAAATCTATCCCTGTCCTATGGGAAAGACCGTCCTTGTCTGGGAAACAGGTTTCATTCATAACTGTATTCAGAAGGGACTTATCGTCTAAAGATGACGCCAATGTAAACCATGCTCCACACGAACCATTGTGTGAAAACGGATAGGGAAAGAGTGGCAGAACTCCCTTCACTGTCTGAAAAGGGGGGAGTCGACCACATACCCAGCAATTAGTGGCATTGCTGGTCTGATGCGAATAGTGTAACATGCGAATAAAAGTATTGTTGCGCATTGCAAGTCGATAGGATAACTCGTGAGGGGGTAGTTCACTAAATGTGTGTTCTACAGTATCATTAGAGGAAAGGTGTGAATGTGAACCAAGAGGAGGAAAAAATACATGTAGCATATAACTTATACATGTGATCGTAAGACTCAGAATAAACATAAACAATAATGTAACGATACATCTGCTTCGTAGACTTTTACAATATTTCGTTTTCTTGACGTTTCGTCTATCTCTCTCACTATGTGGGTCTATCTCATACATGTCAGGAACCTGTCTAACCGCTTCACCCGAGGGGGACTTAAACAATTAAACTTTGTCTGACTTACTAGACCTTAGTTTCAGTTTATACTCCTGCTGCGGAGTTTTCTCTAACAGGGGAAGTTTAGAGTCAGTATCGGGGCAGTCCTTGAAAAAAGTCTTTGGACACAGTCCATGGAAACGCTTGATGTGGCTGGAATGGAGCCAGCCTTTTCTTCCTTCTAGCTTTACGGCGGTCCTTGTGGTCATCAGAACGAGTTTTGGCTCCTTCCAGCGGGGCTCCAGAGGGCTTGAACGATCAAAATTCCGAACCAGAACTAGATCTCCTGGAACGACCTCGTGCGGTTTCACCTGGGTGTTGTCTGGAAAGGCAGCCACGACCTGTGAACGACAAGAGAGTAGTGGAGACATCAAGGAAGCCAGGTAATCTGTCAGCATGTTACTGTCAACATCGGTGATTTTACGAGGCATAGGTGTACCCCACATGTTTGGGGGACGACCGAAAATTACTTCATAGGGTGACAAACCAGATCTGGAGTGAGCGACCATTCGCATATAGAAGAGGGCAACCGGCAGGGCTACCATCCAATCTACACCTTTTTCTGCACAGACCTTCGCTATTCGTATTTTCAGAGTTTGATTGTGACGCTCGACGAGGCCAGCTGCCTCGGGGTGTCGTACACAGTGGAATTTCCACTGGTACCCTACAGGAAGTGATACCTGTTTCATGAGTTCGGACGAGAATGGCTGTCCATTATCTGAATACACGACACGGGGTAAACCGTATCGAGGGAAAAACTCACGTACCAGCTGCTTGGCAGTATAATCTGGGACTGGATATGCTTCTGTCCATCTGGACAAAGCGCACACAACTACGAGGACATACTTGAATCCTCGACATCGATCCATCTGGATATAATCCATCTGGAGGACTTCAAAAGGATGGTCAGGAGGATGAAATCCACCTTGTTCCACGGGGACACCTTTACCTGGATTGAACTGACAACAGATCATGCAGGTACGTACTTTCTGCTTCGCTGCTGCTCGTAAATGCTTGTTAAACCAGAGGTTCTGGATGCTGTCTAACATGGCTTTTTCTCCTAAGTGTGCTGGACTATGTGCTGTATTAATAATGACTTGAACCATAGAGTCGGGGAGAAACCATGTGGCTTTTCCCTTCGTCAACCATCCCTGATCTGTCAGGACCCCTCCTTGTTCAGTCCATTTCTTGATTTCGTCTGGAGTAGCATGTGTCTGTATGTCTAGTACATCTTGTGTAGGATCCTTGACTGTCATGCAAGTTGTCGGGACTGAAACGTCTGTCTTTGTCGTGTCGGCTGGAAGGTCTGGAGTCTGAGCTGTAAGCTTGGCTGTTCGATCTGCCAGGTCGTTACCCTGGGAAATGGTGTCAGTGACTTTCGTATGTGCTTTGCACTTCATAATGGCAATAGCTGTAGGTAAATGTAATGCTTCTAACAGAGCTTGAATTAGGGGGCCATGCTGAATCTTGGCTCCATGAGAGGTCATAAAACCTCTTTCTTGCCAGAGGACTCCAAAATCGTGAACGACTCCGAATGCATAACGTGAATCTGTATATATGTTTACTTTCAGGTTCTTGGCTCGTATGCAGGCTTGGGTCAGGGCGATGAGCTCTGCTGCTTGAGCAGACAAGATGTCAATACGATGTGTTTCTATAACTTCAGTTTCAGTAGTTACTGCATATGCTGCAACTAACTCTCCTGTATTTGTTCTCATACATGAACCATCCACATAAAGTGTCAGGTCTGGGTCAGGTAATGCAATGTCCGTCAAGTCTTGTCTTGGCTTCGTCATGGTGTTAATAACTTCCACACAGTCATGTGTTGCAGGGTTTGAGGTAATCGAGGGTAACAGTGTAGCAGGATTTAATATGTTACAACGTCTGATCTCTATGTGTGGCTGAAACAGTGTCAGTTCATATCCTGTCAATTGTGCAATTGTCAAGTGCTGAGTCTGTGTTCGGTTTAAAAGAACTTCCACGGAGTGTGGAACCTGTACTGTCAGGGAGTGTCCTAACACTATGGAATCACTTTGTCTGATAGCTAAAGCTGTGGCGGCAACTGATCTGAGGCACGCAGGGAAAGCCTGGCTACTGGATCTAATGTGCTAGAAAAATAAGCACAAGGCTTGTGTTGTCCTGCTTGATCTTGTGTGAGAACAGACAATGCTGTACCATCACGTTCGGTGACAAAAAGTGTAAAAGGTTTGCTGTAGTTTGGTGTCGCTAAAACAGGTGCTTGACATAAAGCTTTCTTTAATTCTTCGAAAACAAGTGTGTGTTCCTGGGTCCAAGGGAGGACAGTCGATGTCGCTGCCTCCTGTGTTGTCAACTGTATCAGTGGCTTGGCTAGATATGCGTACTGAGGGATCCATTGTCTGCAGTAAGAAGTGAGGCCGATAAAAGCTCGTACCTCCTTCTGTGTCTTGGGCTGTGGAAGATGTGCAATTAACTGGATACGGTCAGGTGTCAACTGTCTACCCCTCTTGGACAGCAAGTGTCCAAGGTATACCACTTGCTGGACACAGAATTGCAGTTTCGAAGGGGACACCTTGTGCCCCATTTCTGCCAGAAAATACAAGACTGTCAGTGACGCACGTTCGCAGTCACGTTCTGTACGGGCAGTGATCAATAGATCATCGACATACTGGAGCAGGGCAGTGTCAGTTGGCATGTGAATACTATCTAGTTGTCGTTTCAGTGCTTGACTGTAAATACTGGGACTTTCTGTGAACCCTTGAGGTGCACGTGTAAATTTATAGCTTCTTCCATTTAAACAGAATCCGAAAAGGAACTGGCTGTCTGGATGGATGGGTACACTAAAGAAGGCGTTCTTGAGATCGATAACAGTAAAGAACGCTGCTTCGGAATCAATGGCAGTCAATAGGGAAGAGATATCTGGAACCACTGGGTACTGGGGTATAATACATTTGTTAAGTTCTCGAAGGTCAATCACTAGTCGATAGACTGGAGGTGCATTAGGGTCAGTACGTTTAAGGATCGGAATGATAGGAGAATTACATACATTGGAGTCAGTTTCTACAACCACTCCTTGAGCAATGAGCTCGTCAATGATTTTTGATAAGGCTGCTACAGCCTCAGGTGGCAGCTTGTATTGTCGGATTCGTGGTAGTACAACTCCTTGTTTCAGAGTAACACGATATGGTGTAATGTGCATACAACCTACATCAGTTGGACCTTGCGCCCATAAATGCTGTGGTACATTCAGTAATCTTGGATCAAAATCTCTTAACACATAATGTCCTTTAAAATCACGTAAAAACAATCTCACTCCTTCCGGAGAACAGCAAATCACTGCACCTAGTTCTTTCAATGTTTTAATACCAAGTAAGTTTTCTGGACATGATTTCGTAAGTAACAAGTCTGTAGTTCGGGACAATGGACCAACTTCTAGGGAAACTGGTTTCGATATTTCATTAACAATAGGCTTTCCTGAAAATCCCAGGGAAACATTTCTTGAGCCTGAGAGAGGGGCCCCTGGAACCTCGTCATGACTGATGGTAGTCCTACTTGCCCCTGTATCAATCAGAAATTTTCTGTCTTTCCCTAATACCTGGCTGTGTACATAGGGACCTTCTTGATCTACAGGGACCTCGATGAGAGGCAAGCCAACCTCCCTCTCTAGGCTGTTTCATGAATACTGCTGATATTCTGGATAATCTGACTGTGCGTACTGGTACATCTGCTGTGTAACATGTTGTGTGGCAGCTATAGGCTGCGGTACTGTTACTGTCTGTTGTGTGTTCTGCGGTGGTTGCGTGTTTTGTGGAACATGTTCCTGTCTAGGAGGACGCGGTCTCTCTTTCGTCTTACCAGTAGCTATGTTGTGTTTCAGAACTGCACATTCGTTTATATAGTGACCTGGCTGTTTACAGTAATTGCATGTCCCTTTAATAGGAGCTGCAGAATGACTGGTCTGAGTCGTACCCCTCTTCTGGCTATCCACCGGAACAGACTGTGCCACTAGTACTTTCATTTTCGTGTCTTTCATACGTCTCCTTTCGTGTTCTTGCTCTTCTCTGATTCGGTTCTGATGGTACTGTAACATCTGTAACATTTGGGACGGGGTATTAGCTTGCCAGGTACTCACGACTTTCAGTACTCGATTTTTAACTTGCGGTAAAGAATTCTCTACTAATTTGGTAACAAAAAGATGTGGATACGACTCACTACTTGTTTTCAAGCCGCTATTAATAATGAAACATTTCTCAAATCTGGAATAAAAATCACTAGTGTCTTCGTCTTGTTTCTGTTTACAGGCTGAGATGGCATCCCAGTCTTCCTTTTTCGTAGTTAATAACCTTGGCAAGACTTGTATTAACAACTCGGGCAATGCTTTGGCTTTTTCCCCGAGACCAGTACCAGGAACTCGTGTATTATCTTCGTTCTCTAATTCTGCCCAGTCAATCTTTTTCTCTCCCACCTCCCATTCTTTTTCTTTAAGTTTTTCATATATGCCCGCAGGCAACAGGACCTTTAACATTTTAATGATATCGGGATACGTGTATTCTCCCATACGGAGCATGTCTTTTAATTCACGATGGAACCCTGCTGGATCTTTATTGTGACAGGGCACTAACTTTTTCATTTCCAGTAGTTCTATTTTTGTTAAAGGGGTGTAAACAAATACTCGTTCGAGCGCACCTCCCGTTCCCTTAACAGGATGGACTTCTCGCAAGGGATTCTGTCTGTCTATGTAAAATGTCTTCCTTACTAGAGGTGGAACAGGAACGAAATGTGGAGTCAGGAACGTTCTGTATTTGTGGCGTTGTTCTAGAATGACATTAATCAAATCGGTACCTAGGCCTTTCCATCTGTTTAGGAGTAACTCGTCCAATACATTATATAGGGGACCTGGATCAGAATGCTGACTTTCGTACAGTGTAATGAGGTGCTGGATCATGTACATACCCACCAGTCGCTGTTCGTCTGGGGATAGTTTCAGAAATGTTTGGGCCACTACTTCGTCGGAAAATGTGCTAGAATCACTAGTCCATTGAACTGCTGATCGGGCTAGTTCCTGTTCATGCATGGTACTAAGCTCACTGTAACCTATTCGTAGTTTCAGAACTCTATCGGTAGCTTGGAATAAATGCTCAAGAGAACACTGTTCTGGTACGGGAGGAAGAAAAGTTTTCTTACATTCTAGGCGCGTGTGTCTGTCAAAAGGTCTCGTCCTACCGACATACGCTATTCTGTCTGGGTTCTCTATGTCTACATCTTCGTCTGAAGTGTCATTCTCTTTCTCGGTTCCTCTCGTTGCTTTCTCCCTTTCGTGTATGCCTAGAATTTCTTTACGAATCTTTCTATACATGGTTTCTATACTACCTTGTTTACTGTGTTTTCCGTCTGCTATGTTGTCACTCCATTTTGTCAGGACTTTCATCTCATCTTTGTTTTTACCAGGATGGTCTTGTTCTCTTATTAAACAATTTATCAAAAACTGCAAGATCATATTTTGAGTCTCGACTTTCCTGTGTGCCATAGCCTCGTGAATACTTTCTGGTCTTTCCCCTGCTCTGATAAAATGATATATTCTGTCTAAATGTTCCCTCATCTCTGGTATTATAGCCAAATAGCTTGCAACTCGTCGTAGACGTATGGAATATAATATCATCTGATCTTTGCCTGGCACTGGATCATATCTACAATCAGTAAGGTATTGTTTGAGGGCTGCGTATGTAGCTACTTTTGGCGTGCGCTGTAATGCTGCGTCTCTCAGCGTCATTCGTTTTACTTGAGGCGGGGTGATAGGGATACCTCCCCCTGCCCCTCCTGAACTTGAATCGTCAACTAATACTGTGTGCGACGTTGCTGGTAATGTGACTGGTAAAGTAGGCAAACGTAATGTGGGTTGGTCCTGGGTTACTGGCAGATTAAAAGGATTCCCGGGACCAGTGGCTGGAGGAACAGTGATTACGTTATTAACAGGGTTGAGAGGTTGAATAGGCGGGGTAGGATTCGGATTTGCATATTCTGGGACAGTGTCGTCTAAATAGGAAGAAAGAAAAATTTCAGCTGCGGTCGGTTTATGACGTAGCTTAGTCGGGACCAATGGTGGCGGTAAATTACAGGGGTTTCCGGGGTCGCCTTAGGCAGGCCCTCGGCGAGAAGGGGATACATGCCTTTAATAAGGGCATTTCTTTGTCTGTCTAACTGTTCTGCTTTAACTCGTTCACCTTCTTCTAGTAGTTCCCGTTCTGTGGAAAAGTAAATTTTGCCATGTTCTGTGTCCCTACGTGTTCCCCATCTTATGCTATGTGTGCATGATTAATATGCATATGTATTCCCCATGTTTGATTAAAAACGCAATTACAGTTGTGTCCATCCCTAGTATGCTAGTTTCCAGTTCTCGTGAATACTACGAATATTAGGCCTATGTAAAGTTACGTTGCCACGTTTTCTCAGTGTGCACGTTATTTCCAGTAAAAGTCCCCGTTTCTAGGCCTCAAAAGGGCCCGGACACCAGATTCAGCTCCTGTCTCCTGAACCCTCGCTGAGGAGCGATACAGCCCCCACCTGTATCCCTGACCCTTCACTTACTTCCTGCCTCACAGTGCCCGGCTCGGCCTGGCTCTGCCTACGAGTCTGCCAAGAGTATGTTATGATTCTAGTTATCAGTCCAGCCCTCCTTCTCTGCATTCCTAAGCTACTGAATCGCATCAATAGTTTCCGTCATTGTCTAGCCTTTACGTCTCCATGTAAGGGAAATACTGTATTAATGGTCATTTAATATTCTTCATCACGCACTACATGTAGAATAATGCATGCTCCAGTCTTAGAGTCTGTTAGCCTCTCCCCTCCTGACTCTTAGTGTATATCAACATGTCCTCTAAACATTAGATACTAGATAGGGTTTAGGTACATGTCGCCCTGACTCTCCAGACTTCAGTCTCTACTCCTAGCACAGAGTTCATAGCCCCCAGCTTCTCCTAGTAACACGTCATTGTCAGTTTGCGCGCACCATTAGGTTAGAGGTCCCGGCTCCTTAGGTAGCCCCCTCCATGTTTCCACCCCATTTATGACATATTCTGTTACGTTTACATCACATGTCCATGTATACGCCTCCTGTTACACCCATTTTCACCCTTATCTTTCGCGACTGCTATTGACCACACCCACTGCTCCGCCTACTGTATTCACTATAATGCAACTGTTTTAGTATATATGCTTGTGTACTGTTATTAAAGTTAGCGCGCTCATTCCCTGTCCCCCCTGCAGGGCCCTGCCATCCTGTTCCCGTGCAGGTTGTCCTGTTCCTGTCCTTATGCTGTATTAAACCTGCAAACTCCTACTACCTCGAATCTTGACTCTTATTTATTGAGCTATCTGTTATTGCTATGTCCAGTCAAACCTAGATCCGGTATTATTTATTTATATACCACATAATGGCGCCCGAATAGGGACTTGCCCTTTCCCCACGCGCCGGCGAAGCCACGTATGCCCCCTGACCCTCTGCAGCCGTGACGGAACCATACCGTGCACGTGCAGATATTTCTGCTTCAAGTATCCCTCAGGCCTACGGAGGAGACGGAGGTGGCGGTCCAGCATCCAGACGAGGCGGTGGAGGAACGCGGCGAGTCCCGACCAGAGCCCAAGCCGAGAGTCCAAGGTCCGAGGTATCCGGAGGCCCACCCGTAACTGAAGTCCGAAGTTCGTCCGTCCGGCGTCGAAGCAGTCCAGTCCAGTCCGAGGCTTTCCGTTCTTGCTGCCCGGTGAGTACCGTTGCTGGGGTAGTATCTAGACAGGGTCAATCTAATTGACTCTGGTCCGTGGGTTTTGGTGGTACACAGACCCAAAACGAAGTGTCCACTTCGGTGGATGCGGGTCCTGACGTGTCTCTTTATGAGACCGGTAAGTTTCGTACTGTTTTAGCAGTGCATCTAGTTTCTGTTCTAATCAGTTCTGTTCTCGAGAGAATTCATGTATTCTGTTTTCAGTATTCCAGGTAGTATTCTGTTCGAACTGTTATTTTAAATGTTCTTCATGTATTTTAATGTCGTGGTATGAAAGTGGTGTAATTATCGCGTTCATTGTGTATTGTATTGTGTCTAGATTACAGTTCCGTCATGCCGTTGTTTTCTAAACTACGTCAGTTAAAAACCAGAAAAGGTCTGTTAGAAGCAGCAGTTCCTGTCCCGCCTAGGGACAGTCCAGGTCATTTTATGTATCAGAAGCATGGCATAAGTGCCATATTATATCTAGATTTATGGGTAGAGTATACCAAACAGTTAGAAGAAAAGTATAGATGGCCCGTATCAGGCACATGGGATGCCGAGTGCATCATGCGAGTAGAAGAAGCATTATGGAAAAAGAAAGCCAGACAGTCACAGAAGGATGCCATCGAGTTATGGCGCAAAGAATCTCAAAAAAGAACCGAAAAAGAAATCAGAAAGTCAGAATTAAGTAGAGAATCCTCAGAAAGAGCCCAAGAAAGGGAATTAATCGAGATAGGTGACCGAGTTAAAACCGAACAGTCGGACAGACAGAGGAATGCCCTTATTAAGGGTATGTACCCTCTTCTTGCCGAGGGCTTGCCAAAAGCGACCCCGGAGGCATCCAGTAATTTTCCGCCACCATTAGTTCCGATTAAGCTACGTCACAAACCGACCGCAGCTGATATTTTTATTTCGTCCTATTTGGACGACACAGTCCCAGAATATGCAAATCCTGTTCCGCCAGTTCCTGTAAATAATGTAAATCCTGCTCCTCCAGTCACCGGAGTACCTGTTACGGTACCCCCGGTCCAGCCCACATTACAATTTCCCGCCGCGCCAGCACGAAGAGTATCAGTCGACGATTCTAGTTTAGGGGCCGCAGGAGGAGGTCCTCCTGGTACCCCGCCACCACACCAACGAGTAACGTTAGTCGAGTTACATGAATGTGCGTTACAGCGTACGCCCAAATATAAGTCCGTTGCAGATATCCGACGAGCTCTTACTGAATGCCGCTATGATCCAGTTGCAGGTGATGATAGTACAGTTATATATTCCATCCGTGTAAGACGGGTGACCGGGTATTTGGATACCCTACCGAATATGAAAGAAGATATAGACAGAATATATCATTTCATCCGTACAGGGGATGATCCAGAAAGTATTGGCGAAGCCATGTCTCAAAGGAAAGCTGAGATCCAGCTCATGTTATTAAAGTTTCTGATTAATTGTTTAATAAGAGAACAAGATTCCCCGACTAAAGATCCGGCCGAAATGAGAATCCTGACAAGGTGGAGTGATAATATAGCCGAGGGTAAGCACAGAACCATCAGTAGTATAGAGAGTATGTACAAGAAAATTTGTAAAGAAATTATAAGGTTACACGAGAAACGCAAAGCAGCACAAGTAAACGAGAAGGAAAATGACTCTTCTACTGAAGAGGTAGAGGACGAGAATCCCGCCAGAATAGCGTATGTAGGTAGAACTAGATTTCCAGACCGACATTTACGCCTAGAACACAAGAAAATCTTTCATCATCCAGCACCAGAGCAAGGTTCTCTAGAACAAGTATTTCAAGCTACCGATCATATTCTGAAATCACGAATCGGTTACAGTGAATTAAGTACTATGCATGAACAAGAACTAGCCTGATCAGCAGTCCGATGGATTACTGATTCTACCACTTTTCCAGATGAAATAGTGGCACAAATGTTTCTGAAACTGCCCCCAGCCGAGCAACGACTGATGGGTATGTATATGATCCAGCACCTCATTACTCTGTATGAGGGTCAACATTCTGATCCAGGTCCGTTACACGATGTCCTGAACGAGTTACTCCAGTATAGATGGAAAGGTCTAGGTACCGATTTAATAAGTGTCATTCTAGAACAGCGCCATAAATATAGTATGTTCTTGAACCCGCATTTTGTTCATGTCTCACCTCCAGAAAGTAAACCCTTTTACATAGATAGACAGAATCCGTTACGAGAAGTACACCCAGTCAGGACAGCGGATGGTGAAATGCAACGAGTATTTGTTTCCCCCCGATTACAAAGATGGAACTCTTAGAGATGAAGAAATTAATTCCCTGCCATGACAAAGATCCAGCAGGGTTCCATCGAGAATTGAAAGATATGCTCCGTATGGGAGAATACACGTATCCAGATATAATTAAAATGTTAAAAGTCCTGTTGCCCGCAGGGGTATATGAAAAACTCAAGGAAAAGGAATGGGAGGTGGGAGAGAAAAAGATCGATTGGGCAGTTCTAGAAGCTGAAGATAAGATACGAGTACCAGGTACCGGTCTTGGAGAGAAATGTAAAGAATTACCAGAACTGTTAATACAAGTTTTGCCAAGATTATTAGCCACTAAAAAGGAAGACTGGGATGCAATCTCAGCCTGTAAACAAAAACAAGACGAAGACACTAGTGATTTTTATTCTAGATTTGAGAAATGCTTTAGTATTAACAGTGGCCTCAAGACAAGTAGCGAGTCATACCCTCATCTTTTTGTTACTAAATTAGTCGAGAATTCACGTCCACAAGTTAAGAATCGAGTTTTGAAAGTCGAAAGTACCTGGCAAGCTAATACCCCGTCCCAGATGTTACAGATGCTTCAGTATCACCAGAATAGAATCAGAGAAGAGCAAGATCATGAAAGAAAACGTATGAAAGACACAAAAATGAAAGTATTAGTTGCACAATCTGTTCCTCAAGACAGTCAGAAGAGGGGTACGAATCAAGCCAGTCATCCTGCCGTTCCCGTTAAAGGGACCTGCAATTATTGTAAACAGCCAGGTCATTTTATAAACGAGTGTGCAGTTCTGAAACACAACATAGCTACCGGTAAAACTAAAGAAAGACCACGTCCGCCTAGACAAGAACAAGTTTCACAGACTTCTCAGCCACAGAATGCACAACAGACAGTTCCAGCACCGCAGCCTATTGCTGCAACACAGCATGTTACACAGCAGATGTACCAGTATGCACAGTCCGAGTATCCAGAGTATCAGCCATATTCATGAAACAGCCTAGAGAGGGAGGTAGGCTTGCCTCTCATCGAGATTCCTGTAGATCAAGAAGGTCCCTATGTTCATAGTCAAGTACTAGGGAAAGACAGAAAGTTTCTGATTGATACAGGGGCAAGTAGGACGACCATCAGTCACGCCGAAGTTCCAGGGGCTCCGCTCTCAGGCTCTAGAAATGTTTCCCTTGGATTTTCAGGAAAACCTATTGTAAACGAGATATCTAAGCCAGTTACTCTAGAAGTAGGTCCATTGTCCCGCACTACTGATCTGTTACTTACGAAGTCATGTCCAGAAAATCTGTTAGGTATTAAAACACTGAAAGAATTAGGTGCAGTTATTTGCTGCTCCCCAGAAGGAATACGCTTGTTTTTACGTGACTTCAAGGGTCACTATGTATTACGAGATTTTGATCCGAGATTGTCCAATGTTCCGCAGCATTTATGGGCGCAAGGTCCAACTGATGTTGGTTATATGCAAATCACACCCCATCGTGTGACTCTCAAACCAGGTGTAGTGTTACCGCGAATCAGACAGTACAGATTGCCACCTGAGGCTGTAGCAGCCTTATCCAAAATTATTGACGAGCTCATCGCTCAAGGAGTAGTTGTAGAAACTGACTCCAATGTATGTAATTCTCCGATCATTCCAGTCATGAAACGTACTGATCCAAATGCACCCCCAGTATATCGATTAGTGATTGATCTTCGAGAACTCAATAAATGTATTATTCCCCAGTACCCAGTTGTCCCAGATATCTCTTCCCTATTGACAGCCATTGATTCCGAAGCCTCATTTTTTTTTTTATAAAACTTTTATTTTGCAATATATCAGTTGAAAATAGAAGGGGGGGTAGACAGTAAGAGGGGAAACAGAAAGGAAAAAGAAAGATAGGCGACATGCCGCCATAAAACCCCACACAGGGGGTGCAAAAAAGGGGGGAGAGGGGCTCATCCAAAGAGGAAGGGCGGTATGGTTCCATAGTCCGCAGGCAATGAGAAGCTCAAGTCCAGTATAGGCACCCTCAGGTCGACAAGACCGCCCGAACTCCGCTCACGGCCCAGTGGCCCTCCCAAAGCATAGCTAGTCGCCGCGAGAGAGCAGCAAGGAGGAAGAACTAAAGACACTTACCCCAACTCCCCCCCACCCTCGTCCCTCCCCAACATCACCCTCCCCCCAGTGGCGGCGACCAACAAACATACCAAACAATTCAGACATCCTGGAAATCAAATTTGGAAAAGATGGAGAGACCGCAGCGTTGACGGGCATACAGCCGAGGGCAAACCTCGGGACAGAAATCGCACAAGTGAGCCCCAATTGTACATGAAATTCTTGTAGTTCCCCAGGAAGATGTCAGAGAGGCGTTCCATGCTCAACAGACGCCACAGTCGAGCATGCCACAAGGAAATAGCCGGGGTAGATGGGGACTTCCACGCTGCCGCCAGAGTCACCTTGGCCGCACCCAAACACAACCACATGATACGCTTATCCGCCCTGGTCTGGTATTCAAGCAGTGGATCCCTAAGCCCTAATAGGACAAAGTCCATGGAATTCGGAACCGGATAACCCAAAATGTCTCTAATGTGGGACAGAATCTCAGCCCAGAACGGCTGAATGGAGGGGCAATCCCACCATATATGCTTAAAGTCTCCCAGCATCCCACAGCCCCGCCAGCACCTATCCGAGGTGGCCGGGAATATGCGGTGTAATTTGGCGGGGTACATGTACCAATCAAAGACGAGTTTCATATGTGCTTCTCTGAGGTCAGTAGAGTGATTGTTCGCTGTCACATCTCTCCATAGGGCCCGCCATTCGTTGGCAGAGATGTCCCTCCCCAGAGTGGATTCCCAATGGTCTTGATAACGAGGACGTGGAGACACGGCAGTATCTAATAACAATTTGTACAGGAAAGAAATCGTACCCCTCATGGTAGAAGTGCGAAGAAGGAAGGACTCAAATTGTGACAAGGGTCTGGTGGCTGCATCTACCACGGCAGGCGATGTCGCCCAATGTAGGAGTTGGAGATGCCGAAAGCGTTCCGTCGGGAGGATATCGTAGTCCCTCATACAGTTGTGGAAAGTGAGGGGTTCGGCGCCATGGAACAGGTGGGTGAGGGCCCTACAGCCCCCTTTCCTCCAAGCGTCGAAGGGACCCTCCGCGAGGGCCGGGGGAAGGCCGGATTGAAGTGAATCGGGGTGAATGGGGACGGGAACGTGGTCCAACGGTCGTCACCGCTTACCGTGTCCCACACCTTCAGCACCGTACTCGTGGGGGTGCTAATGTAAGCATTCTTGGGGCGGTCTGCCTTAGGCTTCCAGACCAGATCCCAGATGGAGCGGCCCGCAATGCTACGATCCATGTGGAGCCAATGTTTTTCCGACTCCTGTTGGGACCACTCCACGATGACCCTCAGTTGAGCAGCCTTGTAATACAAATGCATGTCTGGGAAGCCTACCCCCCCTTCCAAGCGTGGGCGCCTCAGGACGTGGAATGGAAGTCGTGCTCGGCCTCCCTGCCAGACAAACCGTAGCATCATGGTCTTCAATCGGCGGAAGTAGTCTAGCCCTACCGGAATAGGCAAGGCCTGAAATAAATACAACAGTTTGGGAAGGAGCACCATTTTAAGGGCGTGGATCCTGCCTAGCCACGAGATGAATTTAGGCTTCCAACGATCCAGCTCAGTCCGTATCGAGGAAAGCATCGGAGGGAAATTAGCGTGGAACAGGGCATTCACGGAGGAAGTCAACCGCACGCCCAGGTAGAGCAAGGATTCCGTCGCCCAAGCTAGCGGAGTGAGCTGCCTGGTCATTTGTGCCTCCCCGGCCGAGAGGGTCAGGTTCAGGATGAAGGATTTATCAAAATTAACCTTAAATCCCGCGACTTCCTCGTAGGCAGAGAGCACAGAGTGGACATGCGGCAGCGACAGCGCCGGCTCCTTGATAGACAGTAAGACATCGTCCGCAAAGAGCGAGATTTTGTGCTGCTCGCCCGTAAAGGGAAGTCCCAGAATCCTCTCGTTGTCTCGCACCGCTAACGCCAATGGCTCAATGCTAAGAGCAAAGAGAAGGGGCGAGAGGGGGCATCCCTGGCGCGTCCCTCGGGAGTGGCGAAAACTCGCGGATCTATGGCCATTGATAAGTACACGGGATGTGGGCCCACTGTAATTGGCCTCAATCATCCTCACGAAAGAAGGCGAGAAGCCGAAGGCCAATAGCGTCTGGTGCAGAAACCCCCAGTCGACGCGGTCGAAAGCCTTCTCTGCGTCGAGCCCTACTAACACCGCGGGTATGCGAAAACGCTCCGCCTTTTCGATGAGGTGTATGACGCGACGTAGGTTATCGTGGGTCTGTCTGCCCTTAATAAATCCCGATTGATCAGGATGGATCAGGGCAGGTATCAGATCCTGCATCCTGCCCGCCAATATAGAAGAATACAGTTTGGCGTCCAGGTTGAGAAGTGCTATCGGGCGGTAGGACGTACAAAAAGCAGGATCCTTCCCCGGTTTGGGAATAACACTGATCAAAGCCTCAGCCATAGAATCCGTGGTCCTGCCGTCAATCGCCATTGCGTTGAAGAGGGAGACCAGGTAGTCGCACACTTCAGAGGCAAACGTTTTGTAAAAAAGGGCCGTGTAGCCGTCAGGCCCGGGGGCCTTGTGCAGCTTCAGGCCTTTAATGGCATCCAAGACTTCCTCCCGAGTGATGGGGGAGGATAGGGACTCGTTCCACTCCCTAGAGACCTGCGGGAGAGATAGGCCTTCCAGGAATCTGGATTGTGCGTCAGGATCGAGAGCATCGCTTGAGTAGAGTGCCGCATAAAAGCGCCCGAAAATGGCCGCTTTGTCCGCGTCTCTATGCAGAACAGAGCCCGCAGGATCACGAATGCCCCCGATATATTCCTTCTCGCGTTTGTCCCGGAGTTGCCGGGCAAGATGGCGCCCGATCTTGTTGCCCTGGGAGTAGGAGGTGCGTCGAAGTCGCAAAAGAGTGAATTCCGCCCTGTTATTATAATGGGCCCTCAGTTTCCCTCGGACCGCCGTCAGGGGGCGAAGGGTCACCCTGGAGGGGTTCGCCTTGTGGGCCTGCTCTAAGGTAGCCAACTCCAATTCCAGAGCCTCCCTCTCTTCGCGCCTTAGCTTGTTCAGATTTGCGTTGAGGGCGAGGCACGTGCCCCGTAAGGAGGCCTTGCACGCATCCCACGTGGTATACACCGACGTGTCCGACGGCGGGTTAAGGAGGAAAAAATCACCAATTGCCTTGCGTAGGGTCTTACACGACACCTCATCTCGCACTAGCGCTGCCGGGAAATACCACTTGCGCCAACCATCCCCCCCGGCGGCCCAGTGCAGTCCCAGAACCACAAGGCTATGATCCGATAACGAGAGTGGAAAAATGCTAGCTAATTGTACGTCCCCTCGAAGGGCCTGACTCAGCAAGATATAATCAATGCGGGAGTACGAGTGGTGTACGTTGGAAAAAAAGGTGTAATCTCTGGTCTGCGTGTGGAGAAAGCGCCAACTGTCGATCAGTCCCAGGTCTCCCAACTGCCTTTTAGTATCGTCTGAGAAGACGCCAGTGTCTGCCCTGCGGCCTCCAGAGCTATCCAGGCCCCTGTCCCACACCATATTGAAATCGCCTAGCAAAAGTAAATGACCCTCCACAAAGTCCCCCATCTTGTCCAACAGATCCTGCAGAAAGCTATTCTGTCCCGCATTAGGGGCATACAACACAGCAAAGGTACACAAGCGCCCCCGTAACAATCCCTTCACCAATAGCCACCGGCCGTCCCTATCCACACTCATTCCCATGGACTGAAAATGCAGGGAAGCCCGAAAGAGTAGGGCTACCCCCCTGTGCTTTGTGGCCGCAGAGGCCCTATAGATAAGGGGGAACTGCCGATGTCGAAGCCTCAACTCATCCCTCCTAGCCAGGTGGGTCTCCTGGAGAGCCACCACATCCAAATGGTGATCTAGGATGTACTTCCAGAGTTTCTGTCTCTTCTGCGGAGAGTTAAGACCCTTCACATTCCATGTTCCTATGCTGACAGGCATAAGGGATTATACAGACTCCACGCCATGCTCACAGCCAAACAGCCACGGCGCTCGCACCGGACCCACACGCGCTCCTCAAGCCAAGCCCAGGGGAGGTAGATAAACACGGGGACCCTAGGGAAGAACCCCAGCCCCAACCATCCCAGAGGGCCCGCCCGGTCATTCCGCAAGCCCCGTGAGGCATCCATAGTCCCAGGTAACGCAAGGATCAACAAAGGCGGTTCCCCAAGCCATACACAAATCACAAAAAAAACCATCGACCAAGGCCCTCTCCACACACACTCGTCACACAATGTCGCCGCCACTCCCCGAACTTCCCTCCCCAACCCAAAACATCCCGCCACGACACCCATGTTCAGAGCGCCAACAATCCCACCCCTAACCCCCCCAAGAACAAAGAATAACAAAATGCAACTCAATGCACTGAACCTGAACCACGCAGTCTTCAGTTCCAGAAGGTCCAGGTCCAAAAGTTCCCCGCTGGTCCGGGGTTGGGGCAGGGGGGACCACCTGGGGACCCCCAGGTCCAAGTTCCGGGGTGTCTTCTCCAAAAGTACCATAGTACCCCAGGGACCTCAGGCCAAGAGCCCCTCCGACGCCACTCCATAAGACCGGGGTCACGCTGCTCCAGAGCTCGTCTGAGAATCCGTCATAGTGGCGGAGGCCACCGAAGCCACCGCCTCCCCCCTCTCCTGCTCACTAGCTGCCGGATCCGGCCGCCGCCGCTCCGGGGACGGGCCCACCCTGCGCCACGAGGAAGAACGACGCCGTCTCCGGAATGTGGAGCCCCGCGGCTCCTGCGACGGCTCTGTGTCCTCAATGCCCAGAAGCTCCTTCGCCTCCCGCAGGGAATGGATCTGACGCAACCGATTCTCCCATCTAAAGATGATCCGGAAAGGATGCCCCCAGGAGTAGGATATGCCACGCTCCCGGAGAAAGGCGGTCACAGGACGGAAGTCCCTTCGTTTCTGCAAGGTCGACGCCGCCAGGTCCTGGTAAAGCTGGGGGTGATGGCCCCTGAATTGCAGCGAAGCAGTGGTCCTCGCTTTCCTCAATATCTTTTCCTTCAACTGGAAGTCATGTACGCATACGAGGATATCCGGCGGTGGACCCCCGCCCCTCCTGGGCAGCCCCACTCTGTGCACCCTATCCATCTGGAGGTCACGCATCTCCTCGTCCTCTAGGATCTGGAGAAACAGCGCCAGGACATATCCACGCAGGTCTCCCGCTTCCCCGTCCCACGGCACTGCTTTGATGCGAATGTTATTTCTTCTGGAGCGGTTCTCCAAATCCTCCGCATGGGTTTGCAAGTCCAGATTTTGCTCTGTGAGGCGTATGATATCCTGTTGGAGTTGGTGCACATCGCTCGCAATGCTAAGGTCATGGTCCTCCAACGTCGCCACTCTCTCCCCAATCCCATCCACGTCCCTCCGCACCTCCCTGAGATCCGAGGCCAGCTGGGTACGAAGCTCTGAGATGTCCTCTTTGATAGTCGCGAAGAGTTCCTTCATGAAGGCTTTAGTTGCCGGCGCCTCATCATCCGATGGCCTGGAGGGACCGCTGGCACCGGGCGACGCCGGTTGCTGCGACGATTTGGGGGCTACTTCCTTCCCCGTCTTCCCCCCTCTGCGCTGTGAGTTGGACATGGCTGCGGTCTGCTCCCACGCACCGCCACCTGGGCTCAGGACAACCGCAGCCGGGAGGCCGAGATGCGGACCGGTGAAGCACCGCACCGGAGCGGTCCGCTGAAGACGCTATTCGCCCTCTCCGATATGAGAGCACCGACCAAAGTGCGGCTCTTCTTCCACCAGGCCACCTCCACGCAGTGACGCCGCTAGTATTCAGGGGCCCTCCGGCCCTAGGGAGGCCCAAACCCCAAGGCTGGTGACCGGCGAGGGTTCCCACTACAGCTTGTGTCCTCACCAGTGCCCAGGACCCGGGAGGGGCCGGTCCGGACGGTCACCGACAGAACCTCTCCAAGGTAGCGCCAGGCGCCCTGCCGCCAGTAGGGCCCACCCAGGTGGGCAGCAGACCAAATGCCCCGCTCTCCAGAACCGCGCTAGCAAGCCGCAAGGTCTCCGCTCCCCCTGGCGCCAGTGTGTAGCTGAAGGTCGCAGCCGCGCCGGCGGGGCCTCCCCCGGGGGGGGTGCGTCACAGTCGCACTGGCAGGTCACTCCACAAGGTCCATTAGCAGGGCCACTGAAGAATTAAAGCCCCTCCACTACCACGGGCCAGCCTCCCACGCTGCACGGCATCGCTGGCGTTATGCCGGCGCGTAGAAGATCACGCGCCGGCCTCCCAGCCACTCGCAGCCCCTCGGCCCAAGTATGGAAGGCCTCAGCGTGGCGTGTGTCCCAGGGAGGTACCGGGCCTCGCCACTATGCAGCTCCGCTTTTCCACCCCCGCCGGTACGCTCACCAGTCCGCAGCTCTCCGAGGGGGGGGGGGGGGAAATCCGCTCGTTCTGCCCCCGCCGGAGCTGTGCACAGCGTCCGCTATCGGCGGTCTCAGGGGCCGCCCTCAAGCTCGCCGCCGGCTCCTCAGTCCACTCCCGGTGGCTCCAGTCCCCGGAGCGGTCCGCCAAAGCACCTTCAAACGCTGAGCAGCCAGTGTTCCTCGGCTGGCGCGGTCCGCATTCCGCCTCACCCGTTCATCGCGGCAAAGCTCACGCCAAAGCCGCTTCAGGGCCCAGGACCGCTCCGCCTCCTCCGGCCTCCGGGGCACGCGAGGCCGCTGCTTCACAGGCCTCGGCCCGGCTCCCTCCGAACAGCTCCTGCCGGGCACCCCTCACCGAGGCGGCGACACCGGAACACTCCGCCAGCAAGCGGCAGCCTCCGCCGAACAAGCAGCACAGGCAGCACGCCTCAGGACCCCGCTGTAAGCCGCTGTGCAGGATCGGCGTCGGAGAGGCTCGAGAAAGCGTCCTACTCCGACGCCATCTTGGCCACGCCCCCCGAAGCCTCATTTTTTACAGTCATAGACCTCAAGAACGCGTTTTTCAGTGTCCCCATTCATCCAGACAGCCAGTTTCTTTTCGGATTTTGTTTAAATGGAAGGAGCTATATGTTCACACGAGCTCCTCAAGGTTTCACAGAAAGTCCTAGTATTTACAGTCAAGCACTTAAAAGACAACTAGACAATATTCACATGCCAACTGACACTGCCCTGCTCCAGTATGTCGATGATCTACTGATCACAGCCCGTTCTGAACGTGCTTGTGAGCGAGCATCACTTACAGTCCTGTATTTCCTTGCCGAGATGGGGCACAAGGTGTCCCCTTCGAAGCTTCAATTCTGTGTCCAGCAAGTGATCTATTTAGGCCACTTACTGTCCAAGAGGGGTAGGCAGTTGACACCAGACCGTATTCAGTTAATAGCGAGTCTTCCTCAGCCCAAGACCCAGAAGGAGGTACGTGCTTTTATCGGCCTTACTTCTTACTGCAGACAATGGATTCCTCAGTATGCATTCCTAGCCAAGCCACTGATACAGTTAACGACACAGGAGGCAGCCGTATCGACTGTCCTCCCTTGGACATCTGAACATACACTTAGTTTTAATGAGTTAAAGAAAGCTTTATGCCAAGCTCCTGTTCTAGCCACACCGAACTACAGTAAGCCTTTTACACTTTTCGTCACTGAACGGGAAGGTACAGCATTATCTGTTCTCACACAAGATCAAGCAGGACAATACAAGCCCTGTGCTTATTTTTCGAGCACACTAGATCCTGTAGCCCAGGCTCTGCCTGCGTGCCTCAAGTCAGTTGCAGCCACAGCACTAGCTATCAGACAAAGTGATTCCATAGTATTAGGACATTCCTTGACAGTACAAGTTCCACACTCTGTGGAAGTTCTTTTAAACCGAACACAGACTCAGCACTTGACAATTGCACGTTTAACAGGTTATGAACTGACACTGTTCCAGCCACACATAGAAATCAGACGCTGCAACGTTCTAAATCCTGCTACACTGTTACCGTCAGTTAATTCGAATCCTGCCACACACGACTGTGTGGAAGTAGTTAACATTATGACTAAGCCAAGACAAGATCTGACAGATATTCCATTACCAGATCCCGACCTGACACTTTATGTGGATGGTTCATGTATGAGAACAAGTACAGGAGAACTAGTAGCCGCGTATGCAGTGACTACTGACACTGAAGTTATAGAAACACACCGTATTGACACTCTGTCCGCTCAAGCAGCAGAGCTAGTTGCTCTGACCCAAGCCTGCATACACGCCAAGAACCTGAAAGTTAATGTTTACACAGATTCACGTTACGCATTTGGAGTCGTACACGACTTTGGAGTGCTCTGGCAGGAGAGAGGTTTTATGACTTCTCATGGAACCAAGATTCAGCATGGTCTCCTTATTCAAGCTCTGTTAGATGCCATACACTTACCGACATCTATTGCTATCATGAAGTGCAAAGCACATACGAAAGTTACTGACATTATTTCTCAAGGTAATGATCTAGCAGATCGCACAGCCAAGCTTACAGCACAGACTCCAGACATGTCAGTTAATCCGACACAGACACATACTCCAGATCCGACTACCTGTATGACAGTTAAGGACCCCACTCAAGATGTCATAGATATCCAGTTACATGCTACTCCCGATGAAATCAAGAAATGGTCCGAACAAGGAGGGGTCCAGACAGATCAGGGATGGGTAACGAAGGGTAGAGCCACATGGTTTCTCCCCGACTCTATGGTTCAAGTCATTATCAATACCGCACATAGTCCAGCACATTTAGGAGAAAAAGCTATGTTAGACAGTATCCAGAACATTTGGTTCAACAAGTATTTACGAGCTGCAGCCAAGCAGAAAGTCCGTACCTGTATGATATGTTGCCAGTTCAATCCAGGTAAAAGTGTCCCGGTGGAACAAGGTGGATTCCAGCCCCCTGACCACCCTTTTGAAGTCCTCCAGATGGATTATATTCAGATGGAGCGATGTCGAGGTTTCAAGTATGTCCTTGTAGTTGTATGCGCTTTGTCCAGGTGGACAGAAGCATATCCAGTCCCAGATTACACAGCCACGACCACTGCCAAGCAGTTGGTTCGTGAATTCTTCCCCCGTTATGGACTCCCTAGGGTCGTATATTCTGATAACGGCCAGCCATTCTCATCTGAGCTCATGAAACATGTTTCCCTTTTGTTAGGGTACCAGTGGAAGTTCCATTGTGTACGCCATCCTGAAGCAGCCGGTCTCGTAGAGAGACATAATCAGACCCTGAAAATCCGCATCGCCAAAGTATGTAAAGAGAAAGGTGTGGACTGGCTAGTAGCTCTGCCAGTCGCTTTGTTTTATATGCGCATGGTCGCACATTCCAGATCAGGTCTGTCCCCGTATGAGGTCGTTTTCGGCCGCCCCCCTAACATGTGGGGTACACCTAGACCCCGAAGTATTACAGATGTTTCAAGTAATATGCTGACAGATTACCTAGCTTCCTTGATGTCTGCCCTACACTCTTGTCGTTCACAGGTTGCCGCCGCATTTCCAGACAATACCGAGGTGGCACCGCATGAAATCGTTCCCGGATGCATGGTTCTTGTCCGGAATTTTGATCGTTCAAGTCCGCTGGAGCCTCGCTGGAAGGAACCAAAACAGGTCCTCCTGGCCACCCGTACTGCCGTCAAGCTGGAAGGCAGGAAGGGCTGGGTCCACCTGTCTCATGTGAAAAGATTTTACGGACTAAAGACTGTTTCAAAGAACATTTCCGAGGATTTTAAGGATTGCCAAAGTACTATTCTTAAGGACTGTCCCGCAAAAGACAATGATACAGATTCCTCCCTGTTAGAGAAAACTCCGCAGCAGGAGTATAAGAAAAAATTAAGGTCTAGTAAAATAAGTCAGCCAGTTTGATTGTCTAAGTCCTCCCCTAGGTGAAACGGTTAGACCGGTTTCTGACATGTATAAAATAGACCCCCATAGTGAGAGAGTTAGTCAAAACTCAATCCGATGTATCGTTTTTCTAAGCTTCATATTGTTTTTCAGCCTTATGATTACCTGCACATGTTATGCATTTTATTTGTGTTTTCCAGTTTCTCATGTAAATAAGTCTGCTAATGCTACAGTAGAGCACACGTTTAGTGATCTGCCTCCTCATGAACTCTCATATCGTCTTGCTATGCGTAATAATTCCTTTATCCGCATGTTACATTATTCACACCAGACCAGCAATGCCACTAATTGTTGGGTGTGTGGTCGACTCCCCCCTTTCCAGACACCGAAGGGAGTTCTGCCACTGTTTCCTTATCCATTTTCACATAATGGTTCGTGTGGAGCATGGTCCACGTTAACGTCATCCTTGACAGATATGTCCTTTCTTAACAGTACATGTTTTCCAGACAAGCAAGGTCTTCCCCACAGAACAGGGTTAGATCTAGAAAATGAAGTTTATAATTTGGGTAATTATTCTTCGAATTTTATGGTCCTGAATGTTCAGTCTGATACTACTCCAGACTTACCTGCTATGTCAGTATTACCAGTCAAAGGTGAATTATGTGTCCGAAAGAATGGTTCCGTACATGTAGGACATAGTGATTGTACTACTATTGTCAAGTATAGTGACAGTAGGAAATCTATTTTCAAAGCTTCACGTCATTCTTATTTTGTTTGTGGTCAGACCGCATATGTTCGTCTGCCCCTCGATTGGGAGGGAACCTGTTACATTGCCTTCCTACTGCCACCAGTTTTTCTAGCCCCACCTGACTATCATAGGAATTCTCACCTAGTACATACGAGACACAAGAGAGACCTCCCGATTGTCGATTATACTGAAACTGCTCTAGAACAATACATAGATATCAATAAAGGTGTCTTCCCCTATTTAGGTACTGTTGTAAATAGTAAACTGATACGTAGATTAACGAGAACCCTTGAAGCAGTAGTGATTGAGACTACCTCTGCTCTAGGTAACTTAACCGAAGAGCAATCCTTTATGAGAATTGTCGTGCTCCAGAATCGTCTCGTCCTTGACGTCATACTGGCCGATAGGGGCGGGGCATGTAGAGTCATCGGATCTAGTTGCTGCATTTTCATTCCTAATAACGCACCGTCTGTTTATTCAGCTATTACCAGACTCCATAAAATTGCCCATATGTTACACCAGAATCCAGGCACCTGGACATGGTCCGGTTGGTTCTGGAATATAATTTCCGCCTGGGGATGGAAAGTATTGTCCTTTCTAGGTATTGCAGTAGCGATCATATTCAGTTGCTGCCTCTGTTTACAATGTGGCCCTGCGATTTGCGGCATTTGTGCTACCTCTTGTATTCCTAGTCCCAAGTCCCGTTCTAAATCCAGTTCCAAGAAAATTCGAGACGAGCAAATGATACTGTATGAAATGATAGATGGTATCATGAATATTGATGTTTCCTGATGGAAACGTAGTGACAAGGAGGGAATGTGGAAAAGTAAATTTTGCCATGTTCTGTGTCCCTACGTGTTCCCCATCTTATGCTATGTGTGCATGATTAATATGCATATGTATTCCCCATGTTTGATTAAAAACGCAATTACAGTAGTGTCCATCCCTAGTATGCTAGTTTCCAGTTCTCGTGAATACTACGAATATTAGGCCTATGTAAAGTTACGTTGCCACGTTTTCTCAGTGTGCACGTTATTTCCAGTAAAAGTCCCCGTTTCTAGGCCTCAAAAGGGCCCGGACACCAGATTCAGCTCCTGTCTCCTGAACCCTCGCTGAGGAGCGATACAGCCCCCACCTGTATCCCTGACCCTTCACTTACTTCCTGCCTCACAGTGCCCGGCTCGGCCTGGCTCTGCCTACGAGTCTGCCAAGAGTATGTTATGATTCTAGTTATCAGTCCAGCCCTCCTTCTCTGCATTCCTAAGCTACTGAATCGCATCAATAGTTTCCGTCATTGTCTAGCCTTTACGTCTCCATGTAAGGGAAATACTGTATTAATGGTCATTTAATATTCTTCATCACGCACTACATGTAGAATAATGCATGCTCCAGTCTTAGAGTCTGTTAGCCTCTCCCCTCCTGACTCTTAGTGTATATCAACATGTCCTCTAAACATTAGATACTAGATAGGGTTTAGGTACATGTCGCCCTGACTCTCCAGACTTCAGTCTCTACTCCTAGCACAGAGTTCATAGCCCCCAGCTTCTCCTAGTAACACGTCATTGTCAGTTTGCGCGCACCATTAGGTTAGAGGTCCCGGCTCCTTAGGTAGCCCCCTCCATGTTTCCACCCCATTTATGACATATTCTGTTACGTTTACATCACATGTCCATGTATACGCCTCCTGTTACACCCATTTTCACCCTTATCTTTCGCGACTGCTATTGACCACACCCACTGCTCCGCCTACTGTATTCACTATAATGCAACTGTTTTAGTATATATGCTTGTGTACTGTTATTAAAGTTAGCGCGCTCATTCCCTGTCCCCCCTGCAGGGCCCTGCCATCCTGTTCCCGTGCAGGTTGTCCTGTTCCTGTCCTTATGCTGTATTAAACCTGCAAACTCCTACTACCTCGAATCTTGACTCTTATTTATTGAGCTATCTGTTATTGCTATGTCCAGTCAAACCTAGATCCGGTATTATTTATTTATATACCACAGTTCTTGGGCTTTTTCTGATGATTCCCTACTTAGTTCTGCTTTCCTGAATTCTTTTTCTGTTCTTTTATGCGATTCTTTACGCCACAATTCTATGGCATCTTTCTGGGACTGTCTGGCTTTCTTTTTCCATAATGCTTCCTCTACCCTCATGATGCACTCGGCATCCCAAGTTCCTGAAACAGGCCATCTATATTTCTCTTCCAGATTTTTGGTATAGTCTACCCATAAGTCTAAATACAGTATGGCATCTAAGCCATGTTTATGATACATGAAATGTCCGGGACTGTCCCTAGGTGGGACAGGAACTGCTTCTTCGAGTATCCCTTTTCTGGTTTTTATCTGACCTAACTTTGAAAACAGAGGCATATTTGAACGTACTTGAACTTGAACACAATGAACACAGCAATGAAATAGCAAACAAATCATTCATACCACGACATAAAAAAAAACACATTAAAAACAGTTCGGACAGATACTACCTAGTACATTGAAAACATAATACATCGAAAACATAATACTGGAAATCTCGAGAGACTATACTAGAAAACAGAATTACTGGATGCACTGCTAAAACAGTACAGAACATACCGGTCTCTTAAAGAGACACGTCATACCGTATCCACCTAGGTGAACACGTCGGACCGGATCTGTGTACCCAGACCCGTCTGGACCGGGCACAAATTAATGAACCCGTCTAGATGCGTTCCCAGCAATGGTACTCACCGGGAAGCAATACTGAAGGCCTCGGACTGGACTGGACTGGACTGATACGACGTCTGGTTACTGCTACGCACTACGCATGCGCTTCGGGCTTCGGAAACAGGTGGGCCTCCGGATACCTCGGACCTTGCTCTCTCTCGGCTTGGGCTCTGGTCGGAACTCGCCGCATTCCTCACCGCCTCGTCTGGATGCCGGACCGCAGTCTCCGTCTCCTCCGTGGGCCTGAGGGAGATTAAGCAGGAAAACCTGCAGGTGCGCAGAAGGGGTCCGTCACGGCTGTAGAAGGGTCAGGGGGCCTGCGTTACATCGCCGGCGCGTGGGGAAGGGGCTAGTCCCTGTTCGGGTGCCATTATGTGGTAAATAAATAAATTACCGGTACTATTTCTCTATGCTTTAACTGAAAAAGGATAGCTCAATAAATAAGAGGCAGAGTCGGTGGTATCTGAGTCATACGGGCTTTAATTAAGTGGCTCGAGCCAATGGATATCGGGTTCCATCACCTACTAAGGTTCAGGAAGGGACATTCTCGACCTCGATCTCAACATTTCATTAACATCATACAGTATATATAGTAAAACAGTACAGTTGCATTGAATACAGTAGGCGTAACAAGTGAAAGAAAGAAAGATAAAAACATATGGGCGTAAAAGAAGGCGTGCACAGGGCGTGCACGGAGGTGTGTGATGTAGACGTCACAGAAGTGTCATAAGTGGGTGGACACATGGAGGGGGCTACATGGGCAGCTGGAACCTTTAACCTACTGGTGCGCGCAAAACGAGTCATGACGTGTAACTGGGGAGAGCTGGGGGGCGCTGACTCCTAGCACTAGTAGAGGAGACTGAAGTCTGGGATGTCAGAAAGACCTGTACCTATAGCGTATCTGATATCTTATGTTTAGAGTACATGTTGCTTGATTCTAAAAGTCATCAGGGCAAAGGCTACTTGTCACTAAAAGCTAGTGCATGCATATATTTCTTCATGTATTGCGTGAGCTATGGATCTTCTATGGATACTAATTCAGTAATTCACTTGCATGGAGACAGGAAGACTAGACTGTAGATGGATATGTTTATGCTGTTCGTTAGCTAGGAATGTGAAGCCGGGGAGCTGAACAGATAACTGTAGGCATAACATATTCTGGGCAGGCAGGCCAGGCCGAGTCCGGGCACCGCGTTGCTTGGCAGGAAGTAAGTGAAGGGTCAGGGATGCGGGCAGGGCTGCATCTCTCGGAGCATTTCAGGAGACTTGAGGTCTGAATCTGGTGTCCGGATCCTGTGGGGCCTAGAAACGGGTGCATCTCGATGATTTAACGTGCACCATGTAAAGACGTTGGCAACATAGGCCTAAAAGCCTAATTCACGTTGCTTTCACGGAGGACTGGATAACTGACATATTAACGTTGGACGCAACTGCAAATGCGTCTAGATTATCGGCCATAGAGGGGAAATGCATAGCGATCATGCACATATATTACATGTTGGGGAACACGTAGGGACACATAACAGGGCAAAATTCAATTTTCCTCAGTACGGGTCGTCTCACTATCGAAAACTGGCGTTTGCAACAAATCACGCACCGTACTTGTGTCTGGATCCCAGAAAATACATAGGGAACACCTAGGGGACGAGTAGAATGCCCAGAATGCAGGCTAGTTGTCAAGGAAACAGAGATTTGAGTGTGCTACAGGTGTTCTGCAAAATTCAGTTGGCCAAAACTATACAATGTTGCAATGTTTGTTGTGTAGCTAGAGCTCAAATTTTAAACCATGCAAATGTGTGTCAGGGCCTTATGTGGAATGGGAATGGATGAAACATAGGATGCAAAGTAATCTGCCCTATCACACTGTCTTCCTGAGACTGGCAGACCCTCAGCAGCACTGATTTAAGGCTGCATGTTGCTGTGAGAGGGCACTTGCCTGCACAACATTGGAGTTGGCTAAACTGCTGCTGTCTCTGACTTTCCTGAACCCTGATTTTGCTGAGCATGGAGAGGGCACCTGCATTCAGTGAGGAGGAGAACCAGGCCCTGCTGGATGCCCTCCTACCTAACTACAGCAAGCTGTATGGGAAACCAGGGGATCAGGTGAGTGATGAATGTGTGAGTGTCACTACAGCCATTGTGTATTTATGGGACAGAGAGATGCAATGTAGTTTGGAGTGAGTGCTGGGTGTGTACATTAAGGTATCTACCGTGCAGTGAATCATGTAGCTAAATAGTGTTTACTGCTTACCGGCATTGTGCTAAGTGTGACATTCAATGCAATGTGAATCGCTCTTTCTGCTGTACCATAACTTGCATGTTTTTTGGCCATTTTTTCTGAGGTGTAACAGTGTTCCCACCAGAGTGACAGATGAATGTACTCACTGTTGTCAATTGTTTCTCGTGACGCATGTGAATGTTTGACAAATGCATAATTTGAAGTCATGGACATTGAAGAGTGTGTATGTTCCTTGTCACCAGGCTACTTGTGTGTGTGCTGTTTAGCAACACTGATGCATGGCGTATGCCACAGCTGTACCCATCTGATGTGATAAGTATGCAGTGCCGTGTGCATGACTTGGACAGTTAGCATGAGGCCTGTGTCACATCTTTGTAAAGTGTGACATGTGCAAAGTGAGGTTGTATACGCTGTTGACACTGATAAGCAAGTGATCTGTGCCAGGGCGTGCATGTGTGGTCTGCTGAGAGTTCTTAGGTGTAGTGGGATATGTGACAGCATGTCACGTGCTGTCCACCACACTGAAGTTTCATATCTTGTTCAGTGTTAGCCATGCTCAGTGAGTGGTTTGCACCCCTTAGGGCATCTGTTGACTTTCAAAGGCATGTAGTGCATTGGTGTTTGCTCACAGGCCACATTCACATGGACAATGATGCAAGTCCTGTCAGCATCCTCTGCCCTGTTGTCATCGTCAATGTGGTGCAAGTGTGTGTCTTTGGGACATGGAGCAGGTGTACTGATGTTGTTTCACTTTGTCTTCCTGACAGGTATCTGCCTATGAGGAGGGGGAGATCTGGCTAGACATAGCCAGGGCTGTCAGGGATGTCAGGTCTGTGGGGGGCCCTCACCGCAAGATCCGGAACATCCGCAAGAGGTGGCAGGACATCCGGTGCTGGACCCGCCGTATCGCCCGGGTGCAGCTGAAGCTTGAAGCTCCACGCTGGCATGGCGGCACACGTCACCTCACCGCCCCCCCCCCCCCTGCTCCGGGTCCTGGCCGTTGTTTTTCCAGACCTCCATAGGCAGTTGCAGGAGGGAGAGCAGCATGGAGGGGGTAGGTACATGTCTGTTGTCACGTGTGTCACATGCTACCTGGAGTGTTCCGAAGCCTGGTAACACTCCCACAGTTGGGGTGGTCTGGTCAGACAGGCACTTTATGCATTGTCATTTCAATGCCCCATATTCAGCAGATGCTCTTTTACATCCCTTCCCCTCCTCCACATTTGTCCCCTGCTTTGGCTATTTAATTTGTGCGCAAGTCCTCCTGGGTGCAATGTATTAGTGTATATATTGCTTAGCACATCATCATGTTGGAGGGAGGTCTGTGACACGTTTTGGTACCTTACCTGTTCCACGACCTGTGCACTGTGTTTGCCCTTCATGATATTTTGGCACTGAGCATGAGTCTCAACATGGAGTTCAGCACGGGTCTGCCTCAGTGGCCTTTGTTCCTGGTATACTTTGTATTTCTCATGTGTTAGCTACATGTGCACACTGTCCATGTATACAAAATTTGGCTTGTGCATACTCACACTGGGCAGTGCGTGTGTGCACATTCACAAGAAATATTGCAGGTTGTTTGGGACTAATATTGCTGGGCAGCCACACAATGTGACCTTGGCTTACTTAATATAGCTGCACAGTTATTGATACCCAGATTATGAGTTTTCACTTCTTGAGCTGTATCACTCACATTGCCGGAGTGATTGGGGTGTTGTGCATGGGAGGTGTGATGGGCCTGCCTGTTTAGCTTTGTCAGTGGTGTGCTGTGTATGTTATTTCTGATGTGAACTTGTCACTATGCACTTAGCCTGTGCTGCTGGACAATGCAGTCATTGTAGGATTTACAGGCGATGTTATTGGCTCACAGAGATGATTGTTCCACATCGTTTTTTGCCTCATGTATGGATTGGTGGTGCAACGCAGTTTTGTCTTGGTGTGCACACTACTGTATTCACATTTCCCATGTGGGTGCGGGTGTGTCAAGAATGCATCAATGTTTTTCACATTCACAATTGTAGGCACATTAGCTTTGTCTTTTTCTGGATTTTGGACATGTGTGCCACTTCACTTGACAGCCAGTGTGTGTTATGTGCTAGCAACTGTATGGTCTGGTGATAGATGCCCCTGTGAGGAGTGTCACTAAAGTGTGTGGTGATGGAGGGAGCCTCTGTTCCAATCATATACTCACAGCCAGTCAACAGGTCAGGGTTTTATCCATCACCTCTCTGTGGCACACTCTGCCCCCCAAGTTCAAACATGGTCATGTGCACATCTGTCTGTCCATGTGCCTCATGGGAACAGTCTATCCATAATTGTCAAGCCGTGCCTTCCCTGGACTGGGAACAAGGTTCCTGGAACCACTTTCTGGCATTACAGACGTCTTCAGCCATGCTTGTTTGTATACACATCTGTGTTTCACACAAGCCTGGCTGTAGACAGCTGTGATGCCAGTGAGAGGTGATGGAAAACTTGTTTCAGGTCCAGGGATGGCATCACATGGCAGTTCGGGCAGGACTGTTCCCATGTGGCACAGGGTCAAACAGATTTGAACATGACCATTTCTGGACTTGGGTGGCAGAGTGGGCAATTGAACGGCGATTGATCAACACCTATCCTGTTGACAGGCAGTAGCTCATCATTGTGACTCTCATCCAAGTTGTGGCCTGGTCTGTTACTTGTATCTTTGTATACAATGAGCGTTGTGTCTTTTACAATTGCGCATTACTAGACTTATATATGTGCAGAGTTATGTGGCATGTGACTCATGATGCATGCCATGATTAGAAATGTCCCCAAATGATTTGTTGCTGATATGTCTGATGTGTACAGGTGACTGATATGTTTTTCATTTTCTCGTTGCCAACAGCATCATCACCACAATCTGTAGGAGACACAGGCACGGACCAGACAGAGGGACCCAGCAACAGTGCCACCAGCTTTGAGGAGACGGAGGGAGGCAGTGGCACAGAGGGTGAGGGGAGTCAGGCGGCCGGACCTCATGAGCACGACACCTCATACCATGTGGACGGCTCGGATTCGGACTCCCAGGAGGAGGGGGAATATGCAGCTATGCCATCTACAACAACTATGCCTGTCCCCTCCTCCTCCAGACCCATCTCCACCCTCCCAGTTGTTAGGGTCCCTATGGTCCGTGCTACCCCCGTGTCTCCTTTGTCCTCGGCACCGCAGCCCCTGCCCCTGTCTCCCCTGCTGCCCTCAGTGCTGAGTCTATGGACCTGCTCCGGCAGATCCAAATTGGTCAGACGACAATGCTGACTGCCCTCCATGGCCAAACACACATCATGACACAGTTGTTCTCATACACGGAGGGCATGTCATCTGCCATGTCTGGCCAAAGTCGGAGTTTGGCAGCCATAGAGTCTTCACTGATGGCAGCACTGTCCATCCTGCAGCATCAGCCCCCCCCTCCTTCAAACCCATCCACATCACCCTCTCCCATACCTGTCCAACTTACATGCAGACGCCACAGGTCAGACACCACAACAGACACACCCAGCACACCCACACGGCAGTCGAAACGCAAATCTCCACGCACCCAATCTCAAGGGGATGTATGCACACCCACAGGGAGAGGGGACAGACGTCACACATGCATCCACAGACACACGACACCTGACTCACAGCCCTCTACCTCCACCCCCATTGTGTCCCCGGGTTCAGGTAGTAGTTTGTCTGAACTGGCAGCAGTGTGCAGCGCAGAATATTTGTCATCCTTTTGCGCTGCACCGGCCACTGTGGAGGAATCCACCCCACCTGTACCCACTACACCTGCCCTTCCCTCCTGTCCCTGTGGTGCCGGACAATTACCCTGATGATGCCCCCCATGTGTCCACAGACATCTGAACTCCATGTGCAGGCAAGTTTGGGTGTGACAACATCCACAACGCCACCACTGTTGAGAACATTTATTTGGACTGGCCATTGGCCTTCTGTGAGCCTGGACTCATTATTTTCGTATTTTTGATTGTGGCGCTGAATAAAGCTTTTCATTTTTCATTCTAAACTTTTGCATTTCAGGAAATTGCTTTAGCTGCTGTGTGCCTATGAGTTGGTGTAATGTTCATTTTTGGGTATTGTAACATATGTCTATGCATGACAATGTTATCAGCCTTGATGTTATGATTCAGATTGTACATTTTTTATATTTGGACACACAAAATACATGTTGGTTCTTTGTATCTAGGGGATTACTACCCTGTTACAGCCATGAGGGAGTACATGTTGCACCACCTGGACATTCACATCATGTCCGGGATGTACATGACACTTTATTAGTCCATTTGTGCTTCAAATGTTTGGTGGTCTGTTACATGCCTACACACTATTGAGTCATGATGGAGGGGTGTGTGCCAGCAAACTAGACGGGTGGATATACATGTGGGATCTGACAATACACCCACATGTGGTGTGTCACCCAGTGTGTGACAGGATACTATTCTCCGTGGAGTAGGTCACTGCTGTGTGTGATGTGTTGATATGCAACTATCATGAGTGTTCCCAGTTAGGGATGTACACATACAGGCATGTACTTGCTGTATGATGTTGGACATGCACACCCCTATGACCGAGCAGTGCTGGGAGTCATGTGCACCCACCCGCTATGCTGTTGGGCACTGTTGGGCACTGCTGGGAGTCCTGTGCACCCACCCCCTATACTGTTGGGCACTGCTGGGAGTCCTGTGCACCCACCCCTTATACTGTTGGGCACTGCTGGGAGTCCTGTGCACCCACCCCTTATACTGTTAGGCACTGCTGGGTACTGCAGGGAGTCCTCTATACCCACCCCCTATACTGTTGGGCACTGCTGGGAGTCCTGTGCACCACCTCTATACTGTTGGGCACTGCTGGGCACTGCTGGGAGTCCTGTGCACCCACCCCCTATACTGTTGGGCACTGCTGGACCCTGCTGGGAGTCCTCTGCACCCACCCCTATACTGTTGGGCAATGTTGGGCACTGCTGGGAGTCCTGTGCACCCACCCACTACACTGTTGGGCACTGCTGGGAGTCCTGTGCACCCGCCCCCTATACTGTCTGGCACTGCTGGGAGTCCTGTGCACCCACCCCATATACTGTTGGGCACTGCTGGGCACTGCTGGGAGTCCTGTGCACCCACCCCCTATACTGTTGGGCACTGCTGGGCACTGCTGGGCACTGCTGGGAGTCCTGTGCACCCACCCCCTATACTGTTGGGCACTGCTGGGCACTGTTGGGCACTGCTGGGGGTCTTTTCCACCCACCACTCAGATGTGGCGCACCGTACCCTGACATTTCAGACGTGTGTGCAGCACATATCACTGTTGCAATGGTGATATGTACTAGCATGTTGCGCACCGTACCCAGACATTTCAGACGTGTGTGCGGCACGTATCACTATTGCAATGGTGATATGCGCTAGCGTGTGGCGCACCGTACCCCGACGTTAATGTCGTATGTGCGGCACGTATCACTATAGCAATGGTGATATGCGATAGCGTGTGGCGCACCGTACAGGTATACTTCCGTTGTTGCGGTAGGTTGTACTCACCATCTGCGCCGTCATCGGTTTCTATATACGAGGTCGTAGGCATACAGGGCTGGGATGACACGCTCGAAGGGGTTCATGTCGTGTATGTCGCGTATTGGGATGCAGTTCGGGCTGGACTCTGGTTTTACGGCAGTTTACAGCTCTCGTAGCAAAAGGTCCGTACAGAGTGTCGTCAACACGGATCGTACTTCCGGGTCCGGAAATGGCTGCCTATTTACGTACGGACGTAGCGTACAGCGTCAGCCGGAGACAATCCGTATGTACTTTCTAGTTGTACGGTGTTTGGTACGAGTCGTACGGAGTGGGGCTTTGGGTTGGAATTGTACTTGCTCGTACGTACGGGGATGTTGTAGGTGTACGATTCGTACGGGAAAAACGCTCCGTACAGCTAATCGGAGCCCTTTTTCCCGAATCGGAATCGACCTCTATATGTTGAGTTTGTATTCCGTTATGTGTAGTCGGAATTTTGAAGCTCCTGGGAAGTAGGAAGCTAGTTACTCTGTCTGTAGGCAGAGGGAAACGTGTGGCAAGTGAAGTTGCACATTACATAGTCTGTTTCAAAGTGGTAACATGGTCATGTGTTACAAGTTAGGGACATTTTATGTATGAAAGTGTTGAATGTATAGCTAAGGCAACCTATAAAATCTGGGGCTTAAGTACAGGAATCAATTGGTTATTCCGATTAAAACTTATCCCTGGGAAAGTAATAGAGTTTTCCCCTAAGCTTGAGAGAAGGGGAAAGTAGAGGGAAGTGCTGCCTTATCGGCAAAACTAAAATTCTCTGGTAGAGAAGAGGTAAGCACTGTCTACTGGAAATACAGAATACTTGTGTGTTTGAGTAAACTATCACTTTGGTTTTAGCGAAACAGATGAATAGAAATCTTTTATGTCGTAACTAACTAATTTAAGTTGTGTAAAATACAGAAATAGTGTGCAGATAAATTTTGTAAAGGAGGGTTCAGCAGAAGTCGGAGCAGGGCTGACATCAGAAGTTTCGTGCTGGGATAGGTCCACGTGACTAAAACATTTTGAGTGCTGATTGGTGCTTTAGCGAGAACTGTGAAAGCATAGGTCGAAGTGATTGTGACGTATTCTATTCTGATTGGTGCGTTAGAGTAAATCGCGCTGTGATAGGTTGATGTAGCAAAACAGTTTTAAGTAGAGCGTACGGTTGTTTTGAAACAAGAAATTTCCAGAAAATGGATTAATATTATGGAGAAGAAAGAGAGAAGCCTACATGGTTTAAGAAAATTAAGAACCTGTTTAATAAAGATAAGGAAATAGACACGAGAGAGGGAAAATTGCTTCCTCCACCTAAAACGCCCGCATCATATATGTTGACAAAATATGGCTATCATACTTGTATTTAGTTAGAGAATTGGGCGAAGTATACTAAAAGGATGGAGTATTGGCATTTCCAGAAGTAGGTTCATTTATTTCAGCAGTTTTACGAAATTTGAGAGAAAAGATGACAAAGCTTGAACCAAGACCTAGACCGACTCAATTTGAAGCATTGACAGAATGGGACGATGAAATGCATGAGTTAGAACGAAAACGATTTGTAGGTTTTAGACGACATAGGTGTAATGTGAGAGGTTTATGGAGAACAACTCATGAGAGTAGAATGAAAAGATGGAGAAATGCTGACATGTGGGATGGAATATCTCCAGTGAGAACAGTTGATGAGATTGTAGGGCGAAAGTGTACGGAGAAAAGAAAAAATGTGGAAACAGAGAGAAAGAGTTGTGGGCTCAGTGACACAGAGGATGAGGTGATGGAGGAGATTTTAAATAGAAGACCCCCCCTGTATCAGCCAAATTCTATAGTAGTGACACAAATGATCCACCAATGGAGACTAGATTTACTGGAACTCCAAAACAAGAACTTACTACAAACATAGAAGCTGTGACTGTGCCAGTAACAATAGGTCCTGTAATTCCTGTTTTTGAAAATAAAAGAACCATCGTTAACAATCCCTTTGAACCCAAGTTTACAAAAAGTAAGAGAAAAGGTTTACCCAGATTTAACTGAAATTAGGAATACTACTTGTATGACACCACCTGAATTAACTATAAATCAAAGTCTCATCTATAGGATTCCAATGGGTGCAGAATCAGAATCTGTAACACCCGAAAGAAGCATAAATAATATTGATCTGACAAAAACTCTGGTAGGACCAACGGCAGAAGAATTGAGTGATTGGGTTAAAACTTTGCAATTAAAAGATCAGGAACCTAAACTTTTGGATGTGGTTACATTAAAAATAGATATGGAAGAACTGATTATTGTAACAATTGGAACTGAAAGACTAAAAACTTATCAAGATGATGAACTCATGTTTATGTGTAAAAGCATTACATGGAGAGCTAAGAATCTGCATGACAGTTTGGAAGAAACAGCGAATGAATTAGGAATAGAATTGGCAAAAATTTAAATGTTACAGAAACCCTACAGAGTAAACATTACTGAGAAGGATATAGATAATTTAAATACTTCAGGAAGCTTGACCCAAATAAAAGAATTAAATGTGTTGCTGAGGAAACAGGGAGATGTGGAACGATGGAGAAGCAAATGGGTAAAGAAAAGAGAAGAAGTTAGTGAACAAAGGTCATTAGCATTTCCTGTCAAAGAGAAAGAACCCATAGTGAATGAATTTCCTATGAGAGAAATACCGGGAGAAGGTTATGTACATGTACCCTGGACTAGACAAGATATATTGTCGTTTACTAATGATTTTCCTAGATTGCGATAAAAACATGTAGAATGGTACAGACAAGTAGATAGATTTGTAAAGGTCTCAAAAGTGTTGTGGGAAGATTTAGATGGATTATTCGACATAGTTGCACCAGCAGATTTATAGACCGAGTGTAAAATTACTGTTGATTGGCCAAAAACAGAATATCCAAGGGATGCTAAAACAGGTGCTCCCGGTCCTGAAGTAATGGGGAAGTACGATCAAGTAATAATGTTTTGGAAAAACAGAATTCCTCCTAAAGAAACAGATTGGGTAAAAATTGACAGAACATTGCAAGAATCTAAAGAATCTGTACACTCGTATTACGAGAGATTACGTTTAGTTTTTAAACAATACAGTGGATATGAAGAACTAAGTGAAAAGGATATGAGTCATTTTGTATTCAGATTTGTATTTGGTTTAAGACCAGAAATAAGCGACATGATAAAACACCACATGATATGTTGGCAATCCAGCACAGTGGCTGACGTTTTAAGATATATTGTAGTGATGAACTTGATGCCAAGCAGAGAAGGCTTAAAGAGAAAGCTATGTGAGCACAAGTGAAAGTAGCTGAACAACAAGGAGCTCAATTTGGTAACCAAAATAATGACGGAAGTCAAGCAAAATTGAAAGGTAAGCTGAACAAAGGAAAAGGGCAATTAAATTAGGTGAGGCAAAGAAGAAATGGCCACGTCATAACTGTGGCAAGGTAGGACATTGGAAGAACGAGTGTAAGTTACCTCAAAAGGTTAACCCAGAAAATAAATAATTGAATCCACAGGTGCAGAATGAGGTAAATCAACAGTCATCACCACAGCAACAGGTACTTAACCAACAGAGTCAGGTGCCACAACCACCACTCCCACACAGTGTGAATCTCCAAAAATACAGTGCAGAGACAGGATTCTACGGAGGAGAAGGGGTAATAAGACCACCGCATGTAACTGCAATTCCACAGTATTGGTTGAGGTCGGATGGAAATTAGTCAGATGAGAGTTGTTGACTGTGCCTAGGAGAGGAAGAGGATTGCGTGCTTGGCGAAACTCTGGAGGTAGATCAATCTGGTCCTTTTATGAATGTAAAGAAGAATGGTGTAAATATTAACGTCCTAGTGGATACAGGTGCTACCTGTTCTACTGTTAGATCAGTAGAAATTCAAAACCTTCCTCTCTCAGGTGAGTACATCCAAGTTGTAGGAGTAGAGAATAGACAGATTAAAAGACTCCGTACTAAACCAGTAGAAGTTGAAATTGGTAAGAGATGCATCGATTTGTGGCATGTGATAGTAGTCCTGTTAATTTGCTTGGACGGGACATACTCTGCAAAAGGAATTGTTCCATTTATTGTTAACCAGATGGCATTGCGTTGCAAACTGCAGATGATCACATGTTGTATAAAATGACCATGTCAATAATAGATTCAGAACAAAGTGAAATGTTTCCTGTGTATGACAGAGAGAAAATTCCTGGTGAATTAAAAGAAACAGTCATAAGGGAAGTATGGGATTTTACAGGAGATGAAATAGGGCTAATGAAAGATGTAAGTCCTGTTAACATTTCTGTGAAAGAAGGAGATGTTTTTCCCAAATATTCCACAGTATAAATTGACACCAGAAATAATTGAAGGAATAACTCCTGTAATTGACAAAATGATTGAACAAGGAATTCTAAGAGAAATAATGAGTAGTCCATGTAATTCACCTATAATGGGATTGAAAAAGCCAAATGGAACATTTAGAATAGTGCAAGATTTGAGAAAGGTAAATAAAATTGTTGTCTCATGTTGTCCAATTGTACCAAATCCAGCTTTGATAGTATATCAGATTCCACATGATGCAGAATGGTACACAGTTATTGATTTGTGTAACGCGCTCTTTACAGTTCCATTGCACCCTTACAGCCAACCAATATTTGCATTCCGGTTTAGAGAGCGTATTTTGGCATGGTGTAGAATTCCTCAAGGATATACTGAAAGTCCCTCTATCTTTGATCAGTTGTTAAAGAAATCACTAGAGAGTCTAGAAATGCCAGGAAAATCTGTTTTGGTTCAAAATATTGATGACCTACTGGTTGCATCAAGAACCAAAGATGCATGTGTTTCTGACACAATAGCATTGCTAAATCATTTGGCTGGAGGAGGACATAAAGTGTCACCATCAAAATTACAATTTTGCCAGAAAGAAGTACAATATTTAGGTAACAAATTGGAAAAGGAGTAAGACAAGTCACCATAGAGAGAATCAGAATTATTCAAGGAATGAAACCCCCGAAGACACAGAAACAGGTGAGAATGTTTCTAGGAATTGTTGGTTAGAATGGATAAGTGGATTTTCATTGCTTGCAAAATCTCTGCAAAGATTGACAAGAGGAGATGTGAGAGACCCTATAGTGCTGAACGAGAGAGAAATGGCAGCAATTGAACAATTGAAAACTAGTCTGTTTGAAGCACCAGCACTAGGTATGCCTGATTATGAGAAAGAATTTGAACTGTATTGTAGTGAAAGAGAAGGATGTACATTGCCAGTTCTAATTCAGAGACATGGAAAATGTGAAGACCAATTGCATATTTTTCAGCAGTTTTGGATCCAGTCGATAAAGCGTTGCCAGGATGCCTGAAAGCAGTTGCTGCTACAAGTGTGAATTTGGAGCAGAGTGAAGGTATGATACCCAGTGAAGGTATATGTACCACACTCGGTTGAAATTCTACTCACAGGAACAAAGACACCATTTTTGACCAACAATAGATTGACCTGATATGAAAAGGTAATTCTGGGTGCAGACAATATGACAGTGGCTAGATGTGTAAATGTGAATCCTTCTACATTGTTGCCTGATACCCTGGATGTGGAAGTGAAAGATGACATTGATCACAAATGTTTGGATGTGCTTGAATATTGCACCAAGCCAAGACCGGACATTAAAGATGAACCATTGGAAGAATCTGATTATGTGATGTTTGTGGATGGTTCATGCTTAAGATCTGGTGAAGGTGCTTTGAGTGCTGCATATGCTGTATGTACAGTGGCAAATGTTTTGGAGGCATCTTGTCTGAAAGGAATTCGTTCTGCTCAAGTAGCCGAATTGATTGCTTTGATTCGAGCATGTGCACTGGGAAAGGAGGTTCGAATAACCTGTATAGTAACCAACCATTCCTAGAAACATTCTCACCTGTTTCTGTGTCTTCGTGGGTTTCATTCCTTGAATAATTCTGATTCTCTCTATGGTGTCTTGAAACTGGTGAAAAGGAAAGATCTCACGATAAGGATGAGCTTCCAAGTACCAGCTATGGAAAAGTTCATAACAGAGTGAATGAACTGATAAGAGAAGACACAGATTCAGTGGATGAGTCAGACATGATAACATTCAAAATAAGAAAAAGTGATGAAAAGTCTCAAACTGAGTCGGAAGAAAGTGATGATGAAACAAAACTAAGGAGAAGTTCACGAAAAAGAGCTTGGAAATTATAACGTGGAACAATAGAGCCTGAAAATAAAAAGCCACATAAAGGAGACAATTGGCCTAAAGGAATTGATGGACTAAAATTCAAATTGATTAATAAAAATAGAAATCAAGAGGAACAAGTAAATGAAATAACAAGTCAAAAGGAGTTGTCAAGAGAAAATAAAGAGACCTTACAGAGGCCAAAAAGAATAAGAAGGCCAAATCAGAAGTATAAATCACCTGAGTGGACATATATTGCATTGCCCTCAATAGAGGAAGTGAACAGTAGTGGAGAAATTCTGAGTTATCAAAGTGAGTAAAAGACTGATGAAAGACAAAGTTGTGTAAAAAACTGGGAATACAAAAAAGAGGACACAATCAAGAGAAATAAGGAGAATCATAAAATAGATTGATATTAAAGAAAGAGATTTAAATACACTTTTCCAAGTACAAAAGAGATGAAGAAACTGTGGCGATGATAAAAGACTGTGAATGAGATATTGTATTTGATTTATTGAAAAAAATAAAAATGCCTACTCATGATATTCAAAATTAAAAATGTGCTATTTTCCGAAAATGGTGTAGAATGTGGTTAATATGTACAGGATTAATAATATTAGTGTGGCTTATATTAGCAATTGTGATACCTTTCAGACCGGAATTTGAACATGCTAAGACAAATGAGATTACAAAAGAAAAATTCATGGGTTAAAAAGTAATGTGAAATATGTATATAATCCTGACTTACATAGAGATAATTCCATTAGTGATTTTTCGAAAACTTTTGTATGAATACGAAATAACTATGGACGCAAGGGACTGCTATGTCTGTATGCGGTTCCCTGCATCTGTATCAGAGGGTGTGACTTACCATCATCTCTCTTTGACGTATGGAATAACTTGCAGTGTTTTCTCTAGTTTATTTTACAAAACATGTAAATTGGAATATTATTATTCTAATTCTGATGACACTTTTGCACCATTGAAAATTTTACAAGAACTAAACAAAAGTAAGAGTTTTTGGTGAATACTTTCTTGAGACACAAGAACTAACTTTTGATTATGCTTTTAAACACAATTTAACATGTAAGATCCGCAGTGAAGAAAAGCCTTTTTGGACATGGTAGAGGAAAGGAGACTCCAATACAAGAGGGAATCAACTGCAAATAAAGCAAAATCAACAATGTGGAATTTTGAAGATGAAAATATTGAGTGAAATAATGTAAATGTGGCAGTTAACATAGATACACCACAAATAGGTAAATTATGTATATGGAGAGATAATACTTTTTATGACAAATATTTTGTGGGAGCAAGTCAATGTGAAGATACATATATCATCTGTATACTCATCCATCCACTCTTCCACCCATCCATCCATTCACTCATTCATGCTGCAGCCATTTACTCATACAGTCAGCCTTTCACTTACTCATCCATCCACCCAGTCACTCATCCTCCCGACCATTCACCCTTTCAGTCATCTATCCATCCTCCCTTTCTCTCTCGATCAACCATTTCACTTAGCCATCCATCCATCCACTCACCCATCCATCCATCTATGCATCCACTCATGAATCCATCCATTGACCCTATCACTCATCCATCCTTTCACTCATCCATCCATTCTATCATCCATTCTTTCACTCCTTCACTCGTCTATCCATCCTTTTGTCCATCTACCCTCCCTTTCACTTACTCATCCATCCTTACATCCACCCTTTCACTCATCCGTCCATCCATTCACCCTTTCACTTATCAATTAATCAATCCATCATTTCACTCATCCACCCATCCATTCACTCCCCATCATCCACCCTTTCACTCATCCATCCTTTCACCCATCCATCCACCCTTTTACCCATCCACCTATACATCCATCTATTTACCTTTTCTCTCATCCATCCTTCCACTCACTCACTCATCCATCCTTCCTTTTTCTCATTATCTATCCATTCACCCTTTCATTTATCCATTCACCCTTTCACTAATCCATACAGCCATCCACCCATCCCTTCACTTACCCACTCGCCCACCTTTTCATATTAATTATGAGCTGATCTTTTCTCTGCAGAGTTGCAGACATAAGAGGCCCATCAAGAATTTCATCCCTGCTGTACTTCATAAAGCAAGGGGTGGGGGGGAGGGTTCACTGTGCCCCTGCACATAGGCAATCTGAAAAAGTGGACGTTGTGAGCCAATCATGATGCACAGTGCCAGGCCATGAGGAGACTGTCACATGGTGTTGTTTCCAGGGCTTTAAGTGGGATGAAGATACTAGGGGTATCTCCAAAGGGGCTGTTCGATGTACTTATGGGCGTGGCTTAAAACACCTAAGCTAAGAATCTGTGACTTGAATAGTGTACCGCCCTACTGGTATTTTGCCTCTTCTGTCATTGTTTCCAGATATATAACACAACAAGTAACGTTATACCTACAACAAGCCAGAACTATTGGCTTTGTTAATGTTTGTTAGTTGCATAAAATAAAACAACAGCAACCATGGCTTTGTTAAATATAATATTGAAATGCATCAGTTCTAAAATGATGAGACTGTGAAAGTACTCTAGCCCCTTCTTTTTAACTTCTTTCACCAGCTTCTTTTCATGAGCTGGATTTCGTAGCAGCATTGGCGTGTTTGCACATTTCTTCCATCTGACAGAATGCCCTGCCCTAGACAGAGGCTGGAGGGGGACACGCCATGCTATAACAGCTCAAACTGGCCCATTGTCATTCAGTATGTGGTAATCAGCCCCATACAGAATGACAATGGGAGGGCTGCGGCTGCTCTTGTGATCAGAGGAAGAGTGCAATGTGGCCCCATCAGGGAGCTGAGACTTCTTGCAGGGAACAGTGCAATGCCCAAAATTACAGACAAAAGGCATCCGTAAAAGGGATCCCCCCGGCAACGGACATGAGATCCAAATTACGGACGGTCCTTGAAATTTACAGACGGTTGGTCAACCTATCTGGGAGGTAGCTTCAAATGGCTTCAGCGACCACCGGATAATCGATGCCAGGTGCCACAAGAGCCAAAGTTCACATCTAGAGGGGGGTGGGGGGGATTAAGGTGACTCCATTTGGAGATTTGCAGTGCCATGAGGTTGATTATTTTAATCTGCCTCACTTTTTTTTATTGAAACCGTCTGATTTCTTTTACAGAATAGACCATAAATTATTCAAAACACATTTTGCATACTTTTACTTTAGCATGTATCATCATTGCTAGGGCTGGGCGAGCAATACTCCACCCACTCACGGAACTCTGTGGAATCTGGAAAAGTTTTATGGTAACTCTAAAGAATTCCCCAGAGTAAAACTCTGCGAGCTCCACCAAGGCCTACTCCTAATTAACCTTGGGCAGGAACTCCGCTCCGCTGGCGGAGTCTGCAAAATTTTGCATACTCCCCGTTCCGCGGAGAATGCAAAGTTCCCGCAAAAGTCCAACTGCCAAGCAAAGTTCAGCCCCGGACCCTCCCGCCTCCCACCTCCTGCAATAAATATTTTTTTAAATAAAATTTATAATTAAAGTAAAAAAAAGAGCACTTACCTTACCTCTGCGTCCCGGGCTGCCCTCCTCCTCCTCACCGTAGTCCCCTATGTCAGACCTACCATGACATACGGGATTACGGCGAGGAGGAGGGCAGCACGGGACGCCGCGATAAAGTAAGTGCGCTTTTATTTTACTTCAATTGTAAATTGTATTTTGAAAATATTTATTGCGGACAGTGGGAGCCGCTCCACAAAGTTTTTGGCAAACTCTGTAGAGCTCAGTGTAGAGAAACTCCGCCTGCTCCGCCCAGGGTTATTACTAATACCCAATTCAAAGATCCATTGCACAAGAGAAAAGGATTATAATAATAATAATAATACAGATGCTTGTAAAGCGCGAACAGCTACCTCTGGGTGAGGTGTCCCGGCGCTAACAAGTCTATCAACAGCGAGCGAGTAGCCAGGAGGAAATTCAATTTTTAATGTATAAAAAGCCAAGTTTTTAGGAGCTTCCTAAAGCTAGCTTCTGTCGTGGCAGATTGGATGGCAGAGGGCAAGGTGTTCCAAAGTTTCGCCGTGCCAGCCGAGAAGGACCTGCCTCCAAGTCTGGCTTTCCTCACACGCGGGATAGTTAGCTTAAGCATAGAGTTAGATCGCAGCTGTCGCTCTTGGTGATAACGGGGGAGTCGAAGTTTTAAATAGTTGGGGCAGGTACCTTTTAGCGCTCTGAACGCCAAGGTTTGCACCTTCAATTTAATTCTACTTGCCACTGGGAGCCAGTGTAGCTCGTGCAGATGCGGAGAGACATGATGCCTAAAGGGAATGCGTTTTATCAGTCTCGCAGCCGCATTCTGCACGATCTGTAGGTGTTGCACCAGATATTTGGGCAGACCAAGGTATAGTCCATTTGAGTACTCTAGTCGAGATGTAATTGTCGCCTGAACAACCATTTTGCGACACTCGACTGGTAGAAGAGGCAGGAATTTTCGAAGATTTCTAAGTTTATGCAGGCAGCCGGCAGTAAGCTGTGTTATGTGCGGCAAGAAGGAGAGATTCTCATCCCATCTTACTCCCAGATTTTTTGCATGGGTTCTGGGAGAAGGGGCTGGGCCCATTTCAGGGGGCCACCACAGGTCCGGGGGGGGGGGATGTTTGTGTTTTCCAAAGAATAACATCTCCGTTTTGCTAGCATTCATTTTAAGTTTATTTGTGTTCATCCAGCTAGCCACGTCTCGAAGACAGCCCCTGATTTTACTAAAAGCTGCCTCCGATGTGTCTTTATAGGGGAAGACCAATTGCGTATCATCTGCATACGAAATTGCCTTGACCCCCCATTTAGCAATCAGAGTGAAAAGTGGGGCCAGATAGACATTAAACAGCAAAGGGCTGAGTGCCGACCCCTGCGGGACACCGCATTAAAAGGCGTTTGGGTTTAGAAGAGAAGGAGCCCAGCGCCACTTTCTGGGACCAATCTGTGAGGTAGGAGTGGAGCCAACTCAGTGCCTTGTCTCCTAGGCCTATGTCCTTCAGCCACCGCAACAGTCTGCTATGATCCACCGTATCAAAAGCAGCTGATAGATCCAGGAGCACCAGCATAGCTGATGCTCCTGAATCTAAAGACCACCTGATCGACTCAGCAACCTCAATGAGGGCCGTCTCGGTGCTAAAACCAGCCCTAAAGCCAGACTGAGTTTCATGTAAGGCGCCTTTTTCTTCAATGAAGCTATTTAGCTGACATTGGATCAGCTTTTCAAGCATTTTTCCAGGGGCAGCTAGAAGGGAGATGGGTCGGAGATTGCTCAGGTCGTCCGGTGCGACATTAGGTTTTTTTTTCAACGGGAGGAGCGTGGCCTGTTTCCAGCAATCCGGAAACGTGCCAGTTTCAATGGACGTGTTCCATATATGTAAAAGGGGAACAACAATTGCATCCGACATCAATTTCCAAAGTTTAGGTGGGCATGGATCATCAGGTGCCCCTGATTTGCATTTTAGTATTTCTTTCAGTGCCTCAGTGAGGGTGATAGGATGAAATTGATTTAAAGAGGTAGCGGATGGCTCAGTATCTCCCAACTCAGCCATAACTGTAGGCTCGGGGTCCGTAAAGGTATCATACACTTTTATTATTTTTGTGTCGAAGAAATCTGATATAGTTTCACAGAGTCTTACGGATGGGATGATTTCAGTCTCAATGGCTCTGGGTTTAAAGAAAGATTGAACAATCTTGAAAACTTCTTTACTTGATTGCTCCGCCTGCTGGATGGAAGCCGCGAAGAAGATTTTTTGGGCTTTTTTTATGGATAAGTGGAGGGCGTGAAGGGCTTTTTTATAGTTGGTTTTGACTGAGTCACAATAATTTGCTCGCCAAAGGCGCTCCAACTTTTTGCATTTGCTTTTTTCGGCCATCAGCTCAGGGGAGAACCACGGTGCAGAGGGCGATTCTCTGCGCGACGTTGCGATTCTGGCCGGAGCGAGGGAATCCACTAGGTTGCCAATCCAACAATTCATAGATACTGCATCGGAGTTAACATCAGAGGTTAGAGATAGGGGATTTTCTTTAAGAGCCGGGCATAGGATGTCCGCTGATAAATTGTCCCATTTTCTCCGCACATAGGAGCGTTTCCCTGTAATCTGAGATTGAGAGGAGAGTGAGATTAACAGAGTAATTAGAAAATGATCCATCCATAACAATGGTATCAGATTTAGCTTTTGTATTCAGTATGTTGGAAAAGAAAAGGTCCAGCATGTGCCTCGCCCGATGCGTGGGGCCCGCAGTAACTTGAGTTAGATTGGCAGCTTGCAGGGTTGTGATGACGTGAGTAGCCTGAGGACAGTCTGGATTGTCGGCATGAATATTAAAATCACCGGCTACGATATAGTGCGGGTGGGCTAAAGAGCTTAGGACTATGAAGTCCATAAGCTCACACAGGGATGACGCCGGGCAGTCCGGGGGTCTATAGATGATTAGGCCTGTTAGAGACAGTTGGGGGGTGATTTGGAGACAGAAGTGTAACCCCTCTATACCCGGAAATGTGGTAGGAGTGGAGGACAGCAATGTGTATTTATCATTATAGATAAAAGCCACTCCACCACCCCTTCTGTCTTCCTTTCTATTCGAGAAGCTAAGTTTAAAGCCGGGAGGAATTGCTAGCGAAATGGATGCCATGTTATCTTCGTTGAGCCATGTCTCTGTAAGGCACAAGGCGTCCCAATCAGAGTCCGCTATCAGCAAGCATAGATCATCAGCATGCTTGGGGAGGGATCTACAATTAAGTAGCCCGATCCTAAAGTGAGTAGTGGAAGTATTGGGTGGTAGTCGGCTTGCTGTTTTGAGAGGTGTGACTGTTTGGGGAGAAACGTCGCCAAGTGACTTTTGGCAACGTGAGCAAACAGGGGGTAGATCCAGATTAGTCAAATTGAGCTCAGGCGACTGACAAGGAGTGGCGACGTTCAACGACCGTAGCTCAGCACTGGTCCAGACTATCCTTTGGTTGTGTGAACGGGCACAGGCAGCATGGCTGGCGCTGGGCGCGATCCGGTCGCGGACGGGCGCAGACGGGCTTGCCTTAGGCGCGCAGCCGGCGCGCAGCCGGCGCGCCCGCTGCGCCCGTCCGCTGCGCTTCCGGGGGAAGCACATGTTTTTATGCTGGAGAGGGGGCGTGGCCTGAGGGTGGTGGGCGTGGCCGCAGTCTTCCCCTCAACCAGCGCAGGTGTGTCAAATCCCTCGTGAGCGCTGAGATCGGCTCGCTGGGAAAGTGCACGGAATAGCAGCAGTAAGTCTGTTTAAAAACACAGAGTTATTACACCACACAGCTAAAACCTTAGTTAAAAATCTCCCGGCTTTTCGCCTCAGGAGCTGACAGGACTCTGAACGCGTTTGTAGATCAGCGCGCTCTTTTAAAGCTACGAGGAGAGGGGGCGTGGCCTGAGGGTGGTGGGCGTGGCCGCAGTCTTCCCCTCAACCAGCGTAGGTGTGTCAAATCCCTCGTGAGCGCTGAGATCGGCTCGCTGGGAAAGTGCACGGAATAGCAGCAGTAAGTCTGTTTAAAAACACAGAGTTATTACACCACACAGCTAAAACTTAAGTTAAAAATCTCCCAGCTTTTCGCCTCAGGAGCTGACAGGACTCTGAACGCGTTTGAATGGGGCCTAAGCACTGGCAAGTGATTATAATTTTGGAGGATTCCCACGTTATCCATTACAATACAGACCTCAGTGAGTGACGTATTAATTTGCATACTCCCGGCCGGGGGAGGATGCGACATCTGCCGACGAGTGTAAGATCTGTGCCCAGAAGAAACAAAACTGCTCTCCCTGGAAGTTTGCAACGCTACAACTAACTCCTTGGCCCAAATTTACAAAAAAGTCAAGGAACACAGCGCAGAAGCAAACAATGCTGTACTGCGTTGAGCGAAGTAAGGAAAACGCAGGTCGCCATATCTACAGAGGTATGTCTCTCTCCTTCCCTCTCCCTAGAGCTGGTGCTGATTTCAGGGGCCGATGTCAGGTGCACACATTAGTGCTAGGGTGTGTGCCTGAATCTACCTTAGGTTTTGTGATGCAAGGGTACCCTTCAAGTACAAAATACTATACGTAGACACACTTTAAAACTTTTCCTACTTTGCATGTGTGCTGCACAGTGTAGCATGCATGGAAAGTCAGCAAAGAAAGGAGAAATAACACTTTCTCCTCTTAACACCTCCTTTTAAATGGCATTTACTTTTGGCGCTAAACCCTGTCTACTATTCTTTGTAGATATGGTATTGTGTCAAAAAACATTGGTGGGAGCATGGGAACACCCATGTACCACCCATGTAACATCCCCTTAGCGCTAAGTAACATAAAGCATTGTTTCGCACTTCTTTGCATTACTTTCAGGCTACTTTCCAGCACAAAACAAATTTTGCACTGGAAAGTAAATTAGGAAAAAAAACATTTTGTGCTAGTTAGCAGCACTTTTGTGACACTAACAGAGCACAAAATGCTAGAAAATCTATCCCCTCATGTGAGCCACGTGTTCCCAACTTCGATGAGAAGCAGTTCAAAGATGGTGTGTGCGGAATCGAAGCCCCATTCCAGTCCAAATATGGTCCTCGAAGAAGTGGAAGCCCCTGCAGAGGAGCGCATTCGAAAGTCCACCAGAAACCCACTGGTAAAGACTGAAGCAACAGCCTAACACATAGCCATAATCAGTACAAAGTGAAGCACTAAAGGCAGCCACAACTGGGTATGATGCAGAAAGATGAAAACAGTGACAAACAAGTACAAGAGACAAAACTGTCATACTGTCAAAAAGAAGATTGCGCTTTAAGACCTCTGCTCGGGCGTGACAACCAAAGTATAAGCACAAGGCAGGTGCTTGCAGAAGGTACTGGCTCAGAAGAACAGTTGCCGTCGTAGGAACAGCATATGCTCTCGACGGCAGTGGAAAAGAGTACGAAGTACAATGCACCACTACCGCCCTCCGACACCACAAATAAGCAGAATATTGGCACAAGATGGACTGCATGGATCGAGACGTTCAATGATTTCAAAGATGGCCTAGAAGAAGTAGATCATAAGAAAATCATAAAATATCTAAAGAATCTTGCTAGTAATGGAGTGACAGAAGTGATAGAGAAAATATCACAAGGTGATGTAGCATCATACCGCCAAAGCAAGCATTGGAAGCCAAGTTCTATCCAATGCCAAAACATTGACTATGATCGATACATTTTCAATCAAGCACGACAGTAAGCTGGTGAAACAATGGATGAGTTTGTTGAAAGACTAAAAATAATAAATAGTTTGAGTAATAGTAGCATTGCAAGAAGTGTGATGTAAACAAGCCCAAATGGAATTCCATGTGTGTGTGGAGGGAGTATATTGTAAATCTGTTTCCCATAAAATTTCAGTTTTGCTTTTTAGGGTGGGAGGGAATAGAGAAATGGATATATTTATATATGTGGGAAGCACGGATAGAAAGGGAAGTAGGTAATGGTTCTAACAGGAGGTCAGAAGAAGAAGAGGGAGTGTCGGAGATAAGAGAAAACTGTTGAACTAAAGTCAGTCTTAGAGATTCAAACTTATAGAGGGAAGTAACAGGTAAGCCAAATTTAGGGGCATATTATCAAGAACGGAGTTAAAATAATTGCCGGTTTAGCGGCAGAAAACTGCTGCTAAAGCGGCGATAATGGGCTTGATAATATGCCCTGGAGAATTCCAATAGAAGCCAATGTTCACACCAGAACATGGACTTCTATTGGAATTCTCAAGGGCATATTATTAAGCCCATTATCACCACTGTAGCAGCAGTTTTCTGCCGCTAAACCAGCGATAATTTTTAACACATTTCTTGATAATATGCCCCCTAGATTGGAATTCTTGGAAAGACAGAAATTGCGTATTCTGCATTAGATGTTTAACCTGGATTATCCCTTTGACAACCCAATCCTTCCAAAATATGGTACAATTAGAGATTTTAAAGGACTTATTATGCCATATAGAAGAGTCTAGGAATATATGTAAAGGTGAGAGAGACTTTGTGAGAACTGGATGAAAGATCGATATGAGTTGTGAAATAGTGGTAAATTTAAACGACCGAGGGGAGTAATTAAAACTAGCTAATGAGGAGAAGGGAAGTGGATGAATAACGGATTCCTCCAATTTGTACCATACCGATACAAGGGGATCATCCGAAGAGAAACGGTGAGGCAGAGCCTGACAAATTAAAAAGGATGAGTGGTATTGACGAAAGTTGGAAAAATTAACTCTCCCCTATCCTTAGGGGCAGACAAAGCAGATGTACGAGCATTCTGGTTGTTCCAGAGGAATTTACTCAAAATGCCAATAAGAGTTTTAAAGAACTTTAAAGGAAGTCATACTGGAAGCATGGACAAATTAAAATTAATAACTGGATGCATCATCATTTTAGAGGTGTCCAACCTACCCCACCAAGACAGGAAATAAAGGAGACCATTTCTCCACTATGCCAGATACCTTCAATAGAACATCATCCAGGTTAAGTTGCGCAGTTTTAGTAATATAGGACTATTTTATTCCCAGACAAGACATTTATTTGGTGTTCCATTTGAAGTCTGTCCCTTCGAAAGGTGAACAGTCACAATATCGAGGAAAAAAATATTGACTGGAGAGAATACCATATTTTTATTATACAGTGGACAGAATATCGAATTGCAAAAACATAGTTAATTTATCGAATAAAAGTATTTGACTGACTGACTGACATAGTGGTGCAGAATATCTAAATTCAGGTGAGAAATATTGATTTTAATAATATTGAAGTTAGTAATGTAGACAGTCATTATATAGTTGTTAAAATATCGATTTTTTATAGTACTTTAAGTGTTAGTATATGTGTTTAAACTATGTATTATTTTTGTAATGTATGTTTGAATTTTTTTAAAGTAATGATTTTTTTTTTTTTCAGAACAAGTAAAGTAATGAATTTTATGTTATTTAATTTTTGCATAATTTAATTCTGTAGCGGGTTGTGGGTTTATAGGGTGGTAAGTGATTTAATTATAGTAAATTAAATATTAATTTTTAGTAATTATTAATTATTTGTAATTTAATTTTGCGTTTTAGTTCTGTAGTGGGTTTTGGGTTTATAGAGGAATAGGGTGGGAAATAATTTAATGGTAATTAAGTAAATATTTATTTTTATTTATTGGTATTGATAAATAATTTATTGTTAATTCATTATTAATTGGTAATACATTTTTATTAATTGATTAATTGATAATTATATTAAATGTTTTAATTTATTATTCGGAGCAGGTGGGTTTATAGGGGAATAGGGTGGGAAGTAATTTAATTGTAATTAAATATTTATTGAAATTATTGTTGTGTATTGATAATTAATTTACTGTTAATACATTATTATTTGGTAACATTTATTACTTATTACATTTTTGGTATTGAAAATTAATTGGATTGTTAATTAATTATTAATAGGTAATTCATTTTCAATAAATAATATTTATTGGTATTCATAATTAATTAATTATTACATATTTTGTAATTGGTAATTCATTTTAATTACTTTTTTATTGGTTTTGACAAATAATTTATTTTTGTTTAAATATTAAATCATTACTTTCCCTACTGTTGCACTCACTGGAGTGGAAAGCAGTAATTTTTACCCCTACAATAGCCAACGCTTTCCCTACTGTTGCACTCACTGGAGTGGGAATAGTAATTTTTACCCCTATGCTATCCAATGCTTTCCCCACTCACTGGAGTGGGAATAGTAGTTTTTACCCCTACGCTATCTAACCCTTTCCCTACTGTTGCACTCTCTAGAGTTGGAATAGTAATTTTTACCCCTACGTTATCCAACGTTTTCCCTACTGTTGCACTCACTGGAGTGGAATAGTAATTTTTACCCCTACGCTATCCAACGTTTTCCCTCCTGTTGCACTCACTGGAGTGGGAATAGTAATTTTTACCCCTATGCTATCCAATACTTTCCCTATTGTTGCAGTCTCTGGAGTGGGAATAGTAATTTTTACCCTCCCGCTATCCAATGCTTTCCCTACTGTTGCACTCTCTGGAGTGGGTATAGTAATTTTTACCCCTACGCTATCCAATGCTTTCCCTACTGTTGCACTCACTGGAGTCGGAATAGTAATTTTTACCCTCCCGGTATCCAACGCTTTCCCTACTGTTGCACTCACTGGGGTGGGAATAGCAATGTTTACCCTCCCGCTATCCAACGCTTTTCCTGCTCTTGCACTCACTGGAGTGGGAATAGTAATGTTTACCCTCTCGCTATCCAAAGCTTTTCCTACTGTTGCACTCTCTGGAGTGGGAATAGTAATTTTTACCCCTACGCTATCCAAAGCTTTCCCTACAGTTGCACTCACGGGAGTGGGAATGGTAATGTTTACCCTCCCACTATCCCAAAAATAAAAATGCATGTTTATTTTTTTAACATAAATTAATTATTTATTAATTTTAAGGTTATTTAAGTATTTGTAAGTATGTTTTAGTTAATTATATTTATTATTTCATTAATTTCACATTACGTTTAAAACATTAAAAAATTCGATATTTTAACAAACTATGGGCCCGATGTAGGTAAATCTTATTTACCGACTCTAGAATACCGAATTTTACCGATTCAGTATTCTAGATTCGGTAAATGAGATGTAGGAAATAATTCGGTAATTTTTACCGAATCGGTATGGTTCGGTAATTACCTAATCGGTATTTACCGATTCGGTAATTGCCATTGATTCCTATGGACCTTGAGGCCCATAGGAATCAATGTCAATTACCGAATTGTCAAGGGGGACAGGGTGTCACTTTGACACCCTGTTGCACCCCTGATATTGGCTTGTGTGCCATGTGAGCCACATGGCACAGGTGTACATGCACAGATGTGCATGTACACAAGAATTCGTTGTTTACCACAAAATAGAATTTGATGGTAAATAACGAATTCTTAAGGGCCTGTGGCACTGTTTTCAGTGCCACCTACATGTAGATTTACCGATTCGGTAAATTTACCGATTCGGTATTTTACCGAATCGGTAAATTTACCCAATTGGTAAATTTACCGATTCTGTAAATTTTAGGCCCCCTACATATCAAAAACCAAATACCTGTCGGTAACGGACAAAATCGGCCGTTACCGACCGGTATTTGGTTACCTACATCGGGCCCCATATTATTTACAACGATATTTTGGATTCAATATTTTTGTACTTACCTGTTTGTAGGTAGGAATTCGATATTCTGGCATTCTATATTTTTTCCACGATATTTTGGCAGGTCAATATTTTGCTCCTCGATATTCTGTCAGTGATCCCCTCCGAACATACTTCTTAGACAATAGTTATTTAAGGGCAGGACTAAAGATTTAGAAAAATTCAACTTATGTCCGGAAAGGGCAGCATAAGAAGATAAGAGATCTGTGAAAGCTGGTAAAGAGGTAGAAGGATCAGAGAGATATACCAGAATATCATCTGCATACGCAGTGAACTTAATTTCAATTGATTTGTGAGTAAAGCCCTGGAAAGCAGAAGAATGTCTAAGGGAATGAAGAAAAGGCGCAAGAGATAAAATAAAAATTAAAGGCGAAAGAGGACATCCTTGGCGAGTGCCTTGCTGAAGAGGAAAGTAGGGAGATTTAAATCAATTAACAAAAACCGAAGTAGAGGGGAAAGAACATAACAAACCAATAAGGGATAAAATAATAGGACCAAAACCATGCCACTTGAGTGCACGCATCATAAAAAGCCAATGAATGCGGTCAAAAGCTTTCTCGGTGTCCAGGGTGAGCGCTGCAACAGGGGAGGAACTTTTAGAAGCAAAATATATAATGTTTAAAAAAGTACTAAAATTATCTGCAAGCGTTCTAAATTTAACAAACCCTGTCTGTTCATAGCCAATCAAGTCAGGAATAACTCTATTAATACGAAGAGCGAGAACCTTAGCAAAGAGCTTGCAGTCTAAGTTTTTTAAAGAAATAGGGCGGTAGTTAGCACAAGAAGAAGGATCTTTGTCCTTCTTAGGAATTAAACAGATCATGGCTTCAAGAAAGGAGCCACAAGCCTCCTTATGAGAAATAAAATATTGGAATAGAGAAAAAAGATGATGGAGGAGACAATGGGAGAAACAAGAATAAAACTCAGCAGTAAAACCATCCGGGCCGGGGCACTTCTCCTTAGGTAATTGAGCTAGGTCTGACTTAAGCTCAGAAAGGTAAAGATCTTTTTTTCTAATAAAGAGAAATCAGAAGAGGAGGAAGAACGAGGATTCAGGAGCATATAGTATCTTATAGAAATCCGTAAAGCAGTTTAATATTTCCTCGTCCTTGAAATGATTACCACCGCTATCATCTATGATGTTAATTATTTTAGATCTTTGGGATTTTACCTTCAAATAGTTTGCAAGCAGTTTATCAGCTCTGTTGCGACCAGCATAAAATTTAGAATGAACTTTAAGTAGGGCCCCAGATGCCTCCTCCATCAATTTTCAATTAAAACACAATTTAGCCTGGACTCATTTCTTAAGTGTACTTCATAATTAGAAGAGAAGTAGGCATGTTCAAGAAGCTTAATGGAAGCTAATAAGGAAGCTGAGTCCTTAATGCATTGTTTATTTTTATCCGCAATGTCAACAATAATGAATCCTCTGGCTGTCGCCTTAAAGGCATCCCGGTTAGTATGAAAAGGTATATCAGGATTACCATTCCTAAGGAAAGAAATCTGACAAAAACTCTGTGAAACGCTCCAGAAAATTATGATCTCTATGTAAATAGTGATTGAAACGCCATCTTCGAGGTTTGGAAGGCTCGAAAGGAAGATCTAAAGTGATCAGAACGGAGGGATGGTCGGAAATAAAGATGGATCCAATTTCAGCACTAATTAAATTAGGAAGGAGAGGAGGACTCAAAAAAATATAATCTATTCTAGAAGAAGAATTGTGGGTAGGGGAATAAAAAGAGAATTCTATGGTGTCCTGATGAAATATCCTCCAGGCATCCACCAAACTCCTCGAGCGAATTGTATTTGTAAAAGTTTTTAGCATTTTATTGGGAATATATCTAGCAGTGGACTTTCTATCCATGAAGGAATCCATAACCTGATTGCAATCTCCACCCACCAATAAATTAGCATCGGGACATGAATGAAGGGTATGTGACATGGTCTGCCAAAAGTGTGAATCATTGCCAGTGGGGCCATATATGTTAAGAAGAGAGATAGGGAAACCATTTATAGTGAGATGTAAAAGGAGTCATCTACCATCTACATCTTTCTCCTGCTTCTCTAGAACAAGAGAGAGGAACTTGTGAAATAGGGTCACCACACCATTTTTCCTGTCCTTAGCCAGGGAACAATAAACATAGCCTACCCATCAGAGAATTAATGTCATTATCATTAAGATGTTTCTCTTGAAGCATTGCAATTTTACAGTGCAGCCTAGATAGATGGCTAAGTATCCTCTGTTTCTTAACATGATTATGCTGTCCTTTCGCATTCCAGGAACATTATCAGTCATGGTAAAAAGAAGAAAACATTAAGCAACACCATATGCATTTTAAAATTGATAAAACTGAGATTTAAGCATGTGGAAAGTTGTAAAACAATAAATAGGAATGGGAATAGTAGAAACCAAAAAGTAAAAGGGATAGTAAAATAGTAATGAACCAGGAAGAAGAAAAAGACGGAAGTAATCAGAGACAATATGCTGAAGAGATTTAAAGAATATAGAAAAAAAGATAAAGAAAGAAAGAGAGAAATAAATTAGAAGGTGAAAAGAAAAGAGAAAAAGGGAGAGAGAAGAAATGATATATAAAGAGAGGTTGACATGGAGCCGGAAGGCTTCAGTCAAGAATAACGGAATACCGATCCAGAGGAGAAAAAATAACATGCAGAGGCAGGGAGCCACAAAGACAAGACAGAGGGCAGAGCCAGCGAAGACACCAGGAGACGACAGGAACCGATAGACAAGAAAAAACGAATAACAGGGAGCTCAGTATGAGATAGCACAGGAGGTGGGACTGACAACTTAGAATATAAAAACATAGAGTGACATAGATAAAAACAATCCAACAACTATAACAAGGATATCTGATGGAAAGATTAACACTTACCGAACAGTGAAAACAACTGTAAACAGTAAGAACAAAATGGGAAAGTAGAGGGGGAGGGCAGAGGGGAAGGCATTGACTACATAAAGGAAATATGAAGAACAGTAAGCATAGTAAGAGAGAACATAAGCGGAGGGACTGACAATAGAGACTGGAAAACAAACATAGAATGATATATATAAAAAAATCCAACAGCTATAGCAGGGGGATCTGGTGAAATGGGAAACACTTACCAAACAATGGAAATAACTATGAACAGAAGGAGTGGAATGGGATGGTAGGAGGGAAGAAAACATCAGGGGAAGAAGTCTGTACGGGGATGGAGACATCTGTGGGGAAAAACAAAGGAAGTGATAAGAAATGGCCTCAGAAGAAGGCGAACAAACAATGTCAATCTGCAATAAAAACGACAGGCAATAGCTGACAACAATAGAAGAAGACGAATGTCTTCAGAACATTAAAATGTAGAGGAGGAACTCAGAAAACTTAAGACAAAACAAGAAGAGACATTTTCTCAGGACCCTCCAAAGTCCATCTCATCTCCTTTATGACGAGAAATAAACTGTTGCAGATCTTTAGGACGATCAAAGGAGTAGAAGCATTCTTTGTATGTAACCTTAAAAAAGCAAGGATGCACCAAGCCGTATCTAGCGTTCATTGATTGAAGAGCCGGGCAAAGAGACAGGAATTCTTTGCAACAAGCAGCAGTTGCGCAAGCCACATCCTGAGAGAATAAAACTTTTTAACCGGACCATAACATCTGCTTTTTGAGTTTAGCCGCCGAAAGGACCATTAACAGTTCAGTATACTCCAAAAATTGGACAATTATCCCTCTAGAGCAATTAACCATTGAGGTAGAGGAGGGACATCTGGGTCTAAGTCCAATGCGGTGGGCACGATGCAGATTGAGATTAGTGCCATCTTTGAGACCAACAATTTTAGTAATGTGAGATTTCAAAAAGAGGAGCATATCAGATCCCTCTTCTCCATCAGGAATACCGTAAATTCGGAGGTTGTTGCGTCTATTGTGGTTTTCTAAGTCCTCCGTCTGCGCCGTGAGAATAGCGATCTCTTTAGACATAGCTGCAACTTGAGTAATCACTGCCTCAGTATTACTAATTCTCTGTTCAACCGCAACTACACTAGAGTCTAAGTTGGTCCATTTCTCTTCTAGCCTTTGAATGGTAGCATTTGTGTCGAACATGAAAGGTTTAATAAGTGTAAGCTCTTCCATAAGGTCCTCCATTGTTGCAGGAAGTGGGGATTTGGTAGGAGAGTTGGGTTCCTTCTTGTGGCGTTTAGAAGAGGCAGCAGTTGAAGAGTCCTTGCGTAGAGAAGACATATTTGTTGAGGAACTCTTCTGATCAAAGGAGGAAGAGGGCTCCATAATATTGACTATAGACAAGTAGTGCAGTTGCAGGAGATAGGCAATGTGGAGGAATAGGAGATATAACCTGTAAAAACAGCTAGGAGGAAAGATGCAAAAAGTCTGTATCGTACAATCCTTTGGCAACAACAAGTAAAGCATTCAGAGTTGTCCCCAAGAAGATTTCCAAAATCTGCTGAGTGACGACAAGGAAAAGATAGGCAATAAAAAAGTTCTTTAAAATCCACCACAGCCAACTAAGAACAAAGCGCCTTGTTTATAGACGTACAGATGAGAGGAGCACTTACTACATGACGCGCATAGTCATTCACAACTGTCTCATATGAAAGCCAGCTCGGTTCAGCGAAATAAGCCTCGATAAAAGGTATCAGCCTGGTGAGGTGAAAAAGCTGGTCCCACAATTGACTTAATTACATGCATTGAGAGCAGTTCAGGTTATGTGCAGGACCATAATAAAGGTTCTCCTCAAATATGGGCATGTGGGGAAATTTACCTTTACAATGTAAAAAACCATTAATAACATTAACTCTGTTGTATATTGACATTTTGCTGCAGGCTCCAAAAGGAAAGAATTCCAATGAGGCACCAAACTGCACCTCAGGCGGTACGGGAAATTCGGAAAAAAGAAGCAAAATGGAGGGTGCTTTGAAGAATTCTGAAGGGAGCGATGTGCGGCGGAAACAGGGCGTTAAAGGCCACTGAATGAAAAAAGAAAAATGTCTTCCTGTGACCCAGCGGCTGCTCTGCTAAAGCAGTCAGTCCATTGCCCTCGAAAATCAGCAGGTCAGCTCCGGTTACCAGAAGGTCCCATTCGAGATGCAGAGCCTCAGCCAGATGCGGCCACCTTGTGGCCACACAAGCAACACCCTCTCTGTGATTAATTTTTGAGGTGGGCACTTACCCTCTCAACTAGTAACCCAATCTCTTACAGTCACCAAACAAACAAACAAAAAAAAGGTGACTGTTTGTTTCACCTTTTAAAAGTAAACATAACCCTCAGTCGCGGCTTGCATTACTCACGGGTGGGGGGCGTGCAGGTGTTTGTGCGCGGGGGGGATAAACATTTTTTTAAATGAATTTAGTGGGTCCCGCGCCTTCGCTCCTGGCCTGGTCCAGCTGCAGTGCTGGAATATGAATAAGGCAACATCCCTCCCCTCCCCTACGCCAATCAAAATGCTGCAATGGCAGCGTTGTGATTGATGCAGACAGTGCCCAGCCGGGCGCCCCAGGGGAGGCCATTTTTTCTGTAGGCTGCATGCAGGCTACAACGAGAAAATCCAGAGTGCGCTTGACTGGTTTAGTCGGCCCCAGAGCACCGACCAAACAGTCAGGGCACTCAGAGTGGCCAGGCCACTCCTACCCGGCCCGCCCATCCCCAACTAGTCATACCCTGCCTTCTGCGTTCTTGCAGTGTGAGAAGCAGAAACACAAATTGGTATTTAAAATACAATTTTTTGTTTCTGCTCAGTGGGGCGACGCTCCTCCGACCTAATGGAGGAGCCACCCCATACCTTCTAAATGTAAATATAACCCTCAGTCGCGGCTCGAATGGCTCGCGGGTGGGGGGGGGGGGCGGATGGGGGTCGTGCAGGGGTTCATGTGGTGGGGTAGTTAGAAATACATTTTAAAAAATGTACTTACCGGGTCCAAGCTGCTTCCGCTCCTGGCCAGGTCCCGCTGCAGGGCTGGAACCTGAAGAAGGCAGCCTCCCTCCCCTCCCATAAGCCACTCACAACACTGCAATGGCAGCATTGTGATTTGTGCGGACAGCACCCAGTCAGGTGCATACATTGAGGCCATTTTCTCTATGTAGGCTGCATGCAGCCAACATAGAGAAAATCCAGAGTGTGCATGACTGGTTTGGTCAGCCCCAATGGGCTGACCAAACAGTCAGGGGACTCAGAGTGGCCAAGCCACTCCTCCCCAACCCGCCCGCCCCAACCAGGCATACCCTTCCTTCTGCTTTCTCGCAGCCTGAGAAGCAGAAACATAAAATGGTATTTAAAATACCATTTTATGTTTCTGCTTTCTTGCATTGCGAGAAAGCAATCGGGCCATGCTCCTCTGCCGTAATGGAGGAGCCACCCCTGATAACCCTATTGCAGCCAAATGTCTCTTTGGCATAAATTACACCTTCAGTCCCTTCTAAATGTTTAGCTAACAAAGCTTTGCATTATGGGAGAGGTTAAAAAGTCCCAGCATTCAAAGTGCTCTTAACTAAATATCCAGGACTAACTCAAGGTCTAAAATGTCATGAAACCACATGAGAGTTAAGAAACTCCATCCACATATTTTGTGGAATCCACATTTATATTCACATTGCCATTAAAACAGGAATTGCTTTAATGATTGTTGAATTCCAAATGTCAAACAACTAAGGGAGCTGTGAAGTGAAAGCCTTCTTCCTTTACAGAATAGGTTCTGAAAGAACAATGGAAGCTGCTCTCATTCACAAAACAGTTACAGCACAGGCAACAGGTCAAGCTTCTCTTCCTCACAGAAGATGCTACAGTGGGCATCAGCATGTTCAAGCTTCCCTCATTCACAGAAAATGTTAAGTTTATATAGCGACAATAGAAACTGTCCTTCCTCCCAGAAGAGGCACATCATGATAACAGCAGAACAAGCTTCCATCTCTCAGACAATATCAGTCGCGGCTCGCAATACTCACAGGAGGGGGGGTGCGCAGGGGTTCACCGGGGGAAGAGGGGATAAAAGAAAAATGAATAAATAAACCTACCTTGCCAGGTCCCACGATGACCAAACACTCCACAATAGTAGGCAAGCCACTCCTCACCAACCCCTCCGCCCCCAACCAGGCATATTCTGCCTTCTACTTTGTCGCAGTGCGAGAAGCAGTAACATAAAATGATATTTAAAATATCATTTTATGTTTCTGCTTCTCACACAGCAAGAAAGCAGTGGGGCATCGCTCTCAAGGAGAAGTAGCGTGTAATCAAGTGCTTAATCATGACCTTCATGACCTAAAACGGAACTCAACATCAGTTTCAGCTAGACCATAAATCCCTAATTGAACTAATAATATGTATTATGATTGTGAGTGCAAAGCTTTTTCACAGCAGCTAGTGCTCATCATCCCACATTTAGAGCACTATATTCATGTCTCTCTCTTAGTAAAATAACAGGGCTAGGTCCCATGTTTTATTCTTGCTGGGGCCGGATGCATGATCCTTTTCAGTGGTAGCAAATGGAAAATCTGTCCGTTTGTGACCACTAAAATGGGTTGTCGTATGTACAAACCCTATTTTGCTAGTCAGTAACCTATTACCAACTCGCAAAATAGGGTTTGTAAATGTATGCAAACATTCTTTTTGAGAGCAGGCATTAGTCCCACGGACTACTGTCTGCACTTAAAAAGTGAAAAGAAAAGTTTTCATTTTTTGCTTTTACACGCTACCATTTTTGCATAAAAATTTTTTTTTTGCTTAAAAAGCAAACACTGACATGGTATTCTGCTGTCCTCAGCAGGTCACCATCCCTGTGCTATGGACCATTCCCAACGGGTCGCAAAGTGTAACCTGCCTCTGGAATATTGATGAGGCAGATCATTTGCGACCCCATTGGGAATTGCTAAATGTGTCAGAGCCACATTAGTACATTCAGGGGCATATTCTCAAGGAGCTATTGCCGAGTTAATGGCACTTTAACACAGCCAAAGTCGCAATAAATTTATCACCCTATTCACAAGCTGGTGCTAACAGCCCATAGCACCCGTTTACCTGCGATAGCAGCCGCAAAAAACAACGCCACAGATGACCCCCGCAACTATCGCTAATGAGATGCAGAGTAGGCGTTCCCATGCAAAAACAGCAGCAACACCACTCCGCAACATTCACAACGACCAGCCAGATCTACGATGCGACATGCGATAAGGCATGTTAACAGCAGGAAACTAACACCTGCTCTGACCTGGTGTAAAGTTGGACCACAGCCTGCACCACAAAAGGAAGCCAAGGCCAGAGCCACACCTGAACAACAGATGCCATGGAGCCAATGATCATGCAGGCCAGACACCCAAGAGGGCCACAACACCCACCACCTCCACCCCAGCCCCCCCCCCACTTCCTTCTGGCCAAATACATGGCACATCAACTACACGGAATCATGCACCAAATAATCTGCCTGATGTCGCACAATCATATCTGGTGACATGCATGTGTCGTCGCACAAAATGAGCATCACACATTCACCTACGAATCCACAAATGACAATTCATTCAAAGAAACACAGAACAGAAATGAAGACACATGATGGCTCCCCTTGGGACAATCCGTAGGGGTAAACATCCTTTACAACGAAACTTTTTCCACGCAGTACCTTTACAACGCAGGAATTACAACGCAAGTCGTTATAATGACTTCCGCTGGAGGGCGCTGTAGGATAGGGAATAGTTTAATTTACTATCCAAAACCTTCCCTACTATCCACTGGGACTGAAGTTGGAATAGTAAATTAAACTATTCACTATCCAGCACCCCCCAACGCAAGTCGTTGTAACGACTTGCGTTGTAAAACCTGCGTTGTAAAGGCATGCGTGGAAAAAGCATGCGTTGTAATGACATACATCCATCCGTAGGTCACAGCCTGCAAGACAAAAATCATGATGAGAAGGTGTGTCCTCATCATCACCTGGGGGGGCAAGATGACGGCCGCTGAGTCGGCTGTGTGAGTTGCCGGCTCCTCCACTCCTGGTCAGAAAAAGGGAAAAGAAGTTGCCCCTTACTTTTTACGGATCTTCGCGATTTGGGTTGAATGATTCGTATGTTCTCCGCATCTTGACTGGGAAGATTGAGCAATCAAATGAAGAGCCGAGCGAGGAGCTGAGTGAGGTGCTTTCTCGGTGTTGGCGTTTCGTCATCTTGACCCTCTATGGTTTACCTGCTACTGCTTCTTCCTGACACGCTGCGTGTACCGCTGCATGTATTGGCTTGGCGCTTTTCTTCTGTTCGGCTCAGACTCTTACCGGGCAATACCGCAGACATCAGATCAAATAGGCCTCCAAAGCCTCTGCTGAAACCACCCGTCACAAGGAGCGTTAAGACGAAGACTTCGGCGATGGCAGACGCTGCGGGTCCCGAACAGGATACTCAAGCGGCTGGTGAGTCGGGCGGGTCGGGCTTAGTGTTTGGCTCACCAAATCAAATGCAACACTTGCCGAGTCAAAAAAGAGGCGGCGAACGAGCTAACAAAGTGAATATTGTGAATATGGTGTCGCAAACTGTACCTGCATTGTTTGAGAAGCAGACAATTAAAAACGCTCATACCCATCGTACTGAGACTTTAGCTTCAGATGCAAATGCGGACTTATCGATTAATAGTAATCATTGCGCTATGACTATTGTGATTCAGGAAGAGCCTCCTCGAGATGTGTTGATTAATTCACCCGAAGCACTATAAATGCCTGATCCCGCAATCGAAAAAAGCAATGAACAAATCCCATCAAAAGGCATTGTGGGTACTATAGTCCCTGAAGTAGCTAGTGGGAGTTCGGGCAGTATGACCAATGTATTGGATACAATAACTGTGTCGGAAACAAATGAGGTTTCATGCCAAGACTTTACCGGCTCCCAAGAAATTCCGGATAGATTTTTTTCAATGTCTGACCATACATCGGATGAAAGTATTCACAAAGATTGGGCAGATTACCCAGGTGATAGTAGTATGGATGAAGAATCAAGATTCAGAGAGATCTCTCCAGGATCAGCTATAACTGTCAAAAAGCATAAGGTTAAGAAGACACAGGGTGCCAGAAATAAATCCATCGATCCTGGTGATATTCTACCTGAAGTAGCATCTCAGCCCAGTTCTTTGGGAGGGCATATACAACTTGAGGAGCCCAGTTTTGATCAGGAAGTTAAACTAACCATGATTTACCAAACAATGATGGCACACAGATCGGAAACAAAGACCGAGATTTCCCGTACTCAAGCCACATGCCGCAAGGTCCAGAACGCGGTAAGGCGAGTCACGAAAATTTGAACCAATATTTCTACAAGGGTTTCTGAAGCCGATACTAGAATATCTGCTCTGGAGGACGAAGTCGCTGCACAAAAATTAGAACTCTATTAAAGCACAACGTGATGACATCAGTTTCAAGCTCACAGAGTTAGAAAATCAATCTTGGAGAAATAATTTACGGATTTTGGGGGTCCCTGAAAATCTTGGGGGTCCAGATGGGCGTAGTTCGCGTAGCCGCACTCCGCGAAGCTACGCGAAGACGCACTTGCACTCCGCGAGCTACGTGTAGCTCCGCGGACATGCGTAGTAGCTTGCTAGACCCGTTCGCGCGCCGTTTTTCGTCTTCGGGAGCGCGGTGCGCGTGTTCGGGGCGCTGCCTGCATGCTCGCAATAGCTAGCGCGCTAAGTTACTCAATGAGGTTTGTCCCGCCCGCTTGCGTTCCCTTATTTCCGGTTCCGGGTCACAAGTAACGTGTTCGCGTTGTGTTAGACATGTTCGGGAACTCATCTTCTCGTTCGCACTGCCAAAGTGCGTGATCGCTTCAAATATCGCGCGAACTTACCGCGGCGGTCGCGACGGGCAGAGCCATCTTCGATTTCACACTCTGGCTATGGTTTTGGGCCTACTTCAGCATCTCACTCCTATCTCTTCCATCCTGGTCTTTTCCCTCAGTTTTTCTAACTTTCTTTACTTCTTACCTATTTCTGTCTGTGCCTAGGTTTATATTTCTCATTTTATTTTTACTTTTACCACTTTTTTTGCAACTTTTCTCTTGTTTTATATTACTTCCTTCTTTTATCTTTCTTCTTTCTTCCCCTAACCTTTTTGTCTTCAACTTTCCTTCTCCCCTCCACCCAGAACCATGGTGAAGGGTGCCAGCAGAATCGGCGGCTCAAAGGGCAAGGCGGCTGTGCCTAAAAAAACCAGGCTGCCTTGCGGCAGAATGCGCCCGGCAGGAGTGACGCCCCGCCAACTTTTTGGGGAGGAGGAGGTGGCCGCCCTGGTCTTTTTTATCCAACGTCACCTCCCCTTGACTTTGGCAGCAGGCGGCAGGCCCGGCTCCGGATACCAGCGCATTGAAGAGCGTCTCCGGCGGTGGGCGAAGGTGCGCCGTGCAGTCTTCCGCTGCTCCGGTATCCGGCGTACCCACCATCAGCTGTCCCACCGCTGGGCCGACATTTTGGACCGGGAGCAGGACCTGTTGGACCTGCTTGGTGTGGAGGTTGTGGGTCTTGGTGAGTGGCTACCCCAAAAATAAAGTGTGTATATATATATATATATATATATATATATATATATATATATATATATATATATATATATATATATATTTATATACATATAGATTATATATATATATATATATATATATATATATATATATACATATATATATATATAGTTGTATAAATATTGTTATTGTATCTTTGTAAATATTGGCTGAATAAGTAACGCGATGACTGTTGCCCCTAGTTACATTTGCGATGTATTCCGGTATATCTACTGTCATTGTATGACAGTGTTCTTCTTCTTCACTGGCTCTTGCCTGTTGTTTCAACTTGGCGCTAGCTGTTGCTGTTTATTGATGTGAGATTTTCTTTATTGCTGAGAACTGAAGTTAGTTAATGCTATTAATAGAGTCTTGTCCTTCCTTTGTCCGTCAGTGAAATAGCGGTGGATGGATAATTGTACGTTGTTTGCATATTGTAGCATTTTTTTCACGGCCTTCTCTTCTGCATGAATGGAATCCTTTTCTTGCAAAGAATGCTAACGTTACTTTGTTCTTCTTACCTCAGCCAGGGCCGGCTCTAGGGGGCATGTGCAAGCTGTGCAACTGCACAGGGGCACCAAACTTCAGGGGCCACCGCACCAATAGATATCCTTAATTTAATAATACTCTAAGGATGGATACATATTTGCGTTGCGGCCCCTGGCATGGATTTGTTGCCTCCGGCTCTGTTCCACTGTAGCAGTGTGATTTGCAATGATGTCTATGTTTCACATCACTCAATGTTTTTATCTTTGTTTATTATTTTAATTTTTACATGAACCACAGAACCCAGGGGCAAGCAGAATACAGGGACCGAGTCGGCGGGTGAACCACCAGTTACACAGAGCTCCTCTACTGAGGATCCTGCTGCTGGCCCCAGTAAGTCCAACAGTGCTTGTTTTTTCCTCTGTAATGTGTCTGCAGTGCTTTGTCAATTGACAGCAACCAAGTAGGCATCCAGAATGATGTTTGTCTAGTATTTTTGTAAACGTTAGTATACCACTACTAGTCTTGTGGGTATTCTTCTATCTCCTATGGAGTTATATACATATTACACAACTATGTAACTATGCACACGAAAATTGGATGTTGTTGGTACTGATAGGCAGGTTGGACCTTACTTACACCTCAGTCACAGAACTCTGAGGAACGCACAATTCACTGAACGTCAGCCTATATGGCCTGAGTCATTGGTCTATTGTTCAAATCACACTCCTGAACCCCAATACCAAGATGCCGAATGCTTTTAGGACACAAACCGTTACCTAAGAAACCCCCTTTTGCTCACTCACTCGTGTGAGTCTCTAAGACAACAGACACTGAAAATAAACTTCAGAGTCAAAGTGGTCATTCAAAAGCTTTATTTTGTTAGAAGTAAGTAAGTAACATCAATGTTTTTAAGTGCTTCCGTCCAATACGTTGAAGGGCCCACCAGAAAAAATCCAGAGTTAAAACAGGCATAATAAAGTAATCAACATTTGTACAGCTACTAGTGCACAATAGGGAAATGTGGCAACTATCGGAGACCTCTCACCAACGTATACTGGTCAGATATTCCTCTTTTTTTGTAAGCTATGGAAATGTCCGCTTCGTAGAAGGCAATCTTCTCACCTGCCGAAAAATAATGACAAAAGTGGTGCACGTTAGACAGTATTAAATACATTTATGCCAGTTTTATGCAGCCATGCTAAAAAGAAGTTGTAACCTGTAAGCAAACTCTATCCCACAATCCACATAGAAAACTTAAATACGGGCCCTTTTACTTTCCCACCTCTTCAGGTGTATGCATTGAACAATGATGTGTTGCCCCAGAGCGTCTTCTCGTACTGCGCAACAAGCTGCGAGTTAACACATGCGCAAAACTGGATACATTGATGTACAAAGGTTACATAGTTCACTTCCAATTTCCAAGGACTAGAGTAGCAGGACAGATGAGATGAGCTTGGGTACCATACCATAACAATGAATGCTAATAATATGTGTAGTGACTCTGCTGTACTATGCAATGTGGACTCATACTGATTACGTACGTTGGACTTAACTGTTTTGAAGAACTCCATTCTTGGTGAACAAGTACAAAGGGGGCTGTGCATCCATCTAAAAAGGCGTACTTATTTTTATAGGTGCAGAACCCTTACCATCGACCAGTGCCGACGGGGACAGCGGCGCAGCTTCAGCGCTCCCGGCGGGGACAGGAGGAACAGAGGCACCTACACCAGCAGCAGTGGGGGGGGAGCCAACAGCGGCGGGCGATGGTAAGTTACATTCAATAGTGATCTGCATTACTTGGTGGGAGGGGAAAACTTTCTCACTGTACTCTACTGGAAAATATATGATGTTACCTTTACTTGTCATTAGCATGCTAAGCATTACCACTACAGTAATGCAAGTGCCTGATAGCAGTCGGATGCATGGGTTGTTGTTAAAGCATGTAAAGGGGAAAACACAGCTGCCAGCGTGGTTGGGAGACACACCCAATACCGGTGGTTAGTGGATAGTCTCAGCAGCAGCGGTGTTTTGGGCAAACCCAAAGGCAAGGGAAGGAGGGGACGACTGGGTGCATGGGTCGTTGCTGGTGAAACACAAACCAAATAAGGTTTGTTGCGCGGTATAAAGTATTATAGTCTTTACTAGACATGTGCTACTAGCTGCCCCCTGTTAATTAATGTTACTTTGAGAGTGTTCCCGCCTTCCCGGAACAAAAGGAGATATGTAAAAGACAGGTGTTCGTTCTAATGTGTGTGACCGTTGAAGTACACCCATGCTAATAGGGCAGGCATAAAGCCGTGACAAAAAGTCCGAAAAATTAATAGAGGCTGTAGAATGTTCAAGATAGACGCAACACAATTTCTGGTACTCAGCTTGCTTGCTAGTGCTACTGTGCCGCCCACTATGTGTTGAATCAATGTTGTGTTCTTGATTTGCGGGGAGTTTGGATTAACAATTCTGTTTCTTTCTTTATAGTTACTCCTTCCCAAAAACCAACCAGGAAGGAGTTGGCAGTCCGGGCCCGGCAGCGGAAACTGCAGGCAATTGTAGAGGCCTACCGCCGGCTGGTGGATCAGGCCGAGGAGGAGGAGGAGGAGGCGGCGGCAGCAGCTGCTGCCTCTTCCAATGCCCCGGGCCCCAAGCCTGCAGGACTACGTCGCCGTGGTCAGGCAGCCGCCCGCCGCCGCATTGTTACATCTTCGGCGGCCCCCCCACAACAACAACAACAACAACATGCATGCAAGTGTAGGTGCCGTGATTTCAAAGCAAAGATTCTCCGCCGGGTAGCGAAGTTGGAGGAGGAGCGGAAGAAGCAGGAGGACGGTCTAGAGGAGCGTGTCAAGATACTGGTGGACAAACACCTGAAAGCCCGCCGGCTTTGAAATGGACCCTGTTTTTTGCCCCTTTTTTAATCCTTTTGTTGGTGGGTGGGATGTGGGAGTTGGGGTGTACATTTGGGTTGAAATTTGGTTGGGGTTAGGGGAGGGTAGGGACAGCTCTGGGTCAGGGGGTTACATTTGTTATATATTTTATTTTTCTATTATCATTATTAAAATATAAAAATAAAACAAAGATATTATTTTCACAAGAAAACATTTGAAGTTCATTTGTGTTTGTTGGGGGGGTGGAGGGGGGACTGTTTCACCAAATAATGTACGTTGTGCAACATGAACATGCACTACGAACGATAAATTAAGTACTGACTGCACCTGTAGTAGTAGGGTCACAAGTGCATAAATAATTTATATTATTAAATAACATGGGAAAATTGCCCATCACGTGAGTCTGAAGTTACTACTAGTATACTTTAATTCCATGCACATTTGCTCAGAGTCGGCTAAACAATCCTATGCAATGCATTGCATCATTCCTTTAACATACCTGTCCTAGTTGTCAGGGAAGAGGAGCTCGTCCTCAAACTCTGTGCGTTCAGACAGAAGTAGGTCATGTAACCCAGTAGTGAGGACGTCTTCTTCACACTCGCTTTCTTCATCCGGCGGTGATTCACGTACTTGATAGTCTGGTGGTATGAAGCGTTGATTCATTTTTATCATTGTCAGCCGCTCCACGCTTTTGGGGGAGAGACTAGTCCTTTTCGATGTGACAATGGCACCAGCAGCACTGAAAACCCGCTCAGAGGAGACACTGGCTACAGGACAAGCCAGATACTTTATCGCCAGCCTGCTCAGCACTGGCCACTGTCTCCTTCTTTCATACCAATAGACCAATGGGCTTTGCTCCATGAACACCTCTGTTGTGTCATCCAGATAGGCCTGAACCATCCGCTCAATGTTCATTGGTGCTCGGCTTTGCTGGTCCTCTTTTCCCTTTGCAACAGCAACGGACTTACCCATCCCTTTCTGTAGAAAAAAAGCAGTTATGCTTTTGGTTGGGTCTGCTGAATCAGATCGTGTAGGTGCTGCTTTTGGTACTGTTGGTGCCTGCTGGAAAGCAGACGCACTGCTCTCACGCTGTGAAGAACTTGCGTCAGGAGTACTTGGACTGGCCTGGGCTGGCAGTGGCAGGCCTTTAAGTAACAGCCGTTCAGTTTCTAACTCATTAGCTTCCGCAGCTATGGAAGTTTTGTACTTGTCAACATCCTCATCTGAAAATGGAATTACTTCGTTACTGCTGACAAATAATTTGTACCGTGGATCCAAGATAGTTGCAGTTATGTAATGTTCACCTGACACAATATTGTTGAGCCTTACATTTTCACACAAGCGGTTGACTAAGCCCTTGGCTAAGGTATATGCATCAACTTTTTGTTCGTCACCTTCGTATGTTTCACAGACCTCCTTCACCTGTTGCTCAAGCATGTACAACAATGGGATGGCTTGGCCCATAGTACAGTCCTCCCTGCTAACTGCACGTGTGAAGACCTCAAAGGGTTGTAGCATCTCTGTGATGCATTTAATGAGGTCCCACTGCCACATCTCAATGGTCAGGGCTTTAAGATTAACAGTAGGATCCCCTAATCTTCTTGACATGACATAAGCATTCAGTGGGATATACTGCTCAAAGAGACGCTCAAGCATGAAATAAGTTGAGTTCCAACGTGTTGGGACCTCCTGTATCAGTGCTTTGACTGGCAACCTATGCTCTTGCTGAATGACCCGTAGCAGCTTCCGTCCTTTGAAAGAATGGTTAAAGTGCGTGCATATTCTTCTGCAGATGGCCATTATGTTGCTGACTTTGGCTTCATTTTTCAGAAAGTCTTGCACGACTAAGTTTATGCAGTGTGCCAAACAGGGTACCCTGAAATAATGTCCTTCTCTCATTGCCTTCACTACATTACTGCCATTGTCGGTGGAAACAAAACCAATCTTAAGGCCTCTTGGTTTCAGCCATTCAAAGACCTTGTCATTAAAGTCAGACAAAATGTTTTCAGCAGTATGACTTTTGTCCATACCAAACATGGCTATAGTTGCATGTCTGCGCGTATCATTAAAAATTCCAGCAACGTCACGGAGGCCTGAAGTTAACTTGTCTTTAACACCTGCAAAAGAGATCCAGTGTGCGGTGATGCACATGAAATCTGTAGCATCGCAACTGCTCCACATGTCTGTTGTCAGGTGGATACAATGGACAACACTCTGTTGTAAGGCTTTCCCAATCAATTCCAGCACATCGTGGTGTAGTGCTGGAACAGCCACTCGGGCAAAATAGTAGCGACTGGGAACGTTCCATTTTGGGCAGAGGGTTGCCACTAATTCCAGAAATCCAACAGCCTCAACAAATGAAAATGGGAGAAGGTCCAGTGCTAACATTTTCGCAAGTTTGGCATTGTATAAACGTGCTACTGGGTGGTTCCGCTCGTACTTTCCCTCCTGCCTTAACATGCTAGGAATGGTAAGCTGCTTTGCATGTCTTTGAGTTGTGCTAGACGGACCACCTTGCATCGCAGACTTTGCACTCCTTGGTGTTTCCAGCTGACTCTGGTGCCACTGAGAAGTTGCAGATGCGGAGGATGTGGTCTTTACCACTCCAGTGCTGGCGACAGGGGTCGATTGTGTACCACTCCTAGATAGAAGGTCATCGTCTCCCTCTTCTTCTACCTCCTGATCAACCATGAGTGGACCTTGTACCACTGTATCCCCACCAACACGAGTGCTAACATTTTTTAAGCTTGCAAGGTGGTTCTCCCACCTGATCACGTGTGTTTTTTTCAAATGGGTCGTTTGGCCTCCAGTCCCATAGTTTGTACCAAGCTTACCACGACTAACATTGGCATGACAAATGGTGCATACAGCAATGTTCTCCTGAACTGGGTGAACCGTAAAGAAGTCCCACACTGGGGAGGTAAACTTTGGTCTCCTGCCATAGGAAGAGGAGGACCCACTACCAATGCCGGATGGACTGGAGGATTGTGGAATTTCACTATGGGACAGCTCAGTCCTAGTACTGCCACTACCTCCTTCTGTTGAAGTGGCGCTTCTGCTGGATGTCGGATGCTGCCGGGCCTTCGCTGTTGAAAAAATTGGAGCTGGTGTTACTGTGGGTGTTGAGTGTGTAGGAGTTATGCGTGGTACCTGCTCATCAGTCATTGCAGCATTTCTGGATAGGGTGAAAATGTTTGTCTCTACATCCTCTGCACCAGGAATAACGCTTGTGATGATGACAGTGTCAGACCCGTCTTTATCACCAGCAGTATCCTGCTCACCTACATCGACCTCCATAAGTTCAAGCCTGCCTGGAAACTTCCTTTTTCCTAGCATGGTCTTCTTGGGATGTCTCTCCTTTGAATGCGCAGATAGTTGTGGCTGCCAATCCGTATCAAGGTCATCGGAAGGGATGCTTTGCGAAGAACTCGATGCACTAACCCTCCTTTCCCTTGGTGAATTCAAAGGAAATAGATCACCTACAGAAGTGGCTTCCTCTTCTTCTTGCTCGGAAGGAGGCTCTACTTCCTGAACTGCCCCGACTTCGGGAGGAACAACTACTACTATTTGGTGCGGAGATGGTGGTTGTTGTTCTTGAGGAAGTACTATTGCGGGCTGGGGTTTTTCAACAACAACTGTTGCGGGCGGTGGTTGTGGTTGTTCAACAACTGTTGCGGGAAGTGGTTGTGGTTGTGGGTGAACAACTCCTATTGCGGGCGGTGGTTGTGGTTGTTGAACATCTACTGCTGGCGGTGGTTGTTGAGCACTTCCATCTTGCGTGGATTGTGTACTACTTTGAGACAGCGATAAGTTTAGTTCTGGCTCAGTATCACTGCTCGCAAGCAGAAGGCTGGCTACCTCTTCGACCCTCATCATGTGCTTGGCCCTGGGATGCTGGCTTGCCCCCACTAATGCAGATGTGCTGGTCCCAGCTTGCACCCCAGACCCCGCTGCTGCAGGCGTACCTTTTGGGGTGCCAAAAAAGGTTTTGGGGTCCATACCAGACTTAAGTGACACTTCCTTCTGCTGTTCCTTCTTCGCAGCAACTTTCTTTGTGGTGGAGGACCTGGTAGCTTTCTTAGGGCCCATCTTCTTCTGATGTCAGTCAGCTCACAGCAGCACAAATTGCAGAGATGTCTGGTCAGATGAGTCACACACCACACGTGGCGTACAACTGAAGGACGTCCGTCTGGCGGTAGAACGAGCGATGGATGAAAAAACAACCAGCACCTCCTCAGTCTTTTTTGTGCACCTACAAGTAAAGAAGGCAGAACAACATCAGTCAAACAAGCAGTAAGGCAACATGAACAATTGAAAGACACACAGGTCAATGTATAAAAGACAAAACAGAAGACTAATAATACCAGTCCAGCAGCACCACAGCTCAAAGGCCACATGAAGTCCAGAAAGAACCAATAAAGTCAAGCAGGCCTATAGATACCAATATGGACAGAAAAACGAGGATGCCTGCTGCACATGACAGGTTAATGTGCAAGGAATAAATAGCCCATGGCTAAGACAGAGGTTGTAAACATAACACCGCAAAAACACATACAAAGAAACCCCTGCCCAGGCTCCCAAAACAACAACCAAATGACAAATTCAGTTATTTTGGGTGCACAAGAAAGACCTGCAACATTTTTGAGAAACTTTTATGCAACTCGGGACATATTGTCCGCGAGAATGCTAAATCGGCATGTTCGGCAGCGCGAACGGAATAAAAAGTCGTGTTCGCGTTCCCGAGCAAGTACATTGAGTGCGCGAACACGACAAAAAATGTAAGTTCACGTGCTCACATGGTGCGAAGTTACCAAAACTACCCAAGCTGTATTCCTAGGGTTACCTAATGGCAGAAATTGACAGAGTATTTAAAGTTTAAACACACCCAAAACCAGAAATACCCCACACATAAAAATAAGATTTTCTATATCAATCCAAGCCATCCATGATTTTCACATTAAGGGTACACCACAAAAACAGTTGATTAACTTTCATGACCCTATGAGTAGTACCTATGGCCTACTGCCAGAGTAGGCCACAAGGTTGGAGGCCTATGCCTATGGCAAAAGCACAAAGGAAGGACACACAAAATGGCCGCCGACATAGGGCCTGGCCACCAACAACAACATGGCAAAATCACAAAGGATGTATACACAAAATGGCCTCCACCACATGGCCTGGCCACCAACAACAACATGGCAAAATCACAAAGGATGTATATACAAAATGGCCTCCACCACATGGCCTGGCCACCAACAACAACATGGCAAAATAAATCACAAAGGAAGCATACACAAAAAGATCACCACCATAGGGCCTGGCCACCAACAACAACATGGACAACTTTACAAAATGGCCTCCACCACATGGCATGGCCACCAACAACAACATGGCAAAATAAATCACAAAGGAAGCATACACAAAATGGCCGCCACCACATGGCCTGGCCACCAACAACAACATGACAAGAAAGAGAAGACAGACAATAATGCCTATGGCAAAGGGACAATGCTTTGCTTCAGAAAATGGACACACCACACCACCGCCCAAATTGGTCACCCCACCCCAAAAAAAAAAAAAAAATAACAGAGGAGAGAAAATGGAAGTGGTCCATGCTCCAAAAAGAGAAAACTACTACCAAAATGAGAACATAACATAAATGAGGAATTTTTAGGTGCACAAGAAAGACCTGCAACATTTTTGAGAAACTTTTATGCAACTCGGGACATATTGTCCGCGAGAATGCTAAATCGGCATGTTCGGCAGCGCGAACGGAATAAAAAGTCGTGTTCGCGTTCCCGAGCAAGTACATTGAGTGCGCGAACAAGACAAAAAATGTAAGTTCACGTGCTCACATGGTGCGAAGTTACCAAAACTACCCAAGCTGTATTCCTAGGGTTACCTAATGGCAGAAATTGACAGAGTATTTAAAGTTTAAACACACCCAAAACCAGAAATACCCCACACATAAAAATAAGATTTTCTATATCAATCCAAGCCATCCATGATTTTCACATTAAGGGTACACCACAAAAACAGTTGATTAACTTTCATGACCCTATGAGTAGTACCTATGGCCTACTGCCAGAGTAGGCCACAAGGTTGGAGGCCTATGCCTATGGCAAAAGCACAAAGGAAGGACACACAAAATGGCCGCCGACATAGGGCCTGGCCACCAACAACAACATGGCAAAATCACAAAGGATGTATACACAAAATGGCCTCCACCACATGGCCTGGCCACCAACAACAACATGGCAAAATCACAAAGGATGTATATACAAAATGGCCTCCACCACATGGCCTGGCCACCAACAACAACATGGCAAAATAAATCACAAAGGAAGCATACACAAAAAGATCACCACCATAGGGCCTGGCCACCAACAACAACATGGACAACTTTACAAAATGGCCTCCACCACATGGCCTGGCCACCAACAACAACATGGCAAAATAAATCACAAAGGAAGCATACACAAAATGGCCGCCACCACATGGCCTGGCCACCAACAACAACATGACAAGAAAGAGAAGACAGACAATAATGCCTATGGCAAAGGGACAATGCTTTGCTTCAGAAAATGGACACACCACACCACCGCCCAAATTGGTCACCCCACCCCAAAAAAAAAAAAAAAATAACAGAGGAGAGACAATGGAAGTGGTCCATGCTCCAAAAAGAGAAAACTACTACCAAAATGAGAACATAACATAAATGAGGAATTTTTAGGTGCACAAGAAAGACCTGCAACATTTTTGAGAAACTTTTATGCAACTCGGGACATATTGTCCGCGAGAATGCTAAATCGGCATGTTCGGCAGCGCGAACGGAATAAAAAGTCGTGTTCGCGTTCCCGAGCAAGTACATTGAGTGCGCGAACAAGACAAAAAATGTAAGTTCACGTGCTCACATGGTGCGAAGTTACCAAAACTACCCAAGCTGTATTCCTAGGGTTACCTAATGGCAGAAATTGACAGAGTATTTAAAGTTTAAACACACCCAAAACCAGAAATACCCCACACATAAAAATAAGATTTTCTATATCAATCCAAGCCATCCATGATTTTCACATTAAGGGTACACCACAAAAACAGTTGATTAACTTTCATGACCCTATGAGTAGTACCTTTGGCCTACTGCCAGAGTAGGCCACAAGGTTGGAGGCCTATGGCAAGAGCAAAGTGGCTGGAAACATTAAATGGCCGCCAACACATGGCCAGGCCAACCACAGAAAGTTAATACAATGAACTCATGCATGCCTACACACTAACTACATGGGGTACTAGGGTCAGATATTGGCTTAAAAATTAGAAACATTTTAAATTCCACAAAATGCAATGTTAGAAAAAAATTACAATTTGGGACCTCATGAAAGTACAGGCCTCCATCAATAATTTCATTCCAGGATTGAATACTGTTGTTAAAAAAAAAATCAAATCAAACAAGCACAAGTCTACATCACTCATACATTACACAAACTTACTTGAAAAAGAGAATTCCAATTCAAAAAGTCCTCATTAAATCCAAGGTAAATCAGTAATGCAGCCAACACAGACAGAAAGTGATCCTTCCAGCTCAAAATCCAAAGGAAAGTGAGCACCACATGGACAAAGCACTGGGAGGAGCCTGGTGGACAGGAACAGGAAGTTGTAAACTCAAGAGCCCTTCCTCCTTACTCTGCAAAACAAGAGTAGAAACAAAAAGAGGGGTCCTTCCGCCCTAAAAATAAAGCCAAAGGTACAACTTTAAGGTTTTTTGCTTTTTTTTCCTAACCAAAATGGTAATTTATTATGGTTTTAACATGCTCGCGAGTTATTCTGTGTAAGAATGCAGTTTCTGCGTGTTCGGCAACTCGATCTTACCAAAAAGCATCCTCGCGCATCCTTATGACGCTATCTCGCATCAAAATGACGTTATCGCGTTCGCACAGTCGCACGGGACTGTGCGAGAGTGTTTCCAAACATGGTGGCACAAGCGACCAGGAAAAAACGAACGCAGAACGAAGGTAAGCCATTGCCGCGCACGCGATAATGTTATTCAGCGCGCGAGAACTACGCTACGCACTGGATCGCGGAGTTATCGACAGCTACGCGTTCTCCGCGGAACGCGGAGCTGCCGAAACTCCGCAAGCTCCGCGAACGGAGCGTAGTTCTTCGCCCAGGGTTAACGAAAATGTGTGTGTGAGCTGTTTTCCGAAGCGTTCCCAGAACTAATATAATGGGACTGGGCTGTAGTAATTGAGCGAGCACATCGTTTCCCATTAACAGTCAATAAAGCTAGGCAAACAGAGGGTGATCACCCAAGAGCAATATTGGTCAGATTTAATAATTTTTGGGCAAGGGAAGCTGTTTTTGGTCTGGCAAGACCCGATAAGAAGAGAATTGCTAAAGGATGTAATTTTTTTGTCCGACCAGATTTTTGTCAGGTCACTGTAACCAAACAGTGGCATTTACGACAGTTAATCGCTGGGTATCAGGAAAAAGGAGCGGTGGTATATTTGCAAAATCCGGCCAAGTTAAAAGTCATCGTGAAGGGTCAAACGAAATTCTTTCTTTCTGAAATTGCGGCAAAAGAATATTTAACCTCACTATGAAAAAAAAATGTTTGAAGATGATGTTTTCCTTGTATTATTCTCTCTATATGAAAGACGTTGTAGTTTCATCATTTAATTATGGCTTGGTTAAGACGGTCTACTCTGTTGCTGATATTCTTTTTTTTATGACCAAGTAAAGGGGGAGGGGAGGGCACTCTGTGTTCTCAGGGACTAATAGTCCTTGTGCCTCATATGGTGGGTTGGGTGGCAAGGGTGGTAAGGAGGGGGTGGGAGGGTGGTGAAGGTGGGGGTGGTGGTGGTGGTGGTGGGAAGGGTGTAAATCAGCAACAGTTATTATTGAACATAAGTCAGGTGGGGTCTGTTCTAAACTATTCTCGAAGACAACGTTTTTTTTTAGATATGCTTTGAAATTGAAAGTTGAAAAGATGCGCTCGCTTATTTTTGATTTACAAAATGGATAGGAAATTGAAGGTTTGTACGTTGAATATTAATGGCCCAAACGATTCTAAGAAAAAGAGGGTCTTGTGCAAAATGATTCAACTCTTACAAATAGACATCCTCTGCTTGCAGGAGACACATGTCGCCTGGGAAAAAAGGAAATGGCTAAAAAATGTTGGGTTAGATCTGTTAGTATGCTCTAAGCAGAAAAGGATTAAAAGGGGAGTTGCTATTTTTATGAAACGAGGCTTAGGGGCATGTATCAGACCTTTAGCAGATAAATGGGGGAGATGGGGATTCGCAGGACTTCAGATTCATCAAAATAGATTTACGATTTGTACACTTTATGTTCCAAACATAGATGATTGTGAGCTGCAGAATTTTTTGAACTTAGAGCTATCTCTATGGAGCCAACCTATTATCTTTTGTGGGGATTTAAATATTCATATTGAAGACGGATTTGATATTAGGCAAAGTGAGAAATATTTGGGGAAGAAACCTTGGACCTATAAAGCTTTCCGTGAACTAGACTTACGTAATGGGCTCATAGATGTATGGAATACTCTGTGTCCCAAGGATCCTGGATATAGTTTCTTCTCTACCCCCCATCGGAAATTTGTTCGTCTCGATTATTTTTTTGTGTCCGAATACCTTATCGATAAAGTTGAAATTGAAATCCTCCCAAAACCTATATCAGACCATAATCCGTTAATGTTAGAAATACAATTGTCTCCTATTATAAAAAGCAGTAAAACGAATTGGTCGTTTCAAAGGAATTTACTACTTGAGGATGATTATTTTCAATATATGACCAAAATTATCCAGGAATTTTTTAAGATTAATAATAATACTGCTTCTGTTCCAATTGTTTGGGATACGTTTACATCTATAATAAGGGGGGAAACTATTAGCTACTCGAATTTTCAACAATATGCTAAACGAAACAAGTTTAGGAGGGATTGTGACATGGTTATGAAGGCAGAGATAAAATTAGCAGAAAACATCAAACTTGGTCGGGGTATTGAAGAAGCCCAATTAGATTTGTCTATTAAACGGAGTACAGTCTATTCTCACATAGCCAATGAGATTGCATGTAAGCACAGACCGTATAAGACAGAAAGCTACGAATTCAGTGAGCAAACCGGTAGAGTGTTAGCCCAAAGACTTAGGCAAAAGGCAGCATCTAATGATATTCAAAAAATCTGTGATTTAAATGGGGTCATCCAGACTTCCAAAGTGGATATATTAAAAGCATTTTGTGAATTCAATCAGTTATTATATTATGAGTCTGTTGACGGATATAGGTATGAATGCTTCACAATATCTCGAAAGCTTAGATAGTGTAGGGTTATCGGAAGAACAGAAAACTATATTAGCCGCACCCATTGCATGGGAAGAAATTTAGACAGCTATTTTGGTTTTGGTCGCCGGGAAGGCAATGGGACCAGACAATATACCTCTAGAATTTTATCGTATATTTCGCAGGCTGCTTAAGTCTAAAATGCTTAAAGTATTCCAGCAAGCTTTTCTGGGTTATCCTCCTGATTCATGGTCGCTAGCCACTATAGTCATTTTTTTAAAAAAAAGGGAAGGCTGACAACAAGTTAGGATCATATAGACCCATCTCTCTTATTACTGCTGATAGCAAGATTTTTTCCAAACTTTTGGCCAATAGGCTGAATGCTTTTATGCCAGCTCTTGTTTCAATAAGACAGCACGTATTTAGCTCAAATCGAGATACAACAGATCATGTAAAAAGGATCATATCACTCCTGGACTTGGCGCAGGCTACGGAGTCCCCGGCCGCGGTGGCCCTGTTGGATGCTGAAAAAGCATTCGATAGGGTCTCCTGGGGGTTCTTGTGGTCAGTGCTGGTATGGAAGGGATTTCCAAAAGAATACATTAATGCAATACAAGCATTATATTCTCACCCGAAGGCTGCAATCCGAATAACAGATGCATTATCTGAAAACTTTATGATAACAAGGGGGACAAGGCAAGGTTGTCCTTGCTCCCCCCTGTTGTTCGCATTGTATATTGACCCATATCTCAACAAATTGGAAAAGGAGGCTGATATTGTTCCAGTTATCATCCAGCAGACCGAATTTAAAGTGTTCGCGTATGCCGACGACATTGCCATTACTACCTCAGATATTAAACGGGCTCTACCTAAAATAATTGATTTAGCTAAGGAATTTGGGGGGCTTTCGGGATACAAACTAAATGTTTCAAAAACGCAGTTGATCCATTCAGAAAAGGGCCGTCCAAATGACCTGGTCTTTGTTCCAGATGCCCCTTATCTTGGGATTACAATATCTCCCAAAATAGATGATATAGTATGCCCTAATATAGAGCGTGTTTTAAAATCCGCCAATAGAACTTTGGAGAGGCTAAATAATTTACATTTTTCATTATATGGCCGTACTAATATACTAAAAATGTTGATTTTTCCTAAATTCTTGTATTTATTTCGTACCATACCCCTCTTATTCTCATCTTTTTATTTTTCTTAGATCGAAAGAATGTCCTCCAGGTTTCTCTGGGGCTATCGTCCATCCAGAAGAGCTTTGAAATGGTGTACTCTTCCAAGAATGAAGGGCAGCTGGGGGATTCCCAATTTTCGGCTATATTATTGGGCTATTTTACTGAGACATATGGGCATTCTAATTTTTCAAGACATTAGATTGGAAGAATCTGTTAGCTCTTCGATATATGGAATGTTATTAGGGGAGGAAGCTCGGCAATGCCTAGTAAGAATAATTGAACCTAGCCATTATAAAAAAACTAAATCTAAAATTATGATAACTGCTTTGCAAATATGGAGGCAAATAAAAAAAATTTCTTATTTGTGCTGATTTAAAATATTACTCCCCGGTTTTGAATAATCACATTTTACCTGAGATTTTTAAGGATCAAGTAATGATAAGATGGCACTCAGTTGGAATTTGTTTGTTGGGAGATCTTTACCAGAGGGATCAGGTTGCTCCCTTTTCTTTTTTACAACAGAAATATAATCTTCCTAGAACTGATTTTTTTCAAATACCTTCAAATACGAAGTTTCTTGGAATCTAAGGGTCTTTTAGGTCACTCTTTGATGACTATAATTGATGTTTTGGAAATTAGTAGAAGGGAAAAGAAAATTGGCGCAGTATATCAAATTATGATAAATAAATCTGAAGATGATTTATGTTTGTTTGAGAATAAATGGCAAAGGAAACTTGAAATAGACAATATAGATATACCTAGAGCAATCGAGTTGTCAATCAAAATGTTATTTAATGGCGCATTACAAAGTCAGCATTTTATGTCTATCTTTGATCTATATTACTCTCCAGCCAAACTGGCAACATGGAAAGCTAGAAATGGCGATAAATGTAATCGATGAGGTTATTTTGCTGCTGACTCTATTCATATGTTTTTTAATTGCCCAAAACTATCTCAATTTATCATGGATGTTCAATTTTTTTTAAATAATAGTCTGGGGATAGATGCACAATTGTCTTCTGAATTGGTTATTTTTGGACTTCAAACAAATCAAATTGGAAAAAGACCAGCAGCTGAAGAAGGGTTTTTATTTACTTGTATGTCAATTTATCGATTTTGTATCACCTCTCGTTGGCTAGATCCTGAGCCACCAGTCTTTAATCACTGGCAATTGAAATTATTATCTATATATCAATTGGAAATGGCGGTTTATAGATCAAAGGGGTTAAAAAGGAAAACATTTGGTCAAAATGTATGGGCTTTTATTTCTAAATGGATTTGATTTTGTATTGTTTTACTGTTTGACTTTTGCTATACTATTCTGCTTTTATGTTAATGTATATCACGATTATTTATCTTGGACCCCTGTATAAACAAAATCTATTCTGTTTTTCTTTAATCAATATATAACTGATTGCTGAAATAAAATTAATAAAAATAAATTAAAAAAAAGGAGAAGGTGTGTCCTGTCAAGGGACAGAGGGAGAGAGTGAAGGAGCGAGGGAGATACAGAGAGAGAGAGAAAGAGAGGGATAGAGAGATAGACAGACAGAGAGAGGGAAAGAGAGATAGTTGGTCAGAGAGGGGAAGAGAGATCAGACGGACAGAGAGAGAGCGAAGGACAGAGAGAGATAGAGAGGGAGAGAGATAGACGGACAGAGAGGGGGAGAGAGAGATAGATGGACAGAGAGGGGGAGAGAGAGATAGACAGACAGAGACGGGGAGAGAGACACAGAGCAAAGAAGAGAGGGACAGGGGGAGAGAGAGTGTCCACACTGCGCACCCAGGCCACACTGCTCACCTTCTGCCACTGGTGTGTCTCTAACCATATGCCGGTATGTAGTGCAGTTCACCAGGTCCCACTTCTGCGACATATCCCTCATCTGAAACAGAGTTCAGATACATGAATGGCACAGTACATACAAGTGCACACAACATAATCACCTGTCTGTCCCTGTGTACCCAGGCAGCTGCACCACAGCCCCTCCCGCCACCCAGAGGTGCATGCCCGCCCCTACGCACCCAGGCAGATGCACCTCAGCCCCTCCCACCACGCAGCGGTGCATGCCCACCCCTGCGCACCCTGGCTTCACTGCTCACCTTCCACCTTACACCGGTGTGTAGAAAAGAGGGCCCACCACGTGCCCCTGCAAGCCCCAAGCCCAGGCCCCACAGACATGGCTCCCTCCACATCATGCAGCCTGCTCCGCAGGCCACCAAGTATCACATTTGGTGCTGGGTCTTGATTTCACCATGGCAGAGGACATACCAGTGCACAGGGCATCTTTGCAGGCTGCACACCCACGCAGCCATTAACTCTGTGACCAGCGAGGCCACATCACGTTGCTGTAGGCCCCCATTGTCCGCTGGCTCAGGCCTACACTGCGGTCCAGCAGGGCTCACAAAACCTGAGCAGTCCGAACCGCCGGGACAGGGCATCATCGCAGGCTGCACATCCACTCAGCACTTAAGGTACCCGTACCTCAGTGCACCGTAAGTCACCGTCCCGTGGCGGTGTGCCTGTGCCGGCCGCAGTGCATCCGGTGCCACCAAGCCTATGCCCTGCAAGTCATGGACCCTCTATGATTGGGTATCGAGGAGCGGATGCCATCATGTCACCTCCGGGCCGGCAGACTGTGATGTCGCAGGCCCCTAGGTCCCCATGCCTACATGCACACCACACAGATACACCCCGGGAGAAGTTGGAAATGGCAGTAACAAATGCATGTGTCGCTGTTGTTGTGGCGGTGCCACCCGGACAACATTTGGCAATGTGTCACCCTGTGACCCAAATCCGACGACATGAGCCACATGGCCGCAAGAGGAAGTCACTAACCCTACATTCATCCATACTGCCACACGTGAAAGACCATAGACACAACACATCTGTGTGATTCTGAATGTTTAATGCACATTCAGTGGAGTGTTGCATCTGGAGCAGTACAGGGCTGTGCAAACCCCACATGATAATGGCCCGTGGAGGGCCAGCCAGAGTCCTTCAGGGAATGACAAGTTATGTTATGTTATGTTAATAACTTCTGTACCGCGCACAGCTGCCCCAGCGAAGGGGCGTCCTGGCGCCCAGGAAGGTAAACATAACATTGCACATTGCTGCTAAATCAGAGGGTTTTGTTAAAAAGTACTGTTTTAATAGCACGTCTAAACTGGAGTAGATCTTCTAGTGCTCGAATTTCCGCAGGGAGGGAATTCCAAAGCTTTGCAGCCACTACTCGGAAGGAGCGACCGCCAGTCCTACTCAGCAGAAAACGTGGGACCACAGACAGATTCTGACCCATGGATCTCAAGGGTCGGGAGGGAACATATGGGGTCAGGAGATTCACCAATATGGGTGGGGCTATACCTTTTAAAATTTTAAAAGCCAGACAGAGCACCTTAAACTCGATCCTCCTGGCTACTGGAAGCCAGTGGAGCGCCTGCAGTGTTCTTGAGACCGAACATCTCCTAGGTAGGCCGACCACCGCTCTTGCAGCGGCGTTCTGTACTCACTGCAACCGTTTAAGTTCCGCCTGGTTGGTACCTGCTAGCAGAGCACTGGCATAGTCTATCCTGGATAGCACTGAGGCCTGAACCACAAGATGTCTGGTGGGGGCATCAAAAAATTTCAGTACCGGCCTGATGCCTCTAATGACACCAAAACAGGTGGCAGCTACCCTCTCAGTGTGGTAAGTAAAACTCAGGGAAGGATCCAGCCAGACTCCGAGATTTTTCATCTCCATAACAAGAGTAGGGGTCATACCTAACTCAGAAGGCCACCAGTGGTCATTCCACCATCCAGGTTGCTTACCAAACACCATGACCTCTGTTTTCATAGTGTTCAATTGGAGACAGTTCTGATTCATCCAATTGGCCACCGCCTGAAGCCCCTCGCAGAACTTGAGGGCCTCCACAGCTGAGTCCCCACTTAACGTGACCGCCAGCTGTGTGTCATCCGCATAGGAGACCATTGTCAGGCCCCAGCGTTTGACAACATCAGCCAGCGGTCCAACGTAGATATTAAACAAAGTGGGGCTCAACGATGAACCCTGTGGGACCCCCAGTGTGAGCGGGTAGGAGGTGGATTTCCCGGGGGGGATAGCAACCTGGAAGGATCTATCTGAGAGGAATGAGTGGAACCAACAAAGAGCGGATCCCCTGACGCCCACTTCCTCTAACCGCCGTAACAGGATCTCGTGGGACACCGTATCGAACGCGGCACTCAAGTCTAATAGCAAGAGTGCCACTGTTCGTCCGCTGTCCAGCACGGAGCGCAGATGTTCGGTCATAAACAACAGAGCAGTCTCCGTGCTGTGCCCTGCGCGGAATCCGTTTTGAGTGGGATCCAAGATATTAGATTTGGCGAGATGGTTAGCCAGGATCCCATTCACATGGGCCTCGGTGATTTTGGCGGCCCACGGCAGCAGAGAGATAGGGCGATAGTTCTCAGGTTTGACCGGGTCCAGGGAAGGCTTTTTCAAAATGGGTGTTACTACCGCATGCTTCCAGCTAATGGGCACGATTCCTGAGGACAATGATAAATTGATGAGGGCGAGCATGGGTGAGCGACATAGGGCCTGCATGCTTTTGAACTGGACCGGTTTGAGTCCAAAGGACGAGGAAGAGTACTGTCCGCAGTCTCATTGCTGTGTGATTGGTGAATAAACAGAATACGGCAGTCCATTGCGAGGTCCAAGGTGAGTGTCGCAGAGTGCATCAGAGGACATTGGAAGGTGATGATGCAGAGGGCAGAACCAAGCTGAAACCGGCCATATGGCGGAGATGCATGCTACTGCGTCCTTACCACGAAGGAGGTTTCATTCGCATCTTGTCCTCTGTTGTTCCATGTGCCTAATGTGTGGGTGGTGCTGGCCTTTCTCCAGCACTGTGTGGCAGTGACACCTCAGGGGCTGAAGGAGGAATGTCTGCTGCACTGTGTGGCACTGATACTTCAGGAGGCGGAGATGTGGATTGAGTGGTAGCAGCAGCATCCATCAGCGCCAGGCCTTGTGGCAACGATGCCATGAGGAAGGTCTTGAGGTAATTCAGGAACCCAGCTACCACTGACTGGTGGCAGCTGCTCTTTCCACATTGGCCCGCTACATGGTCTCCATTAATCTCCGCATGTTTCCCAACTCCTGGATGACATCGCTAGAGCCACTCTGACTGGACAGTTGTTCTAATATCTGTCAGCCATGGTCCATTGGAGAGCATGGAGTGGATTGTGGGTGTCTGTTAGGGACTGTGAGTGGTCCCTGATGGGACTTAGACACCCACGTATAACATCTAGTTTGTCTGCCATGCGGTCAAAGCCCACCCGCACCTGAGCAGCCAATTGCTCCTGGCTCCCCACCACACAGCATTGAAAGGCCATGTGTTCTTCGTGGGGTCCTGGGAGGCAGCTGTGGTGGGGGGGGCTGCCTGCTGTGTGGTCTGTGCAGGGGGTGGGGTGTCCTCGTTGCAGCTGGCCTGCCCTGCTCCTGGAGGTGGGCTGCGGAGGCTGTCAATGAACTCTTGGAGGGCGTCGGAGTCTAAGCTGTGGTGGTCCTCATCGTCATCAGAGAAGAGAGGTTTGGGCTGCTCTGCAGGAGGTGTTGATTGTCCCTCCTCAATGTGAAGGGGAGATGCAGTTTAACAATGTGTTCACATGTATGTTGTCGCATTGTACATGTTTACATACAGACTGCATGACAGTGTACATCGTGGCTGTTTTGGGAGGATCGGCCTATTTGATGGGGACAGTGGACATTTCGACAACAGACGTGTGTGTGTTCGTACTAGTACATTATCAAATCACGATTCCCTTCAATGCCACTTGTGATTTGCCAGTGTCTACACCCAGTCGGCACCAGTTGTGTCCTGTGTTCTGTTGTGCACGTGTTGTGATTTGTGCCACATTGTTGTCAGTGTTGATGTGCTCTGCATGTAATGTGTGTGTGCTGTATTTTGGGGGAGTGGCCCCTGCTGCTCAGATTTTGCTGCCCCTTATCCCTTCCCTGCAATGTGCTTTTGACTTTTGTGCTTATACAGTGCTGAGATGTTGCATACTTGGGTACATTGGTCTTTTGGTGGGAGTTTGGGGCTGGGGCATGGTTTGTCCAGAGATGTGTTCAGCTCAATTGTGCATGTGTGCCATTGTGCCCATCTCCCATTCCCTGGTCGTTACTCACCCTGGTGCTGTTGTGTCCGGTCATGCTGAGTAGTGTCCGGTACACCAACTCCTGCCACCGTCTGCCCACTGATGACTGTGGACACCATTTCCTCCATATCGTCCACCTCCTCCTGTGGCGCAGGACTCCCACCTCCAGTCTGCATTGCTGCCTTCCGGTTGTTGGTGAGTTTCAGCTTGTTTTTGCGCTTGACGTCATTCCAGCACCTCTTGACCTCTTCCATTGTCCTCTTCAGCACTCTCACTGCATTCACCTTGTCGACGGTGGACTGCCATAGTCCATTTTTGGTTGCCAATGACACAGAGGAGGTGACGAACAGTTGTTGATGCTGTTCAACCACCTCCATTATCAGGATCCTGTTTTCCTGCGGGCTGAACCGCTTCTTCCTACTCTTCTTCTCATTGGCCTTCCCAGACCCGAGGTCCCAGGCAGGTCCTCCGAGGGGCTTGTGGTGTTCTGGTTCTCCTCCGTACTTGCTCCGGCAACATCCATTGTGCTTCGCTGTTGTTTGGGATTTGTTTGTCTGATTTTTTTCTACTTTTATGGTGATGTTTCCCGTCTGACGTGTGTGAATAGGAGGCCTGTAGCTCGCTTTCACAGATTTTCGTATCGCAGTTGGCCTCCTCGCAGGATTTTTTGTGTTCGCATTTCGCATTTTTGCGGCATGGCATTGATTTTAATGTAGTCAGTTGACGTGTTATCTGGATACTATCACATGGTACCACTTTGTTGAGAATGCTTCATTAACACAGCATAATTTCCCCGTGATAGACTGCCATGTTGGAAGTTGAGTTAATTAACTTTTGTGATGGTTATTACACGTTCCTGAGAATATGCCCCTCAGTTTTGCGAGTCACAAATTACGAGTAGCAAAACATCACAATTTGCTACCCGCAAAATGAAAAGGTCGTACATCTTGCCTGCCATCTCTGCTACTATAGGTGATAGGCTACCATATGTTTTAGCGAGTCTTACTAATTTCCAATTTTGCACCACATTCCTACGGCTTTTTAATGTCAGATGCCAGCCTGTGATTAGATAAGATTGCAATGTCTCCTGAGCATGTGCTGTGAAGTTCTTTGAGTTACAAAGACAGGCTTTCATTTAAAGCAGTTTTACTTTATTCAATTTTGCGCTTCTGAACGTTTCCCATTTCTAGCATTTGGAAAATTAAGTCAGCTATCAAGGTCATGTCAGATTTCAGTTCAGATTTCCTGTGATGTTGATGTTTGCACAAGAGTCTTGTAATGCTGTTTCCATTGTTTTTGTTAGGATGCTTATTATATATACTGACACCTGAAAATTCGAAATCGTTTTGGTACCAGAGTGCTGACAAGTTTGGGAATAGCAAATTACTTACTGCAAATGCCAGTTACAGCTAAAATACTGCAATACCCTTTTTGTCCACCTGAGGTCACAATTGCACAAGAAGACTCATTTCGGACGTTGGATGAAAGTATTAAACTCGAAGCTGTATTTCTCTTTACTATACTCCAGTGTTTTGGCATTCATCCTCCATGTGTTTGGCCCTCTGTCAGACATTCACACCATTGCGACTGACAGCAGACCTCTGCCTTCAGTAATCCATTTCGAACTGCCAACCCCACTTTCAAGGCACCCATGGTTACTGGCTGTTTTTAGTGACTGACAACACTTTCAGATGTTGATGACTGACAGGCGGAGGCAAGTGTCTATAAGTGTCTATAAGTATCTATAAGTGAGTACAGCCGAACTCCAGTGGCTCTTACCAGGGGCGGCCTTAGGCATGTGCAAGCTGTGCACCTGCACAGGGCCACCAAACCCCAGGAGCCACCACGCCAATATATATCCTTAATATAATAATCCTCTGAGGATGGATACATATTTGCATGGCGGCCCCTGGCAGGGATTTGGCGGCCTCCGGCTCTGTTCCATCCAAACACCCTGACTCCCCCCTCTTCACTGGTCTCTGCGCTCCGCCCCGCCCGGACCCCCTCTTACGGGGCCTCCTACCTACGTTCCCTGCCCAGGGCCGCCATGAGCCTAGAGCCACCCCTGCTCTTACACACCTGAAGGAGCCAATTTCACGTGCCTTCTATAGGTAGGTGGAAAGGTATTTCAGGCTGCTTCAGTTGCTCTATAATAGCAGGTCTCTACTCATTTCCGGCTACTACCTCGGGTCTGTTGTGGTGACCGTCTCCCACTCTGCTCTACCTTCTTCTGGCTCTTCCAGAGTAATACCTGGGAGCTCTCTTCCCTTAGCGTCAGCGGTGACAGCACTATGTAAATGGCCATTCTGATCACTTTGGATGGTCCCGGTTGTAATCCGTGGAGGAGACCCTACTGACGTGATGTACTTCCTGGGAGTTCTTCTTCTGCAACAGTTGTGTCACTAAATGTAGCGGCCAAGGAATGGTCTACAAGCAGTAGTCGATCGTGCAACAAGCACCTTGGTGTGTGCCCTGGCCAGTTTGTGGAATATCTCTAAAGGTGAAACTCCCTGGAGACCTTGGTGCCTCAAGGTACCTAGGTCTATGAATATCTTTTGCTGGGGACACTAATTAGATGGATCTTCAGGAAGAGGACCCATGTGGGAGGAAAATATCTTTATAGTATAGGTGGATTTGGACGCTTGTGTAAATGTATCTGGTCGTTTCATGATGGGACCTATAGCATCAAAGGGATGAGGCAAAGTCTGCTTTCCATGAGCTGATGTATAAAGGGCAATGTGGCTTTGACAAGCATTGGGATTCAGGAAGTCAATTTAAAGATGTATGTGCTCTGCAACAATTACTACCAATTGTTGGTAGAGTGATTCACATAGTTTGTTCATAGCAGGGTCTTGAAAAATGTTCGGATGAAGTCAGACTTGTGGAGTCCTTGGTTACATTTGGTTCAGATGCAGGTGAAAGTGTAGCATCAAGAAAACATAATGGAAGCAATAATGGTGCAGGGTTTTCAGCTGTCGACAGCTGCAGAGGCAGGCGTTTGATTTAGATTATAAGACACATCAGCAGCATCGTTTCAGGTAGAACAGGTCTAGTGACTCTGATGTAGTGTATAAGCTTTATCACTAGCTGGCAAAGGAAGACAGGTGTGGGACCAGAAAGAATTGGCCCCCGGAGATCACCTACAAACACTCTAATGAATCTGGATCCTTCCATCATTATGATAGATGGGTGACAGTGACCCTTAAAACTAGTGTTTAATTTAAAAAATATATATTTGCACGACCCAATCCTTTCTTTATATGCCACCACTCGCTTCTCTACTTGGAAGTGGGCAGCACCACTTAGCCCAGTGGAGCTGCCCGCTTCTACCAGTGGCACCACTCAGAACCTTCCCTGCTTCCAATGCCCCTCGGCAAATTGAATAAAGCAAGATATATAGTGATGGGTGCATGTTAACTTTTAGCCTATAGTTTTCAATATTGTGCTGCTAGTTACCGTAATAGTTTAACCTCTGACGTATATGGCAACATGAACCAAAAAGGAGCAACCACTCTCTGGTCATTTAAAGAATGCAAAATCGTACTATCTGATGTGAACTACAAGGAGCAATTGAAGCAAGTGAGGAAGCCGTCCTCAGTGAAAGGTGGATATGTCAAAATATGCGTTTTCACCTAAACATGTTAAACAGTGCCATAGGATATGAGAGAAGAAAAAGAAAGACACGTGGTTGATTAGACCTGATGCCTGCCTAGCTGTGTAAAGATTCAAAGAAAGTGAGCGACCCAGTTACACCCTTGAGGGCTTGGGTAGTTAAATGAAAGGGTAGAGAGGCCTTCAAGGGATATGATTCGGGAGAACAATCAATTGTTTGATGTAGCTCTAGGAAAAGTTAATTGACCTAATGTGTGAATCATATAATCAAATACACAAAATCAATTTGTTTAAACCATATATAACAAATAAACACATTGAAACATATAGACATATAAACAACAAAACACAAAGGTGTATATGAAAAGAATGTTATCAAAAGTTCATTAAATCAGCAATAAATCAAGAAAGCAGGTATGGAAATGCTGGTATGAGTAACGTGATAACAAAATAATCAATAACGCAGCAAAACCTAAAAAGAGCATCTATCTCAACAAACAAAGTGAATCAAACACTGCAGAGATAAGATGAAGGTCGACGTTTCGGTCTCTTTACAACAAAATTATCGAGACCATCCTCAGGACTGTTGTCATTAAAACACTGCTGAAAGCTGTGCTGTAATCCAAATGGAGTAAGGTACCACAACGTTGGTCTCAGGACAGGGTTTAGCGTTGAGCCCCGGTAGATGCCTAAAAATAGAGCACAACCGTCCCTCAAGCTAAGACGCCGGGAAATGTAATGGTCGGTCGATTCTAAATGGCTGATGGCACAGGGTGAACACCGCTCCGTAATGTAGAAGCTAGAGACTTGAAATCCTCTTAACCTCCAATGTCTGTATCCACGAAAAATGCAGTCTTTAACGCTGCGGCAGTTGCATGATTTGTAACCACGGGGCGCTTGGAAACTTCGTTTCTAAGGTTGCTCAGATCTGGAGCGAAGTCAAAGTTAATTAGACTGGGATCACCGGAAAAGCCGGCTTTAAAGACTGCATTTTTCGTGGATACAGACATTGGAGGTTAAGAGGATTTCAAGTCTCTAGCTTCTACATTACGGAGCGGTGTTCACCCTGTGCCATCAGCCATTTAGAATCGACCGACCATTACATTTCCCGGCGTCTTAGCTTGAGGGACGGTTGTGCTCTATTTTTAGGCATCTACCGGGGCTCAACGCTAAACCCTGTCCTGAGACCAACGTTGTGGTACCTTACTCCATTTGGATTACAGCACAGCTTTCAGCAGTGTTTTAATGACAACAGTCCTGAGGATGGTCTCGATAATTTTGTTGTAAAGAGACCGAAACGTCAACCTTCATCTTATCTCTGCAGTGTTTGATTCACTTTGTTTGTTGAGATAGATGCTCTTTTTAGGTTTTGCTGCGTTATTGATTATTTTGTTATCACGTTACTCATACCAGCATTTCCATACCTGCTTTCTTGATTTATTGCTGATTTAATGAACTTTTGATAAAATTCTTTTCATATACACCTTTGTGTTTTTTTGTTTATATGTCTATATGTTTCAATGTGTTTATTTGTTATATATGGTTTAAACAAATTGATTTTGTGTATTTGATTATATGATTCACACATTAGGTCAATTAACTTTTCCTAGAGCTACATCAAACAATTGATTGTTCTCCCGAATCATATCCCTTGAATAGCTGTGTAAAGAGCTGTTTACCATCAGCATACACTTTGAAGAGAATTTTAGAACCTTTAATCAGAGAAGGGTGCAACATTTGCATGAAGAGGCTGAGAGACTGAATGGCTTATTCATGAGCAACTTTGCACTTTTAGGCCAGTGTTACAAATAGGGCGTACTTTCCCTGTTAGCGCCACAGCACACCTTTAAGCAATGCAAGCGGCATGGTGCACCCTATTATGATGAATGCACTGCCATCAAGGCAGCCGCGAATTCGCACTGCAGGTAGCATGTTCAAGTCAAATATGGAACGGTTGCTTCAAAGTCGCTTCATGTTTCTCTTTGAAGTTTGAAGATGGGTTAAAGATCCCCATGTAGGCGGATGCAGTGAGTAACTCCTCCTGCCTTCTGGGGGATGTTTGGGGGGTCCATGGGACCCCCTTTAATCCTTATAGAGGGCTGCGCCAGAGTGTGCCAACCTTTAGTGGTTCACTGTTAGTGCACCTCCGAAGGGCATATTTACCTCTGCGCCCGCATCTATAATATGGTGGGAGCAGAGAGGCAAAGTGATTCCTCAGTGCAAATGAAGGACTGCCCTCTCACAATCGAGCTGATACTGTGCGCCATCACCATCAGCATTACAGATGGGGCCGTCTGTGGCACCTTCATTTCTTGGCCGCTAATGCGTCAAAATCTTACGCCTGCTTCATGGCAGGCGTAAGACTGACGCAGGCACTAACGACATGGGACTTGCCCATGGGAAAGTACACATTGCTGGATTTGCGTCACTTTTGTGACACACTCCAGCAATGCGTCACTTTTGCGCCTACAGATACGTCAGAAATACTGACGTATCTGTAACTCCTTGCGAAATGATGCGTCATATTATAAATATGACGCATCAATCATGTCGCAAGGAGTGCGCACTGAGAAGTGACGCATCGCTGCTTTCACGCAGCGATGCGTCATTTCTCATAAATGAGGACCAAAGCATTTAGGGGCATATTATCAAGACAGGCGATAAAATTATCCACTGCTAAAACGGCGATAATGGGCTTGATAATATGCTCTATGGCATTCCAATTGAAGCCCATGTTAAATGTGAAGGACATCTAACATGGGTTTCAATTGGAATTCCATAGAGCATATTATCAAGCTCATTATCGCCGTTTTAGCTGCAGTTTTCTGCCGCTAAAACAGTGATAATTTTATCACCGGTCTTGATAATATGCCCCTAAGTTAGCTCGAAACCTGCTCTTCATCCTCTTTTTTGTAGAAAGCTGAGAAGTAACAGAGTCATTTGAGTTAGGTAAATCATATCACGATGTTCAACCACAATATTTACTTCAAAATATAATCTGACCACAATATCATGGTCAAAATATTGTGACTACTAAAATATTTTAGACAAAACTATCAAATAATAGTATATCCTTTTTTGGGTTTGTTACAATAATATTGAGGTTCAAAACATTAGTTACTAGAGTATAATTTTATATATTAATGTTCTGTAGTATTGTATTGTTATTATTTATTTTATTCTGAGATTTAGCTTTAATCTATTTCATAAAAAATGTAACTAATGGTCAATTTTTTTTTTTTAGTTTGCTATTTATTTGGAGACAGGGTCTGTAGAGGTTTTTCAATCTTTATTGTAGGTAATTGGGTTAAAGGGAAAGGAGGATAAAACCTTTCTGAAGCAGCAACCACAGTTCTTGACTGGGTGAAACACAAGCAAACCCCAAATTTACCTACGCTTAACCATCTGGCAAATTGGCACAAAAGCAATCAGGTTTAACTTGGAAGCAATCTGTAAAGTATTTTGCAGCACTTCAAACAGTAATAACGTGAAAACACAACACCAACAAACCCCACAGCAATTAGAAAAATCGAGGGATATTAAAAAAAAAAATGGTGCCCAATAGGACAAGAATCAAATCAGTACATCCAGAAATATGTAAGTTTAAAGATTTAAGTGAAAACAGTGCTTAGAAGCACAAAGCGTCAGCTGTGGTTATGTGGTCGCGCCGAACTGAGACAAATTCAAACTTTCAGGCCGACCATGATGGAGCATGGCAGTGTAAAAGGATTAAATTAAGTCTGTCAAACAAAGTACCTTTAATCCTGGTTGTAGAGCACAGAGGATGTGTCGAGAAATGGCAGTTCCGAGGGTCTGTGGGCAGCGATGTGAGTTCCTGCATTGAAAATGCTTTGCCAAACGACACACAAATAATGGACAGAATGAAGAACAAATCAAATATTAACCCCCAGTCAAGAGACCATGCCACCCCGGTTTAGACACAGCCATATGCAAATCAGTCTGGACCAGGCTTCTCATGGGAGCAGTCAGCCCAGCCTGCCTAGCCAGGTCCTCCCTGGACCAGAAACAAGCAACCTAGGAAAGGTTTTGGGGTATCACCCCTTATAAGCCGTGCTAGCTTGAATCCAGTGGCCCAGTGAGCCCAGGACCCATGTCTGAGCATACCAGGCACGCTTTTGGCAAAAAAGCAAAAGACAAACAAAAGATGGTTGGAGTATGGAACAAATCAAACATTCACCCCCAGGCAAGAGATCTGGGTTAAATCCATTGTTCTTTTGCTCACCAAGTCACCCCAGTTTAGACCCAGCCATATGCAAATCAGTCTTGACTCTGCTCCTCATGGCAACAGTTCAGCCTGAACTGCCAAGCCAGGTCCATCCTGGACCAGAAACAAGCATCTCAGGGACGGTTTCGGGGTACCACCCCTCATCAGCCTAGCTAGCTTGAATCCAGTGGCACAGTGAGCCTGGAACCCATGTCTGAGCATACCCGACACACCAAGTGCAGAAAGCAAAAAACACAGAAATCATGGATGTAATGAGAAATAAATCAAACATTCAACCCCCAGTCAAGAGTTCAAGGTTAGATTTAGACCCAGCTATATGCAAATAAGTCTAAACCCTGCTCGTTATGGGAACAGTCCAGCCTGAACTGCCAAGCCAGGTCCTCCCTGGACCAGAAGCAAGCACCCTGGGACTGCTTCTGGGGTGTCACCCCTCATCAGCCAAGCAAGCTTGAATCCAGTGGCACAGTGAGCCCGGAATCCATGTCAGGGCATATCCAGAGCACTTAGGGTGAGAAAGCAAAAGACACACAAATGATAGACGATATGCGGAACAAATCATACATTCACCCCCTGTCAAGAGATCTGGCAGCATCGCAGCAGCAGTTACAATGAAGCCATCAATGGGGCTTGCAATGGGAGATCCTGCGTCGCCATCCTCAGTAAAGACTTTAGAGAAGCTGTGGGCTGCGATGCAAGGTCCTGCATTAGAGATGGTCGTGCAGTGCTGGTTCTGATGCAGAACTGCAAGGTAATGAATCACTCTGCATCAGTTCTGCCATAGCTGAGCTGGCAGAGCAGCTTCAGGCCCACTTCCAAGGGTCCGGGACTGGGGTGGCACCTCTTGCAGGGCAAAACTTACAGCAGATACAGCCCAGGTGCTGAGTCCAAGATGATCGGAGCTTTTTCTGTCCCTGAGGCTCTGATCAGGAGGCCACCCAACTGCCCCTTGGAGTCACTCTGGTGGCCCTGGATTCAAGATGCAGGTCCAGTCCCCAGGGCTTCAGAGTAGCAGTCCTTCTGGCAAAGCAGCACAACAGTCCTTCCATGTCTTCCACAGGTGCAGAGGTTGGGTATGAGGATCCAATATTCATCCCTGGTGAACGCTTTGAAATAGGATAAGGTTCTGGAGGTTTCCATTTCCAGAGGTGTTTGGAATTTCCTGCCTCCCTACCCTCCACCCAACTTGTCTGGGGACACAATAGAGTGGTTTGAAACCCTCTGTGAGTGTACTGATGCAGAGCCTTTGTGATGTACAAGTGTGGTAGGTGACAGCTCCCCCCATCCCTATCCTGCCAACACCTATTCTCCCTTTGTCTTACTGTCTGGGAGCAATACACAAATTCCAACTGCCAGCTACACCTAGTTATGTGACCCAGGTTACAGGCTGCACTCACCAAACGCTTAGGACATGAAAAGTCTAGCTTTCTAAAAATGTCATTTTTAGAATTGTGATTTAAAACCTGGCTTTACTGTTAAAGGGGGTTTTTAAATGACAATTCTTTAGACACCAACTCAACTTTCCCACCTGCTCTCAATATAAAGTTACCCCTTTTACATGTAATAAGGTAGCCTAAAGCTTTCATATGTGAAAGGTAGGACATTTAAAAGTAAAACGTACATGTCCAACTTTTTAAGTACACTGCACCCTGGGCTATGTAAGTCCTTATGTGACTTATGTGTGTTAAAAAGGGAAATTAAACCTTGCAAAAGTCGAAATGGTAGTTTAAAATTGCACATACAGGCTGCAATGGCAGGCATATGACCTGTTTACAGGGCTACTTAGTTGGGTGGCGCAATCAGTGCTGCAGGCCCGCTGGTAGCATTTAACTTGCAGTACCTAGATACATGCAGTACCACCTTACTACAGACTTACAATTACATTAAAGGTGCCATTTGGTTGTAAGCCAATTTCACCATGTTCAGAGGAGTGAGCTGTAGCACTTTGTCATGGGTTAGCAGTGGTAACGTGTACAGAGTCCTAAGGACAACAAAAAATGAATTGAACAAAAACAGGCGGCGTAAGGCAAAATGTTTGGTGGAAGATCACCCTGAGACTGACAGGTCTAATATATATTCAATAATGTTAATTGATGAATAGGTTAATTATGTCATTTTAAAGTTTCAATTATTTATGTACATGAAAAACTATTATTGCATATGTTATTATTTTATTTTTGAGGTCTGGGCGTCATATTGCAGGATTTAGTGGGTAGTATTTTAAATAAAATATATATTAGTTGATAAGATTAAATATTTATTTAATTTAATGAGAGTTTAATATAGTTTGCATATGATCGAAAGGTATCAGAGTGTTGGACAGGGTAAAAAATGGCTACAAAAATATTCAACAAGTACATGAGAGGTCAGTAGGGGCATGAGAAAAAACATTGCATTAAAAAAGTTACCAAAGCACCATAGCATCTTTGGTACATCTGTTCTAGCCGTATCCAGATATCTTTTGAGAATCAGAAGCAATTCCTTTAAATCGTCTGGTTGATCAGTTTGTTATCGATCAGCAGACATTTCACACTTTTTTTGAATGTCAGATATGAAGGACTTCTGATTATCTCTGGTGCCAAAGAGTTTCATATCCTGGGAGAACTACTAAAAATAATGAGCAAGAGAGGGTTATTGTTTTTTTGGATCTAGCCACCTTTAGGCGTAGACAACTGCGTTACGGGTTTTAATGTGTAGGAAGTGATGGCACTGAGCAGATATGCTTATAGTGTGTTTGGGTGAACGAGTAAGTATGGTGCTAAACAGGAAGGGGAGACCCTTGTAACCCCTCAAAGTGTGTAGGGGAGACCCTACAACAAAACAGTATGTTATCCTGTGCACACATACAAATTAAAATAAGTAAATACAACAGTAGATCAAAGCAATATGTACAAAATTCTTCAGTGAAGCTGGATATTCTTTATTCTTTTGATAAACGCAACCAGCTGACACGTGTTTTGTCAGGCAAAAGTCATCCCACGACTCTTCAGGGCTGTGAAAAGTTGCGTGATCGTGGTAAAGTCCCAAAACCGGTGATAATTCCAAGCCGGCTGGGTACAAAATTGGACAGTAGAATTTACAAGAAGGTAAAGTAAGTCTGCAAGGAGTCTTGGTGGTGTATAGTATTTGGAAAGCCGGTGATAATTCCAACCCAGCAGTCAGCACATGTCATCAAATGATAAAAACTGGTCTAAATTGGTTGGGTTGGTTCCTAACATCACAAAATAATAGTGCCACGAGTAGGGGATGTATACGAGTCAAAATGACAGTACATTAAAGTTCAATGCAGTCAATATCCAACCGGAATGCGGTCAAATAAACAGTCAGAACAATGGTGAACATTGAGCAGAACACGTGTGTGTGTTTCCTATGACTTTTTGAGAAGAGAAACGATTGCGCATCCTGGCGGCACCAGTTCTAACGTGTGTGTTCTGCCCAGTGTTCACCATTGTTCTGACCATTTATTTGACTGTTACAGGCCTAAACACATAAGAATTGTCTGAAGTTGGAATTTATGCTCTGACCCTTCTTTTTGTTCATATATAGCAAACAAGTCTGACCCTGTGCCTCATGGGAACAGTCCAGCCCGAACTGCCAAGCCATGTCTTCCCTGGACCAGAAACGAGCATCCTGGAACCGGTTTTTGGCTAATCAGCCGTCATCAGTCAGGCTAGCTTGAATCTAGTGGCAAAGAGAGCAAGGGACCCACGTCTGCGCATACCCTGCCAACATAGGGCGAACAAAGCGATTCCAAAGGGAATGATGGACGGAGCGCTGGAGCAAATCACACACTCACCCCCAGTCAACTGATCTGGGTTTAATCCATCATCATTCTTTAGCTCAACCCACCACCCCAGTTCAGACATAGCCTTATGCAAATCAGTCTGACCCTGTGTCTCATGGGAACAGTCCAGCCCGAACTGCCAAGCCATGTCTTCCCTGGATGGAAAACAAGCATCCTGGGACCGGTGTCTGGCTAATCAGCCGTCATCAGCCAGGCTAGCTTGGATCCAGTGGCAAAGTGAGCAAGGGACCCACGTCTGGGCATACCCTGCCGACTTAGAGTGAACAAAGCGATACCAAAGGGGATGATGGACGGAGCGCTGGAGCAAATCAGACACTCACCCACAGTCAACTGATCTTGGTTTAATCCATCATCATTCTTTAGCTCACTCCAGCACCCCAGTTCAGACATGGCCATATGCAAATCAGTCTGACCCTGTGTCTCATGGGAACTCTTTGAAATTACTTTTAGAATCAGACGGTGACATATAGGGGAAGGGAACACTTATTCCCATACTCGCAATACACAATGATGGGTTTACTGAGGCCCTGTTGATACCACAAGATGATACGGACACTTTGTTGATTACAGATATGCCATGTACACAGATCAATGATTTTAGAAGCTATCTATAAATTGACACTTGGAAGAACAGAGATTAAAGCAACTTTTCTGAGCACTGAAGAAGTCCCAGGAAATGGATAAAACGCGTTGGCAAAGCAATTTTGTTGTGTCTGTAAAGGAAAAAAATGTTGAAATAAAAAGGACTGCGTGTCTACAATCAAAATTGCAACGTTCTACGTTTTTCATTGGGAAGCTAACTGTTCTATTTTAGCTTTGGTTTTACAAATATTATACCACATTGTTATTGTACAATACGCATATTATTTGTGCTTTTCGGGTGCAGGGTCCATTTTGTGGTTGTGTCAGTGGGGGTATTTTATACCTCCTATATTAGGGTGCATGCTGGTCACACCCCAGACCTGACTGCACCGAGGTATCTTAAGAATATTACAGACCTAAACACATAAGAATTGTCTGGTGCTGGAATTTATTCTCTGACCCTTCTTTTTGTTCATATATAGCAAATCAGTCTGACCCTGTGCCTCATGGGAACAGTCCAGCCCGAACTGCCAAGCCATGTCTTCCGTGGACCAGAAACAAGCATCCTGGGACCAGTTTCTGGCTAATCAGCCTTCATCAGCCAGGCTAGCTTGAAACCAGTGGCAAAGTGAGCAAGGGATCCACCTCTGGGCGTACCCAGCCAACTTAGGGCGAACAAAGCAATACCAAAGGCGATGATGGATGGAGCGCTGGAGCAAATCAAACACTCACCCCCAGTCAACTGATCTGGGTTTAATCCATCATCATTCTTTAGCTCACTCCACCACCCCAGTTCAGACTTGGCCATATGCAAATCAGTCTGACCCTGTGTCTCATGGGAACAGTCCAGCCTGAACTGCCAAGCCATGTCTTCCCTGGACCGGAAACGAGCATCCTGGGACTGATTTCTGGCTAATCAGCCTTCATCAGCCAAGGCTAGCTTGAATCCAGTGGCAAAGTGAGCATGGGACCCACGTCTAGGCATACCCTGCCAACTTAGGGCGAACAAAGCAATACCAAAGGGGATGATGGATGGAGTGCTGGAGCAAATCAAACGCTCACCCCCAGTCAACTGATCTGGGTTTAATCCATCATCATTCTTTAGCTCAGTCCATCAACCTAGTTCAGACATGGCCATATGCAAATCAGTCTGACCCTGTGCCTCATGGAAACAGTCCAGCCTGAGCTGCCAAGCCATGTCTTCCCTGGACGGGAAACAAGCATCCTGGGACCGTTTTCTGGCTAATCAGCTGTCACCAGCCAGGCTAGCTTGAATCCAGTGGCAAAGTGAACAAGGGACCCACGTCTGGGCATACCCTGCCAACTTAGGGCAAACAAAGGGATACCAAAGGGGATGATGGATGGAACGCTGGAGCAAATCAAACACTCACCCCCAGTCAACTGATCTGGGTTTAATCCATCATCATTCCTTAGCTCACTCCACCACCCCAGTTCAGACATAGCCTTATGCAAATCAGTCTGACCCTGTGTCTCATGGGAACAGTCCAGCCCGAACTGCCAAGCCATGTCTTCCCTGGATGGAAAACAAGCATCCTGGGACCGGTGTCTGGCTAATCAGCCGTCATCAGCCAGGCTAGCTTGGATCCAGTGGCAAAGTGAGCAAGGGACCCACGTCTGGCAATACCCTGCCGACTTAGAGTGAACAAAGCGATACCAAAGGGGATGATGGACGGAGCGCTGGAGCAAATCAGACACTCACCCACAGTCAACTGATCTTGGTTTAATCCATCATCATTCTTTAGCTCACTCCAGCACCCCAGTTCAGACATGGCCATATGCAAATCAGTCTGACCCTGTGTCTCATGGGAACTCTTTGAAATTACTTTTAGAATCAGACGGTGACATATAGGGGAAGGGAACACTTATTCCCATACTCGCAATACACAATGATGGGTTTACTGAGGCCCTGTTGATACCACAAGATGATACGGACACTTTGTTGATTACAGATATGCCATGTACACAGATCAATGATTTTAGAAGCTATCTATAAATTGACACTTGGAAGAACAGAGATTAAAGCAACTTTTCTGAGCACTGAAGAAGTCCCAGGAAATGGATAAAACGCGTTGGCAAAGCAATTTTGTTTTGTCTGCAAAGGAAAAAAAATTTGAAATAAAAAGGACTGCGTGTCTACAATCAAAATTGCAACGTTCTACGTTTTTCATTGGGAAGCTAACTGTTCTATTGTAGCTTTGGTTTTACAAATATTATACCACATTGTTATTGTACAATACGCATATTATTTGTGCTTTTTGGGTGCAGGGTCCATTTTGTGGTTGTGTCAGTGGGGGTATTTTATACCTCCTATATTAGGGTGCATGCTGGTCACACCCCAGACCTGACTGCACCGAGGTATCTTAAGAATATTACAGACCTAAACACATAAGAATTGTCTGGTGCTGGAATTTATTTTCTGACCCTTCTTTTTGTTCATATATAGCAAATCAGTCTGACCCTGTGCCTCATGGGAACAGTCCAGCCCGAACTGCCAAGCCATGTCTTCCGTGGACCAGAAACAAGCATCCTGGGACCAGTTTCTGGCTAATCAGCCTTCATCAGCCAGGCTAGCTTGAAACCAGTGGCAAAGTGAGCAAGGGATCCACCTCTGGGCGTACCCAGCCAACTTAGGGCGAACAAAGCAATACCAAAGGCGATGATGGATGGAGCGCTGGAGCAAATCAAACACTCACCCCCAGTCAACTGATCTGGGTTTAATCCATCATCATTCTTTAGCTCACTCCACCACCCCAGTTCAGACTTGGCCATATGCAAATCAGTCTGACCCTGTGTCTCATGGGAACAGTCCAGCCTGAGCTGCCAAGCCATGTCTTCCCTGGACGGGAAACAAGCATCCTGGGACCGTTTTCTGGCTAATCAGCTGTCACCAGCCAGGCTAGCTTGAATCCAGTGCAAAGTGAACAAGGGACCCACGTCTGGGCATACCCTGCCAACTTAGGGCAAACAAAGGGATACCAAAGGGGATGATGGATGGAACGCTGGAGCAAATCAAACACTCACCCCCAGTCAACTGATCTGGGTTTAATCCATCATCATTCCTTAGCTCACTCCACCACCCCAGTTCAGACATGGCCATATGCAAATCAGTCTGACCCTGTGCCTCATGGGAACAGTCCAGCCCGAACTGCCAAGCCATGTCTTCCCTGGACCGGAAACAAGCATCCTGGGACCAGTTTCTGGCTAATCAGCGGTCATGAGCCAGGCTAGCTGGCTTCTGTAGGGAGCCACTTGACACCACTGATCAGATATGCTCAAAGCGACTTGTCCCTGATACTAATCTGGCAGCTGCATTGAGCATGGCCTTTAGCAGGATTCGGTGAGATTTCAGCATGCCAGTTAGCACTATATTCCCATAGTCTACTCTAAAGGCTTGTACCACATTTTGGAAATTGGGGAGAGGAATGAAAAGTTGAACCTTTATGTGTAATCTGAGTTGATATAAGGTTCCTTTGTTAATGGAGATGCTATGACTAGTCATATTCGGGAACTTCTCTAGAGAAAATCCAAAAGATTTGGCACAATCGATGATTTTCGTAGTACAGTGTAGAGCATTTAGATGGTTTAGCCACTATAGGCCTGATCACGATCTTGACAGATGGGATACACCATCACAAACGTGATTGCTACCCGGTCCACAGTATTACAATTTCATTATATCATATGGACCTAGTAAAACCGTGGACGATAGGCCCTCTGTATTGGATTGGGGTGGAGAGGGGATGAAATGAGAAGGATGTCCATCTTCAGCGGGTTGAATTACTGGTGTTTAGTTGACAACAGGGACATATCACAGGCATGGCATAGCTATTTTGGACAGCTGGGCATCCCCTCATAATTTGATCGTACAGTCACAATTCTTAAGAGATATGGATGAATGTATGAGTGCGTATCCATTTTCATGGCATCCATGTTTAATATTTTTTGTAGTTTTGAGGTCTCTTGATGTTTTATGTTATTTATGTTAGCTGTACTTGTATAGCGCATGGCTGCCCCAGCAAAAGGGCGTCCCAGCGCTAGCACAAAGGGGACCAGGGAAAGTGATGCTTGCCAGATGCAGATTAACAGATGCTGCCAATGGTGTTCAAAGTCACAATGACTGTAGACTAGCGTTTGTACTAATGAACAAATGTGCACTATTTTCCATGTTCTTTTAACACATACGTACCTCACAGAATGATAAAGTGTAGAAATTAGGTCCTAAAGAACGCAATACTCCTCCTTGTAGGGTCATTAGGATTGGCAGAAACATGTCGACCCCATTGCCATGTACAGGGTAAAGTCACATCCTCTCTCATGTTTTTAAAGTGCTCCACAGGGACATTTATTAGAACTTGGATTAAGTCCACAATGACACATTTTTAATTTTCCTTTCACATTCTTCTCATTTGCACTTTGTCCACCCTCACCAACCCCATACAGGTCACATTGATCTTTATCTTCCTGTTCTTTCCAAGAGACGTATACTTTGGCAGCACAGTAAATGTGCCTTTTGCAGTCAATTGGTGTTCTACATTTTCCTGCATCAAGTTGGGATTTGATCGTGGAGGGTTTTGCTTTGAAGATGTGTTTCTTGTATCTGTTTCCTTCTGAAAATAGTGATGAAAAATGTATTGCTGGAGGGTATCTTTTCCATCTTCTTTCTGTCATTTTGAGCCATATCCTTTCTTCATTTAGACCTATAATAAACCATGGGCAGAATTTTTCTTTGTTGCCATGTATGTTTCATAGGTGTTACGTCCTGGGATGTATCAGACTAAATTGTATTATAGTGAGATGTCAGGTCATTAATGTTGTGAAGATTGATTGGTTGTTGGAAATGTGAGATGATTTTAGTTGTGAGTTCCAAAGGGTTGCTTTGTTTGGTGTCTCTGATCCAAAGTTTTGTGTTGTATTGCAATGTTGCCGATGTGATGTGGAACATTAATATGTATTAGTCAGACCATTTGTCAGCTTTAATGGCATCAATGGTAATTAGCCCTTAATTTGCTATAAGGAGGTCTTTGCTGTAAGTTGGTCCCATGCACGACTGGGTCAGATCATTGGTTTTCAGGAAATCTCTCACCTGCTGGTGTCCCTCCTCTCCAGTGCAGATTGAAGTCCCCTAGGACGATGTTGTTCGAGGGGAGGAGTAATTGTTGTAGATCAATTATGTGTTTGGTTTTCCCCTGGTCGATCGTGTATTAAGTGGAATGTAGCTGGCATTCCACCTGGCAGGAGGAGTTCCAGTGTTGAAACAGTTGAGTTGAAGTGTGTTACGATGGATGACTGCAACACCACCACTGTTTTTCCTTCCCTATCACCCTTTTGGTGGAGAAGTTGGGGGTGATCAGGAGGTCAATCCGTACAGAAGAGAAGGTGCTTAACTAGATTTCAGAAAGGAATATGATATCCATCCCATGATATAGGTATGGTCTTTGTTTAGCTGCTCATCTCCAGTTCTGCAGCATGCAATTTGTAATGTTTTTTTGAAAATTGTGTACTAAAGTCTACATATCTACATAAACTCTCTCTCTCTCTCTCTCTCTCTCTCTCTCTCTATATATATATATATATATATATATATATATATATATATATATATATATAAATATATATATATATATATATATCCAACAACAGTTGCCTGCAATGAGGGAGGCCACAAAGGTAGGTTGATTACGCCGCACTTTTAATGAAAAAGAAGCGCTTCAGAACAGCAGCAGTGCCTCGCTACAAATCAAACGTCCTGCCCAACGCGTTTCATGCTGAGAGCACTTTGTCAAGGGCCACGGGCATCATGCTGAGTAATGTTCACGGCAGATTCAAGCACCAACATTTTAAAGGTTTTCTCTCCGCCCAACTGGGCGTGGCCACCCCAGTGGCCTGTGGTTGCTGTAGTGCCTAGTTATCTCCAGTGAGTTGCCGTGTTCAAACTCAATTCCATCAGTTTATTTTCCCCAGTGGGTTGCGATGAACACACTGCCAGCGTCCATCATGCTTTTAATCTCCTCCATTCGGCATACCTTTCCCAATGCCGCAAAGTCGCTTGGCTCCACAGCGGGGCTGCATTTGCATGCAGCGGTCCTCACCTCGCGGCTCAGGCGGTGCCGCTTTTACATCCAACAACAGTTGCCTGCAATGAGGGAGGCCACAAAGGTAGGTTGATTACGCCGCACTTTTAATGAAAAAGAAGCGCTTCAGAACAGCAGCAGTGCCTCGCTACAAATCAAACGTCCTGCCCAACGCGTTTCATGCTGAGAGCACTTTGTCAAGGGCCACGGGCATCATGCTGAGTAATGTTCACGGCAGATTCAAGCACCAACATTTTAAAGGTTTTCTCTCCGCCCAACTGGGCGTGGCCACCCCAGTGGCCTGTGGTTCCTGTAGTGCCTAGTTATCTCCAGTGAGTTGCTGTGTTCAAACTCAATTCCATCAGTTTATTTTCCCCAGTGGGTTGCGATGAACACACTGCCAGCGTCCATCATGCTTTTAATCTCCTCCATTCGGCATACCTTTCCCAATGCCGCAAAGTCGCTTGGCTCCACAGCGGGGCTGCATTTGCATGCAGCGGTCCTCACCTCGCGGCAAAGGCGGTGCCGCTTTTACATCCAACAACAGTTGCCTGCAATGAGGGAGGCCACAAAGGTAGGTTGATTACGCCGCACTTTTAATGAAAAAGAAGCGCTTCAGAACAGCAGCAGTGCCTCGCTACAAATCAAACGTCCTGCCCAACGCGTTTCATGCTGAGAGCACTTTGTCAAGGGCCACGGGCATCATGCTGAGTAATGTTCACGGCAGATTCAAGCACCAACATTTTAAAGGTTTTCTCTCCGCCCAACTGGGCGTGGCCACCCCAGTGGCCTGTGGTTGCTGTAGTGCCTAGTTATCTCCAGTGAGTTGCCGTGTTCAAACTCAATTCCATCAGTTTATTTTCCCCAGTGGGTTGCGATGAACACACTGCCAGCGTCCATCATGCTTTTAATCTCCTCCATTCGGCATACCTTTCCCAATGCCGCAAAGTCGCTTGGCTCCACAGCGGGGCTGCATTTGCATGCAGCGGTCCTCACCTCGCGGCTCAGGCGGTGCCGCTTTTACATCCAACAACAGTTGCCTGCAATGAGGGAGGCCACAAAGGTAGGTTGATTACGCCGCACTTTTAATGAAAAAGAAGCGCTTCAGAACAGCAGCAGTGCCTCGCTACAAATCAAACGTCCTGCCCAACGCGTTTCATGCTGAGAGCACTTTGTCAAGGGCCACGGGCATCATGCTGAGTAATGTTCACGGCAGATTCAAGCACCAACATTTTAAAGGTTTTCTCTCCGCCCAACTGGGCGTGGCCACACCAGTGGCCTCTGGTTGCTGTAGTGCCTAGTTATCTCCAGTGAGTTGCCGTGTTCAAACTCAATTCCATCAGTTTATTTTCCCCAGTGGGTTGCGATGAACACACTGCCAGCGTCCATCATGCTTTTAATCTCCTCCATTCGGCATACCTTTCCCAATGCCGCAAAGTCGCTTGGCTCCACAGCGGGGCTGCATTTGCATGCAGCGGTCCTCACCTCGCGGCTCAGGCGGTGCCGCTTTTACATCCAACAACAGTTGCCTGCAATGAGGGAGGCCACAAAGGTAGGTTGATTACGCCGCACTTTTAATGAAAAAGAAGCGCTTCAGAACAGCAGCAGTGCCTCGCTACAAATCAAACGTCCTGCCCAACGCGTTTCATGCTGAGAGCACTTTGTCAAGGGCCACGGGCATCATGCTGAGTAATGTTCGCGGCAGATTCAAGCACCAACATTTTAAAGGTTTTCTCTCCGCCCAACTGGGCGTGGCCACCCCAGTGGCCTGTGGTTGCTGTAGTGCCTAGTTATCTCCAGTGAGTTGCCGTGTTCAAACTCAATTCCATCAGTTTATTTTCCCCAGTGGGTTGCGATGAACACACTGCCAGCGTCCATCATGCTTTTAATCTCCTCCATTCGGCATACCTTTCCCAATGCCGCAAAGTCGCTTGGCTCCACAGCGGGGCTGCATTTGCATGCAGCGGTCCTCACCTCGCGGCTCAGGCGGTGCCGCTTTTACATCCAACAACAGTTGCCTGCAATGAGGGAGGCCACAAAGGTAGGTTGATTACGCCGCACTTTTAATGAAAAAGAAGCGCTTCAGAACAGCAGCAGTGCCTTGCTACAAATCAAACGTCCTGCCCAACGCGTTTCATGCTGAGAGCACTTTGTCAAGGGCCACGGGCATCATGCTGAGTAATGTTCACGGCAGATTCAAGCACCAACATTTTAAAGGTTTTCTCTCCGCCCAACTGGGCGTGGCCACCCCAGTGGCCTGTGGTTGCTGTAGTGCCTAGTTATCTCCAGTGAGTTGCCGTGTTCAAACTCAATTCCATCAGTTTATTTTCCCCAGTGGGTTGCGATGAACACACTGCCAGCGTCCATCATGCTTTTAATCTCCTCCATTCGGCATACCTTTCCCAATGCCGCAAAGTCGCTTGGCTCCACAGCGGGGCTGCATTTGCATGCAGCGGTCCTCACCTCGCGGCTCAGGCGGTGCCGCTTTTACATCCAACAACAGTTGCCTGCAATGAGGGAGGCCACAAAGGTAGGTTGATTACGCCGCACTTTTAATGAAAAAGAAGCGCTTCAGAACAGCAGCAGTGCCTCGCTACAAATCAAACGTCCTGCCCAACGCGTTTCATGCTGAGAGCACTTTGTCAAGGGCCACGGGCATCATGCTGAGTAATGTTCACGGCAGATTCAAGCACCAACATTTTAAAGGTTTTCTCTCCGCCCAACTGGGCGTGGCCACCCCAGTGGCCTGTGGTTGCTGTAGTGCCTAGTTATCTCCAGTGAGTTGCCGTGTTCAAACTCAATTCCATCAGTTTATTTTCCCCAGTGGGTTGCGATGAACACACTGCCAGCGTCCATCATGCTTTTAATCTCCTCCATTCGGCATACCTTTCCCAATGCCGCAAAGTCGCTTGGCTCCACAGCGGGGCTGCATTTGCATGCAGCGGTCCTCACCTCGCGGCTCAGGCGGTGCCGCTTTTACATCCAACAACAGTTGCCTGCAATGAGGGAGGCCACAAAGGTAGGTTGATTACGCCGCACTTTTAATGAAAAAGAAGCGCTTCAGAACAGCAGCAGTGCCTCGCTACAAATCAAACGTCCTGCCCAACGCGTTTCATGCTGAGAGCACTTTGTCAAGGGCCACGGGCATCATGCTGAGTAATGTTCACGGCAGATTCAAGCACCAACATTTTAAAGGTTTTCTCTCCGCCCAACTGGGCGTGGCCACCCCAGTGGCCTGTGGTTGCTGTAGTGCCTAGTTATCTCCAGTGAGTTGCCGTGTTCAAACTCAATTCCATCAGTTTATTTTCCCCAGTGGGTTGAACACGGCAACTCACTGGAGATAACTAGGCACTACAGCAACCACAGGCCACTGGGGTGGCCACACCCAGTTGGGCGGAGAGAAAACCTTTAAAATGTTGGTGCTTGAATCTGCCGTGAACATTACTCAGCATGATGCCCGTGGCCCTTGACAAAGTGCTCTCAGCATGAAACGCGTTGGGCAGGACGTTTGATTTGTAGCGAGGCACTGCTGCTGTTCTGAAGCGCTTCTTTTTCATTAAAAGTGCGGCGTAATCAACCTACCTTTGTGGACTCCCTCATTGCAGGCAACTGTTGTTGGATGTAAAAGCGGCACCGCCTGAGCCGCGAGGTGAGGACCGC